>NW_023494802.1:32266200-32878700 GCF_904425465.1 Colossoma macropomum | reverse complement strand
CCTCAAAATACTATCTCAAGCACTACACTGTACATGACTATTGAGCTTTTCATCTGATGTAATTACCAGGTCATAATGATTAAACAGTGAAGACTTATGTGGAATTTCACACAGTTCCCCTTTAGCAAGCTTTCTTTTTATTTCGTCCACTGCAGCAGTGTTAGGGTGAGGGTTAGGAGCAGTACTAGGCCTGGATTTAGGACCAGGGTAAGGATTAGGGTTAGTTTTTGAGTTAAAGTTAAGTTTATGGTTCAGATTAGGGTCAGGGTTAGGTTTACAACCTGAGTGAGGGTTAGGTGTTAGTTTTAGGTTGAAGTCAAATGTAAGGTTAGGAGCAGGTTGGGTTTAAGTTTTGGCTTGAAGTTAAGTTTAGTTTTAGGATTTGTACCAGGATTGGGGCAAATTAAGGGGAACTGAGTAGATGTTTAGTTGAATGCAAAAAAAAAAGCCTTTCTGTCTTTTTCTCAGTGTGTTGAGTCTTGTCTGGCCGCACTGCGTACAAATGCTCTCCAGACAATCCCTCCTGTTTCCTGTAGAGTTGCTCCCCCGGTCCATCTGCAGTATCCCTCTGTTTTATATTCCACATAATGCCTCGTTTTGTCCATGCAAAGTCATGGAGTACAGCCTGGGTTTTATGCCCTGCTTGCTTGTACCAAAGTGTTACGTTCTTCAGTAATGACTTACGCAGGCGAGGCGTGAAGAATCTGGCAGCGCACACACATACAATCTCCTCAGCTGGAGCACAACAGGTGGGCGGCAGACAGTGGCACTCAGGAAGAGCCGGAGTGAGTGTGTGTATTTCTGTGCCTGCCATTATAAACAAAGGGCTCTGTAAATTCCCAGAATTTCTCTTTTTTTTTGGTTTCCCTCTTGCCTTATGTGGTGCAAGCATTATTCACAGGTCATTCGAATCCAGCCTGATTTCAAGGCTGTTTCTCCACTTGGGCCCTAGTGTGGATTGCTGCCCACTCCTCTCTGGACGTGCCTCACTCTTCAAGGAGAGTTTCCTCAGCTGTGGACGCGGCCGTTTGCTTGAGCAGGCCGTGCCTAAAATCTCATTCTTCTGGTTTGCTCTTCAGCGGGGGGTGCTTCTGCAGATTGGAAAAGATCATGTTAGAACATGAGAGGAATGTTTTTTTTCACCTCTTTTGATTGCTGTGTGTGCAATGAATGGATGTGCTGCCACCAGCCTATTGATCCCTGGCAGTACTGCTGTGCTTAAGTGGAGCTGCACAGTAGTGGTCCACTCTTGGTCAATTCCGCAATAAACTTTTGCCATGCTGGGTTCCCTGGTGGTCTGTGTCAGGTGAATGACAAGGCAAGATGGTCATTAGGGCCTGTCCAGAGCCCTAGGACTTGAACCAAGTCTTAACTGTTGAAGGTCCTCAGATTCTTGCGCAATTTGTGCCTGTTGAGATGCAATCCATTAAAGACGGAACGAGGGCAGCTTATAAAATCAGTGCGCAATTAAAACAAGCTGTGAGGTTCACTGCAGCCGGGGCTTGTCGTGAGGTGTTGATTTTGCCTGCAGAGATAATGATGATCAGGACCGCAATTGTCTATGCTGGGTGCTGCTGCGCCGTGCTGGTGATGCCTTTAGCTGCTTCTTCCTCTTCGTCTTCATCTTCTTCGTCATCTTCGTCTTCTTCATCTTCTTCTTCGTCTTCATCTTCTCTTGTTTTCTTGTTGTTTATCTTCTCTTGTTTTTTTCATTGTTTTTTGTCGTTGATCTTCTATTGTTTTTTGTTGCTTTTGTTGTTTTTCTTTTTCTTCTTCTTCTGAAGTTGTTTTCATCATTTATTTTCTTCATCTTCTTCTCTTTTTGTTTTCGTTGATCTTCTTCTTCTTCTTCTTCTTCTTCTTCTTCTTCTTCTTCTCCTTCTTCTTCCTTTTCTTCTGTTGTTGTTTTCATTGTTTATCTTCTTATTCTGTTGTTTTTGTTGTTTTTCTTCTTCTTCTGCTTTTTCTTTTGTTTTTTTTGTTTATCTTCTTTATGTTGTTGTTTGTCATCTTTTTCTTCTTTTTCTTCAGTTGTTGCTTTTTGTTTTTCTTTTTCTACTTCTTCTTTTGTTTGTTTCGTTGTTTATCTTCTGCTTCTTCTGCTGTTGTTCTTTTCGCTGTTGTTTGTTGTCTTCTTTTGTTTTTTTCATTGTTTATCTTCTTTTTCTATTTCTTCTTTTGTTTTCTTTGTTTATCTTCTTCTGCTGCTGTTCTTTTCGTTGTTATTTTTCATCTTCTTTTTCTTCTTCTGTTGTTGTTTTCATTGTTTATCTTCTTCTTCTTCGTCTTCTTCGTCTTCGTCTTCTTCATCTTCGTCTTCCCTTGTTTTCATTGTTTTTTTGTTGTTTATTGTTATCTTCTTCTTCTTCTTCTTCTTCTTCTTCTTCTTCTTCTTCTGCTTCTTTTTCTTCTTCTTCTTCTGTTGTTGTTTTCATTGTTTATCTTGTTCTGCTTCTGTTGTCGTTGTTTTTCTTCTCCTTCTTCTATTTCTTCTTCTTTTGTTTTTTTGTTTATCTTCTACTTCTTCTGCTGTTGTTCTTTTTGTTGTTTTCTTCTTGTTCTTCTTCTGTTGTTTTTTTTCCTTCTTCTACTTCTTTTGTTTGTTTCGTTGTTTATCTTCTGCTTCTTCTTCTGCTGATGTTCTTTTCATTGTTTGTTGTCTTCTTTTGTTTTTTTCATTGTTTATCTTCTTTTTCTATTTCTTCTTTTGTTTGCTTTGTTGTTTATCTTCTTCTTCTGCTGCTGTTCTACAGCTTTCTCTTCATCTTCTCATTCTTTGTTCCCTCCTCTTCTACTATTTCTCCTTCTTCTTTTGGCTTGTGGAGCTCAGGATGTTATTATCGCACTTGTCTCTGTTCCTCATATCCACACGAAGACAATCAGTGAAGAGCAGTCTTTTCCCAGGGCAGACTAAGGAACAATAGTGGACTTGTGTGTATTGGTGCCGGGCCGCGACAGTGGCTACGAGAGAATGCCAGTGTAATTAGCGTGAGGCGTCACTGTGCCCGTCGCCCCTGCTCCGTTTTGGGACTGTTTGCCTTTGGAGTGTCACAACGTATGACTTCCTCGTACAGGCCGGCTCAAGGCACACAGACGCAGTGGCCCCCACCTGTCACATCTGCACTCCGCTCTCCACTTCAGCGTGCCGGAGGCAAAGCGTGGCCGCCTTCCTGCTCACTCTATTTTTAACAGGTTTTCAAAACTTGTACTCAGGGCGTGCACTATAACCGCGGTGGGCTGCTCTGTCCTGTGCTTCATTTGCAAGGGGTTTGGACTAAACAGAAAAGCTGACTGTATTGCTGCAGTCCAGAGTCACATGGCTCTGGATCACGTGCTTGGCAGTCTCCTGACGAGAGCCACAGCTTTACTCTTGCAGGGATCTCCTGAGCCATTAGTGCTCTGATTGATTTAGAAAATTGTAGTGTAAATAGATTTACAGGAGCACTTTAGTATATTGCACTGAACCCCACCTTAGTGTAATTTTCTTGATGGAGAAAAGCAAAGGCGTGTTTTGTTTTAACGGGCTGAATTTAAGCTTTAACCGGCCGTGATAAATGGTCTTTTGGAGATAGCCGCCCTTGGGGATCAATAGCGCAGGTTTCAACAACTTTTTCTTTATGATGGGTCTTGGTATGTGGAGGGAGAGGGCCCTTTATAAACATCCTCCCTGTTGGAAAGCCTGGTATTGATTTCAGTGAAGGGTTTTGCTTAAACTGCCAAAGGCCACAGTCATTTTCAGGGCGATTTTACCTCCAGTGAACATCCTTGTTGTTCTCAGTGTTTCTTTTTCCCTCACACTTTGAACCACTGCTATACATATGGGCACACAGAAGTTATTTATGATGAGAAGAGGTTTATTAGGCTTATTTGTCTGTATGTTCTTTTCTGGTTCCTTTTACCATTGCTCTTTGGGCCTTGCTCGTTGGTCCTAGAGCAGGGGTTCTCAACCTTGTCCACCTCAAGGCCGGCCTGTTTATCCCTGAAAAACATGAAGGCCCACAAGAAAACACAACTCAACATTTTGCTTAAAAATTTTTGGAAAATTTTCAACACAGTTATAATCTGGGGGCCTACTCTTGCAATATGTGATGTGTATCAGTGAACATGAAATATCAGCAGAATATTGTTGTGAGTGGACAACTAAAAGGTCAGGTGTTTCTAGAGGCAAAGGGCAAAAAATTGAAGAATCTGCTTTTGTGCACTATTATTGCGGGGCTTATATTAATGTTGCTAACTGTGTGAAAACATTTTATATTTCTTTTTTTATTGTTAAGTCAATTATTTGTTCACTGATTTTTATGACAAAGTGCCATCACAGGCCCACTATTGTTCACTGGCCCCCCTCAGTATAGGTCCAAGGACCACCAAGGGGTGCTTCGTGGCCCACTTGTGGTCCTCAGCCCAGTGGTTGAGAAACCCTGTACCTAGAGTGACTGCAGCCCTGGGCAGGCCGAGCTCCTCAGGCCTCCAGACCAGCCCTGACCTCAGACGGCACACAGAATCTGTCACCAGCTATCTGTACAATCCTGGATAGATGTAGCATTCCGTCCCTGAGAGTCACTGCCACAGTCCTCCAGCTCATGTACTGTATTTGGAAAATCAGTTTTTCCCACATGTCTGTCTATGAGTGTAAAGCAATCAGTGCTTTTAAATGCTTGAATTAACAGACCGATGATACAGAAACTCCTGACCTCACTAGATGTTTGAAAGGATCCCGGTTTCTGCCGAGTCTCGATTGAAGTATATTAAACGATTATCAATAAATCTGTGTTATTCATGCATTTGGACTGTGGGAGTGATCAATGGGCAATGAATCATTTCATTTGCCAGTGCTAAAAGTGTTTACGTTTGTCACAGCCGTCTGAAGGAACACGTCACTGCTGCTGAATGCAACTAATGCCTGCTCTTGACTTCTGCAGCCATTAAGCATGATTCATGTTGTGTGCTACACGGAGCATAAATGAATTCCCTTTTGTCACACAGCTGAAAAATCTTTAAAAATGATGGTCCTTCCCAGAGGTGGGATATTAGTGTCTGACATATTGATCAACATGCAGGCTGTTTCAAAAGCCTCATGCAACTCCAGATCCTCCATTTTTAGAAGCCTATCTTGATTCGCTTCCCATGACCTCGCACAGACAGGGGGTCATACTCGAATCTCCAGAGACCATTGTTATCCCTGAGTCCGCTTTATTTCTGGCTGCACAATTTAGCCCAAGCAGCCTTCATTATGGCAGTATGGGGCTGCTGGGAGAAGATCTGCTCGAAGGAGTGATGCGCTGAGTGCTAGGAGGAGAGAGGCTGATAAGAGGCCAGGTCAGCTCTGGAGAGATTGGGCTCAGCCTCATCAGTCACCCAGGGCTCGGGTCCAGACAGCTGCCAGCAGCAGCCTTTGCTTCATCAAGAACCCAGGCGTGTGGACAAGAACCCTTTTCGATGCCAGCGTGGTAATTAATATGAGGTGGTAATGAGGATTGCCTCTAAAGCTGATAAGCTGTTGAGGGGCTGATGGAAGATTTCAAGAAGGCCTGCTGACTCTCGAAGACCCTTGGTGGGATCAGAGGTGCAGCAGGCCAAAGCGCAGAGGTGCCACAGGTGCGCGGTTACCAGAGCAACCGTGTCCCTTGGCGATGTCTTGAGCCTCAGTCTGTTTGGCAGTTGTTAAAGCGATAGTTTGGCAAAAAAAACAAGTGTATACATTAGCTAACAAGAAGTCAATGCTTATATCCCACCAATCAGCATGCCTATATCATCACATGCTTTCTCTTTCACTCCTTCATTGCCTCCTTCATTGCCTAGATGTCTATGCTGCTTAAAAGCTGCTTGCAGCAGCACCAGCCATCCCAAAGCTTGGATTTTGTCCAGAAATTTGTCCAGTTTTATAAGACAGACCTGTGTCCACTTTGCATAGATATTAACAGTCACTCAGCCACTCTGAAGCTGCAATTATTTATTTTTATGTATGATATTAGTTTGCAGGACATTCATTACTTGTTAGCTACATTAGCCTCATAGCTCCAGCAGAATGTCTTGGCTTACTGATTATATTAATAATAAAGGGCAAAGTCAGTGAATTTGCTATTGTTGTAAAATTTGTGTAAATTTAAGACATTGCTTTGACACACTCTCAGCTGGATGCAGATTAGTATTTTTTTATTTTTGTGTTGGATTCGAGGAGTTTAATTTATTGTCAACTCTGACTGTGAAGACCAGAGGTAACTGGTGTGGTTGGAACCAGTGGCCTTCTGCGATATTCGGTGGTTTAGGGTGGGAACACAGCAGGAGGAGGTAAAGAGGCTATTGGATTGGCTGGGCTTGTGCTGCTTCCAGTACGCCTGAGCCACTCCATCTCTGGATCGCTCTGTTTATTAGCCTGAAGCGCTCCATCCATCTGCCACTGCTGACCGAACAGTATCGAGTCCAACGCAGTGAGGAATGAGCCTGCTCAGCTCTCCCTGCTGTACCAGTCAATGGTTCCCGTAGCTTTAGATCTCCAACCTGACGCTTCCATCATTGGGCTTATTGATCTCGGAGGAGTGCCACGTCCAGGAGATAGACGATGGATCGACGTCGCAGCCTCTCGCCGTTTTGAAGCAACCAGTTTAGACGAGGCTCTGAGGTGTAATTGGGAAAACGAATCGAGTGAGAAGTGATTCATTTCATATGTTGTGTTTTTTCCCTCACTAAAAGTGAGCGCTCCTGTGGGTTGTCTGTTAATTGCATTCTGGGTGATGAAGCTTATCAGCGAAGAAATGCAGAATGCCTGATAACGAGGAAATGGGTATGATGGTAAAAAACGGCGCTTAGTCTAGAAGACTCTTGTGCCTGCAGGCACTATAGTTTCTGCTGCGTCTCAATAAATGGAGTCAAAGTGCTCTAATTTCTCTGTCCAGTAGCATAATGGCAAAGAAAACTTTAGATAAACTAAAACCATAATCACTGGTCATTTTAACTGTTGTGTCCAAGTATGACAAAATGAATAGAGTAGCGAACCATGACTGTTAGAACTAGGCCTTCAGTTTTAGCTATAAATGCTGGTCAAAAAGTGAAAAAAAAAACCCCACCTCTACCATAATGTCAAATTTGCTAGCTCCCCATATGGAAGTTTGAATAGGATGCTAGCACTAAGCTACACTCCTGTTCGATAAAATGGGCCAAGCTCACAATAATAATGTTTTTAAGAGTTTTGGCCTCGTCTAAACCTAGAGTCTAGATTTAAACAAACAAACAAATAAGGTTATTTGGTCTCACATTAAATACTAACTTGCTTGGCAATGTTTTTCAGTTGTTTGAAGCCTTCAGTGCTGAGTGGAACAATATTGTTCTTTCCTTCTGTAAAAGGCTGTCTGCCAGTTTGCCCACAATTTTTAACATTTAAAGAAATTAAAGGCTATTCCATGCTAAGTTACCTAATCTTTTTGTTAAATTCATGCTAATTATTTATTGTTAGGACCATCAAAAGCTTAATGTTTTGCCGTTTTGGGCAAACGTTTTTTGGCCGTTGTAGATTAAACAAGGACATTTGAAGCTTGTAAAGACTTTCTATATGTTTTGAAGTGTGGAATAGACATTTAACATATTTTTAACCTTGTCTGTAGCAGTTTTACAGTGACTCTTTCAGAAAATTGCCCTGGCACAGAGCTGCTGCTGCTGTTTTCCATTTCTAACAACTAATTGACTACTGTTCATGTTCATAGTCACATTTTCTCTTTTTCCTTACCCTCTTCTCTCTTTCCCTTCTTCTGTCCAAACCCTTGGCATCCGAAGACATAGGGAACGTACTCTGATCTGTTTATGCCAGGGGCTTTGGATAGTAGGTGTGTGCGTGAGTGCCTGAGTACTCGGTTAAGCACCGGCAATATTCCAACACTGAAATCACTGTTCAGGTATTTGTTACGTTTAATCATGGAAAGATGGAGAAAATGAAACAATGAAATGCCAATTTTGTGTTTCAACAGAACTCTAAAATGTGACAGTTTTGCTTGTGTCCATTAGTAAGTATGCTACGTTAAACTTTCAAACTACAACCCTGTCTCCAAAAAACTTGGGATGCTGTGGAAAATGTAAATAAAAACAAAATGTAAGTCATATGCAAATCATTTAAACCCCGTATTTAATAGTACAAATACAACAATTCAGGTGTTGAAACTGAGAAATTATGTTTTTTTGAAAAATATTTGTCCATTTTGAATTTGATGCCAGCAACACGTTTCAAAAAAGTGGCATGTTTACCACTGTGTTGCATCACCTCTTCTTTTACCAACAAGCATTTGGGAACTGAGGAGACACTGCTGTAGTTTTAAAAGTGAAATGTTTTCCCATTCTTGCTTGATATAAGGTTACTGTAAGACATTAATTTCCTCTGAATTCTGCTTCTTTTTTTTTGTGTGTGTGTTAGTTTTTCCTTTCTGCGTTTAACCGATTATTTATGGATGCTCAAATGTCCAAATTAGGTGAAATGCCCTGTTGTGGAGAGTGGGGCTCAGTGCTGACTTGGAGCCCCAATTATTATTCGGCTTCTGTTCTGCTGACTTTGTTTTTCTCTTTAGGATTTGACACAGGGATGAGGGGGGCACGAAAGGGGCATTCTGGGGTGGTCAGCTGTCTAAGTGTCCGTTAAGGAAGTTCTGAGGGAGCAACTAATGAGCTGCAAGACTTTTATGCACGAGACTCCTTTGCCTGTGGGCACTGTGATTCTTACTGACTGTTAATAAATGGAGTCAAAGTGTTCTCATCTCTTCCTTCCTCACGTAGTAGAGAGGTGCAGTTTGCTCCCTTTGATATAGATACACTAATAAAAGCTCATTAGTCTTTTTAACTCATAGTCTCACTTCCTCTCTTTCTTCTTCCAGTTTTCTTCCCCTATCTAAGATGGGTATCTGGAGGGGCTTCAGAGCAGGGGTGCACAACTCTGGTCCTGCTGTAGTCCAGCACAGTTTGGTAGTTTCCCTACTTAAACACACCCACTAAACCAGGTAATTAACAGATGAGTGTAATCAGGTGTGTTTGAACAGATAATTCACCAAACTGTGCTGGACACCGGCCCTTCTCTGTTTTAGAGAGAGGGGCTAGTTACAGGCAAGCCTGTAGAGATGCGGAGCCCCCATCATTATTCAGCATCTGATTGCTGACTTGTTTTTTTGACCAGAATGAGGGTGGTCAGCTGGCTAAGCGTCTATTAAGGGGGTTTTGAGAGTGTGGCCCCTCTGCAGGGGGCTTATCAAAGGACTGAGGCGTGCAGACGCAGCTTGGCGCTCATTAGTTTTGGCGCCCATTGTTGGACACATTGGATTAGCTTTGGGTGGACACTGCAAGCTTCCGTCTTTAAGCCAATAGTTTATCAGGAATTCTGATTTGCCCAGTTTGCTGCAAAGTTGATCTGCCAAGACTTTGCTTCAGCAGTTCTGCACTGCAGCTATGAAGCTAATGTAGTTAACATGTAATGGAAGTTCATACTCTAGTGGTTATACTTGTGCAAACTGCATGCCTAAATAGATTTGCCTCAAACCACATCCAGTTGTTAGGTAATCTCAAGTAGACATGCTTGTGTGGTTTCTGACGCTGACATTGTAGCTTCGGTGCGAAACTAAAGAAGGAAACTTCTACCAAACATGTCTTAGTGGGTCTGATATATTTTGAGTAAGGGGAGAATTCTGTAAATTTGATTTTTATGTACTTTTTTACTGACCTATTCCTATTACTCGTTGACAAGGCCCACAATGACAATAATCGATGAAGCTTAGATTCAGAACTACCATGAATTACAAGACGTTATCCCATAGGATTTGTTTGGGATTAGGCCAATTTTCAATAGGATTTCTGTAATCCCACGGGACCAGTTTCTAAGCCATGGAAAAAACTGGGAAGCTGCAGTCTGGCACAACATTGCAGTTCTTTGGGAGGACTTTTTTTTTTGGGCAAAATCAGATCCAGTACTTTTTGGTAAAGCACCATGATGCAGTTGGTGCACTGGTTGTGTAATTCCCCCACCACCATCTGTTGAAACCATGTTTATAATCAGTGTTTTTGGCCCATAGTCCTGGTGAGGGCTCAGGATAAGAGGTTTAACTTTAGCCTGACTCTTGGGGGCCCCTACTTCAAGTTTGAACAATGAAAATTTGACTGTGTTGTTAGTAACCAGTGTATTGATATCAGTCACCCCATTTTGATCACTGTGCTCCCAAAGTTGGCCTTCGTCTCATCATCTTCATCCTCTGGGGATGAGATTGAATGAGTTACCACACTAATCTCTGTGGTCTGCCCAAACGATCAATACTCTAATCACCGTTTTTGCCTGACCATCCCCACCCCGCTCTCCCCCCTCCACTCTGTCCATTACTCTTCCTTTAGTTTCCAATTGTGTATCTGCAAGGAGATCCCCTTACTACTCCCAGTGTACTCTCACGCCAAGTCGCATTGCAGCTCAGGACAAGCACATCGATTCTTCTCTCTCTGCCACAAGCGAAGCATCAGGCCACTGATCGATGGTACATGAATACAGACATGATTATATATTGTTGTTCCTGTAATTGTGTCAGGCTGATTGCATTCACTAATATGTCTTTGCATGATTATATTTATCGCTCTGCTATTCTAAGTTAGCAGTTAGAGTTCAAAAGACATACAAAATCATTATGTATGGTTAATCTAAGGAACATTTTAGGCCATGTAAAAGCAATGTATCCATTTGAATATCTAACAGGAGTGATTACCTTCTAAAAAGGCCCCCCAAAGCATATGAAACTCTTTACTTACATTTTGAAAAATTATTTCTCACACGTAGCACTTTGAGACAAATAAAGAAGTTCTGTCAAAAGTGCAAATATTCTAAATATTTAATAACTAACGAATTATGTATTTATCTGATTACATTTAAATAATTACGTAATCTAAATCGAATTTCTATTATAGCAAATAAACAGTAAGCCATGAGAGATTGTGTGTTAGTGATTTTACCAGGGCTTAAGGAGCATTAAGGGCATGACACAAAATGGAGTGAACAGTCTTGAATGGCTTCTAAAAATAAAGGCTGAGTAAAAATAAACAATGTGATAAAATACACCAGTGTTTAATAAATAATCATTGAAACAAACATTTTTTTCTGCCAAGCAGTGTAGTTTGTTTACAGAAGGGAAGGTAGCCAAATAACTTAGTCAATGAACCTGAATTTGATCACTAACTTGCTATATATCTAGTATTTCAAGTATTTTCCAACATCTAAGCTTTCTAGTAATCACAGCTTCAAGGTCACTGTGGAGTTGATTTGGTAAGTCATGTTTATTTTCATGACGGCTGTATGCGCTGTATGTCGTCTGTCTGTTGTTTGTGGCTGTGCTGGAAATCATCCAGGCTGTGAGATCATCATGGTTAGTCTGACAGGCTAGGCCCCATGGCCACAGGGCAGAAGCATGATTCAGGTAATTGTGCTTTTCTCTCGCTCTCCTTTCTGTTCTCTCATGCCCCTCCGCTGTCTCCCAGCATTCCCTCCTTCCACCTCTCAGCTGCCACCCTCTGACATGTCCAAAATTACACTGTTTACCTGCTTCTGAAGCACCGGGCTCCTCTGACAGACCTCCCCCCCGGCTTTCCGCTTCGAGGTGAAGGTGTGTGTGTGTGTGTGTGTGTGTGTGTGTGTGTGCGAACAAGTGATGTAGGCGTTTGCCTTCTATCTTCTCTCTCTTGTCTGCTGTGGCACTTTGCTTTCAAAGCATTGCGGTGGGTAAATAGGAGAGGAGTTAATCGTCTCATTGTCTCTGAACGACCCTCATTAATTTGAGAACTGATTAGGGTTGCGTCGACTTAGGCAGTTTGTATGTGTGTGTGTGTGTGTGTGTGTGTGTGTGTGTGTGTGTGTGTGTGTGTGTGTTTGTATATGTGTGTATGTCAGAGATGATCACAAGTTGCTTCATGTAAGTCCTAGTTGATTCTTGAGTCTCTGAGGTGTGAGTCCGAGTCGAGTCTCATAGTCTCTGGGATGCGAGTTTCTGGAGTTTGAATTGAAGTCGAGTCCAGAGTGTCTGGGGTTTGAGTGTGAGTCGAGTCCAGAGTCTCTGGGGTTTGAGTGTGAGTCAAGTCCAGAGTCTCTAGTGTGCGAGTCTTAGTCAAGTCACGAGTCTCTGGAGTTTGAGTCTGAGTCAAGTCTGGAGTCTTGCGGGTGCCAATCCAAGTCTTGGGTCGCTTTGGTATGGGTCCGAGTTGAGTCTCAAGCCTCTGGAGTATGAGTCTGAGCCATTTCTAAAGTCTCTGTGGTGCGAGTCTGAGTCGAATCTTGAGGCATGAATCAAAGTTGAGTCTCAAGCCTCTGCAGTCGAGTCCGAGTTAAGTCTGGAGTCTCTGGGGTATGAGACTGAGTCAAGTCTTAAGTCTCTAGTGTGCAAGTCTGAGTCAAGTGACGAGACCCTGGAGTTCGAGTTTGAGTCAAGTCTAGAGTTTTGCGGGTGCCAATCCAAGTCTTGAATCTCTTGGGTACGGGTCTGAGTTGAGTCTCAAGCCTCTGGAGTACGAGTCTGAGCCATTTCTAGAGTCTCTGCAGTGCGAGTCCGAGAAGAGTTTCGCAGCTCTGGGGTATGAGTCAGATTTTAGTCTCAAGCCTCTGCAGTATGAGTCCGAGTTGAGTCTGGAGTCTCTGGGGTATGAGTCTGAGTCAAGTCTTGTGTCTCTAGGGCGTAAGTCTGAGTTGAGTTTTAAATCTCTGGGGTTCGAGTCCAAATTGAGTCTGGAGTCTCTCTGGTATGAGTCTGAGTCAAGTCTCAAGTCTCTAGGGAGCAAGTCTGAGTTTTGAGTCTCTGGGGTTGGAGTCTGAGTTGAGCCTGGAGTCAGTGGGGTATAAATCTGAGTCAGACAGAGACATTTAGAGGACCTTCTCCTATCCCATTTGTCACCGACGCAGTTGTTTCTGGCACTGATTGCACTTTAATTAGTAGATTTGGCTCAATCAATCATTCGGCCCTCGCTACCCTCTTTCTGAATGGAGAGTAAGAAAATTCTGACTTGACTCTGACTTATTCTTTTTTAAAGCTTGCCAAATAAACTCCACACTTAGCTGATGGCATTGCTGAAAAGCTTTATTCAGTTTATAAATGGCTTTCCGCTGGGTTGACTTGAAACATGGTTGTAGACGACTCTCTAAGAGCAGACTCCTTCACCTTACATTCAGCTCGTCTGTTAGACACTCATTTATTATGCTTTTTATCACTTACCAGTAGTTACTGCTTCTCTTCTGGATAAAAGTAACCCGTTTCAGAAGAAAAAGTGCTCCGTCTCCTTTCCCGGGAGTTGAACAACTTGTCGGCTCAGGCCCTAAGCTACTATTGTCTTACATCTGGCCTTCAAGCATGTATGTGGGAGCGTTTCTGATTGTTCTCAAACCTTTTTCCTTCCTGGTTTTGTTAGTTAACTCTCTCAGGTTCCCTGTCAGAAGAATAACCCCTTCTCAGGGGCCTCGAGTCCCGCTCGCCTCATGAAACAGTATCTTCTTTCTTGTTCTGCTTTGAAATGTTTTCTGCAGGAGATAGACGAAACTCGGCTGCTCCATCTGCTTTCAGCTCCCAACTCCGTAAATGAAATGTTAATGAGCGGGGGGCTTTGAAGTCAAGTTTATTATCAGTTACGGGGCGTGAGCCAAATGTTTTTGAAAAGAGGCGTCCGAGCCTCCGAGCAGCGTACTCTCAGAAGCTTCTGAAACCACTGGAAACTCTGAGCCAATTATGCAACACCGACAGTTTCTAGTAAGTTGTGTATCCTTGAACAGGATTTCAGAAGTCAATGCGTATGAGAAATCTTACTTTGCTGTAACCGACATTGACACAACCTCCTAAAAAAGAAAGTAACATCAGACGTTTTTTGTCATTTACCTCTACAGATCTTTCCTGCTTTTCAGGCGTCCTCCTGATCTTTGTGTGGAATGGCGTATGCTTTTTAATTCTTTCTGTGGTTCACTACAGGTCAAAAGTTTGGAAGCAACATTAAATTTGTAATAAGGCAGCAGAATACCATGTTCTCATGTGTTGCAACAAAACCTCCAACAAGTCTTTGTTTTATTCATGCCCACCAACATATATTACCCTCCTCTGTTTAGGCTATTAGGATATGTGTCAAAGCTACTACATGCTTGCTGTGCCATTAATAAGTTCCAATCTTATCTTCAAACCCATAATAGGCTAATATTTCCCAGACAGTAACTTCAAAATGATGTCCCTGTGGGTCCAGGATCCACGTAGCTAGCCATTATCATAATGGAGAGTGTCTGAATGCCTGAATGCAGGTGGTCCCTCCAGTGCAGGTCTCTGGGATGTCATCTCTTCTCTCCCCGATTCCTTAATTAATGGCCAGACAAGCGCTTTTGTTGTCACTTATCTCTCGGCAGCACCGGGCGCAGCTGAGCAGTCCAGGCCCAGCGGGGACGGTCATTACTCATCGCGTTCCTGAAAGGCACCGTAGGATTTGGAGAAAGTTCTCTGCAAAACGCCCCCTCTGTTTTCACACTGGCAGCTCAGCCACATAGGGGTCATCTGGAATTAATAAAGCAGCTCAGAGCAGAAGTGCTGATCCAGGGTTTGTTTTAGCTAAGGTCACTACAAGCAGAGATGTATTTCACAAAGCAGGAGGATGGTTCACAAAGCAGTATGTCTCTGTAGGCTGGATAACTGAAGGCAAAAGTGAGGATTCTTCTCCTACTGGACGGACTTGACTTTGGCCTTAAATTATCTGGCTAAATAAGAAATCCTGGTTTGTGATTTCTTAGTTATCTTAGTTACGGAACTTAAGGTGAAAATTGGATAAAGCTTTCTATTACAGTCCTCTAGGTATTAACCAGAGTGTGAAGTACAGACTGCAAAGTACTAGATAATTATTTTACATAATATGATGGTGTGTTCTGACTTATTTTAAATAAGTTACACTAAAATGCCAAACAGGTTCTAGATATTCACTGCGTAAGCATATGATACCATTTCTAAAGTGCTGTGTAATTATTTTGGGTAGAATTATGGTAAAGACCAATACACTGAAATGGCTAACAAGTTCTAGCTATTAAGCTGACAAATGGAATTGTGAAATACCTCAGAAATATTTGAAGTAACAAGTGTGGTAAGTAAAAACACACAATAAATTTCGCTGTATTGCCATATTTTTAAGCATGAAAATAATTTGGAAACAAGTTATATGACATGTAATGATGGTACAGAGTACAACATTTACTGTAAACAATAAGTAAATGGTACAAGTCCCAGTAAAATGAAGCATGAATCTTTGCTTTCTTTTACAGCCCAGATTCAGTTCCATTTACAGGTAAGACTCTCTGTACAGTCTTTTTACGTCATGTAACTACCTGGTCCTTTTTACTCAAATTACTTGTATAGTACTGTGTAGTTTGTACCACATATGTAGCCAGTTAATATCTAGAACCTTTTGGGCATTTTAGTCTAATTTAGACTGTCTTGGAATGTACCATCGAGTTACCAATTTTCGAGTTAGAATTTTCCAATAGAAATGTCCCTCATCTGTCCTCCTATAGGATAGTCCTGGCCTAAATCTAAAAAGGAATCCTGCTTTGTGAAACACTTTCCCAGGACAGGGATTTGGCCACGCGTCGGCACTCTGAGATCCTTCCTGCACCCAGCACTCATTCTTCAAGAGCTCCACGCTCTGCATGCAGCCAGAACAGATCCCGGCTGAATACGCAAAAGCCCCCTTCCATCGCTTTTGTCCTTGTAACCTTGAAGGCGACAGAGCCACGCCATCCACACGCCTTCTCAGATCAGCTCTCGCACGCTGCTTGCAGCTTTCTACCAATCTCTTTTGCATCCATCCTGCTAAACATGCAGGGCGGGTCAGGTAGCTACTGCAGCACCCGCATTATTGTGCATTATGGGACAGCAGCATTGCATAATTCACAATGCGCCTCAGCTTTTGATGGGTGATATCTGCATGCACAGATCATTGAGCATGCGCGAGCATAAAATTAGAGCAGTGCAATTGACAGCGGAGGAAAATTGCAGTTGGCTTGCTTCCAAATTGCAAAATGCTGGCGTATATGATGATTGGATACCCGATAAATTAACAGCTGCTCATCTTTGAGAAACATGTGGTAAAGTGTGATATAATAAAGAATTTGGGGTTTTTAAATAAGAAGGTTTGGGTGTCCCTGATCGAGTGACATTTTCAGTCAGGGTTTATCATTACTCTGATTAAACAAACCAATAATAAGGTGAAAGGAAAAACAGCGTGCATAAGGAAAAACATGGTGCATCCAACAAGCCTTTTGCATCTTTTATACAGTGATAGAAAACAAAGTAGCACAAAGAAAAACTCCAATTCTACACGCTAAGCATTCTTAAATAATGTTACTGTTGCCAACCGGAACACGCAACTCCCCTGGCATCCTTCTTTGTTTTGTTTTTTTTGGCCCAGGACTGGGCACACCTGGTTCATGGGGTTAAGTTTGTTCCTTGTAGAGAATGTGTGTTAACTTGTGTGTTATGTTGAATATCGGGGGCATTCAGATTTTTGCATATGACTGCAGATGGATCATTCTACTGAACTTGTTCAAAGTCAAAACATGTTTCAGATTTTTACCTGACTTGGACTTCAGACTAAAATCCTTTTGTTTTTAATGACCCTGTGACATAACTATGTATGTGTTCTAAAATAAATGATTGAATATTCCTTTTTGTCATTACTAAAACAATCATAACACTACTGAAACTTTACCAGTCGATCCATGTGTGACTGTTTCGGTAGTGACAATTTTGAGCAGAATTTAAAAACACCAGCCAGTACATCATGACTAGCAAACACAGCTTTGAACAGTTGTACATATAACATAAGTTTCAGTAGTGACAGTTCTTAATGTTACACACTGATTTTCAGACTTTGGGACACATTTAATGGACACATTTTTAAATTACTTCAAAACAGTGGGATCTACCTGCTCACCATGTAGCTCTGCTCTAAAATGCAGGGGTGTGGCTAAAATAAAGCTCCACCGATGGACTAAAACTCCTGTGTTCCGGTAGTGACATGAAAATATTGGACAGCATTTTTTTTGTTAAAACATTAAACTGATGATAAACTCACCTAATTTCACTTTTCACTTTCACTCAAAATTGAAAGTAAAATATGGAAAAATTGTAAGTATTATGTGTAAGATGAAATTTAGGGGTTAGGTTTTAGGACAGCCATATAGAGAAAGTACGCTATAAATGATGGGAATAGTGCTTGTAAATATCTAAGGCTTGAATATAATAGTTTTTTTTACTCTGGGACTACAGTTTAAACTAATTCGGTAGAATGGTCCATATATTAGTGTCACGTAACAAATAACATGGTTATAATATGGGGTAAAATAGCTATGCAGTGTTGTTCCTTTTGTGCACTACTACGTTACAGATGTTGTTGCCAGCACCTTGAAAAAAGGGCTCAAAATCTAATTTCCCAAAGGCATGTCACAAGGGCCTGCATTAAAATTTACCTTGCGTCTAAGCATCGATCGGAGCCTGATTTATTCACTGCCTCTTCACTTTAAGTCACTTGTGTGCATAAGTGCACGTAAGGGAGAAAAATGGCTTTGTGCGGGCTGAGGCTCGGGGCCAGTTATGGGAAAGCAATGCAGAGACCTTGAGCGTGAAAACATGAGAGTAATGATGTTGGCGGCAGGTGTAGGAGTTCGCTCCCTACCTTCATCCAGCTCGTGGACCCCTCCCACTCTCTAATCTTCCACGGCCCATTTTTCCTTTGCTCTGCTCTTCTGCCTTTTTGGAACACTTTTTATGTGGGAAAGTGGCTGTGTGAAATGCCCCTCCCAACCCCCAGCCCCCTGTCCCAGTAGACCAGTGCATTCTCAGCTGTCAGTGATTCTGTGCTGTTCAGTTCTCAGTTTTTTGGGGGAGGGAATTGTGCACAATGCAGGGTGGTCCTCTGTGGGTCAGCCCTGTGGGAGAGGCCAGATGTGCAAAGATAAAGTGATTTAATGGCGCTGGAAGCAAACTGGTTGAATTGGTCACTCTGATGGATCGTGGCACAGAAGTGCAAGAGAGTTTCAGAGAAAAGCCGTTTAACCCTTTCTAAACTAGCTGCTGTGTGCTGGTAGGACATATTCACATTGTCTTTACAGCAGTGGTTCTCAAACCATTCCTGTGGACCACCAGATGGTCAACAAATTTGCTGTATCCTAGTTCCCAGTACACCTTAATCAGGCTACTAAGAACATAAAATACATGGTACAAGGTGTACTGGGAGTTAGATTAATGCAAAAACGTGGACCATCTGCTGGATACCTAGGACTAGTTTGAGAACCACTGCTTTAGAGAATTACTGCCTCTCATTTCTTTGAGCGAGAGAAAAGCAGTAAATATGTAGAAAAAATGGCTTGTCCAGCTGCTTATGCATTACTTGCTGTTTTTATGACAATAATAGATAATTCACTTACATCCTCGGAACATATGTCCTTCAAGTTTTGACTGGGTTCTCTTTCCATGTTCTTGCAATCATTAGATTCATCTGCTCTGGGAAGCGTTCTGAAGAACTACCGACAATACAAAATGTTCTAATGCACATTGAAGTTTCCACAAGAGAGGTCTCCAAATCCCCACAACTTACATGATGCACCTTTACTATGAAATTAAAACTAAATTATTTGACTGTTTACATATACAACAATGTGTATATCACTCTGTGTGCTGCAGACTCGCAGATGTTAAATAAAATAAAACAAAAATGTAACCTTTAAAACCTATGTTTGCAAATTTGCAACATTTCCCCAAAATTTCCCTGAAGTGTTTGTATAAACATCATACTTGTATTATCTGCAGCTTCCGACAACAGTTTAGAAGTGAAAACAATTGTAATACATCCACAAAATCAGTGCTTGGGTTTCTGAGGGTTGCACAGATTTTTTAATACGTTGGCTTTAGCAGGTTATTTTTGAACTAACGTTGTGTCTATTGTGGTGTATAGGAATGTGTTTGGATATCTCACTAGCTGAGATTGTGTTGAATCTGGAAATGCATAAATTGTCATGTTAAGGTCAAAAATGTACATCTAAAAGGGTTAACATTACGTGAACAAGCCTGCTAATATATGCATTCCCAAGAAATTAACCTATTGAAAAGTGCCCTTCAGAAAAACTCCAGTCTACAGGTTCTGCTCAGTCCAGGCACTGAAAGAGCTTAGAAACAAACCAATGATGTGATTTCAGCAGGCCATTTAGGACCTTGGAGTTCTGGAGACTTATCAGAGTGTGCAAATGAGATGGCGTTATGCAGGAGACATTGAAGCAGAGGGAGACGTATTCATTGCTCAGGATAATTGGACAGCAGAGACAATGTGTCAGTACCACTGAAGTCTTTGTGCGCACAGTTATTTAGCCAGCAGCAAGGCTAAAAGCAATAGTGAAGCTAAACATAACTGAAATTAAATGGGTTTTGTCAAGCACGGCCTGTGTTCCTGGAAGTAATGTTCTTGTCATTCACGTCAGCTTAAGTGTGAATAGGTTTTCGCGTCTTATTTCATATTAGTCATGGACTTATCGGCTGAAAGAATCCTGCTTTGATGAGGTCCTCATTGCGAGTGTCCTTCAACTGCTGCCAGGGCTGAGTCGTCTGGCCACCAACATTTGTGTACCTAGTCCATGTGCTACACCAGTGGTATGTGTGTGACTCAAATCCACCCCGTTTCTCAAGCCGAGGCAAAAACAATGAGATCTTTGTTCCTGGCTTCCAAGGCTTCGCTTTGTTTGCTTTACGCTTTTGTAAATGTTCCAGCAATGTTTGACCAGGGCCTACAGGAGAGGAAGTGGCCTGCCCCCCCGTACATAAAGCTATGGAGTTCATCAATACACGGACACAAGGTGGAGAAACGATTTCCACACACGATCCTGAGTGCCGGTTTCCTCCCCCCGTCTACTGCTCTTGGCTTCAGTGTACCACTCAGGCTGAGTGATCATGCTTTGCGGTGAGCCAAGGGATTTTTGCCACCTGCTTTGTGCGTGACCTTGACCATACGATTCTTTAGCCTTTTAGGCTTCCCAAATCCTCTGCTTCCCACTTCCTCCCACTTCGCCCTCTTCCCTGCAAAAGGCAATCAGTCACTCCATGATCCAACGCAGGGCCAGAGTAAACCGAGTTCTTTTATGTGCAGATCTTAGGGGCTGAGCCATAATCACCGTGAAAGTATGCGTACCCGACATGAGGCGCAGGGGCAATCTGGCAGATAATGGAATGTTGCTACTGAACAGCACTCATAAATATGCAGCCTGCGCAACACAAGGGGAGCACGTGCCAGCAGAGGAAAAAAAAAATGACCCTTCTCCTTACCAAGAGTTGATTTATTTGGACCAAAATAACGTAGGGGAGGATGGAGATGTTGCTTTGTTCCCTTTTTTTTTGCAAGGTTTGCCCGATTAGAATGTGAATCATCTGAAGTATATGTAGCCTGCGACCAGCTAAAATAAACACCCTACAGGCATCTAAGAAATGGCCCAACTTAGGGACACGGGTGGGATTTAACCATGAATAATACAAGATGTTTTTCATCTTTGTGTCAACACATGGTTCTCATTTTTGTTTAAACAGAAATTTCCTATCGTCCGTGGGGTATTGTTTCTCTCCTCCAGTCCCTGGGGCCTGCTGCACTAAACACTTCTCTCTGTTTTAACAGACTGCAAAGCTAATTATCAAACCCTTAATGGATTGCGCCAGAAGAAATAGTGCCGGGAAAACACGAAACTGCAGTGCAGGGGGCTTTCGGGACCACTTGTGAGAAGAACTGATCACATATGGACACACACTCACCATTCACATTATTAGAAACACTTATCTTGTACTTCCAGTCACCAGCCGCTTTACGATGTCCATCCACCATAGGTTCACTATCTGGTCCACTGTTGAGCAGATATTATTTGGATGGTGGACCATTCTCAACACAGCAGTGACACTGACATGGTGGTGATGTAATAGTGGGTGTTGCCCTAGTGTGTGACAGGGTCATTACTTGGAGGTTTTACACATTATCATCACTGCTAGGTTGTGCATGTTTTGCCATCTAAAAGTGTGCAGCTAAGAGTGTCTCTGTGGTCAGAAGCTGACCATTCATGAAGGGCTAGCAGATTGCTAACCCAAATTGTGCATGGTAACAGACGGGCTACAGTCTCTAATAGGGATGCACAGTGATGCTGGAATTACATTGTGATTGGCTGATATTTGCTTGAAGAAAATCAGCATCAGAGAGATGTTTAGCTTTGGCATATTATTTAAACCGAAATTTAATGAAAAATGCCCAAAAAGGACTTTGGCTGGACATAATATAGGACTGTAGGCTCACCTTTTACAGTAGCAGTACTGGTGTTGCACATAAATCTTGGAGCATGCAGAAACATGTTTTATAGTTCAAAGATAGCCGAAGAAGATTGGAAGGTTTTCGCGTTGGATAAGTAAGCTAATGTGCTGGGAGAGCTAACAAGTGTCATGTTGGATGCTGACGAGGGCTCATTGTCTTCCATGCAAGGGATGGTATGGTGGCGCAGTGGGTAGTGCTGTCGTCTCACAGCAAGAAGGGCCTGGATTCGATTCCCTAGCCGGTTCACCAGGGTTTTTTTTGTGTGGAGTTTGCATGTTCTCCCTGTGTTTGTGTGTATATGGACCTGCTATCATCAGCTAGAGAGGCTTGCTCTTAGGGATACAGCTGTGCTGTCTCTGCCTTCTCAGCCACATCCTTAACTGCTCTTCCTTGGAACTGCAATGACGTTTAGGCGCTTGTTTCAGAGCAGCAACATATAACATTACAAACTGATTCGCAAATACAAATGAAACTGTTGCATTTCATTGAATTGTTAGCCTGTATATTTTCTGTTATTCCACAATGAAATGCAATGAATACCTAAATAGTAATTTCAGTATTTAAATATTGGTTTCTCGAACGGTTAACTGAGAACTCAAGTACCAGTGCACATCCCTAGTAATGCTAGCACAGGTGAATCTAGTCCCAATTTCAAAATTTTGTACATTTTTATGTAGCTGCATCAGCAGATATATACATAGACAATATTAATATCTGTATCAGCCCAAAAATGCATCCCTAGGAAGTTGGGCCTACAAGGTAGGTGTTTCTAATAAAGTAGTCAGACCTTTTTCATCAACCTTTATGCCATTCCTCTGTTTTTCTTGGCTGCTAGGTCAAGGCAGTACATAAGCTATGGCTTTGGGTTTCTTTTGAATTGAAGACAAGAACAACAAACTGAATCATCATTTGGGAAAAAAGTGGAAGAACAAGTATGTGATCTGTCCAAACACCAGTAGCCTAGCTACAATTTACCCACCACAAATACTGTCATGCTGCAAGAAAACAAATTTAAACTGAAACCTGCTTGCATGAATGCTGTTTCAGGAAACTGGTGTTGTCAAGGAACCATTCTAAGGTGCTGCTTATTATATACCCTCATTTCAAAGCGCACTTTACCCCAACTAGCAGCTGCAATATTCCTGACAAATTGCATCATGCTAATGTAAAGTTGATATTTCTCTTAAAAGCAAGAACACAAGGTTGCTCCTTTTGAGAAATCTTTCATCGTGGTCTTTCTCCGAGTACACTGCGTTTCTAGCAGTAATGGAAAGGGAGGGACTGAGCTCTGCAGGCTTGGAGATTGCCTAGACACACAGACCCATCATCACAGGAAATGACTGTGTGGCTGCCGTGATATATGGGGAACATCTAGAGAGGAACCTGCTCGTTCTCCTATATTGGAACTGCCACTCTCCATGCTTTTTTGCCTTTCGAGGGCACGTTGCATTAGGCGCAAATGGCTTCTAACCCACAGACCGTCCTAGAAGGCACTTCCCTCTGTGTTTGTGGTATCTCGCTTGGCTTGGTGGGGTATCTCCCCTTCTCTCCCTGTGAGTTGTTTTTCATTGGCATCACTCTTCCATTAAGAGCTTTTCAGCATGGACCCACCTCAGCAGACACCAGTTAATTAAGTGTATCGCTTCCCTGGCAGGCTCAGGGCTTGCAAGTCTCTCTTTTTCTTGAGCCTTGATTTATGCTGAGCCTCAAGGACAATCTGTTTCCCTGTGCACTGCGGCACAGCTCCGTCGGCGTAGACCGACGGCAGCAGCTGCAGCTTCAGAGGAGCAGCACCGAGCTGAAAGGGCCTGGAGAGGCCCTTATTTTTATTGTCTTATTTTCCAGCCGCACTCTCTTCCTTCCTCTTGTCTGTGCACGGCTTGAGTAGGATGCATTCATCAGGCATGCGTGTGAAAAGGGCTGTAGCTTTCTCTCTTGTTGTTGTTGTTGTTGTTGTTGTTGTTGTTGTTGTTCTACATAAACTTACATACCGGTATTCGGTAATTTACCGCAATTTCAAATGCACACGGTACTTCGTCGGCACTTTGAAATGTTGTCACTGGACTTTAGTCAACTAAACTACAGTTTCTCCAGAGATTTTTAGAGACCTAGAACGGCTCTGCTTTCACCCCTACTGTGCTCTCGTTCTCTGAAATAAAAATATCTTTAAAAAAAGGAAAAAAAAAAATGTTTTTTTATGCATAATTTAGGGGTTAGTGTTTGGGACAGCCACCTTCAAATAGAAGGTACCCTATAAATGATGTTGTATATTTCTATCTTATTGTAAACTTTGCACTGTGTGTACCGCAATTTTAAATGTGGCATTCAGAACATATTATTTGTATAAACATATTTTTGCATGATATTAATTGCGATAAAAGGTTAGCTAATGTTTGTATTTTTATAGTGGCGCGTGCCAAGTTGCTAGTGGTGAATGAAAATAGTAGCTAAAAATACTAGCTAATACACTGCTTAGCAAAGCTTCCACTACTAATCATTGTTAGCATTGTTAGCTTCCACTACTAATCATTGTTAGCATTGTTAGCTTCCACTACTAATCATTGTTGGCATTGTTAGTGCAAGCTGAATTGAAATCTTTCATTTTCAGAAGATCAGTTATTTACAGTAGTTATTTACTGTTTATTTTACATTTGAGACCTAAATATTGAGCCGGACTTTCTTTTTGAGCCTGTATGTGTGACGTTAGTATGTAAAGATGTATGACGTGCCCTAAAAAAACTCACACAAACTTCCACCCAACAACTTTTAAATGAATATTTTAGGCTTTACAGGGCAACTCACAGCCGCACACACACACTATATTTCAGTATGTTCTTTTTTTCCCCTGAATCGATAATACTGTTTTTGTTTTTTCTTTTTCAATTTTCATGAAAAAATCTTACTAATGCAACTTTGTCAATAAATTTTCTGCAATTACAAGAATTTAAAATGTCAGGCGCTACTTCATTAGAGGAAAAAGTAATCACATTACTGCAAAACTTACTTTGTATCACATTACCTCCAATCATAATCAAAAACTGGATAACATCTTCGGGATAAACGGTGTGAGAAGGTGCTTAATGCTGCCGAGGGTTAACATAGCACTGCTGCTCGCAAGACTGATTCCGTCTGGTTCATTAAATCCAACCGTCTGCCCTCCCTGCTGATCGGTGCCACCTCCACTGGAGAAACATGGCTTGAAAAGCCTTGTAAACATGACCCTAAAGGGCCTCCAATACAAAGGGGTCATGGCCTCCATTGTGCCACAGCAGGGTTCTAGCCTCACCCCCCTCCTTGTGTTATATGGTCAGGCTGGCAGGAGAGGTCAGGGAATCACATTAGTCACCTCTCCTGCCTGACTTCCTACACACCCTCGCTCTCTCTCCCACAGGACCAGAATGCCTTCATACATATTCACACTCCCGTTATCATCATCAGCTGTGGCTCTCTCATGAGTCAGGGCCAAGCTGCTTGGAATGCTGGTATAAAGAGGGAGTGCCGGGAATTGCTAGGGGGGTGGTGCGGAACTAGAAGTTCCTGGTAGGGGCCAGTGAGGTTTTGGGTGATTCTGCGAATTTCAAATTGCCTCAGGTCAAGGGTTCGTCCGAGACTGAAGGCAAGATTGCGCATTACCATGAGCAGAAGACGTTTATTTATTTATGAACATGGCGACAATGCTACGGCATTGGAGTCAGAGGGCATTTGGTGAGTAGCTTATGTTTCCATAAACCATTGTGGTATGGCTGAGCCGCTGAGCCCTTAGTAGATTATATGTTTCATTAAAATGTCTGCAGTGAATCAGCATCTCAGATATCCCCCAACATTCATTCCGAGCTAAACCGGAGCTTTAACTCCAGATACATAACCTCGCTTACAAAAAAAGGCCACAGAAATACATCTAAGACAGATATGGCTATTATGCTCAGTAGCTATTTTTATTTAATACGTTAGTATTGCGTGACCGGGCTTCATTGCTGCTCCCTCGCAGCGTAAAAAGGATCAGTCAGCAGAGCAAAGATGCTTTTACTTCAAATCTGTGTTTACACTCCCTTAGCGTTTTATTAGCAGCCGTCCTCGAGGGGCTGTGGAGGGGGCGAAGCAGAGACGTGCCAAGTGAGCCGCGAATGTGGGACTCTCAAGGACGCCCTGGCTGGGGAGCGGCCCCCGCGGCGCATCCCACACTGCATAAGAGGAGAGGGCCTGCGCAGATCCTTCAGGCATTTTATCGTGAGTTTTATTTTTAGCCAGCCCACAAGCAGTTAGGGGGCTCATGAAAGCGAGCCGGTGCGTAATTGAACCAGGAGGATGAGCAGTCCATTGCCGATTTAATGATCAGCTGGAGCTGCAGTCCAGAGGTGGTTATAGGAGGGCTCATTAGGAATGCGTTGATGGCTTTAGTGATATGACGGTGGTGAGAATTATTGGAATCAGTTTTCTTTTTTATATTGATTACTGCAGGTTTGTGGTACTTTCAGTAACACTGTTGTGTTCCTCACTCTGGTCTTAGCAGTCAGGCCTGTGCACAGACATTTTGGGGGTGGCAGGCACTTATTTTTTTACAATAACATAAACTTGGATTTGCAAGTTATTAATGGCCCTTATTGTTGCCATTTTGTTTGATTGTTGTTCAAAATAACCAGTTGTGATGCTTTCATAACGTGATTATCAGTGCTGAATTGGCAGCATTTCCAGTGCTTTGGTGATACAAAATGCATGCCTTCTGTGAAGAAGCTGAAGCTTGGGCATCATTGGATCTTCCAACAGGGCAATGATTCAAAGCATACCTCAAAGTCCACCAAGGCTTGGTTTCAGAAGAAGTCCTGGAAGATTCTGGAGTGGCCGTCACAGTCACCTGACTTGAACCCCATGGAAAATCTTTGGTGGGATTTGAAGAAGGTGGTTTCAGCACGCAAATCCGAGAATATTAGTGAACCAGAGGCCGTTGTCCATGAGGAATGGGTTAAGATTCCTCAGGAACGCTGCCATCAGCTGGTGTCTGGCTATGCATCACGGCTGCAGCAGGACATAAGTTAGATTAAGTGACCTTTATTAACCCCACAACGGGGAAATTTCACATCTCCTTTTTTTACCCATCTGTGCAGTGAACCCCCCCGTACACACTAGTGAACAAACACGCTAGGGGCAGTGAGCACACTTGCCCAGAGCAGTAGGCAGCCCTTTCCACAGCACCCGGGGAGCAGTTGGGGGATAGGTGTCTTGCTGAAGGGCGCTTCAGTCACGTACTTTTGACTCTACTAAAGTACTAAAGAAAGCTATTTAAATCGTTTGATTGGTCTTTTGCAAACAGCTAAAAGTTAGTAAATTTTGCTAATAAATCTAATTTGCAATGGAGGTTGAATAATTTTAATTGCAACTGTGTAGTGCATGATAATGCATTTACAGTGAACTATACCTTCAGTGTTTTCACCTTCTTTTAATTTTTATATTCTGAAAAAATTTTCTTAAAGTCATCTTGTCTCAGTCTCAGCCATTCCTGGTCTCTGTCTTGTCTTGGGCTTGATTACTACAAAGTCTCGGTCTTGACTCGGACTTGGCTCTAGTGGTCTTAATTACAACACTAGCCGCGACTTCACCAGAGAGAGCAATGAAGCATGTGGAACTTAAGCTGACCCACTAGTCCTATTCTCTGGACGAGGCTGAGCCTCACTTTGTTAAAATGTGTCTTTAAGAATGACCATATAAAATACAGTTATTATGCACATGTGAGGGGGGTAACAAGGATGGGGCTTCAAACCCCCTCTAGGGTGTATCTGGTTTGAAGCAGCTGAACAGTTGCTACTTCGGTACACTTCGAGGTGATGTGCACCTCACTAAACAAGAAATTAGAGGAGGAAATATAGTACTTAGACTTAGAATCTGCATTTAATTCATAATCAATGAATTTAGAGAACAATATATTTAGATGTTTAGCCTTAATTCCAAGCCCTAGTTGATTGAAGTTTTGATGAGGAGAAGTGATGACCTGAATTGGACAGGCTTCCACCCAGCGAGGATCGTTTTTCGCCCCCTTTTTCAAGCACTACCCACGCAAAGCTAACAAATTTCCATGCACCAATGTTGTTTTGAGAGGGAGGAACTGAGTTTTTCTTCATATTCTGGCACACCCGTCCTCTGATTACTTTATCCCCAGGCGTAGGCAAAGCTCGTTGAGATTCATCTCGGGAACGTGAGCGGTGGGAGACAAACACGTTCAATAAGGCTTTGTCACTCAGATTGTGTCCTGGGTGGAGAGGGAGCGTTGGCTGCCTCGTGAGAAATACACAGCCACAAAGATGGTTTCTCTCCAAGAGAGAATAACACTGTTCAGAGGAACAGCCTGTGGCATGGCTTAGACTGAAGCCCGGATAATTATTTGGAGAAAGGCGCAGCAGAGAACGAGGGAAACAACCGTAGGGAAATACGAGTCTGTTTTAAAAAGACTTGTTTTACAGCTTTGTTTTTTGAGAAGGTTACTTTGTGGTGCAATAATGCAACTGTTTGCTTGGTCCTCTTTTTCAAAGGGCTAGGATTGTTTGTGTTAGCAAGGGGTGAGACACACATGGCTAAATGCAATCTATCTCAGCACTGAGAGAGACTGGGATAAATAACAGTAGACCTGAGAATCGCTGGGCTCAGTGTTAAACAGGCTGTAATAAACAGTGCAGTCGGAGTCATTTTTTTCGCTACAAACTCCACTTTCACACTTTTTAGATCCACTCATTGAAGACACATTGAGTCACAATGGACTTTATAAACACTTTTGGGTTTTGAGGTTAGCTGAGATGCTTAGTGAATAGCTGTCTGATTGTATTGTTCCTAAACAAAAATCTTATCTTTTTTGGACATTAGGCAAGTCACTTGGGTCAAATTCAGTCAGGCCACATATGTGTATTTTTTTTTTATTCTGTTTAATGCTGTCACTATCAGTTGTGTTAGTAGCGTATTGTTCATATTGATCATTTATTATCAGAGCAAAAAAGCAGGCACTACAATGAAATGGACCTAACACAACAATAACAAATCATGCATAGCCTGAGGTGAACACTTCAGATCTTTCTATATTTTTGCATAAAAAAAACCTAAAACATGAACAGATTTTCACATAAGTCCAAAAAGTAGATAAAGAGAACCCAGTTAAACAAATGAGACAAAAATATTATACTTGGTCATTTATTTATTGAGGAAAATGTTCCAATATTACATATTCATGAGTGGCAAAATTATGCAAACCTTGGCTTTCAGTATCTGGTGTGCAGCAATTACTGCAGCTAAACATATCTAGTAACGGTTGATAAGTCCTGCACATGAGCTTGGAGGAATTTTAGCCCGTTCCTCTGTAAAGTACAGCTTCAACCCTTCAGTATTGGTGGATTTCCTTACACAATATTGTCCTACCACAACACTTGTATAGGTTTCAGGTCAGGACTTTGACTTGGCCATTCCAAAATGTTAACTTTATTCTTCTGTAACCGTTCTCTGGTAGAACGATTTGTGTGCTTAGGGTCGTCGCCTTGCTGCATGACGATGTTCTCTTGAGATTCAGTTCACAGACAGATGTCCTGACATTTTCCTTTAGAATTCACTGGTATAATTAAAAAATTATTGTTCCATCAATGATGTCAAGCCGTCCTGGCTCAGATGCAGCAAAACAGGCCCAAACCATGATACTGCCACCACCATGTTTCACAGATGGGATAAGGTTCTTATGCTGCAATGCAGTGTTTTTCTTTCTCCTGACATAACACTTTTCATTTAAATCAAAAAGTTCCATTTTTGTCCACGGACAAGCATTCTGGCTGTCCATGTGATCTTTAGCAAACTGTAGATGGGCAGCAATGTTCTTTTAGGAGAGCAGCGGCTTTCTCCTTGCAACCCTGCCATGCGTTACATTGTTGTCCAGTGTTCTCCTGATGGTGGACTCATGAACATTAAAATGTAGCCACTGTGAGACAGGCCTTTAGTTGCTTAAGAGTTACCCTGGGTTCCTTTGTAACCTTGCGGACTATTACACGCCTTGCTCTTGGAGTGATCTCTGTTTGTCGACCACTCCCGGGGAGCATAACAGTGGTCTTGAAATTCCCCCATTTGCACACAATCAGTCTGACTGTGGATTGGTGGAGTCCAAATTCTTTAGAGATGGTTTTGTAACATTTTCTGGCCTGATGAGCCTCAACAACTAATTTTCTTAGGTCCTCAGAAATCTCCTTTGTTTATGCCATAATACACAAACGTTATGAAGATCTGACTGTAATAGATCCCTGTTCTTTAAATACAACAGGGCAACATGACCAGGTGTAATATTTTTTGTCTAATTTGTTTAATTGTGTTCTCTTTATCTCCTTTATATATATATATATATATATATATATATTATATATATAAATTACACACACACACAACACTATTGCTCTGACAGTGAGAATGTATTACCACAATGTAGCAAAAACTGTATATAAATAGTTATAAGAAGTTGCATTGTCATCATGCAAACTGCCAACTAATCATTGCTGACTTATTAAGATGGAACATTTTCATTGTTTTTTAACTCATTATTAATTGATATATCTTGATAACCCTAATCCTATCACACATAGAGCATTTCTGCTTGCTGCCAGAGTCTCTGTGCATGCACACCACACTGCTCTGCTATCCACACTGTTGGAAAGCAGGGACAGATTGACGGAGGCGAAGACAGTGTAATGGTGTGTATAATTTTGAGCTTTTCTGTAATTGAATAGCATCTTGACACTAATTAGTTCTAGATGCTGATAATGCCAACACCCCAAATCCCCTGGAATGGCTGCCTAGCTAATTAGATAAATGAATTAATGAATGACTGAGACTCCCGTGGTGCAGTGGTTAACTGGCTTGAACGTACCTGCCACACGCCTGAATAGCGGCGCAAAGGGGCTGAGAGTGACCACTATATATTTCCAGGAAGCAAACCTACTTTTTATTTACTTTTCATGTATTTCAAAAGAATCTGAAGTGACCAGCAAATAATGTACATCACAGGTAGTTTTGTTGTTTTTATCGCTGTCGTTTTGCAGGCTTTGAATAGTTGTTCATATTTCTGAACGAGTACCCAAATACTTTTTCTCAGAATCTCCTTTAAAAGCAAAATTTGAAGTATTTTTTGTAGTTGTCTTGTCAACAGAACATGCTTCCATTTTAATCAGTTATTTTTTTTCCTCACCTGCACATGAGTGAAGTGTAAACAGCATAGAGATCCAGTCAAATCAGGCATTCTCATTTTCTATAGCAGTGTCCAGTCTTGTCCACAAAGGGCTGGCCTAGCTGGAAGTTTACATTCCAATAAAGTAGGAGCACAACTGATTCTGCTAGCTTAATCAGTGGCTTAATCTTCAGACGACTAATCATGTGTGGTCCTGCTTTAATGGAATAAAAACCTGCAGCCACACTGGCACTTTGCAAATAAGATTGGACACCCCTGTTCTATAGTCCTTTAACCCAGTGGTTCCCAAACTAGTCCTCAGGGACCCAGACAGTCCACATTTTGGTTCTAACCCAACTTACAATGCATAAGGCTAGAGCAAAAATGAGGGCCGCCTGGGGGTCTCTGAGGACCAGTTTGAGAACCGCTGTTCTATATTTAAAATAATAACTTAGTAAAATTTGACAATCTTGTTGGTGTGGTAGTTTCAGAGCAGCTCCTGCGCTGTACTAACAGTGTGTGAAAGAAACACTTATCTGACAGGAAAAATAACTGTGATTGTGATTTTGTTGATATCAACAAATCTGTTGCTTGTGCTGTCAAGTTTGAAACCTGCTGTAAAACTGTTTAATTTGGGGGAAAAAAGGAGGATAAAAGAGCTAATGTCCCCACCCGAAGGAGCTAAGTGATGGAGCTGAGTCAGAGGCAGTGTGGACTGAATGCATGGCAGTTCTCAGACAAGGATCACTATGGTTACATATTTAAGATGATTCATCAAACTTTTTGAGCATTTTTCTAATCTTCTCAGAATTTGAACTGATTCCTTTCTGAGGCATTTTTTAGCTTTTAGCTTCAGTGGCTACGTGAAAAGCAGTGCAATTTGTTTTTATGAAGCATTCAACCAAACCAGCTATAATTTATTTGTTTAAAGATTTTCATCTATTAACAGTAACTATTCCATCCAAAAGCCTTTGCTTATTAAATTTATTTTACAATTTTTAATGAAGATAAAATGAAATACTAAATAGAGAAACAAATACCATGAACGCATGAAGGAATACCTGACTATGTAAATTATTTGGCCCAGCTCTACAGTGAACAGATGAAACCTAAATGAGGAGCTGCATATCTGTTGATTTCTTTGCCATTTTGTGCCAGCATTTAACTTAATATCAGCTGTGGGACTGAGGTTAGCAGGAGACGAGCAGATAAAGCCCTCACCCCAGAGAGCATTTAATAGTGCGTTGTTGAGCTATCTGACACCCATCAATATCACTCTCACCATTTCAGACAGAAAGCAGATGCGGATATCCATCATTTATATTGATGAAGCTATCCATTAGCAGAAAGTTTGCCCTTCATCATCTACAAGGACGTCTTGCTGCCAGTTTAATTAGGTCCTGCAGACGTCTACAGAGTACCACCCAGGCTTATTTAATCCTAACAAGTCGAGAGTCATTACAGCTCATGTTAGCTGTACTATTTGAAGGTAATTATACAGTTTTTGAATTATATTTGCAGTCATATGCAAGAGTTTGATCACCCTTGATCAAATGATGTTTTATTGATTTGGTGGCAGTAAGTACACATCATTCACAGAGAACTGCATATGGAAGAAAACTAGCAGAACAGTGCCACGTTAAAGTTCTCTGTAGAGAGTGTTATCACTTATTTTCACTTAGAAAATCAACAGAACATGTTATGTTGTCATGTCAAGTAATTTGGCCAGAGGCACAATAAGTGGCATCGAAGGGAAGTTTAGAATCAGCACAAATGAGTACATTAAATAATACCATGCTTTTATTATTGTCTGCAGCAGCTACTACCAATGGTTAAGCTCCAAACTGAGGCTCGGTGGGCATCCCAGAGCTTGCCCCTGTCTTTTTCTTCCTCAAACTGGGACATCTCCCCAACAATTTCCTGCCCCAACAAATGTCATGAAGGCAGCCTTGCACATTTTAGTTCCACCTGTCTTTCAGACACCCCATACATGCTAGAACAAGTGCCTCACACTGGCTAAGAAACTGGTCTGTTGGCTTTCTTGGCTGGATATCAATCAAGGACAGTCAGGTTTCCAAGCATTTCTTTCTGCAGCTGGCATTTGCTGCTCTGTGTGAAGCAATTTTCATGTGAATGTAACATCATCGCACGGAATGCTGATGTGTTTTTGCTCCGGTCGACTGCCAGGCAAGACAAATGGTATGTGTAGATGGGCCTTCATCCATCACAGCCTGGTTAAGCAGAAGAACAGGGCATGGTCAGCATTAACTAACAAGCCAAAGGCGCTAATGAAGCATAGTGTTGTCCTCTCCTGTGTGTTGTGGGCAGTATGTCTATAGAAGAGAGATACAAGAGAATCGCTGTAGACAGAAACGGCAATAAAACGGTAACGGAGAGGATTGAAAAAAAAAAATAAGGTTTATTAAACAGCAAGTGATTGACAGTGTGTAGAGAGCTCTGCCTCCTGCTGCAGTCCTCAGTGGCCTTGGTCCTGGCCTCAGGTCAGTTGAAGCAGCAGCATTTGGAATGAGGCCTCATTCCACGTCAGCCTCAGCGCTGCGCAAGTTTGCAGTGTTCAATATTAACCCCTTTTCACTGTAGCCATAGAATGCAGTTTCTGCCTGGTTTGGAGGAGGTCCCTCTGTTGAACTATGCATTTTTGGAATACATATAAAAAATATATATGCTTTAGGAATCCAGAAGCAAACTGGATTTTCATCTTTGAAGATGTTTAAGCAAGTCAACGTAAAACAGCAAAAGTGTCCTAACTTCTGAATTGTTGCTCTAACACCTTTAGGGGGACAGTGATGAATGATTATTTGAACTCGAGCTGCGTCTTTTGTCAGTTGGAAGCTAAGCCAAGCTAAGCATTGACAGCTAATAAACTTATTGTCCAGTTGGGCCACTTTAGGCTTGTATTGCAATAGTTGCATACATTGAACAAAAAAAGACTAATTGTTAATTGTAATTCTTTATATGACAATTAATCTGCAGCTGTTTAGGAAGGAACAAGAGAAAAGAATCCAACGATTGGTAAAAAACAAACAAAATAAGATGATGTTATAATGGGCCGGCACTAATCAGCTGGTTGTTACTATGGTATATGTTTAAACAGTTGCTATAACACTAATCAGCATTGATGCAATTATTTTATTTTTTTTTGGCATTTCACCATGTTTTTAGCTGAAATGGGAAAAAAACTAAATAAAAAAGGTCATTTGCTTCTCATGAAATGAGCATACTGTGACATTGTGCAGGATGCTTTCTGCTTTGGAAAAGCACAGGAGAACGGAGAATTTCTTCACCTCATTTCAGGAGCTTGAGAGTGCTTTCACTCACAGCTGGGATCTTAGCTGAGCTCAAACCAAATGGACTGAATGTCTTTAAGTGCAAGTAAGGTCCAATTCTTTGCAACCAGAAGAACAGACAAACGTGAATAGCTTCATCACTTCATTCAGAAGCTGAAACGTTGAGGTTGCCCACACTAAACTCGGACCTTTGCAGCCCAGTTTAAGCCCTGTTTGAGCTGCTTTTGGAGATTCTCATCCTTGTAGCTTTTTCGAAGAAGTTCTGTTTGCTGGAACACAATTGCTCCATCATCTTTGTTGTTATCTTGTCAACAGCAGAGATGACTGCGATTGGTCAGTAAGTTCCTGTCATTAGCATAAGATTGCAAAAACTTAACAGAGGGCGAATAAAATGTGTGCAAAATACCGTCAGATATACACGCTCAAATTAATTTACTGGAGATGAAATTACAAAAAATAAATCATGTTTGAAGGCCTTTACTTCTGTGTGGACAGTGCAGCACTTTAGTGGAGTTTGTACTAATCCTGAGACTTTTTTATTCAAAAATCAGAAAGCTTTTTTAGTCTGATCATCTTCATCTAAAAGATATGGCTAAATTACTGGTTTCAGCTGCAAGTGTTACCAAAGACAGAGGATCTGTTATGTACTTTGGTACATTTGAGAGCCTGAAAACCAATGTGATTTTCCTGTTATTGCCATGCTGCTACACCCACGCTGCTTGGTTGAACACCTGAAAATACAGCCAAATTTTAAGTTTCCAGACATTCTGACTGGGTCTATACACCAACAAGTTTTGAATAGCAGTTCTGTACAATTCTCTGTAACGATAACTCATGGTCATATTCTGGTAACACTGCAGCCTTTTTATGCCATAACTCTTAGGGCTACATTGGAGGAGCGTTTCTTCCTAATGCCTCTGTTTTAAAGTGCTGATTTCAGACTTTGGCCTTATTGAGGAGATGAGCTGGCTGTCAGACAAGCTGTTTTTCGTTGAAAATGGCTGAGGTCACTGTGCTCTCAAAGTGTGCTTCTGGGGAAAACACTTACGATGAAGACAGCAAAAAGTGTCAATCCAACAGAATTGAACTGATGGAAATGTAATGGACAGGCCACTCTCCCAGGGCTTAGAGAGGCGAGGCACATGACCAACAAAGAGGCTTCAATTTGGCCTTGCTCAAAGGATTAGATTACTTACACATGTGGACTTCCACTAATTACGACACAGCTCCGAGTGGTTGTAAACACATTTAATGAGGACCTCAGGATGCCAGTAACAGCAATTGGCGTGAAAAAGTGACTGTACAGATATTTTAATGGTCCTGCTGATGCCTGTTCTGTGGTTGTTTAGTCAATGCTTTGTCAATGCCACAGAGAAAGTTTGGTGTTGAAAGCCGCACTCCAAGAGTTATAAAAGAGTTTTACTCCGTTTTCCTCAAGCAGTGACAGCCAGAGTGAGACTTTGCCAATGTTATCTTGCTGTGCCTGTTGCTAGAGGGCTGATTTGCGACTCCGACGGAGCTCGGGCTCTGTCCACATATTTCAGATGGCTGGGATTAGGAGAGGAATCCTCTGCCATAACACTGTGTGATGTAATCCCCTGGAGTTTGGGCAAGGCAAGCTTTTGGCCTGTGAATAACTACAGGAACAGCTTTTTGTTTTCGCAAATTGGAACAGAACCCGTGTATGTTACATGACACATGTATGGTCATTAAAAACGAATGAGGTGTCATCAGTTGGGAATGAGACAACTTCTCCTGTGGAACTGCGCTTATGAAGCCAGTGCTGTACTGTTTTGTTTGTGAGCCAGATGAGGTGACACTGCAGAGTTCTGGGAGGATTTCAGACTTGCTTATGGAACTGGCTGATGGGAAAGGTGATTAGAAAAGGGGGCTCAGAGAGCAGGGCAGCTTTGTGGGGTGTGAAATAGGCCTCTTTACTCAGGCTCTGGAGCAGAACCAAGCGATGTGGGGAGAGACAGCAAGGTTTGTTAACTCCCTCCTGTGTCTGGTAGCTCTGAGCTAAACATCATAACTTACGCAGGCATTGTGCGTTTACATGTGCAGCAAAAACAGTGGGGTGGGCAATATGGCTAAAATACAGCATCACGATACTTCAAGACATTTTCGCGATACACAGTATGCATCACAATATTAATACAGGGATGATTTTCGTTTAATTTCACATTCTGATTGGTGCTAAATCCAGGTTCTAGTTTTTAATGAAACATGCAGTTTTTCAGTGTTCTTTTCAGCACTAATGATATCCACAGCATGCTCAAAAGGAAATATATTATGATGTAATTTATCACAGTAATGATAATATATTGTCATATATCTAGCCCATACTTGGAAGTAGGCACCATGCGAAGAACTGGTACTGTAGCTGTATTACTATATATTTCACTAAAAGTGCACTGGTTAAAGATGAGCCTGCATTATTTTAACAAAAATAATTTACTTTTGTTAGATTACATCCCATATGTCAAAAACAAGCCCCTGCGGCTAGATTAGGCCTGCCACACAATCCTATCTGGCCCACAAAAGTAGCCCGTTTCACAATGTGCTGCACTACAGTCCCCAACATGCACTGTAATGTGCTCCAACTCTCCTACCCCAACAACAGTCTATGGGACAGCAGTTACACCTCAGTTCTACACAATTCTACACAATTCCACACCAGTCATACCACCAAAATGCATTTCAGCTGCAGTTCAATCAAAATAGACACCTAACATTCGCTCAGCAGCTCAGAAATTGAGCCCAAGTCTTAATGAACTTGCAGCAAAGAAAGGATGCCAGATGTCTAGTTCAAGCAAATAGGTAGGTGTAAAAGACTGAGCACCTGGGGACATTTAAATTTTGAATATTCCAAGTGCAATATTTCAAGGCCTACTACAAGTGTCTATATTTTACTTTTGAAGTTTTTGTGTATTTTGAATAACCAAGGGCCAGTTTGGGTTATAGCACAACATTAATTTAAAAATAAAATAAAAAACAGTTTTTTTCTCTGGCCCACAGATTTGATGAAGTTTCCTAATATGGCCCTTTTACTGGTTGAGTTTGGAATCTGTAACTTTCACACAATGAAAAACATTGTAATTTGTTAGAAGGCTCATTTGCATATTACAGCCTTCTGCAATGTAGGGAACTTAAGGTAAAATAGAAAAATCACCTAGTCTTTGGAAAACATGCACTGAGCTCATCGATACACAATATAAAATGTGAAATTACCTCCCAAAAACGTTAGCAGCTATGCCAAACTGGTGTTTTTGTCGTAGTAGAAAAACAGGCACATGCACAAACCAGCACATCGTAGCTGTCCCTGTTGCAAAACATCTTTTTTTTTTTTTTAGTACTGCAAAAGCCCATCGCAATAACAAATAACAAACTATATATTTTGTAGCCCTACTCATTTTCCTGCATGGGCAGGGATTTGAACTTTCAGTCTGCTGTGTATCCGCTATGCTATCCAACCGCTAGTCATAACTAGTATGTCAACTGGTACCTGCTATTCAAAAGAGCTCTGCCACTTCCTCTATCATTCAGCTCGCTGTGGCCACTTGATTACTGGGTGCACTGATGGCAGCTTGGCGGACAGCTCCCTCAATACTGTGGCACCCATTTAATGATGGAACAGACAGCTTCTAAGTGGAGGCCCAAACAGCAAGCACTCAAACTGACAGCATCACTGAGTCCCTGTCTACTTGTATCTGGACATTTCTGAAAATGCAGTTTTTCTCTTCCATTTAAACCCTGTCCACACCAACAGCGTTTTCGAAAATGCCTCCTTCCACCATTTGAATATGCTCAGCATGCCAGCCAGTGTGTGGAGGTAGTACGTCATGGAGTCGATGCCAAATAGTTCCAGAAGAACATTAATTACAAAATATTACGCAAAGGTTTAGAGCGGGCGTGCACATTGCAAGAACAAAAATGCATAGACTGTGTCCCCTGCCGTAGTCACCTAAGTTACTAGGCAATTGCTGTGGTATCCCAGGTAGTTGCTGAAGTGTTGCTAGGCCATTGCTGTGGTGTTCCAGGTGGTTGCTAAGGTGTTGCTAGCGTATTGTATGAAGGTGACATAAGAGGAGTGTTCAAAAATATTTGGCTACAGTGTGTATACTCACAGGTGGAATAAGAGCTAGAGGTGTCAGAATTATGTAAGTATCATGTTTGAACGAATGCTGTACGAACACCGTACATCAAATCAGTTTGGCACAAGCAACCTATTCAGGGATAGACTCTACAATGCTGAAAGGTTTTGTGGTTCTAGCTTGAAAGCTGTAGGGCGAGTAGCATTGCAAGTTAGTGACTATAGAATAATAAGAAAACAGAACAGTAAGTTGGCTTTTTCCTTCTTCGAAACATCACCGTGTAAAAGCCGGATATTTTTTTATAAGCTGTGGACGCTGCAGGGTTTACAACACCTGCAAGCCCGTTTCACTCATTTCTGTCCACTCGTGTTGTTGTTTTTAGTTCTGCTTCAGTGGTGTCAGGCTGGAAGTACTGAACTGAGCGCTGTCAATCAAACGCACTCATCAGATTATTAGGCTACGCCAAGACAGTTCTCCAATATATCTGATCGGCAGTTTTTAAGCTATGTTTTATTCAATTTTGTCCTGTTTTTCTTCATTCAAACTTTGCTGGATGTTCAATCTAACAGTCAAATGTAGTATTGCACAGACACTGTTAATGTTTTAGCTACAATGCACTCCCTAGGACTTCAGAAATGTCCACTCTGGAGAGCCTTTTCCAAAAGCTCTGCTTTCTGTGACCTAAAACGGCAATTTTTGTGTGGACGGAAGGCCCGAAACATGCTTTGAAAAATACTCATATTTGTGTGGACGAGCTCTGAGTAACTACAACTCCACTTTCCTTAATGATAATGGAAGCCTTGCTGCAACCAGAAGGGAGAGTCGAGAGAGCAAACAGGAAGAAGGCTCGTACATTGCTGTATGATAAAGGCTGAATTAGATTAGTGACAAATTGAGCGCTGTTTACTGCATATTGCAGGAGGCGGCCTGCGCTCATACATAACGAAAGAATCAGCTTCAAATCAAATCAAGCAGTGCGTGCGCACACATACACACGCCGGGCGCACACAGTGCCTCATTAACACACCTCTACGAGCGCTTTCCTTCACTTTATCTCCGCCGCTGTGCTGTGGGCCACTCACGTGTGCGTGTCTTCCCACTGATTCGTTTGGCTTTCGTCCCGCAGTGCGGCACAGCCACCTGGGCGTGTGTGTGCGTACGTGTGAGAGATGAATGATAGCAGGCAGATGAATGGGAGAGCAGCTCTGAGGGATGATTCTGTGGGCGAATTCCTGCGCGAGTTCCTCTGCTGTAAGAGTCAGTAATGAATGGACTGCAGTTGAGCTGGAGAGACCCTCAAGAGATGCTCACAGAGGCTGAGGGTCTGGGCTGCACACGTACTTGTGCACACACTACTATTCAGAAGTTTGGAATCACCTGTCATATTAATAATTGCTGTTTTGCTCGAGCTTACATATACAGTCATATGCAGATGTTTGGGCACCTCTGGTCAAGGGACATGTTCTGTACATTTTAATGCACAATGTAATACACAAAACAAATGTTTCTTTGCTGAATTTAAATATACATTCCTCCAATTTTTTTTCAAAATTTCTGAATAATTCAGTCGTTGAGATGCAGAGTGGTGACATTCAGAGTGGTTTGGTGTGAGATGTCTCCATTCTAGAGAAACATGCCAAGTCAGAATGGTTGGCTTTCTATGAATACCATGTCTATAAGAATCATTGAACACATTCATAACACATTATAATGCTTTCAGAAGACATTATAAACATTACTATTCATAAAAATGCATTACACGTAAGAACCATATTTATACACACTGAGCCTTACCATGATTTCCTTTAATAATTTATGATAAAATGGAATAATAGCTAGATTTTTTATGTATTTTAACATGTCTTTAAAAGCTTCAAGTGACAGCATTGATACACTTGTCAATATGGATATAGTTTATTATTGATGGACATAATGATATGACCAAATTATTATAACTTAGAAGTTGTATTTGTGAACTAGTAAAGTGACACAAATTAGACTAAAGTTTATTTAAGCCATGGCAGTCCTGGCATTGCTCTTTGTGTATTTATGACTAGGCAGGTCATGATGCAGGCTGGGAGTTTCATCTGCACTGACGATATAACGTGGTATGAACACTTTTTATAATGCATTATCTTAGCCATTTATAATGCATAATAAACATGCCTATAAAGTGCATTTATAGGCACATATGTATTGCCTTATGAATGCATTATAATGTTATGAGTTTATAGTGTCTTATAGACGTGGTGTTCATAAAGTGTTACCAGGTTTTCCACACTTTTGTCCATGTACTTATGACTAACTTATGTTTCAGTGCAAAACAGGTTTGTTTGGATTTGAAAAAATACATTTGGTCAGTGTTGTGGTGAGAACATAAATGTGAGAGAGACCTATTATATAAAAAAAATGGCATAAATGACTGGTGTACATTTATACAATGCAGCACCAATTAAAAAGATGTAGTTTTGTCATTTAGTAACTTTTTAATGCTTTTGAAAATTGGAATGACTGGTGTGGGACATGAATTAAACTGGCGTTTTGGCACAAAGTAGGCTTCATACGTTATATTGACTCAAGACATTTAGCAACAGTTTTGTACTTGAAAATGACAATGAGTCCAACAACATATTTGTAATACTTAATGCTAAAAATGTGAACAGATGTACAAAAATCTACTGGCTAAATTGTGCCTGTATTTGCAGAAACACCCATATGTAAACCTTTTGAACAATGATTACAAGCTTTTGGCTTGTAGTGCATCTCAGTGCACACGCCTTTCTACTTATGCTTCCATCAGGTTCCTCAAAGGAGCACATCCAGGCTCAGAAATGAGCATCTGTGTCCTGTGAGTGCCATTCAGGCCTAGCAGGCAATAAAACCACTAGAAGATTGTGCCTGGCTGGCGGTGCACCTCAAAGCACAACTGCAGCTACGCAGTCAGCTGCATAATGCCCTTGATAAGAACACCTACCTTAGTGGATGTGTCTTTTGCCCTTGCTATAAATAGCACAGGGGGCTTTGGTATTAATCCCTCTGTTAAAGGAGATTTTGGGACAGATCGCTGCTGTCTTTCTCTCTCTGCCTCTCTCGCGCTCTCTCTCTCTCTCTCTCTCCCCTTCTCTCCCTGCTCAGCTCACGTTGACTGGCCACAGGGCTTGGTCATAGGCATGGCTGAAAAACAACGGGATCGCCCTCTGCGACCGCAGTGGGCCTAGCGAAGGCCCTTATGCTCCCGCTAGGACAATTTAGCGCTTGCTCTAAACAGCAGCAACACAACCAGCTGGGTTTTTACTGTGCATCTAATCTAACGCGCAACTAGTGAAAATCACTTGTGGCGACCTGCCGCATGCACGTAATATTTGACGGTGCAAGAATTTACAGTGAAGTCAGTTTGCCACCAACTAAGACATTTATTTACATCTAACTAAAAAAAATTTTCCAGAATGTTCAGAATATTTGTTTGCAGTGATGTAACAATTGTTACATTATCACCTGATCACAGTTAATTTAATAGCAGTTATTTGAACTGACCGCTGTCGTTTTTCACAGTTGTTAGATTTGACAATCAAATGGTGAAACGTTCACAACAAGCAGGATGTAAATTGAGTTTTATGATCTTATGAAAAAACCTAAAAGATTTGGTGCTATAAGGCTGCAAGACGTATGTTTATTTATCTTTTATATAGATATTACACTGTTGCTTATGTTGTTGTTTTTTTTTATTTCTTCTAAGAAAATGACTAGTGACAGTTATTTCTTCTGCACTGTTGTCTTTTAGAGACAACAAATTACAAAATTAAACAACAAATTACAACGAATTACAACAAATTAAACAACACAAAGAAAAAGTTTTGGGAATTACCAAAAAAAAAATTACAAAACTAAACATTAAATGTTAAATAAGGTTATGCTAGCGTTTCATTTCTAGTTCTGTATCGAAAATGTATCGTATTATGAAATTTGCGCATCATCACACCCCTAGTTATTGGTCACAATCAAAAATCCAAATAAATTTTAAAGGCCGGCAAAAGTCACAGCACTTTGAACAAAGATCACAAGAAAACAGGCATTTTATCTTTTAAATGATCTGTATGATTAATTGTGAATAATATGACCAACGGCATGAATTAACAAATCAAAAAGTCAGTTTTCATAAGAATTTAATACGATTTAGCACATCATCGCCATCTCAAAAACCTTTGACCAAGCTACCATTTTGTAGTGAGGAGGTTTTGTTCAGACAGTGGCGATACATATAAATCTTACATGTGAAAGTAAAATAGAGATGGCTGCCCATATGCAGTGTTATAAACCTCTAGTGCACTACGCACAGCCACAGGCTGATCACAGCACAGTGTGGAATTTAGTACAGCCCCCCTCTCGCCTCGACCTGAGTGTGTGTCTGTTTCTCCATCAAGCATCACCTATTCAGAGCAGACAGAGATCCTCTTAGAAGGCAGGCAAGCGACACAAGAAGTAAATTAGACAGCAGAGGTCATTCCGAATGCCACATAAAGTGGACTGGGTCTTATTGCTCATTTTAATCGTGCTGTATAAAGAATTCCCTCCAGCGAAGCGAGACTGCGCTGGTACATTACCCCTCTCCAGATGCAATTGAAGTTCGTGCAGCCAGAGGAGAGAAAAACATCCTTCTTAAAGCGGCGGCCGCTCTTATCCAAGCAGCCCTACATTTTCCCTCTGTGACTTCCTTTCGTAGCTTCAGGGACGCCACTGAGAACGTTAGCGTTCAGAGAGTGGCTGAGGGGAGAACTCCCATATCTACTCACCACCTTGTCTAAAAAAAAATAAACCCTCCCCCATAATTCTCTCTGACATCTTCAGAGATTAAACTTTGTTTGGCGAGAGTTTGACATCAGTAACATAGAGGCAGAAAGGTCCACAGTGTGAGCTGCAGCAGTGCTTGTGGGTGGTGCTTTTACATGCTGTTTTGTAGCCTTTTGAGCATGTGGTACAGGAACGTTTTTGCATGCAAGTTGGAGGAGGAGGACAAGCTTGTGTGTTGTGTGTGTTCTCTTTCCTCATGGCGCTCTGTTGACCATTTTGTAAGACTATTTAGAAATTCTGTTCCAACTGTCTGGGAATTCTGTGATAGTCAGCCATGTAGCATTACACACACACTGTAAAAAAAGAGAAGTCTGCTCAACTTAAAATGATATAGTAACTGATTGCATGGCTTTTCTTAAATTGACTCAACTTGAGTTCACACAACTCAGACTTCTTAGTTGAGTAAAAATTCTCCCAGCTACTGTTTCTAGGTCTGAATCTCAGTTAAACAAAACTGAATTTGCGTTTCCCCACTAGCTGGCACCACATGAGACTATGCTGTGCTTTAAAGTTAAAACAACAAATATTTTTTTCCAGTGTATTAAACATTTGTAGACACAAAATCTGTTGCTTCACGTGTTCCTGAGTGGACTAAGCTATCACCCAACAGTAGGTTGTGAGTTTGAGCCCCAGCATATCCATCCGTAAGTGAGTACCCAAGAAAAAAACTCAAGAAAAGCCATGTAATCAGTTACTATATTATTATGATTTGAGCTGACCTGGTTCAGGTTCACTACAGAGATTGGTTTGGCACCGGGAAAATACACATATGTTTCAAAAGGAAAGTAGCATGTCCTTGTGGAAAACACTAATTTTATAAAGCAGTGTGATTGAGTTCTAAGTAATACAGAAAATGTAGGATGCATCCAAATGCCTTATTTTGGTGTTTGAAAATTCTATCATGTGGAAATCTTGTCATAACATTTGAGAATTTGAGTATATATCTGGATATATCTTTCTATAGTTTTTGGAAATTCTGTATTTGGGAATTCTCCCATTGTATTTGGAAATTCTACAGTCTTTCTGTCAAAGTATTTGAAATATTGTTAGCCTGTCTGGACGTCCTGATCAAGTGTTAGGAAAATCTGTTGGACTCTCTGGGAATTCTGTTACAAGTTACAAGTGTGAGTGTGAAGAACCTTTTAAGGGTTCACATAATGTAGAGGTTATAAGCATTCTTAATAGAGCATTTACATTACGTGAAGGTACTTCAAACAAAAAGGTCTTCATTATCAGACATCTCATTTACCGACATGATTCTCTAAAGAACCATCCATTGAATAGCTCTTCAGGGAACTAAAAGTGGTTCTTCCACTGTATTATGCAAAGAACCCCTTTTGGCATGTTTACTTTGAAGAGTGTATTTGGGAATTCACTTGAGCTGTCTGGGAGTTCTGTAACTGTATCTGGGAATTCTGTCAAATTCTGTGTAAGGGTGTTTATTTAGACTAGATGTCTTTTGAAATATTGGGCATTTCTTTATAGCACTTTATAGCACGTCATTCAGTGTGTGCACCAGACCTGTGCCCCAAGTTTATGTATGCCGAGGCACCTTCGGAGCCTGAGTGATGAGATGTTTAACCTCACTTGCCTTAAAACTTTTCTAACGCACAAAAATGATCTTGTGGCTCAGTGGTACGGAGAGGGACTCTGCAGTCTATTCAGAGGAAATTATGCGTCTTGTATGAACCCAAATGATTGGCATTGGCTTTGAATAGCAGAAATATCTGCCTAAGCAACATTCTGCAGACGGTTGCATCATAAAACAGAGTGCGTCCGGTGAATAATGTGACTAATGCAATGTAAATGACCCAAATGTAATTGCATTCAAAAAGGAAAAGCGCATATGAAAGGACATCTTGCTAATGGAGACTTTTTTTTTTTTCTTTCTTCTCTTTCATGTGGACTCATCACTCTTGGATCTCTGCTCTCCTCATCACAGGTAATGGGACTTCTTTTCTTTTCAATGTCTGTGTGCAGCTTTGTAGCCGATGCTAATATTAAATATTTTGTAATGATGTTGGCAATGTAAAGCAAGGGCAGTTGAAAGGAATTAAAGTCTTAAGATTCTTGGAGCCATTGAAATAAGTGCAGCCTGCTTTTCCTAGCTCAGTCTAACCAGAATAGCCTGCTGAAGTCCTGAACTAGGAAGAAAAAATGTATTTGTTGTTCACAAAGTTTCTGTCACACTGCACTTAAAGCTGGCACTGTAAATTGGTGGCTGTCCACTCTGTTGTGGGGCACACTCTGGAACTCCTGTAGTCCATTAAATATCATGAACAGAGAGGGAGCTCTAGCAACCCTAATAACAAGCATGCCATGTAATAAACAGAAAGCATGCACTTTAGCTATTTGCTGTAGACTTCAGTGGTACAGTGTGGAAGCATCTTGGCAGTTGTTTACTCCAACATTCCTTATTAACTTGCCACTTCCAGCAAATTCCACATACAGCATCTTTTAGGGGTGATACTCTCTCGTAACAAATGCTTACTAATATGTTTTCAAACACTACTGAGGCTTCATTCACGCCATATTTTTTTTGTTTGCCTAGTTTTAACACAGATCAGGTTTTTAACTTCAGTATACACTATATTGGCAAGTGAAACTCATTTCCAGGCATTTTTACTTCTTCCCAGGCAGATAATTTAGCTCGTTTCAAATAAAAGCTTATCTTCCAATATAGTGAGAAAATTTTACTAATTGAAATCACAACTAATGTCTAGAAAAAAGTGAAATACTCCTATAAAAAGGTTACAATGTCAGACATATTAAATATATTGACTAGATTTAAGATCATTTCGCTTGCCAAGACACCAATTTTTGCAGTGTACAGCAACATAATGTAACAACAGTAGCCTAAGGTTGACATAAAAACAGTGAGTAAGTAGCTATGTAGGCCTATAATATTATCAATACAATTCCTTTGTTTTAAATAGTTTCGAATTTTGATGTCTGTTAACTGATGTAACAGAATTGTCAGTTAGCGTTGTCTTCTGAGCTTGTGCTGTACAATTACATTGCATTACCAGTAGTTTGAAAAGATGTGGTGGCACTTCACACGTCTCAGAGGAAGCACATGCAAGCTCTCACCCTTGGTAGCATAATGTGATGTGGGTAGGCCTAGCTAGCAGGTGGAATTAGCTACAACTTAATAGTAGAGAAAATTGGGGGCTCATTATAAAGAGCAGGTTTTTGATCAGTATCAGCCAGTAGTTGTTTTGGTATCTGTGCTGGTTTCCGAAAAGACAAAGTGGTATTGTAGCGTCTTTAATGTAGCCTGTAACGTAGTCCTAAAGGAGTAGCCTCTCTTATCGTTCTGTCTGGCTCTGGAGTGCTGTCCTCCACTACTGTCTGAATCCAGCTCTCCAGGGAGCAGCTCGGTGCTGTCCAGAGAGCAGCCTAGACTTGTGTCAACCAGCCAAGGCCCTGCACGCACCCCTGCTGTGGTCATTCCCCTAGGGACCCCGGCAGCAGGCCTGCAGCCCTCACAAGCTGACGCGCAGCATGCTAACTCACAGAAAGAGAGAGAGAGAGAGAGAGAGTTTGGCCAGTGATCAGTCTGCAACACAGCACCCTGCTGATTTGATGGACATCCCTGTATGTCTGGTGCGGAGCTGATTCCACAGGTGCTTAAAGCAATAGTGGAAAATCACATTTACTAAATTTCTCCCTTTCCACAAATGTAGTCCATCAGCTCAGGCTTGTCTTGCCAACCAAGTTTGTTTCTTTAGTTTTTCGCTGAGCTACGAGGCTAATGTGGCTAAAAAATAATGGAAGCATAAAGCTTATTAATTGACTGCAAAGTAATGATTGGCCTGTCTCTCGGCCAATCCAGTCTATGGTCAAGTGAAGGGAAAAACTCAGAACAAACCTGCAGTGAGAATAGCGGTGGCTGTAAACTGGTCAAAAATAATATAGTATGAAGAAATTTTACTTTACACATCACGCATTCATATTCTGATCATCTCTAGGGTGGTGATGTTTTTTTTTTATTTCATTCCTGAAGCTAAAAAAGTTTTGAATTAGACCACACTCACAGCTCAGTATTACAATTATTAACAGACATGCATATGCTGGTATGCTAGCTCTGTAAGCTAAACATTATCTGTGTTATACTCCTTTTAGTATGATATCTAGGGATAAATAACATTACAGAACAGTGTGAAGATCAGTTACCTAAGTTAACTAAGTTAGCTTTTCTTAACTTAGCTGCTGACAGTTAGCTTGATGAATCAGTTAGATTAAACAGGACTGTATAGTGCTTACATTTGTGAAGAAACTATTCTGCATGAAGATAGATATTAATGCACTTGTATGCATGCCATCACGTCTGTTCTTTCATAAAAGTTTGCTGAAAAACTTTTTGTATTAGATGAGTCCTCCTCAGCATGTTGCTCTGACTCGCTCTAGAGATGATTTTAGCGTTAGCTCAGCTGAAGAGGTAGCTCAGCTCAAACCACCTCCTCATTAGACATGAAAACTGACTGCTTTAACATCCAGTGGCTAAAAGATTTTCTGGGTTTGATTTATCTGAACTTTAAATTGGCCTATATTCATGCTGTCCATTCTCAGACATGTTTTCTGTGGTACTCCTTTGTGTGCTTTGACGTTTTGTGTGCACCTGAGCTCTTCACACTGTTAGCACAACTGCTACAGTTGCTATCAGGCAATCTGAACAGAAAGTAGCAACAGTACCTAAAGGAGGCAGGGCTTAGCAGTTAGCATCATGCAAACTGCAAGCCTAAATCATCAGACACTCACCTCAAACCATGTTGAGCTGTGGAGTTTCCTCACATAGACTTGCTTCTGTGGTTTCTGACACTTTATGGCATATTTCTGTCCTTAAAATGGACAAAATGATGTCATACAGATAAAAAGAGTACCAGCTTCCGCCTCACAGCTTAAATTATTTGGTGCATTTTTATAAATAGTAGTGGTCATTCAGTGTCAAAAACTGTATAAGTAAGACTTACTTATATATTTGAGATTGCTTAACAATGTGACATGGTTTGAGGCACATGTGTGATGATTTAGGCAGGTTGCACAGTGCTAACTGGTGCAATGTAAGCTTCTGTTACTTGTTAGCTACATTAGCATAATAGTTCCAGTGCAAAACTGAAGGAGCAAATATGTCTTAGCTGACTGGCTACATTTAGGGTAATAGAACAATTCTTCCCCTCACCTTCCTCTATATTTACATTCTTCTCCATTATCAGCGTATCTCCCCAGTGAGTGGAAGGAATCAGCATATACTTGTAAATGTAACAGTTAGCGCTCCGGGGCGCGCGGCAGGTCTCAAACCATGACGTGAGATTCATAAGAATGCGGGTAATGTGGAGAGAATGCTTATGAGGGAGAAGTGAGCACCAGCAGTACTGTGTAGAGCAATGGACATTAAGAAATGAGGAGAGGCCTACAAGCTCGTTTACAGTGACACAAAGGCTCACTTTTCAAGACAGCATTGTTAGTATTAATCACCACTTATTGAGGCACCCATCAGTGGTGGACTAGAATAGCAACACCTCACACACCCTACATGCACACAAAATGCAATCAGATAGATTTTCCTCACTCCTTTGATTGCTTTTCTCCCTCCGTCTTCATCCAGTGGCGTGCTCTTATCACCGTGCCAGATTCCTGAAAGGGCCTGAACTCTTCTAGCGAAAACAGTCCTAAGAAGGCATTGAGATGCTAATCTGAGCACGACGGCGGCTTTTCTCTGCTCCCGACAGACGTTAGGAGTCTATCATTTCTCAATTACACAGGCAGACAACTGCAGCCGCTTCTGGATCTCACACTTCCTCCCCCTCTCCGTCCCTCGCTGCTGTTGCCAGGCTTATCTGATGCAGGTGAAAATATTGATCGCCATGACCTGAACCTCATATATTTTTATGTTTCACACACACAAACGTCAGAGGCCAACCTTCTGTTATTTAATTTCCATGCAGAACGGCCCACTTCCATAAGGAAGGTCAAAGTCAAAGGAAAATATGTGAAAAAAATACTTTGTAATGTAATGTAAATTATTGTAACCAGACTTTTTTCTAGGTAATTTTTAGCTGCTTCGTTTGATCCATTCATCATGAAATTTAAACACAATGTAAAAGGCAAAAGGCATTTCAAATACTGAAAAACAACAAAAATACAGATAAAGGGTTTTGTTCCGACAGCAGTGATTATTGTATTCGTGCGCATTTAAGAAGACATAAGACTCTTTTGTGAATCCGGCCCCTGATTCGCTAAATTCCATTCTCTAAGCACGTTTGTAATGGCAGTGCTTCTTGATTGGTCAGCAGTCCATTACTATCTGTAAATACACCAGCATCCAGCAACTTATGTTCATTTCTGGTTTAAGCCACGCCCATTTTCAGGAATCAAAATTAAGATATCAGTACTGAAAATTGTTAATGAAGTGCATCCCTAATTGTCAGTACTGAAAGAACGCTGACCAAATGCATGTTACAGTGGAAAAGCTAAATATATATGACACGTATTGTGTATCGCAGACAGTTTTTATCACATCACCCCTAACATATCATATATTTTATATGTAAGCATGAAATTAAAAAATATATATATTGAAATAACAGTGATGATATAATGATATAGTGTCCAGAGGTGCAGACACCTGCTCATTCAGCTTTCGTCTTAAATCAAGGGCATTAATAATGAGCGTCAGTAAGCCAGTAGGCACGCTTGGTCATGGTGAACTTGGGTTCATGTCCGGCTGCTCCAGAGCATCCCATTCTATTGGCAGTGCTTTTCTATGGAGATCACAAAAGCAGCTGAATTCTAAAGTCAACAATTAGAAGATGTGGATGTCCAGTGGAGACACATGACACGGATAAGGTTCAGTCCTTAAGTGTAGAGCGCAATTCTTTTCTGCTAGACTGTGATTCTAAATGTCTAAATGCTTTTTTTCTGGGTGAAAATATAATATTATATATCCCAGACCTAATATTTTCATAAATCTTGATGCACCGCTGGTTTCCCATAAGATGCGAGATGCCAATCTCCCCGACTGCAGCAAAAAACATTGAATCTTTTTATTTATTTCTTTTTCAATATGCAGTACATTTTCCAGGCTTGGTGATTTATAATGAAGACTCAGGTTTCTCTTAGCTCTTATAGATGTTTCTTCTTTGTTGCCCTTTATTGTTCATTGGCAGAGGCACCCTACAGGGAGCCACGCTTACTACAAAGTGCTTCAAGTGGAAATGCAATTATTCCTTCTTTACACAACCTCAAGTGAATGCTCTCATTTTTCTCACCTGTGTATTGGCACCATAAATCCTAGGCGCTCTTCATATCCTGCGTGGTTGCAATTGGTTGCGTCTGTGGCACTAAAGCGAGACAGATATGACTCGCATCAATCTAGCGCACTAGATTTATTTTCTCCCATGCATAAACAGCAGCGACTGATGTTCATGCTAGCTTGGCCTGCATAACAGCCCTTCCATTTGTCTTAATCACCTCTCAGTTTACACATTTCACTCTAACTTCCTCCTCTTTGTCTGCTAATCTGCGTTCTAAGCTGGAATGTTGACTTTTACACCTGCTTTCCTCGTCATTGAAAAGAGCTCCTTGTAGCTGGTGTTTGGTGAGGCTGCTGCAGGGCTGTCCAAGTTGAATGGCAGAATGGCATGGCTCGCGAGTAAAGAGAGGCGCAGGTGGGACTCAACAGCACTGTTTGAAATCCCATCGCCTCAAGCTGCCTGGCTCAGTCTGAATAGAATGTGTCAGGCCAAAGCTGATGCATGCTATTTGGAGAGCGGCTTCAGTTGACTAATTTAGACTGATAAATTGGCCAAATATGTAGTCTTACCAATTTTAGCCCCTTAGCCTAAATATACCCAATCAACCAAGACATGTTTGGCGTCCAAGGTTTGCTTTACTTTTGCCCTGGAGCTACAAGACTAATGTAGCTAACAAGTGACTTATGACTGACGATTAGCATTGTACAAACTACATGTCTAAATCTTCACACACTAGCCTCAAACCATGTTCAGTTGTTAAGTAATCCCAAATAGACTTGTTTTTGTGGTTTCTGACATTGTTTGACATGCTGTTATTTATTAAAATGGACAGTACGGACAAATATCCAGCCTTCAAGATGCTGCTACTGTTTTGGTCTATGTACTTTTGTCTGTTTTTATAGGTAGCAGTCTCTCATACAGTGACAAAACTACATAAGCAAGTCTGTTTAGAGTGCTTATCAACTTTCTGGTTTCTGGCATTGGATGTCTTATTTGGATGAGGCTAATTGGTGCAGCATAAGCCACATTAGCCTTGTAGTTCCAAAAGGGCAAACTTTAGACACCAAATGTGTCTTGTCTGATTGACTAAACTTAAGGTAAGGAAAATTAGGTAAATTTGGTTACATGACTCGGGACTCGACAGTCTTGACTTGGGACTTGACCTGGGACTCGAGTGTCAGGATAAAGAAGCAAACTTAAAGCAAAAGTGAGATGCAAGTTTTTGTACCGACTGTGACCGTATGCTGCTTATGCCGGGTTTTCTGGCAGGGCAGTGGCCTTACACAGGACTTCGTAAAGTGGACCTTCCTGCTGATACATTTGGGTTTCAGCTTCATTTGAACTGTGTAATGCCTCACAGAAATGCGTTCACTACGGTATGACAAATCTCCTTTGTCAGCATGGCAGGAGGCCTTGATTCTTTTGCTTCTCCTCCTCTTTCTAATGACGTGATGCACACTGCTGACTGTGACACGTGGATTTTTCTTTTTTTTAATCTCAGAGGTCCTTGAGAGTGTAGAGCAGCGGTTATTAATAGCAGCAAGCAGAGGTATGGATCAGAGGTATGGATGGTTATTAGTGCAAGGGCTGCTGTTCGCTGTTTGTATTATCCTCCCCATTATATCTTACATGTCAGCCCAGTTCCCTCAGGAACCCAGGGAAAATAAAGGCATTTGGTCGTCAAAGAGCATGAAGCAACAAAGCCAAGGCGTAATGAGGGCTGTTCACCAAAGAGAAGTGTTTTTTGCCCTCCTTCAACTATATAGAGAGTGTTTCTTCGGCTGCCGGTGAGATATTTTTGGCAGTCTGCTCTTGCGCTGTCTGCTGTTATAAACTCCCTTTGTCGCTTATTTAATTTTTCTCATATCAAAAGTCTGAAGTGTTGGCATTCTGACAAACAATAAATTTGTGGAAAAATCAAATGGACATATAGTTGGCAGATATAGTCTATCATCCAAGGCATGAAGTCTGAAGCTATAAGGCTAAAGTAGCTAATACGTAATGGAAACATTAAAATGGGCAGAAGTATGGACCACATTCAGGTCTTGGTTGGTTATCATAAGCAATACAATTAAAACTACAGTATAATACTGCAAGGTAATATAATGCTACAATTATATTAGTTTCATAGCTCCAGTGCAAAACTAACAAAGCAAACTTTGGACACCAGACACGTCATGGCTGATTGACTACATTTAGGCAGGGGTGAAAATTGTTTGCATTAGTCTTTTCATGTATCTATCATTTTCAGTATCCATAGACTTCACTACAAGTCATATTACTAACCCTTTCAGGTGTAAAATGCCATGGAAAAGAAACTGGGTGAACGAGATTTCTCTTTGTTTTCCACCAAGACCTTGGCGAGGGGCAAAGCTTACAGGTATCTGTGTCATCGAGCATTAACTAAGTGGCACTGGCAACGATGCACCGTTGCATAACTGCATTTCTTCCCCTGCCGTGAAGAGCTGGAAAGTGAGCGCTTTTGAAAAATGTGCAAATTCCTTTAGACGAGCCTCTTGTTTCCATTTTCCCCCACTCTGCCCGTTAAGAGCATTGGCCGTAAGTATGTTTGGCTTCCTGAGCTAAATGACTCTCAAGGTCTTCCCCCGCCTCCTGTTCTCTTTCTCTGCCTGCCTGCTCGTCTCCATGGTGATTAAACAGGCAGAGGGGAGGGTCTTCTACTTACTCCTCTGCAGTTTTTGCCCGACCCTGGGTTTGGACTCCTGGCGCACATCTGCGGGTCTCCTGTTGATTTACAGTTTACTTGTTACTCCCTGGGGTCCTGCCCCAGAGTGCAGCTGAATGATGGGGTAGACTGGGATAAACCGCAGGGCCTTGGCTGCCTGGCCTGAGCAGGTAAACTCAGACCGAGAGAGGCTTTGGAATGAGTTAAAGGTTCTGGCTGTGCGCTTAAGCTGGACCCAGGAGATCCTCCACTGCATTGCGGATGGACGAAGCTTCAAATGGCCTGCGGCTCAATTGGAAAGCAAAAGCACATTATTTTTGTCCAGTGCTTACTGGTATGAGACATGCTGCATGAAAGCACAGTCAACTAATCTAATTTTAAGTGCACTTTTCAGGTGAATTTGCTTGGTTTGTGCCAAATAAGCACTGCATCTATTCATCGGCTAATGTTTTAGTGTTTTGAGGCCAGTGGTTTATTGCCTTTTGGCAGAAACATGACAGGTTACCTGTATATTCACAGCTGAAACTTAGCAACAACTAGGCCTTGCAATAGGTCCTTTCTTGGCACTGACAGGCCAAAATCAGTATCTCATCAGTAAGCAGTATCTGATTAGCCAAGTAGTTTTTAGTCTCAAGTTTAGCCATGTCCTCTGGAAAGAACTTGATGTAAAATTCAACTCATTGCGCAACAACTCATCTAACATCAAGAGATCACAGGTTTGATCCTCAGCAACCTGTGGCCAGGAATTCAAGAGACTGGCCTCGCTCTCTCTGAGTGGGTAGTATGGCTCTCTATCTGCCCCATTAGCGCAATGCTAGCCAACGTGGGCAATCTTTGCTGACGTATCAGAGTTGGCAGTTAGTGTTCTCCTCCAAGTGTGTTGAGCCGTCCAGTGACTTTTCCGTTAGTGGAAGTTTAAAAAGATGGCTTCTTCCCCATCAGACAATGCTAATAATCTGGGAAGGGTTAAGGCTAGACACGAGCCACCACATCTTTTTTTCAAGCTGCTGCTAACGCATGTCATTGGACAGCTCAACACTAACTTCCCATTCAGTTACATTAGCTAATAGATGTCTGCAGTGGCTAGGGTTTGCGGGGAGAGGAAGGACCATCCCACCCATCCTGAGAGAGCAAGGTCAGTTAGAACCAACACTTATATGGCTGCGCCACTCAAGAGCAAGGGAGAGTGAGAGGAATCCTGGCCTGTAATACTATAAACACCATGAGACTAAAGGTAATTGGTCTTAAATAAATTGTATTTGGTTAGCTATAAGCAAATGATCGTCTCCGATCTAAACCAAGCTTTTTTGTCTCTCAAAACTGAGTGCCAGTTCGGGTTTAAGTCGTTGTGATAGTATTGACTGGAAATGGATTCTTCAGACTACATCAGCTAACTCTAAAGTGATTCTGCCACACCTCTGTTGCTCAGGCCACCTGCACAGGTCCAGTCTGATGGCTTTGGTCCCCTTTTTATTAAGGACAGTGCACACTTCCACTGTCGAAGGGACAGTGTCACTGGTGATACTCATCAGTCACCTAGAGGATTCAAAGTCCACACTCCTTTACCAGGCATTCCGTTATACTCAGGTACGACGGCTGTTATTTTGTTTTCTTTTGCAGTTTTCCCACCTTCTGGCTAGAATGTCTGATGCGATTCTGCTACGCTGTGGGACGTCCAACTGCAGATGCCCTGTTTCTCCACCAGCCACTGGTGCTTCTTTTAGGTGTCTGAGTGAATTTAACTCACTGAACTGTGTCTTGTGCTGTGAATGCAGTGCAGTCCTTCTTATTGAACTAAACCTAGACCTCTACAATTGTGTGCAAACAAAGAACCAAGACTTGTGAACCTGCAGATGGCTCTACGCAAGCTCATATAATGCAACTTATCAGAAGGACCACCTGTGCTTTGGGATTAATATGCCGTTGTAATCGGAAGTGAATGAATGTTCTCTTAAGGTCCCAAATGCAGGGAGGTTTACTATATGATTGGAATGCCAAGGGCATTCAGAATAACTGGTTGTTGATGCCAGTTGCTTTGATGTGATTCAGCAGTATATGTGATTGATATGTGGGCTAGACGATGGAGTCTGCTTCAGAAAGCACACAAGTAAGGAAAGATGCTGCAAACCGTCTTCTTACTAGGGATTAGAGACTGCACCGAAATTTTGCCCACTGAAATTTTTCAGCCACTGAAATTCTTCAGCCACAAATGGTCAAAAGTGCAAAGTATAACTAACAAATAGTGGAATTCCTTGTCTTTGGTGACCAACTGTTGTCTGTTGTCGAGGACATTGGATTTTATCGTTACATACTGTAGCCTATATACTGCATTGATTTTTGTAAATTTATTTTATACGAACTGTTTTTATTAATTGTCAACTTTTTTTTTTGGTCTCTGTTTTTATCCCAGTGAGTTCTGAATTTTAGTTCTGCCAAGAATTTTCATTTCAGTACATCACTATTAAGGATGTTAGTCAGGGCTTTATTATCATCCACATCTAGACAGTATTGTCCATTGTGTTTCTGCCACTTTTTGAATGTGTAAAATTGGTCACAAAGAAATAAAACAGTCTCACTCTGAGTGACATCTTTCCTTCCTCAAGGTAGAAGACTCCAGAATAGTGTAGAAAAGAGACTAAAACCAGGATTAACCCCCTAAAGCCGGCTTTAAACTGTAAAACTTTCATGAAACTTTAGCTACCTGAAATCTACTTAAAGTGAATTCTACCTGAGATGCATAATGTAAACTTACTTGAAACTTAGCCGCAACAGTTGCAAGCACCTCAGCTTCATGAAACAGGTTTTATGAAATAGTAAGTCGAAATGGCAGTGACATATCACATGATGACATCGAATGGAATACTTGATTTTCATGAATTTCTTCAAGCAAACATTTCTGTAACCAGCTACATTAACTAGCTAGCTGACGCTCACAGCTGTTTACATGACTGCTTGTATCAGCAATTACTTTTTGTTAGCCTGCTGTTATCATGATTTACGGAGCTAGATTACTTTCACTCTCTCCTCTCTTGTTGTCCCCAAATTTTATGCAGCGCTCATTTGAAAAACAAAGGATGAAAATTATTACATACAAATTATTACACTCAAATATGTAGTGAAGATCCCTAACAAATAAGACAAATATATAGATCTAGAAAGAGTACAGCTGTGACAGCTGGAAAATATATACAGAGATGACAAAAATGCTGAAAATATCTAAGTTACACTTCACACGAGTGACTTTATATAATAAGAAATATTATCTAACTAAATTAGATAATCAGCAGAGTAATAGACAGAGGTGGGAACAAGTCACTAAATTTCAAGAAATAAGTGAGTCTCAAATATTGACAGTCGAGTCTTCAGTGGAATCCCAAGTCCTAATCTTCAAGTCCTAAACAAGTCAGTATGCATTCTTCAGCTAATTTAAGGCCATTTCAGCGCTAAATGAATCAATTTTTTTTCACCCTTCCAAATAAAATACAAAATCCATGGTTCACAGATAACCATGACGGACAAAATGGTACACACAAAGAGTAGTGCAAAAATATTTTTTTAAGTACTATTAAACTTAATTAAAAATTATATTTGAAGATAATAATTTTTTTGGGAACAATGGGCGCATTGGAGCGCATTGGGAACATTGGGCGCATCTCAGCACTAAAACTAGCTCAGCAAACTAAAAACAGCTGCTAGTTTGAATTGAATGTAGATGACAACAGAAACCAAAATGACCAAGCTGAACGAAAGTTTACAGAAAAGACAGCAAAATGATTGTGGGTGTACAAAGCTGAAGCTGATTTGAAACTGATTTCCACCTGAAATGATGTAGCAGAGAGAGCTGTTTTTTTGCTCCCTTCCAGGAAAATGATCAGTTGTTTCTTCAGTAAGTCTGGAGTTTAAGTGCTGAGTGAGGGCTTATTGATGCTTCGCTTGTTTCTAGCTCATGGAGGCGAACTTGAACTCTAACGCTTTGCTTGTCTTCCTAAATAAATTAACTTTGGGTGTCGAGTCTTTCTGAGTCATAAAGCTCAAGTCTGAGTCAGAGGCCGAGTCAATAGTGTTCAAGTCAAAGTCGAGTCGCAAGTCTTTCTCGATTTTGTCAAGTTGAGTCTCAAGTCATCAAGTTCGTGACACGAGGCGGACTCGAGTCCAAGTCATATGACTCGAGTCCACACCTTTTGGTAATGGAATGTGTTGTGTGCAACTTTGATTGCTTTTGAACTGTTCTGTGTAACTTGCACTGAAATTATGTTGCAAGTCACAACATGCAACTAGATGCATGCAAGTTCCGCAGTGTAAGCACAGCCTAACAGTGTGTGAATTTGTTGCGTCTTGCTGCGCCATTTAACCATGGACTGACACTTCTTTCAACGCTGACATATAAGAAAAGAAATAGCTACAAAAGCTACCATAAGATATCAATCATACTTAAGGGTGTCTGAGTGAATTTCACGATGAACTGCCTCCTGTGCTCCAAACACAGTGCAGTCTAGTCCAGAATGCTGATCATAAACACCCTTCCACCTCACTCCACTGAACCTTGAGTGTGCAAACATAGCACCAAGGCTAGTGATCAGCAGATGGCTCTATGCAAGCTCATATAATGTGGCTAATCAAAAGGACCACCTGGGTGTTGATTGGGATTAATATGGCATTGTAATTGGAAATCACAGGTTACACTGATGGAACACGCTGTTTCGCAGCGCCTGTAATGATGGCTGCCACCTGCGTCTCTGTGGATCCTCCGCTCGATGCCCAAATAGTAACACGCTGGGAGCAAAAGTTCTTTTAAAGGAATCCAATCCTGCTCGAGTGCCAGCAATTTGTGGCATTTCTGGCATTTTCTCTCTCAAAATATTGGACTTTAGCTTCATATTGGAAATCACTTGGTGGTAAGTTTGAATGGTGCTAGCTCCACTGCAAGCACTGTGGGTTGCCTGGGCAGCATTGTTTTGACCATAATAATGCACTGCGGATGGTAACTACCACCCATGTATATTTTGCTCCGGCTACATGGGTATAATTTTGCCTTAATTGACAAAGCACCGCATCCTGCTATTACTTCTAGGAAGGGGCCACTTCTAGGAAGAATGCTTTGGCAGCAATGGCAGCTCTCTGAGATGAAGGTATACAACAAGCGGCTCGGGGTAAAGAGGGAAAGGACAAAGAAGTATGGTTTTAGCCTCAATAAATCGTCCTCTTTGACCTGGCCACAAGCGCCCATGTGTTATGTTGGCAGGAGGCTGGGAGATTTACCAGGTCTACGCCTCCAAGGTCATGAAGATATAAATCTCTCATAAGCATAAGTTGTTTGAATGCTTCAGGCTGCTAGAGCTTGTCTTTACTTCCTAAACAAATGGGATCTGTGTTTTGCTGAAAGCAGTTAGAGAAATTCCTTATAGAGGTTTTGAAATTTTTGCATAATACAGTGGTCAAGGAATTCACAGTGGTTTGATGTAAATTGTGCCATTCTAGAGAAACTAAAATTGTTCGCAGCGCTACTGATAGGAACCAGACATCTGAGGCCTCCAAGGCCCCTAAAAGCCACCACACACAAAGTTCTTAGAATAAATGGTATGACTACACTGCCTAATGCCTGAAATATTGTTTTAGAACAGTTTTGAGAAGATTTAAAAATCCATAAATGGAGGAGAAGCACAGTTGTATGGCAAAATAGTACCCAAAGAAGATTTTTTTGTGCTTACTACGTTTTTGCCAATATCAACATCAGATATAAAACCTCAGAAGACACATGTCCACCACCATTGTACAGACAATAGAGTGATAAACGTCTCTACAGTTCACCAGTTTACATCAGAGCACTCTGAATAATTCTGTTTATATCTTTTTTATTTTCATTTTTTTTTATAAATTGGTGACATTCTTATTTAAAGTGGTAGACATTAGGGGTTGCATAGAGTAGTCGACCAGTTGTCTGACAAATCCACTAATTTACGCTGTGGGCTGCAGTTGACAAGTTGAGGACGGTGGTCGGCAAATGCACAGCAACCATACTACCTACATTTTTAAACAAAATTCAGGAATAACTTTAAAAAGGGATAGCAAAAGTGTTCACTGACTATAATTCACTCTGAAAGGCTTATCTAAACTTGCTTGAACAATTGTTCCCCTCAGACTGATAATACTAGTACACAGATGCCCGGATAGCCAGATGTAGTTTAATTCTCGTTGTGAGGTGAGATTCTGAGAGCTATGGTGATTTTAGTGTGCAGTTTACATCAGACAGTCTGTGTACTAATGTGGGTGAAGTGCCTGAGAAGTCACCAATACTCAGCAGTTTTGAGAGTGCTAACATCAAGCGTTGATTCACAGTTAAATAGGTGTGAAGCGATTCTCACATTGTAGTCTGTCTGCTTCTTAGCCACAGCATCTGTAGGGATGAGCCTGTGCCACTCCAGGTAAAAAGAGGTCTCTTTCTTTGCCTCTCTCTGCCCCCCCCATCCTTCCTCAACTCCAGCTTGCTCCCGATTCCACGACTAATCCTGTTTGGAAATACTTTCAGGGAAAGCGGATTATCTTGTACAGCAGCATGAATTTCGGCACAGTTCACTCACACTTAATTAAATTTAATATTGTCTTCCAAAAAGCTCACATTCTTTTTCCTTGGGATATTTGGGCCAATAAGTAGGAGTAAGGGGTGCTGTAATTAAGCCTAATGGATTCTGTTCACCTGGGGATTGGTGCTTTTCATCTCATTCACACACCGTGAGGACCCTCTGGAAAACGATTCTCTCTCACAGTGCAGTTGTGTATGGCTTCAGCTGAGATATAGTATTGCCCATTGTGGGAGACTCTAAGAGGGATGACTCTCACAGACAGGGCGGGCCGCTTTATGATTGGATTGCCGAGACCGTTCAGAATCATTGGACGTCAGATCCATTCGTTTCGATGTGATGCAGGGATATGTGTGATTGATACATAGGCTAGATGATGGAACGGGGCTCAAAAAGTCCAAGAATGGAGCACAAAAGTAAAGAAAGATGCTACAGTTAGTTTACTTGCTGGCTACATAATGTTAGACAGGGCTTTAATACATATAGCAAGCAATGTCCTTTGAGTTTCCTTGGTATTTTGAGTTATAGGGTTCTTTAAGTAACAAAAAGCTTCAGTCAAGTTTCAGTCAGAGTGACATCTTTCCTCTCTGAACATGAAATGTTGAATGCATAGCAGTCTGAAACGAAGGTTAGCAGTACAATTTCAAGGTTACGGAACTGAGTATGTGAATTTGTTGAATTATCGACGTACTGTCTTCCTGTCTTCAACATACCGTCTTCCTGCATTGTATCTATGGACTAACACTACCTTTATCCCTCAAATAAATAAAAACGAAGCATAACTGCACTTTTACATTCTAATTTTCCTCCTTCTCACTATTTCAAGTAAAATTGTTTGATATAGACGATTCACCCCCAGACTGTATAGTAGTCTGTATGTGGAAACTAAGCTGCAAATGCAGCCTGTTTTTAATGAAATGTTTTTGTGATGTCACACATGTCCACTAATTCAGCCTGTTGCAGTATAGCCCCGCCCCTTCACACTGAAGTAGTAAGGAGTGTTTCAGTCCAGACCGCCTCATCAATGATGCATAGTACAGGGTAGCCAATCAGAACAGAAATCGTTCACATATATGTCAGTCACAGGCAAAGTAACATAAACAGCCTAAGCAGAGAGAAACAGAGGTTAGAAAAATGATCATAATGAATTATGACTCTTTTTGGTACAATACAGTGCATCTGTGTGAAAGTCACTGATGTTTATTTATGTTATTTCCAGCAAAAACAGACATTTAGTTCAAGTTCTTCATTTTTCATTTTCAGGACAGGAGTAGAAAGCATTAAATAGGAAATTACGCAGAAGCCCCAACAACTAAATATAAAATGAGAGTGTGTCCACCATGGTGTCCACCATGGGCCTTTATTATAGCTTCCATTCTTTTCTGAAGCCCTGATTTCAGTTTTTAGTCTGCAGGGATATTTTTTATAATTGTAAAGTTCAGTCTTAGAAGTTGGTTGCATTTTCTTTTCACAATCCAAGCAATGCCAAACACATTCAGCAATGTTAAGGTCTGGACTCTGGGGTGACCAGCAGCTTCTTTGTTTGATTTGCAAAATTTCAAATCTTTCCTTTTCTCAGTAACAACTTCTTGACAACTATACATATTTTCAGACCCATAGCGCTGAGCTGTCTTCTCATAGTGGAAGGATGGACAGAAACACCTGTGGATTTTTTAGATCTAAAGAGCTTGATTTTCTCTCAAAGATAAAGGCTTTAAGTACTGTTTAACTGAGGTGACAGTTACGTTGGTCTACCAGGTCTTGCACGGTTGTTAGGAGACTCATTTTCTTTAAAACTTTTAACCGTTTTTGAACTCCAGTTTTGGGAAGTACTATTTTTGTCACTTATTTTCCTTTGACGTTCCCTTTTCTTGTGCAGTGGATCTTATATCTATGCTGCTCAGACACAACTCCTGAAAAGGGACTAACTTGCCATACCTTGTGGAAATTAATATAAAGTATGCACAGTACTCTATATAAAACCATGCAAATGTTATAAATCTAGGATATTTATTTAGGGGAGAGCTAACAGCATGGGAAAGTGCAATGGTAGATCAGTGAAGTATATCAATTTGGCAGATAGTCTTCTGTTCTCTTCCACTTAATGCTTGCAGTGTTTTTTCTGCATGTGGGCATCAAGACACTCACTTACATCATTAGAAAGAGTTCCGGGCACAGTGTGAACTTGACATGTCATCGCTCAAAGTGCTCTCCAGCATCTCAAAAGATTGTCTTTGCAGAGTACGTAGGACTCTTACACTCTCACCAGCAGTGGCTCCTGCTCTGCTCTGCCTGTCAGATGGGCTCTTTGTGCTGGGCAGATAAGGCCGAGAGGACAGAGGCGGCTTTGTACAGGAAGGAGCTGGCAGAAGGATGGAGATTTCGCGTGGCCCTTGAGCTGAGGGGAAAAACGCACACAGCCTTTTCCCCGTCTGCACCAACTCTCGAGAAAGCTTTGCACTCAAAGACTCTTTAATGGTCTAGTAAGTGCAGAGACGCGCAGAGTGTGCAATGTCTCCACACACACACGCGCATATCTTGGCCTGGCGGCAGCTCTCTCATTTCCCCTCAGTCATGTGAATAGTGCGTATTAGTGGCTAGATGAAAAGGGCACGGTAATCTGCGGCTTAGGCTCGAGATTGAGCTCCCATGGCTCCGGTGATTGAAGGTATCCCCTTGGCGCTACCATTACTCATCCCAAATAATCATGAGGCTGTTGTGTGTGTGTGTGTTTGTTTGTGTGTATGTGTGTCATCAAGGCTGAATTGCATTTCTGTATCAGAGTTCCAATAACAGTGTCAGAGTAAAATAATAATAGAGCGTTATGAAATACATGGATATTCCAGTGACAGCACTAGTCTTATCTCCATATCTGTCTTATGCGTAGAAATGACACATTATGAAATAAACCCCTTGGTCAGGGGGCTGGCGGTTAGGAAGGAGAGTGTATAATTATCTTACCAGTGGTGTGGACAAGGCTGTGTCTGTAACAGTGCAGGAAGTTGAGCTGGAAACAAAATACAAAGGTACCAAAAGGGGTTCTTTGGGGCGAGTCCATAGAAAACATTTTGGTTTCCCGAAGAACCTTTCAGTGGATAGTTCTTTGAACAAGTGCTCAGATGGTCCACAATTTTGCTCCAACCTAACACACAATACATATGGATTCAACAAACACGCTGGCCGTCTAATGGACCCTAAGGACCAGTTTGAGAGCCACTGCTTCAAAGGCCCTTTTTGTAAAAAACTTTGTGAACGTGAAGAACTTTTTTGAAGTTTCAAGTTCTGCTCATAATAGAAAGGTTGTGTGCCAATTCCACTGATTTTTAAGCATTTCTGCATTCACTTCAAATTGTTCAGATGTAAAGTCATTCAGAGTGTTTTGATGCAACATGGTTCATTGTAGAGAAACTTGCTGACTCAGATTTCTTTACAGTGGTGGTGATAGAAACCAGGGGTCATGATATCTACAGCATAAATATAGCCATTTTAGTCACTATCCACAATGACCAGCTAAAATATGCTGCATTTTTAAGCAGCGCATCGTCACTGTTGAACAAAACCTTGTATCTCCAAAATTGGTAAATTTACCAGAGAAGTAACAAAACATAAAATATTTAATGGAAGCTACTGGAAAAAATATTTATACCAAGTGATTCTGGACCATTTTTGTACCCTCGTTTATCATGACATTTTTACAAATGTGAAGGGCAGCGGAAGATTTCAAATTATGTCAAACAATGAAAAGCAACAGAAATGGAGCTAAAAAGTTTTGCCCCGACATTGACGATATACATGACGTACACAGTGAAGTCATGCAAAATTGTTTGCTTTTTCTGTTAATTTCAATTTCTGGAATATTTACAGCAAGCAAACTGTGTAAAACATGCCAATAAGTGACGAGAGACAACAATACAGCTCTGCACATACAGTCATTTGCGGAGGTTAAGTAAAATTAAGTGATCTAAGTGAAAGTAAGTTAACATATCCTTTACAGAGAGCGCACTTATTTACATTGTATTGCACATTTATTGTTTATATGCCAAATGTTACATATTGGGGACAAACGTAAAGCATAAAATGTGACCTGTGCAAAAGTAATAGCACATTTTATATTTTATGTTTTAATCTTTCCCAGTATGTTAAATTCAGCAAATAAATAGAAATTGTGCTCTAAAATTTGCAGAAAAAGGCCATATTTGAGTGTATTCCCTGTAGCAGATGTGTTAACATATTTTCACTTAGAAAATCAACAAAAAAATGCAAAATTTAACCGGATGTGTTTAAACTTTGTTTAAATGATTGAAGTTTAAAAAACAATATTAGGCCACTTTGGTGGCCTAAGAACTGGCCTACACCCTGTCACAGCTAGGGAAGAGATTTTGCTTGCTGTAATGAAAGTGTTAATAGTGCATAGTTACCTCATATTTTGAAAGTATTTCAATAAAACATCAAATAAAAATGCAAACTCTACCCTAATACATATCATCACTCTGTTCAAATGTTTTAAAAAGTTTAGATATTTTGTTTATTTTTTATTTTTTATTTTTTTTATTTTTTATTTATTTATTTATTTTTTTTTAGCAGTTGCTGTTAAACAATCCTGAATTCTGGGGATGCTGCAGCCCCCTCAGCACCCCCCTTCCAACATCCCTGAGCTAACCTACATATCTTCTGAGTTTTAATATGTAATGTTGATAGTGGTAAAATTGTGGTAAATCTGAAGAAATAACTTTTCTTTCAGTATTACTTTGCTGTACTGCATCCTGCACATACCTCTACACCCAAATGGATTAAAAAGACACAAACCTAATCTTAAATCTATCATAAAACAGCGTTGTGCATCAGACAGCTTATTCGCAACCATTTCCTGTTATAGCTTTTCTGTGAGGGATGCATTAAACACTTTAGATGTCTGGTTCCTGTCACCACCACTGTAAACAATTTTTCGGAGTTTCTCCACAAAGCACCATTTCACATCAAACCACTTGAAAGGCTTTGTTTGCATCAACAATTTAATCATACTGAAATTTCTGCAAATCAATAGAATTCACCTTTGTAGGTTTTCCTAGAATTGTGCAGTTGGAACACAGTAGGAACATCGACTGTGTGTTTCTTCTTCTAAGATGTGACAAGAGTGCAGCACTGATGAAGCAGTATTGCAGAAAGAAGCCCCATCACAGTGCTGCACTCTCATCGCTGTCATCTTTCGATATCGCTTTGAACTTGCCGTCGCCCTGCTGAATGGCACAACCTGCTCTTTTTCCTTCTTCTCTGACTCATCTACCCACAAGCCCTTTTAACAGCGCCCCGTCTCCATCACACTTGGACCCAGTTGCCTCGGCCTACTCTGCCGTCAGAGTCCACCGTTCTTTTATGCCGCTTCATGCAGTGCTGTGTGACAGCAGGGGGAACTGACAGCTCAGTGACTCTGGCCTGTGCTAGAGAGCCCCATTTTAATTCTTAGAGATTGTCTTCAGCAAGGAGATTTTATTCTGATCTGATTTTCGATGAAAAGTTCTTGTTGTCTTATTTTGCAGAAACCAAAACCATCTTTTCTTTGCAAGTTTTCTTTATATTACATTACATTCTAGTCATTTCATGACAAATGGACATTTGAAAGTCTTAATGGCTAGACTTGAATGAAAGTACATATCTATCTATCTAGTACTGTGTAAAATTCAGAGACCAACTTTATTTACTATATATATATATATATATATATATATATATATATATATATATATAGATATGGATATAGATATATAGATATATAGATATAGATATATATATAATAAACAGGCAATCACACAAAAGCATTAACACTAAATATGATATATTTTTTTCAGTATTTACAGGTTTAGTTCTTTTTTGAGAGACCTGCTTTCAGTGTTTTAAAGACATTTGTAGGGATATTTTCCACATATCCAAGGTTCAGTCTTAGAAGTTGGTTTTATTTTCTGTTTCTTACTATCCAGGTAATCCCAAATACATTCACTGATAGTGAAGTCTGGACGGGTTGTCAGTCCATTGTTCTGAGAACACCAGCAGCTCTCCTTTTTTTGTCCATTTCCTTTGCTCAGTAACGTCTTCTTGACAGCTACACATCCTTTCAGACTCGTAGTGTTGATTTGTCTTCTCACAGTGGAAGGATGGACAGAAACACCTGATTTTTCACCAACATCCAACATTTTTTCAGATCAGAAGTGAGAGTGGAGCTCGATTTTCTTCTATCTGTCAAAGATGAAAGCTTTAAGTACTGTTTATCTGATGGGAACAGTTTGGTGGTCTACCAGGTCTTGCACAGTTGTTAGGAGTACCATTTTCCTTTTCCCTGCTGTACTGTAGCAGATTATATCTAATCTTCTCAGAAATGACTCTTAAATCTTAAATAGTATAGCAAAGTGACGCCAATAACCCAGACTTCTAGAGGTTAAGGAAAGACTTGGGTGAACTGCTCTGTGCTGCTTATTCCACACTCTGAAGCTTCAAGCAGATGAGTGTTTCCTGTTCGGCTGCAAATTATGCTCAACGAAAGAGCATCATGGGCTGACAGAAAACGTCCGGCTGGAAGCCTCCGTCATCTGTTCAGGAAGCGTAGACCGCAGATGTCTTATAACTAATACAACGGACGAGTCCTTTTGCTAAATTGCTCCCCGCTGGCACTAAGCCAGGAGCCTCTAGCAAAAAACGCAGAGGGTGTCTTGTTGCTCTAGCGGCCTGGCCTTGACCCTCTCCATAATTGATGCGTGCAGCTGTTTTTTGAGAGCGGCGAGTCGCTGCTTGATCAGATGTGAGAGCTTGTCTGATCGCAACACGACAATAGCTGAGGGCCTGGAGCAGAATGCGGCCTTGTTTTGCTCCCCATGCTTTATGACTCATCAATCATAAAAACCTCAGCGTAGGCACAGCTGCAGTTTATGCATGGGTAGGCATGTTGCTGTGCCCGTTCCCAGAGAACATCTGGAACCAACCAAATGAGAAATGCAACGCCTTCTTAATACAGCTAAAAAGTTTTCCGGAAGATGTTGGAGTGTGTTGTCCGATCCTAAGGCCTTCAGTTTGCTTTCGCTGGTCAGTAGGTGCACGCTGATAGTGACTTATTCTGTTTAGAAGAGAGTGAGGAGGAATTCTTGTTCTGTTGTCAAAGGTTCGGTTCCTCCTACGTTGCAGTAGGCTGTTTTTTAGGGAGTGTTGATGGTGCATCACAAAGTGCATCAAAGACGTCTTAATAGGTAGAAATAAACAGAATTGTCTGTGTTGGAGATGTTGTACAGTTCAGAGTGTAAATATGTTTTGAGGGATGACACAATGGTGGATTCAGTTTCACAGTTGATGGCTTTATGCCTGTATGCTTTCATTAGTATCAGTTAATGCTCCACAGTGCTCCACGCCTCTTTGTGTGAATCTGGACATTATTGAGCACCCTGTTGCTCTGCTTCAAAGCAAAGAGGATGAATCGCAGGCCCAACGGCAGCGTCTTCTCGTTGAGCGACGCCTGGCTGCCCGCTCCTTCTTCTTCAAAACGGTACCTCTGAACCGACCCGATCTGCCTGCAGGAAGAAGACGGATGAGGTCTGGGCACAAAGCCCGTTGCTTAGAAGGCCCGATCAACTTGCTGCGGCCAGCCAGTCCATCTCTCTGTGTCTAGCCAGAGGGCTGATGGATGGCTCTGATGTGTGATCTCTGAGAAAAGAGAAGTCGAAGAGAGGCTGCCTTCACGAGCCCCTTCAAGTCATAATTTCAAAGTCTTTGCATGCTGTTGATTTGCACTCTGAAACATGTAGGATATCAGAAACTTGTGCACGTTTGGAAAAAAAACTTACTTCAAGACATTTCTTTGTCCTGATGTAGGACCAAAACAAAAGCACACAATACGTATGCACAGTGATATTGGAATCATATCGGAATGGGTAGATAATATTACCACTGGACAGATGTTTAGATTTGACTGATACTTCAAATATTAGATGATGTATTTATCATACTGTGTAAGAGCAGAATGTTTTTGCACTATGATTTCTGCAAATTAACTTCACTACGTTTGTAACGCTATAGGAATAAATGATTTCTCTGTGCTAATGCAAGTAGATTTAGTCCCAATTTCTATGTTTTTATAAAGATTTATATATCGGCATCTGCAGACATATATATGAATCATATCGGATATCAGCACCGGCCCTCAATTCCGCTAAAGTTAGCTTTGTTAGCTAGCCTAATCTGTCGTTATCTTCCCAATATTTTCCCTGTTGTACAAAATGTGCATAATGCAACCAATGGTCAAGGATATTGGCAAATGTGAGAACCTTCAAAAGCTCCCTGATTTTCTGTAGTGCCTTGAAATACCTGGAGATAGGAGGGGACGAGAGCACTGGTGACACAAGGAAGATTTTTCAACCCAGTCAAACTCCACTTCCTTGGTAAAAAATATCCCAGCTCGTGGCCCAGACAAACTTCAGTGCTGTGGTGAAAAGTGTCCCAGTTTGCAGCCAAGTCAAACATGCTGCCGTGGTGAGGAGTGTCCCAGCTCATGGCCCAGTCATACCCCCTGCAATGGTGAAAAGTGTCCCAGTTTGCAGCCAAGTCAAACTCCACTGCTACTGCTGGCTCACGTGTCAGTGCAATGAAAGGTCTCTCTGCTGGTTCTTGGTCTGCGGCAACTCGCCCCTTTGGTTTTAGCTCAGGAACTCATATTTATGATAATTCCAATGGCACGTGAAGGAAGCATAAGCAAAAGACCCAGCCAGGTTGACATTAGGAAACACATTCTTGCTCTTGGCAGAATATAAGGCATCCTCTCGCTCAGTGCACACACGCATTCTTACGCTCTGTCACTTTTGATTCCGTACATATCCGCCCACTCCATAAACACACACATCCTCATCCAAATCGGTGACACTTAGGTGACACGGAAACCCAGGCTCGCATTCACGCATCTATGCTGCGTTGGTAATTACTCCAGAGCAGATTTGCCGAGTCACACACAAGGAGGCCTGTGGCTCGCAGGCATCAGTGTGCTCACTCAGCAGCCTTTACACACTGCTCTCCTGCAGGCAGACAGCACGAGGCCAGAATAACAAGAGGCTCACAGAAAGGCATACTGCGTTTTGGGGCTTTGCGTCTCCACTATCTACACATGTTTGCATGCCATGAACGAGCTGAACCCTTGTCCTCCCTGTGAAGGCAGGGACATGTTAAATAACCAGTTTATGGTAATCCTGTTGGACCATTTATTACAAGCCTCTAGTAAGTCAATAAATCACCAACGTGTGTGCTTTTGAGGTACAGCCAAGCTTGTTAAATTTATTGTCTTTTTACACGTTCAGCCTAAGACAGCAGGCTAATTGAAAAATATTGCATTGCCAGTACTTTGCATGCTGCTTTATTATAATACCCTGAGGATGCCTTTATGCAGTGGCCCATTAATAGCAGCTTGTTAGTGACTGGTAATGTGTGAACAGCTTTTTTTAGTCAGAGGACGTTTTTTACGGGGTGAGGTGAATATGAGGCGAGAATTCTACTGAGCTCCACTGCAGGGTCCTAATTAGAGGTCTGCACAGGCTTGATTATGAATGCCTGCATCCACCCACTTCAACTACAAATCACGTCCACACCCACCTGCAAAATCTAGCGCCACCCACCCGCTTCAACTGCATGCACCCGCCTATGTGGGCCTATGTCTATGGTCCTCAAACACACCCGCCTGCATTTGCCGTAATCCACTGGCGAGGGACATGTCCACTCAACCCCCTCAACATGGTGGAACAGCCTCCAGACCCATCACACCTCAATGCATCTCCATGCATAAAAAATAAGCGTTTCAATGTTGCAAAATAGAAGTATTTTGTGTATTTTTAGGCTAAACCACAGCTACGTAGAAAAATCCACAGCAAAGCAGATTGACCTCTCTCCTTTTTATCTGTATCAACATTATCTTTTGCTGTGTCAGCGTTATATTATTAGGTAATTACTCTACAAGACGTCTTCGAGTCAGCGAAAATAGATGCTGATGCCACAACAGAGGTTAAAAAGCCAAAACAATTGTCTTTGAGAAATTCAGATTTTGGGCATAATTTATTTACTCTGTTATATACCTTCATGTGTTTTTCAACTGGTGATAATTACTGATTTTCCTCTGCAGCACAGTTGCAGCTTATTTGTTGCATACCCATTCGCTTCTGCGAGCAAAAAAATTTTTTCCAAGCCCACCCAGCTAGCCCCCCCAGCCCACCTTGTGCAGACCTCTAGTCCTAATGATAATCACAGCTACTGTCTGACAGCTAAAGCTCTTCTCTTATCTTCTCTTCTCTTCTCTTCTCTTCTCATGCGTTCTATTCTGTTTTCCTCTTCTATTTCCTTCTCTGTTATTTTCTTCTATTCCTTTTATTCTCCTTCTCTTCTCTTCTCTTGTCTTCTCATGCCTTCTATTCTGTTTTCCTCTTCTCTTCTCTTCTCATGCGCTCTATTCTGTTTTCCTCTTTTATTTCCTTCTCTTCTCTTCTCCTCTTCTATTTCCTTCTGTTATTTTCTTCTATTCCTTTTATTCTCCTTCTCTTCTATTCTCTTCTCTTCTTTTCTCATGCGTTCTCTTCTATTTTCCTCTTCTATTTCCTTCTCTTCTCTTCTCATGCCTTCTCTTCTATTTTTGTCTTCTGTTTTCCTCTTCTCTTCTCTTCTCTTCTTTTCTCTTCTCTTCTGTTCTCATGCCTTCTCTTCTATTTTCCTCTTCTCTTCCCTTCTCTTCTATTTTCCTCTTCTCTTCTCTTCTCTTCTCTTCTCTTCTCTTCTCTTCTCTTCTCATGCCTTCTCTTCTATTTTCCTCTTCTCTTCTCTTCTCTTCTCTTCTATTTTCCTCTTCTCTTTCCTTCTCTTTCCTTCTCTTCTCTTCTCTTCTCATGCCTTCTCTTCTATTTTTCTCTTCTATTTTCCTCTTCTCTTCTTTTCTCTTCTCTTCTGTTCTCATGCCTTCTCTTCTATTTTCCTCTTCTCTTCTCTTCTCTTCTCTTCTCTTCTCTTCTTCTATTTTCCTCTTCTCTTCTCTTCTCGTCTCTTCTCGTCTCTTCTCTTCTCTTCACTGATCAGTATGTAATGATGCTGGCTACTTTCATCCACCCCTCTTTACTCCAGCTCTGCTTCCTCTCCTCCTTCTCCTCTTGCTCTCCCGTGTGTCTGAGCTTGTTGAGAAAGCTCTCAGCAGTGCACAGCAGGATCCCTATACTAAAGGACACGTCTCCCATCACAACTCGAGGATCACAGGCATCTCTGCTTTGATACGCCCCCATTGCCATCTCCCCTCTCCCAACCCCCCACCCCCCCTCCCCAAAACCAGCTCACTCCCTCTTCTCAGCCCCTGCTGAGTGGCAGGAAAGAGCAGAGAAGAACTTTCAAAAGCTCCTGAATGCACCATAGCGTCTTGATAGAGTCTTAAAAGAGCAGTGGCGGTGCCAGAAATAGAGTAGCTGAACTATCTACAGCGGGGGCTAATGCACGGACCACAAGGGCTGTTTAGCATTATTCTGATATTACACATTTAGAGCTGCAACAAATATTCGAAATATTCAATCAATTTGACGATTAAAGCATTTCAAAATGAAAAAGCCATTTGTAAAAACAGCACGTTTAACATTTTACCACATCTGTGGAGATTTCACAGTTTGAGGTGATAGATTTGGTTTTAACTCCAGGTGCAGTAGATGATTTTTCTTCTGCTCTGGATTGATAGCTAGCTGGCATGCTCCTAGTTACGTTTATTACAGAGAATAAGTGAGAGCATGCAGGCTATCTTGCTATTCTGAGCTGTAGGAAAATTATTCAGACTGCACTGAGCTTTAAAGTCGACGTGACTTTTTGCATGAACTTTTTGAGCAGCTTCGAGACCTCCATCACTCCGCCCTTCACTGAGAAGAGTTGATCAAAAAGTCATTTTCATTTTTAAGACAATTGTTCCTATATGTAGCATTTTAATGCTACTTGGTAAACCAGAATAAAGAGCACCTTCACCCTCATTTAAGTGTCCACTTTCCATTGTCATTATAACTTTGAGGATTTTTTATTCTAGTTTGTTTGTTTATTTAATTATATTTGGCCCATTGAATAGCACAGCTGTGTGACAGAGCTAGAACCAAACTAGCAAACTAATCATTATGACATGCACAACCATGTGAGCAAGGTCAGCAACCCAAATGTTAAGAAGAGCCATTTTGTCCTTTTAATAAAATTCAAACTACCTTGGGAGCCACAACATTTTATGTCCATTTTACCACCTTGGCTGTAAATATGTCTCAGTATGTGCTAATGTAGTAGTATAGACTAAAAAATATAATATAAATGAAAACACAGACTTACTTTGCTCTGCTTTAAGCTTTAGCTCAGCTATAGCCGCTTTTCTCGCATCTCTGACAGGAAACTTTTCCTCAAGTAGAATATTCACCAGCTTTGAATTGTTTGAATTTTCCTGTTTCACCTTAAATGGTGCCTTAAGTGCCAGAATGTAACTGCTGCGCCATTTAAGGTGGAACGGGAAAATTCGAACAAGAAGCTTCAGCTTTGCAAGTTTTTAGTGTTTGACAGTTTCTCGTTAAATTTAAACCAGGTGGAGTGCTTATAAATGCAAATAAGTCCATTCATCTCCAAATTATCGATATTCGTCCTAAATCTCTCTCTTTGCTTTTTCGTTAGCTACTAGCTAGGCGAGATTGTTATTTGCAGTTGCTATGTGACCAGTAGACTAAGTGCCAATCCTCAGGGTTAAAGGGTGAATTATCAGTTATATATTAACTCCAGCATTTAACATCGTTTACTGTTAAAGGAGGATTATTTTATTTTTACCTAAGAATCTAATTCTGCTGTGGAGCCGCAACAGGGCAGTAAAAGAGTCACATGCAGCTCCAGAGCCACATGTTGCCGACCCCTGAGCTAGACAAACTAATCCGTTATCAACTAATCATTTCATCAAAGTCAAAAGGTAAGATAGAATGCAAATAATGTGCCTGTTTTGCCTGCTTTCCTGTGAGTGCTGTGAGGGAGCTGCATATATTTTCAGAGGTAGTTGCAGCATCCCTTTGACTGGAGAAGAGAGGCTTCCAGCAGGCCGTGACACTGTGTCAGACACATTGGATGGATGAATAGGGGTGCTGCGGCCACTATTATATGCTTTTTTTTTCATGTTCCCTTTTCATCTCTCACTTCACACCGTGTCAGGGGAGCGCTCGTGAGTGTCATGAATCATAGAGAGGACGGTAAGGGGGACTCGTCAGAGGCTGGTCGCCTTCAAACAAGAGAAGGGAAAAGACTTCAAGACCTTATCCTGTGGGGATGGTTTGATTGCTGGCTATAGGTTGTGTGATCTTTGCAGATTAAAGTTTTCTGGCTGCTTGTCACTAACAGTGGCTACACTGCAGGCGCAAAACAGCTCTCGGGCTTTTGGCCTTGTTCTCAAGCTGTTATCTCTGCAGTGCTTCTCTTGAGGTGTGCCCAAGCCCTTAGGCCTTCATTGGTGTTTTTGCCATGTTTGAAGGCTGTAGTGGGGATCAGAAGCGACAGGAGCTGTGAGCACCTGTGTGCCAGCATGTCATTGTCTTTCATAGTTATCCAAAAATCCATTCTTTTTTTTTGCACAAAGGAAAGATTTCTGCAAAGCAGAGATGATGTGAAGTAAGGAATATTAGACTGATGTTTGAAGGCTAACCACAGAATATCACAGGCAGTAATCAATTTTGCTAAGGCTAACAGCAGGGAGTCTCACTTTCTGGGCCGTGTTGGTAATGTCTAGCACAGCTCTATTGGGGAGTAATCTCTGAAGTGCTCAGGACTAAACGAAAAAGCTGTTTAAAACTTCAGTCAAGGATTTGGGGAACTTTCAACATGTTCCTTATGAATCAGCTGTTTGTGGTAGATGTACATATTATCACTATTAAATCAAAACCTTTTCCATGTTCTATTTTTTTATTATCATTTGAAAACGGCACTTTATATTGTGCAAACGTTTCATAATATGTGGGCCAAAAGAAATGCGCTCTTAAGAAAACAAGAAGGGAACCACAAAGGAACCATAGAGGAGCCACTTTCCTTTCACTAAAATGAGATTTGTGAGTGTGATTCATGCAGTACTTCTATGATTCATTAGTGTGAAAAATCTTTTGAAGAGAACCATTTTTGTAAGCGAGATCTGTGTGTGAAGAACCTTTGGTTCTCTTTAAAAGGTGCTTCATACTCACAAATCTATTTTCAAACGTGTTTAGAGAATGAAGAGTTCTATCCCTCAGATAACCCTTTGTACGTGTGAAGAACCTTTTGAAGAGAACCGTTGAGATGTGTTAATGTGATAGACTTTAAGTTTAAAGAGCCTCTGTATATTGCCTTGGTAATACTGTCTGTAATGTTAAATTGGTATAGAACCTCACTGTGCAGGTTCCTCTCCTCACTCACACTCACAAATCTCTTTTACAAAATTGTTTCTCATGCAGTGAACATTTTTAGGAAACCAAAGGTGTTGTATATAGTAACATAGAGGGAGAGGAAGAGGCAGGATGCAAGCGCAAGTCCTTGTTTTTATTTAAAGCCACGAGGAAAGAATCCACCAAACAAAACGATAAGAACACTCACTAACAGAATACTGCAACAGAAAGGAAACAAGACTAAAGAACATGAAGAGGACTAGAAAACAAACAAGAGAAAATGAGAATAGAGCACAAAACACAAAACACCAAGCAAACACAAAGCACACGAACAGGGGTATAAATACACATGAACAAACTAGAAAAACTAATGAGAGGGCAGGGAGACAGACAACAGACAGGTGAGTCAGATGACAAGAAGGCAGGGCCGCAACAACAAAAGCACTTGGAACGAGCAAATATGTAGCTGTGGTGGAAGAAAACCTATATAAACCTATAACTATAGCTATATGGATGGACGAAATAAGCTTCATCTCAATGTATTTATCACTTTTAATAATTCAGAATACCACTGTGAATGCAGGGTTCACATGAACGCAGTTTCCAGTTCTCATAACTGATGTGTGGTGAGAGCAATAGTGGCTGCATGTTCCGACCAGTGAGTGTATATATCATATATATCATACATTCAATGTTTCCAGCTCTACAATTGTAGCATCCCATTCTCATTTGTACAGCTTGAGGATTCTTGTTACAGTGGAGGCTGTTGAGAGGAATTGGAGCTCTCCACTTTGCTGATGCTTTTGTTAGTTTGCTGCTTGTTGATTTATCAATCAGGCATCGTCCAGTGTGGTCTGCTGAAGGCATCCTCCACTGCTAACTTTACTGATATTGCCAGCATCAGTGCTGTGTTTTGCTGTGTAAATGATGGTTTGGACTCAACATACTCAAGTGTTAAACAAATTTATAGTGGAAGTAGCTGGAAATACCTTTTCAGGAGAGCCATCAATGAAACTTGCAGTTTAAAAGCTACTGGGCTTCATCTTGTATATAATGATTGAAGGATTAAAGATTAAAAGAAAATGTGTTAATTGCATTAAAATAGTGCTGTTTTATAATTTATCAGTTATGTGCAATTAATGCATTACATTTGACAAACCTGAAAACCAGCCAATGTAAGACTCAGAGTCCACTCAGACTTTCATTCTGTGTTAATCCTCTCAGGTCACTTCCTACAGTTTCACAACTTTTAAAAAGCACTAGCGTTTGCAAAAAAAAATGATTGCATTCTTCTAACCCATAAAAGTTACAACATACTGAACTGTCAGAGGTGTTTTGAGATCGCAAAACCCTCCTGAGGAACGGGAAGACTTATTACTGCCCTCTCTGCCCTGCAATGACCACCGCCCTGTGAAGATGAAGTGCTAATTACAGGCTGAAAGGAGACCTGATTGCCTGGTACTTACAGAGGCAGATAGCCATTGACTTTGAACAAAGCTTCATGGAAGCATCTATAATTTATGACCATTCCTTTGACTATTTTCCTTCTCGTTTTATCAGCCTGTGAGTCAAAAGAGGCTCTCTTAATTAACCTCAGAGGGTTCCTCAAGTGATGTTTACTCTACAGATTTCAGACTTCCCTTGCATACAAGTCTAATACATCATTTCTTGCCCCAAACTTGCTGCTTTGCATTTTCAGAAGACTTTCTGTATTCCACTCATGATTTACGAACATGTCCAGCTCTCTAAACTCCTCCTTCAGTCATTTAAAGATGCGGCCAATAATAAATCCAAATAAGTCCTCAGTTCTTCTGCCAAATTTTTATAGAGGATCTGAGGGAAGTGCGGTAATGTCTCTGCTCGTGGTTCTAATGAGTAGATAGCAGTGTCCGTAACGCTGGGTTGCCAAATGTCCCCAACAGGCTGTTAATTAGCTCACCACAGGCTTTTCCTGTGAGCTGCTTCTGCACTGCTGTCATAAGACGGCCTCGTTAGACCCTGGTGCTGGCTTATCTATGACATTTAAGGAGCCCTCGCTAATTGAGGAACTGGACGGGTGATTGGCCATGGATACGACACAGAGTGAGGGCCCGTCTGGGGTCAGAGACCTGCATAAACAAAAGAACAGCCGCTTCCACACCAATAAGTAAAGCCTTGAATTTAGGGCATCTCAGTTTCCCATTTATTTCAACAGAAGATACTGCTAATGACTAAAGTACAGTGCAGCGTGGTACAGTTACAAACCCAGAACTATTTGCTTGAGTACCTGTGTCTGTTTCCCATCACATATTAGAATTGTGTGGTCACATGATTTCTCATCCGAATTTAGTGTTAACAGTGAACACTGGGGGTGCGGGAAAAAATCGATTCTTAGATGCATCGCGATGCGGACGTGAACAATTCTGAATCGATTCACAGATGTCAAAAATCGATTTTCTAAATACTTAATTTATAACGTAATGTTGACGGAACGTAAAAGGCGGAACTCGGAAGTGCGGAAGTGCAGCGCCCGGACAGTCTGTGGCGGCACATAACAAAAACACAACGGGATGAGCGAGAAATCCGACCGGCTCCCTCTGCATTAAAAGCCAGCTTGGGTCAGGAGTCACAACACAAATATTAACATTTTGTCCTTTCAACAAAAATCAAACCACCTTGGGAGCCACAACATTTAATGTCCAGTATGTCTCAGTATGTGTTAATGTCCTAGTATAGGCTAAACAATATAAACGAAAACGCAGATTTACTTCGCTCTGCTTTAAGCTTCGCCTACAGCCGCTTTCCTCCCATCTCCGCCAGGACACTTTTCCTCAGAAGTTGATCAGTTAAATGTCTCTCAATGCTCGACTGTTTTACGAGGCTGAAGTCGCTTCTTATTCTCCAGCTTCTTGTTCGAATTTACCCGTTCCACCTTAAATTCTAACTGAGGCGCCGAATGTAAATGCGGCACCATTTAAGGTGGAACGGAAGAATTCGAAAGAGAAGCGACTTCAGCTTCGCCACTTTTTAGAGAGAGACAGTCTCTCGTTGCAGATTTAACGTACCAGGAAACCAACTGCGCTGCTTATAAATGCGAATAACACATCGCTGCTATGTGACCTGCAGTCTGCACACCGGTTCTCAGTCGTTCCGAAGCAGGGTTTTCGCGCTATGTTGCACACGTCCCATCTCAAAGATATTAAGTTATAAAATCACTAAAGAAAACGGGTAGAATAGCTGTAACGTGCTGCGTGGTCTTCTATTGCCACTGGATCTTGTTTCACCGTAACTGCACATTTTTTCGCAGATGAGTAGCAGCAGCTTCTCGTGCTCCAAACAAGAGCACTGAATGAGAGCCTTCTAGTTCACTTGCCACATCACTTCCATTTGTTTTATTAAAAAAGATATTGGAAGTAAATTCATTATGGATCATTACAAATACTTTGCTTTAAAAGTACCAAGTCACTTTAAACAATAACACCGAGTCACTTAGTCACTTTAAAATGTATATGGTCTCTACATTCTGTGTATTTTTTGTGTATATTTTGTGTATATTTAATATATTTCAGTTGGTTTTTCTTGTATTTTTATTTTTACTTATTTACTTTCTGTACAGTGATTAGCTGAGCCTCACCACAAGCATTTCAATGCATAAATGTCCTGACATGTTGTGCAAATGACAAATAAACTTGAAACTTGAACTCGAAACTTGAGCTCACACAGTGAGAAAATATAAATGCTATATAGAAAAAAAGATGCATCGATAATCGTTTTATAATCGCATTGCAGGCCTCTGAATCGTAATCGAATCGTGAGGTGCCTAGAGATTCCCACCCCTAGTGAACACAAACAACAGTGGCAACAACGGAGGATCTTAAAGCTCTGTTTTACTTTTTACTCTACTAAGTTTTGCATTTGGTTTTATGTGAGAATCAGGGACGTTCTGTGATTCTGGCTAGCTAGTTTTTTTTTTTTAAATAGGGTCATCTGACACCAGTGTAGTGGTCTGCATAAACATGAAACTGTAGCTGCAGCCTGACCCGTACCCGCAAACGTCAAGCCCAATGTGATCAGGCTTTATTGATACTGCTAAATTTGAGACCTAAACCCAACATGAACCCAGCTTGAAACTGACTTGAAGTGTCCGATCCATCTTAAATGATGCAGCAGTTACATTCTAGGGGTGCCATTTAAAGTGGAACGGACAATGCCGCACGTGAAAAAGCGCCCCAACACCCAATATTTTATAATGCCAGGCAAGAGACTTCTACTCCAGTGACAATGCATGATGACTACGTTTGACCAGTCACTGGTTTCTACCATTATATCCACCCATATGTTCTGGCTGGGCACACTTGGTACACCAGCAAGAAGGGTAACCAAATTGAGCATGGGTACTCGGATACAGAATCCCATGAATTTCTTGGCAGTGAAAATGATGGCAGATGCACGATACTGGATTTATAACCCCATCGTACCGCACTGCCTGGAGTAAAAATGTCATAATACGTAAACACAAAAAGATTGTAAATGAAGGCAACAAAATGAAAATGAACAATAGCAATACAAAAGAGCATAACTAGCTTCCTGACATTGTTGCTAATTGTGTACTAATGTACTCTGAAACTTGGCCTGGGTGACAGACGGCTGCCTGGAGCATTATGATGCTGCTGTGCAGCTGCTCCCCAAACTTTTCTGCCCTGTCTTTTTTAGCAGTCTACAAAATCTATGTAGAATACATACAAATGAACCAAACTGGTAGGGCTGTCACTATTACTCATTTAAACATCATTTGTCATAAAATTTGTCAATTAAAATGTTCCCATCTTGATGAATTGGCAGTAATTTGTTAGTGATTTGCATCACAGTAAGGCAATTTTGAATTCTCCTAGTGATCTCTTTTAAAAAAAGAAGTCAAGCCTGATGGACACGTGTTTTGGTTATAAAGGGTCTATTCCCCAGACCTAAATTGTCGCTAAGCCCTGAATAAAAAGGATTACCAATAGTAATGAAGTCCATTGGTAGTGGTGTCAATTAAAACTAAAATTTAATCCAAGGTTAGGCTTAATCCATGCCAGGAAACCAGCACTGTGTTCTAATTTTTTAATTTTTTTAAAACTATCAAGGTTTGAACAAAAAATGACTGTGACTGCCATTTAATCAGAATGTCTCAATGCTGTTGCTGCAGTTATTTAAAATGTGAAGAATGTGAGCTAACCAGGTAAAAAAAAAAATGTAGGATTTTATTTTGTTTGTGGCACGAACTGCCTTCATGATCAACCAAATCTACACTGTGAAGTGACGTTCAGTGAGTTTTGACTGAATCTGAGTAGGTATTCATAGCTCTATGTACTTCAGAATTAATGATTGCTGCAGCCACATCATCAGTAAATACAAGGGAATAAGATCTATTGGCAGCCACACATGCCCATGCTGTAACACTACCTCCACCATGTTTCACAGATAAGGTGGTGTGCTTTGAATACTAAGCATATTCTTCTCTTCCCATCAAGTACAAGTTGTTCTTTGCCTATCTGTCCATGAGCTGTTAATTTGGATGTAAATACCCTCAAATTACAGTGGAAAGTCTGCACTTTTAACTCATTCTTTATGTAATTTCAACTCCAGGGAGCTAAAACTTTGTCCAAATGTTTATGTACATGACTGTATATAGCTATAGAACACACAGCAGGACACAGAAAGCTTTGACTCTACACACAGACACATTTATGGCCAGCGTTAACAAATGCATGCTGTACTTTCTTTGGGACTCAAATACTTTAATAAAAAACCATAAGTTATCATCTGTCCTTGATGAATCTGCAGTGATTTGTTGACATTTTGCATCACAGTAAAGCATATTTAAATTCTATACTGCTCTCTTTAGGTAGGAAAGAGCCTGATGGGTACATCCATTTATGTGCATTTTGGTCAAAATTTGGTTCACAAATCATTTTGTAAACTTTGAAAGCTATGCATGGTTTGTTAATGTCTATTTTCATTGTTTGGCCTTTTTTCAAAACTGTACCAATAACTTAATTGCTAGATTTTTTCCAAGGTAATCGACAGTGAGCGTCCTACACTCAGGTGCATTCACACACCCTAAAGGCAACACTGTGTGTGTAATACATGATAACCTATAAACGCAAGGTGAAAAGCAGCGCTCCTAGAAAGCCATCAGTGTTTGTTCATGAAAGCTTAGGAATCAGAGCTTGCTGATGTCCTTCTGAATGCATTCGAATGCAGGCCTGAGGCCATATTCCCCGCATTGATGCTTACAGTATGTGACATACGCTGCCTTTGTGCCGTCTGCTTTTGTGGGCGGCAGTAATTGGAGAAGCTAGATGGTATGAAGGTGGAGGTCTAAACATTTTTAGAAGTGCTCTCATCTCTGCTCTTTTATTATTATTTTTTTTTGGCATTGTAGACTGACGGCATGGCCAGAAGGCAGATAAACTTCATTCACCTTTCCTTGAATGATGCTTTAAGAAGGGTTCACTGACCATGGGTTTGGCCTTGTAAAGGCAAAAGGGGAGTCAGAAGAGTGGAAGATTAATGACATGAGCAATAGTATGACATCTGTATCAGCTCGAGCTTCATCATGTGAGCCAGGTTGTAGTGTATGGTGTTAACTGACCTTTGACAACAGGCTGTAGTGCAAAGCTGCCGGCAGAGAGCGCGAATTGCTTCGGCCTACACATCTGATCCATCTGTGATTTGAAGCTCACTTTGGATTTTTTTTAAAGACTCCATTAAGTGGATGGATTTGACGCTGTACCTCTAGCCTGGGCGCTCAAATGAAAAGGTTCTGTAGCGTGAAGTATAGAAAAAATTCTGCAGCAATTTGTGAAATATGCTGGGGAATTTAAAGTTTTCTCTGAGCCATATTACTGCACAGCGCTATTTCATGTATTTATAGCTGATATCTTTGCTTAGTTTGAACCAAAAAGGTCTAAGATAATTGAATTACTTGCTTTTTACTCCCCCAGCAATAGGCTGGCTTTACATTGTGAAACTTTCATTTAGCTTTAGCTGCTTGAAACCTACATAAAACCAAATTTCTTTTGAGTTGCATAGTGTAAAGCGTCCTGCAACTCACTTAAACCTTTACATAGCAAGAACAATGTGGAGTATCAAAAAATATGAGCAAATTTGGCTAAATAATGGAGTAACTGAATGCATTGTATGCAACTTTGTTGTTGAATAGCTTTGTATAACTGTCAAACTGCATGGAAATTACGTTGCATGCAACTCAAAACATACAGCTAGTTGCATGAAAATTTCAGTGTGTAAATCCAGTCTTTGATGTTGAGTTATTATTGTAATTTTGCCAATCTGTTTTATGCTACATGATTAAATACAGTCCAAATATTGTGATTAATTACATAGTTACCACATAATCAATTACATTTATAGTGAATTTACATTATGTATTGGTAGATTTGGTTCCACATTTTTGACTTCTTTCTGTTTCAGTGTCACAACAGCACAATAATTCAGATTATTTCAAAATTATAATCAAACCAGTGTGATGACTGCAAAATAATATCAATGTAATAATATCAAAGTAATCCCAAACACGTTAGCATTGAGTTCTCACAGAGAAGAATGAACAGAAACACATGGATTTTTTTCAAATTTGAAGCAAATGTGGAGCTTAATTTTTTTTATATTTAAAATTATATAATATTATACAATATTTTATATTTATATTATATAATATTATATAATATATACAATTTATAATATTACACAATGCTTTTGTTTCTGTCATGCATAGCTGTGACCTCTGAAGGTTAACCCTTGGACATCTTATTCTACTAATAATCTTAGGCCTCATTGTTCAGTAGCAACTATAAATTATTTGGTAACTATTATGAAACTAAAGCTGTATTCAAGCTGGATTTGTTTTACCAGAGGAAGTATGATAGTGTAATGTATTCATGATTTGACTGGCTGTTTCGTGCTGTGTAACTTCTCCAAATTACTCCAAATAGCTTGGATTGATACATCATCACGTGGAAGTTCACATTAGTGCTGTGCGCCAGGCGCCACACTTCAAACAATAGCACGTTGTGTAGCTAAATGACAAATATGACACCAAAAAAAAGGCAACACTGGACGAGGGATGCAACTGTACTTCTCCTTTCAGTGTGGAGTGTCATCTATTACCATTATAATAATCATGAATCAGGAAATGACACAAATCAAGCTCTATTTTAGCACATAGCTTTGTCTTCAGATCGCAGGAAAGATAAATAGTGGAGCAGAAAAACAGCCATTTTGTTATTACAAAAACTGGACTGCTATCACCGAGGGCACTTCAGGTTTGGCGAACTAAAGAAGGCCGTTCGCTCTGGAATTATTACTTTTGTAAAAAACTATGAATATTGCAGATTCGTACTAGATTAAAACCACAGATCTGCTCGTTAAAGCATCAAATTACAGCACCTCCTCAGGTAAAACTAATCCAGCTCCAGTAGGGCTTAATGCATATATAGTTATGAGGGAGAGCTGAACTGAAAAGTGGGCCCACATACAGTGGGATAATAAAGCTACATCATGGTTTTGTCTGTTCTGTCTCCTTTTGAGCACTGGACCCTGCTCAGCCTGGTAAAAACAGCTCCAGTGCCCAGATGATGAGGCACAAAGGGAGGCATTGTGTGCCCTGCCTCCCACGGACAACCTGGCTCTCCAGAGCTGAGCACGGCTCCCCCGAGATATGACACAGCGCGCTAACACTACCTGACAGCCGAGTCACAAAGGCCGCCCTGTTCCACAAACACACAGAGAGGGGGGAGAGTTAGGCTCCTCCCACAGCCTATATCTGTGTTTGTGCATTACCGAAATGGCTAATGCATTTAAGCACGGTCTGTATGTACCCTACAGCTACAGTGGGCCTTCCCACAATCCCCCACACGCTTTTGTGTTTGTGTGTGAAAAGGGCGAACAAATTTCCCATGTTACAGTGTGAACCATGGGGGATGGCACTGGGAGGGGGGGGCGGTTAACATGCTGTCAGGGTACACGGTACGCTAGCATGTATAGCACGGTTCTAGATGAATGGAAGGCACGCAGGGGTTTTTCGCTTGGGAACAAGGACCGCATGCGTTACTCGGCACTCCCAGTTCTTGATGAGGAACAGCTATTGTGGCCTGACCTAAATTCCTCCCATTCACTGTGCCTTTTACAATGTCCAAAAAGTTGCACAATGTTGCTTTTGGACCTCGCCGCGCCGTTTAGTTGGCAGGCTTTTGCGGAGCCTGGAGTGCGTCAGAATACCATTCATGAGTCGAATTACATATTTCATATGACATTTACAGTTTTCGACGTGCTTTGCGACAAGCCTGCTACAGCCTTGGTTATTAATAAGAACAGCATGAAATTGTGCATAATGTATTCATAGATAAGCACTGACACATGGAGAGCTTTCTCATCTTGTCATTATCGATTCTTCACCAATAACCATGCGGCTGTCTCTCCACATTACAGGAAAAAAAAAGTCTGTCCCTCATACAGTGCTTTTCACAAGCTGAGCGATAATGATTTCCAGGTGCGTGGTGACCAAACAGAGTGATGTCAGTGTAAGAGGAGACAGGAGGATATTGGCTTTTCTCCACTTTTCCTGCCTCTTCCCCGAGAGATCCTCTGAAAGAGAGACAGAGAGAAAGAGCGAACGAGACACGCGGAGGCTGCAGATTGGAGCAGTGCTCCCTAGCGATCCTATCAAGGCATATTCAGCTTAGTTCTGCGCCGCATGCTGCAATGGAACAGTGGTGCCCTCAAAAAAATGAGTCTAAGAGAAGCTTCCCTCTTTTCAAACTCTGACACCATAGTTGTACTGCCCCCGTGCAGCTATTTTCAGAGGAGCTAGACCAGGGCTGCTTTTCATAAAACATCTCATAGAATCAGAATTCTTCAATGTTTATACCGTGCTTTGTTGCAACAGGCTGACCCAGTCACATTTATTCTAAACTGTGGTTCTTTGTTGAGGATTGCTTCAGTCTGCGCTGGGGAGACTGGTGACTGATGTTCAACATTAAAAGCGTTTTTGTTTTATTCTTCCATTTCTGCATTCTAATATGACCATGGTATACAACAGGGGTCATCAGTTCTGGTCCTGGAGGGCCTGATTGGTAATTTTCCTGCTTTAAAACACCGACTAAACCTAGTTATTAAAGGGGCATTCCTGCATTTCATTTGTTGTTTGTCATGTTATATTTTGTAGCACAGCATTGGATTCTATAGCCTCATCAGTTTGAAATAATGTGTAGTTATATTTATTATATGGTATGCTTTTTGTGTTTTGACCATTACGATCCTCTCACTACAGTGCCCAGAATGCATTATGCAAATACAGCCATTGAGAAACCCCCTGTGGGGATGATGTACAGGCTCATAAATACAAATATGATATTCAGCTTCCTAATAATACTGTTAGCCGTCTGGCTTCCTTCTGCTTTAGTCAGCTAAAGGGTGCCTGCCTTCAATTATCTGCCCCAAAGCCGTAGTTTTTCAGGTCCTCCCACCTTCCAAATACATTACATACAAAAAGAAGACACTTTAAACCAGTAATGTATGTAGACCAGATGTAGTCATGGTTACATTTTTCATTTTTGAGCAGAATATCCATTTAAGTGATGGCGTGAGTCTCGGACCCAACCGATATGACAATTTTGTGGCTGATACCGGTACTGATTTTAGGGGGCTAAGAATTCGGATAACCACTAAAATCGGGCACTATAAGTTTAGATTTATATTTTAGATGTTAATCATATACTGCAATAGTTTAAGTAAAATAGTACTTTATTCTCAATGATCACACTTCATCAATGCAATTAAAGGAGATATTGTACATATTGTAGCCCTGGGGGTTACCCAGAATGCTGTGCGCTTTTGGTTTTTGTTTATCACCTCTTGTTTTCATTTTCATCAGTTTTTTTCCATAAAAAAGTTTTTGTGTTCTTACATGTTATTGTCATGCTGAAGGTTAGGTTTGGATGCTTTTTATATGTTTTGTAATAATTACCATGATGATGTTTTTTGTTCAGATTCACCAGTTTAGCCTGTATTGCTGTGACGTACAAATAAAAAGACATAAATGCAACAATTTTTGCAGTAAACATTTTACATAAACCCCACAAGTGGGTCATTAAAAATAATAAAACAGATTTTTAAAAATTAAACTGCTGCAACATGAGGGCAAAGCCAAAAGTGTTTATATTTATATTTACATTTTTTGTGCAGTATATAAAGCTTCCCAGTGGCATACCTGCGTAAGTTTTTACTCTATCATCCCGGCATTGGTGTGACCGAAATAGGTGCTAATTAATAGCACATTGTTTATGATATATTTTGGCCGATGCCTGTAATACTACGGGTTGTTAATACACTGACATTATGAGTGGGTCACTCATTAAAACCAGGTGAATTTTGATTGAGTCCTGACTGAACTTCTTACCTACTGTGTTCTTGCGTCTAACAAGCCCTCTGCTAGCTTGTTAGGGATCTGCGCCTGGATTTCTGACTGTATATTGTGTAAAAAAAATACAAATAAAATGGGACTGAATTGAATTCTATATGCAAGCATGACTGGCACATAGCTTTCTCATATATGCCAGTACAGATTTTCAGATTAGATACTGCCAGTTATCTATAAGGCTAATGCTAAAATTGCTGCCAATATTGGCATTAATGGGCAGGCCCATTCAGAATCTCCTGACTCTCAAACATCACTCTATATTAGCCTGAGAGAGTCCCCAAGTCCCTAAATGAAGCTTGGAATAAGTCATATTTCACTTTATTGGACTTGAGATCCGTAGAGAGCCCAGAACGCTAGAAGCTGAGCCCTCGTAGAGTCGTGTTAAACATTAATGGGGGAGTAATTAATACCTTAACATTAAATCAGAATGCGGGGCCTCTTGAGGACGTCGGAGGATCGCATTAGTATGCGTCCCGGCCAGCCAATGGAACGAGGCTAATCAGTAGTCACAGTGGGCTGTCCTTTTAATCCCCCAGGGAGGAGGAGACCGAATCCTTCCCAGAGTGACTTGTTTTGATTGCGTCGCTTTCAGAATGAGGCGGGTGATACCACAACAAGGCTGTCTGTGTTTACCCTTCTCCATGCCAGCTCCTTTTCTCGAGGTTTCAAAGCTAAAAACAAACAGTGAAAAATACCATAGCAGAAGTTCCTCTCTCGAGGCCTGTATCCAAGTATTCCAACTTAATGCGTAGGATGCACTCAAATATTGACACTTAACTGCTCTCCTGTCAGCTGATACTTGGTCCCATGGCGCTGTGTAGCTATGACTTCTTTACTTTGAGCAGAATCTTACGTTCAGCACTGCTATAAGGCATACGTTGGGAATAACGTTCAAATAAAACGGGGTGTGGAAGCTCAGTCAGGCTGGTGAGGCAGCTGCAGGGCCTGAAACAATGCTTATTGATGCTGCGGTGATGTGATGGGTGCTGTTTCAAAGCACATCCTCCCCGCCCACAGGAAAGAGCTGCGCTAGAGACGTACACCAACATCTGGAGACTCGCTGCTCCACAAGGCAGCTCTTTCCTTCTCTGCTTCCTCTCTTTGAGTGGCTAGGGTACTTTTTTTTGGCCCTCGCGTTTTCATTCTCCCCTACTGAGGGACCTTTCGCTGCCCTTCCCAGGCTTCTGAACCTCCTTGAACTGCACTTGAACCCCTGCTGCAGTGCAGTGAGATCTGCATTGTTTCTAGCTATTCTAGCTGCTGTTATCCATTCGCACACCTGGATGCTTGTGGAGGCGAGCCAATTAACATTCATTTAGTAACTGTGGGACATATGTCCCTCCTACAGGGGTTTGGTCTGGCTCTCTAGAGCCTAGCCAAGAGATGTCGCTCAGTCAGCTCGACGGCTGGGACGCTCTTCCTCAAGCTCTGGATGATTTAACCATCTGTTTGGATGCAGATATGTGTAACAGTGAAAATAACTTTTAAAAGTGTTCATTATTTTGGTGTTTGTTTCTGTGTTTTAGCATTCGGAAACTTTTGAGCTACAGAAATTGTACTCTGAACTACAATACATTTATTAGCAAAGGGCTTTATGTACGGAGAAATTACAGGTTTAGTTGAATGCCTCATAAATTCATGCCAAGCATCCACATCACCTCACCTCAAATTGCACTGCTTTCCATGTGACCACTGAAGTCAAAATAAATCATGTTCATTAGCACTTAACCCTTTAAACTCCCAGGCTTTTTACATACTAAGACCTATTATTCAGTAACTACAGGTACTTCGATGCAACCTGGTGGATCTATTCTTTTAGAATTGTGTGATAAAACTTTCTAAAGTCATCGCAAATATGTAAATATACTAATTCTTATCCAAGTATCGCTACGAGCCTTAACTGAATTCATATTAGTGCCATGTAAGTGTAATGATAGCGAAGCACAAATGACCATACATCCGGTCCACACTGCCTCCAGCTCAGCTCCTTCGTGCGTACTCAGCTGCTTCAGGCGTAAATATTAGCTTTTTCTTTTCTAATTAAACACTTTGATATCAGGTTTTAAACATGACCGCACAAACAGTGATGAAATCACACTCTCAAGTTTTTACTGCTGTTGATAGAAAAGTAGCCTCTGCACATTATTAGTACAGAGCAGGAGCTGCTGTTCAACTACTAGGCCATCAGATCATCACATTTTAGTAAAAAAAAAACAAAAAAAAACGACCAGTTGGAAGGGCTTCTGTTTTGGTGGCTGTGAGACGTGTCTAGCGTAGCCAGCCTGGACTGAAACATTCATTAAATGGAAGCATATATGTTCCATTTAAATAAAAAAACACTTCAAATATTTTTTTTAAGGGTGCTTTTGAGAATCGGTCAGTACTGACAAGTATTTGGTGCTTGTAAAATGCTGTTCAGGCCCTCAAATCAACTCCAAAGCATGATTTATCCCATTTTGAATGGAGAGTAAAGTTCTGTGTGGTTTGTATTTGCACTGGGGAAACGTTGATTCTGTTACTGTGTGAGAATATCCTAATGTTCCTAATTTAATGGCCTTAGTAGCTGTGTGTGGTGATACATTTTGACCCATGCCACTAAGCGGCAGAAGCCCTTTTGATTGTTTGTGTGTAGACAAGAGCTGAATATTGTTCCAAATTGTTGGAACTTAAATGAGAATAAGTATTTACTGACAACAATGGATTGCGGGCTAATCAAGAAGCTCTGGCATTAATAACATGTATGCAAAATGTAATTTAGGCAGCCAATCAGCAGTCTTGATTCTGCAGTCTTAATTCTGGAACAAGCATGCTTCAGAATTGTTCACAGTGGAACCAGGTATCTGAAGCCTCCAATCCATCTAAAAGCTCCCTCACAGAAAGTTATAAAGTGAAATAGATAAGAATACATTGTCTGATGCCTGAGACATTGTTTTGCAATAGTCTGAGACAAAGTTTTGATCTAAAGCATATTTTTTAAAAGGTAGAGAAGTAGTGACTAAAGAAAATGTATTTTTGTCAGATTTAACAGTTTAACCACCATCAACATTACATATGAAATCTCAGAAGACACATGTAGGTTTGCTGGTCGTTTTGGATAGTAAATAAAATGCCCATGTTAGCTTTGTAGTCATTGCGTTCCCTGGATCCCATCACCACCACAGTAAAACTGAGTCAGCAAGTTTCCTCTACAATGTGCCTTTTTTACCGAAGCTCTCTGAATGACTCAGCGCTTAAATTATACTAAGGCTTAATCTCAATACTTAAATTACCCTTTAAAATGCACTAATGTTGTGTAATGAACTCCAGACCCTGAAGGACAATAACGTGAATTGTATTGCTCAGTTTCCTCCGTCATCTGCTGTAATGATTCTGTGATTAGCAGTAGCTGCTTGGAGGTTTACCGTGTGCTGTGAATTGTGTCTGTGCAGGTAAGGTGTTGAACACGGACCTGCGCCACTACCTCAGCCTGCAGTTCCAGAAAGGCTCCCTAGACCACAAGCTCCAGCAAGTGATAAGAGACAACCTGTACCTCCGCACCATTCCCTGTGAGTACCTGTACATACAGTGACCATCCTCACCTCACTCCAAATTCCTCCATGATGTTTTTCTTCTCGAAGTGGTAGTAGTATCTGGAATCTGGTAATCAGCAGGCCAACATGAAGAGCTAATGGTGAAACATCAGCATTAAGCTGTGTTGTTATTTAAACAGTATTGCTTTGCACTGATGTTTTACTGTAAGCTTTTCATTGCTTGGTGCTCCAGACTATAATTATCACACAAATTCATTGTTCAATTTTGTTGCAACTCCTGTTTTACAAGGTGCTCACACAACTGGATGCATTATTAGTGTTTTAGGGATGTAAGTTTTACCAGGGGTGTTCATATTTTTGCATAGAAGGATTGACCAAAATAAAAATAATGAATTGTAGAGCAAAAAATCTGACGGTTCTGATCTTGGCCGTTTTTGCTTGTACATCTCTAATGTTTATAACGCTAATGGCTGCAACTAGATGGAACCATTTACTTTATGTGAGATTGCTTATCACCTGCTCATGTCCAACTCATGACATTCTCTGTGAAATAAACAATAAAAAAAAAACAATAATACAGCATCACACTAGATCATACAAGTACGGCATTACTTTGACATATATTTTCCAAAGTACAGATGCTTTATTCAAATACCCAATTAATATTAGTTCAGATACCCAAATATTCAAACAACCATACCTATCCCTACTATCCCACTTATTCTTGCTATCCCCCACCTATTCCTACTCTCCCACCCATCCCTGTTATACCCACACTTATCCCTACTTTCTCCAGACCTATCCTTACTATATCCACAACTATCCCTACTATCCCCACACCTATCCCTACAATTCCCCATCATCCTCACACGTAACTCTACCATCCCCACCCCTATCCGTTCTATCTCCACACTTATCCCTACCATCCATACACATATCCCTTATTCCTACACTTAACCCAACCATCCCCACCTGTAACTCTACCATCCCCATACCTATCCCTGTTATCCCCACACTTAACCCTACCATCCCCATACGTAATCCTGCCATCCTCACACCTATCCCTACCATCCTACACTTATCCCTACGCTTATCCCTACTATCCCCACAACTATCCCTACCATCATCACACTTATCCCTGCTATCCCCACACTTGACCCTACCATCCCTACACTTATCCCCGCACCTGTCCCTACCATCAACACACTTATTCCCACCATCCCCAGGCTTATCCCTACCATCTCCTCACCTATCCCTACCATCCCCACACCTATCCCTACCATCCATACACGTATCTCTACCAACCCTATCCCTACCATCCCCACACCTGTCTCTATTATCTCCACACCTGTACCTACCATCCCTACACTTATCCCTACTATTCCTACACCTATCCCTACAATCCCCACACCTATCCCTACCATCCTCACACCTACCCCTTGAATCTCTTCTTCTTGCACCTCCTGCTTTTTGAAAGCACTATCTCTCCCAGGCCATTTCACCTGCCAGAGTGGCTGATAATGCTGCAGCACAGAACTGTAAATCAGAGGTGCAGCTTCACTGTTTTCTCCTCTGTGCTGCTAGGCATCTTTAATCGCCAGCCCTGCTGTCTGTCCAAACCAGCTACTGGGGAAGAAGACTGATGCCTCCTCTGCTACTCCTGACCTCCCTCTTCATTCTCCCTCTCTCCCTCTCTTTCTCTCTCTGTAGTAACAAAAAAGGATGGCTTCCTTTCATCTTTCATTTCCAGAACTCTCTGACTTCAGAGTAGCTTTACTCATTGAGAAGGTAAATTGCCTCTGTTTTACAGGGAAATGATTTTGAAGCCTAATTCATAATTAATGTTAAAGGAATGAATAAGTAAACAACACTTTCTCATGTTAGACTACTGGCATGCACAGCTATATCATTTACTTCAGGGGGTTATTACTATCTTGCTAACACATCACCATGCAACTAAAAATAGTGTATGTCGGTCTTTGGTTTCTGACAGATATTTATCTGAATAAATGTTGACGTGACCATTAGCAGTTGGAGTCTTCATTGGCAACAAACCATTAATTAACATTTGTTACTTTCTGCAGTAGTGATTTTAATAAGTACTGTGCTTTTATATTGACATAGAAGTCTTAACCTGTTAGCATAATGAGCTGCTGCTCTGAGGTCAGCTCTTGGCCCATAATTATCAAGCCTCAAGCTACTGATCTCAACTCAGTGTCCATAGAACTATTTGCATTTAGATATAAAATAATTCATTCATGCAATATTCAGACAGTGTTTCTTTTTAGATGCGCCAATGCGTTACTGTATTTATTACCAGAACATCTCTATTTTAATCCCATTCAAATCTATCAAGTCAGTAGGAGGGATATGCAAGGGTAGTCGAGTAATCGTTTAACTGTTCAGCCATTTTTTAAAAGCTGAAATTGCTGTGTTGCATCACAGAAAGTCAGGGACAAAATATACAGGAGTGCAACAGTTTTTCTATGTTTAAGAGTATAAATAGTTATATTATATTATACTTTACTACCATAAAACACGAATGCCTTAATATGAGGGTGTTGCCAAGGACATGTTAAGGACATGATTGAGGACTCAGAGAGGAGTCAGCTGTAAGTAGACTAACTGCTCTAGCTTTTGCGAAAGATTTGATACAGAGTTCTCATAGTTGCCTCAGCAAATTACCATGTTGGCAGATCATCCACTGAGATGAAAAACTTTTGTGTAGAAGACAATGAGTCATCACATCTACTGCTGCGCTTGTTAGCACTAGTTTTATTAGTATTAGTGTAGTATTAGTATTAGCTCTCTGTATTAGTATTAGTTTTTGTTAGACTAATTTTTGTAAAACTTTTTAGCGTGCTAGCAGCCATGCACCAGTTCATTGTGCTTGTGTATTATGGCATGTTAATCTCAGGCAAAAAAGTTTTTTTTTCTGTTTACTGTGGTTAGATTCCACCAATTCCTCAAAAATCTGCACAATTAAACGATTAAAGTGTAAAAAAAAGTAATTCAGCTTGGTATGATGTATACGCAATTCAAGAGAAACGGAGTCAGAATTGTTCATAGTGATGGTGATAGGAACCAGACGTCTGAAGTTATTAATGCTTCTGAAAGCTACATCACAAAAAGTTATTGCAATATATAGTTACTGATATTTTGCCTGATAGCCTGAGACAGTGTTTTATGATAGTTTTGCAACCAGATTTTGACCTTAAGCATGTTGTCACTGTCCCAAAAAAAACAAACAAAAAAACATGTATTTCTAATTTTGCGATAAAAATTTCATGATGAATGAACCAATAAAACTTCTCCAAAATCACAAAATCACTTGGAATAAAAACTTTTGTTCTGTGGGCAGCAATGATATTTTTAAAAATCCATTAGAGGTAAATGCCTGGCGCTGGAAGGCCAAGTAGCCTGATTTTTAAGACTTGCTGCTGTTTTGCCATTATCAATGTTACATCTAAAAACTCAGCAAATTTCTCTACAGTGAACCATTTCAGATCAAACCACTCTATATGATGGTTTAGATTAGATTTAGACCTTCAAATTTTTTTTTTTTGCCTTTTAGTAAACTATTGCAGTACCATAAGTATAATTTTTGTGATATGCACAACAATGCATAAATTAAATAGACATCTATGTGATTCAGCCTTAAACATTACAAATGTACAGATGTAGTAACACTACTTCACTTCAATGCATCTGGGAAAACATATTTTGTGGTAATAGTACTGTACCCTGAGATGTTTTATTTCGTTTGGACGCTTTAGCACTGCATGCGAGTTGCTCAGTGTGTGGGCCGAGCTCAAATCCCTTGCCTTTTCACCCCTATCTTCATCCTTAGCCACCCAGCCTTATGACTCCAGGCTGACTCAGCTTTTCAGGCCAACATGCAGCATGTCAGTGCTCTGAGATCACACTCTGGAACATGCCCCGATATCATAACACACATACGGCCTGACATTGCATCATGGCGCTGCTACTATACCTGCTCAGTCTCACTTACAGTTTGTTACGCTCACGACAGCAAGTAGGTTATTGGTCTGTGATATTTACCAGGCAGCTGTCCGCCTCCTGATAGCTATTCTGTGCTCTAACATTAAGTTATGTAACTATGTTATGACTGTAGTGTATTGATTACAGTCAAAGTGCGTAATGAAATGAATGACTTCAGCGTTTTTTCTTAATGAATAGCCTGAAGTCAGTATAGGTCTCAGAAGACAACAGACCTCTAGTTGCATTTATGTGTAGTCATTCTATATTTTCTGGTCCAAGTTGAACAGCCTGTAAAATGGCAAACATTGGTCAGCACCACTAAATAGAGAGATTTTCTGAGCAAAAGTTTTAGTCACAGGGGATTTGTTATGTATGAAAATCAGAAAATAATAAGCCATAACAAACCTTGTATCTCTGCAATGGTAACATAATTGGAGAAGCAAAAAACAAATGTTTTTACATTTATGTAAAGGTCTCAAACTCAAATTACCTGGGGCCACTACCCAGGTGGTCTTACCCAGAATGGGCTACAATTGAAAATATGCAGGGAAAAAAGAGCCAGAGTGCCCCAGAGACAATATACAAACAATTCAGTGAAATGCTGATTTTAGATAGCAGTACAGTACATGGTGGTGAGTGAACTCATGTTTGTGAGGAAGTGTGGATATTTTGATACTTTGAAACTTGAGTGCCTTAACATGAGCGTGTCGTTAATGTGATGGCTTTGGCGTGGCTTTATCACTAAGCTAGCTACACTAGCTCATGTTGGCTAGGTCCAGAAACAGTGAAAATATATTTCTCTGACAAACTAGCATGTTGGCAGATGATCCACGTGTAAAAAGATGCATCCAGTGCTGTACTAGTCAATTCTGTTAGGTCATTGTTTCCTCTGAAGAGGCAGCCTACATTATTCATCCAACACAAAAACCTATTGATTTTCCTCAGCTATTTTTGAATTTTTTTCATCTGAATGCTTTTTTGGATGGCACCAGTACTGTCACGTAAACAGTTAAGCCTACCGCCTTATGTTGGCCAAAGTCTGTTTCCCTTGGTTTTATTTTCCTGCAATCAATCATCCATTATCCATTCACTAGCAGTTAGATAGTCAAAAATCAGTATTAGTCAAATTGCACATCCCTAGTTTTAAACTAAAATATGGGAAAAAGTCTTCCAAAGCATTTTAAAAAGATGATGTAATCATGCTTGGTTATAAATGGAGCACCCAGGAAATGCCTAGCCCTCTCTGAGCAAGGATGGGTCAAGGCTTGCTGCTTTAACAAAAAGTGCGTCAGCAAATAGTCCAACTGTTCCTCATTGAACAATTGATTTTTGTTATTTCACTCTTTATGATGCATTATATCAAAAGATTCAGAGAATCTGGAGAAATCTCTGTGCGTAAACAGCAAGGCCTCAACTGAATGCCCATGACCTTTGATCCCTCAGATGACACTGCATTAAAAACCGACACGCATCTGTGATGAACATTACCTCATGGGCTCAGAATACATTGACAACCATTGTCAACAAACACTGATTCTTCGTTGCATCCACAAATGCAGGTTAAGACTGTACTGTGCACAGTGGAAGCCATATGCCAGCAGCGACCAGAAACACTGCTGACTTCTCTGGGCTCAAACTCATCTGAAATGGACTGATGCACAGTGAAAATGTGTATTGTGGTCTGAGGAGTCAGCCTTTCAGATTGTTTATAGAAATAATGGACGTTGTGTTCTCTGGGCCAAAGAAGTAAAGAACAATCCAGATTGTTCCAAAGCCAATGTCTGTGGTATGTGTGAGGATAATAATGGGTAACCTGCACATCTGTGAAGGCATTATAGCAACATATGCTGCCTTTTAGATGCCGTCTTTTTCAGGGACATTCATGCTTTTTTCAGCATTACAATACTAAGCTGTATTCTGCACGTTACAATGGCATGGCTGCATAATCAGAGATTGCGGGTGCTAGACTGGCCTGCATGTCTTCTACTGACAATGTGCAGTGCATTATGATGTGCAAAGTATGTAAACGAAGGCCCCTTACAGTTGATCAGCTAAGGTTTGTAAAACTGAAAAATGGCAAAAAAATATTCCGCTTTCAAAAGTGGATCAGTTCTTCTGTCTTCACCAAACGATTATGAAGTGTTGTTAAAAGGAAAGGTAATGTAACAGTGGTAAACGTGCTCCTGTTCCAAGTATCTGTATTTGCCAGCATGTCATGAATGAACCAGATTTAAAGCAGATTTAACTACTTTTCTGTCTTAATTAGAACAATAACTAGACTAGTTATTAAATTACAGCCAGGCCTGCACAATATGCAGCATTATTGCTGCCATGGTGTCTGATGAGTGAAGCAAACCTGCTCATCACATGTGGATATTTAGTTGCAGAAAAATGAAAACAATTATTTATGAGCTGAATTTAAGGATAAATTGTAAATATATGATAGACCCTGGTGTAAAGTGATTTTATTCCAAATAATTTGGATGATTTCTATCGTCCAATTTGACGTTAAATTTCCCCCCCAATGTAAATACCTGACATTTTCAAACGGCACAAGAAAAAATGTTATGAAGGTTATAAATAAATGTTATAGAGGTATAAAGCTTTGGTGTGAAACAGATGAAATGCATTTTTAATGTTATTGCAAAAAAAAAGGTAGCAGTATGTAAGTCCGATTGGCCTGAGACCTCTTGAAAGGAGAAATACAGGACAATTTTGACGCCGGGAAAACAATGGAACTCTGGTCTCTCCCATGAGAACTAGAAGGGTTGGCGAATGTGCTGAGAGAAGTCATTACCCAGGAAGAGCAGAGGAAGTGTGAGGAGGCAGGCTCTAACCCCACCACATAATCCTCAGAGCTCGGCCTGTGCCTCCATCTCCCTCTCCTCTCCCGGAGGCATTAATATCCGTTACGGCACGGCAGTAAGCTCCCTCGTGCTCATCCGCTGATAAAACGGAGGATGGCAGAGACGGGAGGAGAAAAAAGGATCCCCAGGTGTTCAATCTTTGGGAATTGCTTTTTCTGGGGAAGATTTAAGGATCTCCCTTTTTAAAGCCCTGACCATTTAATGAGGTGTCAGTGAAAATCGTCTCTCTTTTGATGTCCCAAACGAAAAGCCCCCACTCTGTCTTAGGCTAAAGTAATAATAGCTCTTTGCATACATCTGCAAGGTGTCAAATCCTTTAGGTCATATTAACCTACAGTATGGCTTTGTGACGAATGCTGCAGTTCTGACTCCACTGCCTAAAGTAGGCCGTATACATCTCGAAGGATTTTTCATTGTAGACACAAAAAAGTGCTTGGTAGAGATACTCGAGGACGAGTGATTCTCAACCCTGGTCCTGCAGTACTCCTGCCAGGCACAGTTTAGTGGTTTCCCTTCTCCTACACCTTACCCAACTTGTTAAGCCTTTATGAGTTGGATAAGGTGTGTTGGAGCAGGGGAATGCTAAAATGATTTAGGCAGGGCAACTGCAGGTTAACAACCACTGTTCTAGACAATTTGCAGAAAGAAGATTTTTGTATTTTAAAAGAAAAGCATGTTGGAAGGTGGCTGGATTCACTCTCCAGGGGCCTCATTTACCAAGGCCTGTGCAGAACATATTCTAAATCTGTCCATAAGGTAGGAATGTGTATGGGTGCTTGAGTCCACGGTTAACTATCGAAGATGCCAGTATTCACATACTGAAATCACTGTTTGGGTATTCATTAAGTTTCACCATGGAAAGACAGAGAAAATATACAGGCCAACAATTCAGTGAAAAGCGACGGTTTGGCTCATATTTGTGAGTATGTCATGTGTTATAGTTTAATTCTTGGAAACACAAATGCATTGCCAAGAATGCGTTGTTAAGGACGTGGCTGAGAAGCAGAAATAGCACAGTTTTTATCGCTCTATAACTACGCTAGTTACTCTGACTGATGATCCAGTTACAATGAAAATGTACTTCTTTGACAACGTGTTGCCATATTGTCCACTGAGGGGAAGATACCTTGTATGGAAGAGTCGACATCAGCATCCAATGTAAGGCTTAGCTCTGTTTACTTATTAGCTCTTCTGAAGAGCTAGCCTTAGCTATCTTACTCATCCAGTGCAAAAACTTATTTGGCTGTATTTGATGAATAAAACATGTTCTTCTGCATGCTGCTATAATTTGTGCAACACCAGTGCTGTCAGCTAAAAGAGTAAACCTACAGTCCTGTGTTATTTTTGGCCATTTTTGGGCATTGTTTTTCCTTCCCTGTGGTTTATATCTGTATTTTAACACTTATGCCTACTCAAATATCAAAATTTGTCAAACTGCACATCCTTGGCCTAAGATCCGCCAGTACACTCTAGAAAATAGCCTTTTTTAAAATGTTAATGATGATGAATTCTACACTACTCTGCTTGTACCCAGCCAAGCACACTTTGCAACAAAAAGCCCCTCATATAGCTATATGGTGACCAACTTTCCTTTAAAAATTCCCAGTAGCATATAAAAAGTTCACCTGAACTGTTACATGTGCCCTTCTCACATGTAAAAATACAGTTGTCCACTCTGATGTCAGAATTAAATACCACCTGTAAATTTAAATTACATGTTTAAACTGAATTAATACTAGTAAAATAATTCTCTCCATTAAATGAGTTGAGAAAAGGCAAAAAAATCTTATTAGTGTTAATTGATTTTGTACATGCTACAACACAATTCCTAGTAAATATTCAATTTTGAACGTTAGAATTCAGTTTTTTACATTTCAGATTTCATTTGTACTTGTATTAGTATTTTTTTCAGTTATTTACATTGAATCATAAGTAATTGTGGATTAAAAGTGGATTAAAAGTAGTGCCTAGCATAACTCAAAGCTTTCAACAAAGCTTTCACTGTCTTTTTCATCACTGTCCTTAGATCTGCTTTTTATATGATTTTACTTTATCTTTACTATGAGCCTAAATCAGCTGTCTCCCGTCTCTCATTAGCGCTCTATAAAAAGGCATACACAGCAAAAGTTGAGATTTAGATTCATTGAAATTATTGCTCTTGTTCATCTGAATTTTAATTGTACTTTCAATAAAAGCATTTATTTTACTGCTTATTAACACATTAAGTATTCCTTTAGGTTGAACTACCGGAACATTTTTTCCATTGCATGATCAAAATAGTCACTAATAATCTTGTTAGTAAGCGAATTGCATTCTGTGTGTAAACGTGTGCATGTGCATGATTTACGCACTAAACTGTGTTTACACACTTAATAAACGAGACCCCAGGTTTGTCAGGAAGGAGATTTAGTGGCTAGCAGCTCAGCATGTTAGCAACTTGTGGAAGCTGCTTCGCTAATTTAACTGCTTTGCTAATTGTTTTCTCCCCTCCTTCACAGCAGCTTTTGGCTTTGTTCCACAGCTTCACAGTACTTGGTGGCTGTCATTGGGGATGTAGGTTTTTTTCCTCAAACAGACCTCTCTTTACACCCAGACCGGTGGTACTGAACCAGAGGCGGACAGCACTAATGCTAATGAAATGTCATTAGGAAGCTTACTCAATATCCATACAACAGTAACCTTCCCTCCGGTTCAGTTCAGTGCGGTTTAGCCGTTGTGCTTTGTTCACGGTTTCTCTCAGAGGTACGCGCTGAGGACAGCTACAAGGTTAGCCATTTTACCCTATTAGGTATTGCATGTGGGCGGCATGGTGGTGCAGTGGGTTTGCTGGCTGGGGTGACCAGGGTCCTTTCTGTGTGGAGTTTGCATGGGTTTGCTCTGGGTGCTCCGGTTTCCTCTCACAATCCAAAGACATGCAGTCAGGCCAGTTGAAGATGCTTAGTTGCCCCTAGGTGTGAGTGTGTGTGACCTGTGTATGTCTGTGTGTCTGCCCTGTGATGGACTAGCGGCCTGTCCAGGGTGTTTCCTGCCTTCCGCCCGTTGAGCTCTGGGATAAGCTCCACCCTTCACGCTGCTTTAATAGAAGTTGCAAAATTCTCTACTTTATTTTGGCTCTCATCACCTTTATCAGTCTACTCAGGCTTTAGCAGAGCTTAGGAACACTGAGATTAATAACTGATCATCACATTGATTTATCAGTCTACTCTGGCTTTAGCAGAGCTCAGTAACACTGAGATTAATAACTGACTCATCACATTGATTTATCAGTCCACTCTGGCTTTAGTAGGAACTTAGATGTCTGTAATGAAGCTTTTTTTCACCCCTGTGATTTTAAAGTAGTTAATAAACAAGCATTGATGGTGTTTCTTTTAAAGATGGTTTATATATATTTTTTTTGTTCAGTGGCTAAGTATTCTAAAATTATTAAAAAGGTAAAAAGTAAGTTTACTCCCAACACTGCTTTTACAAAATGTTACTTGGAAAATGTAACTAGAACTGAAATCATTTCTGCATGCTGAATATGTATTCCCAATACTTGTATACCGTTATATCCCATCCCAGATTGTATGTGCCTTTCTTTTCACACTGTCATTGTAGACCAGCTTGCGCTATGGCTGATCAGCTGGTACTGAGTAAGATCCTCCATTATGCAGAGAAAACTATGTTGGAAGACCCAGTTTATTGCATAATGCACTGATTACATAATTGGAAATGGGTGTGTTAGCTATCACAAGCATACTGTTAGATAAGAATGTTGTAAGAGTTTGCATTCCAAAAGCAGTATGCTTCAAAATAGTGTTCATTGTGGCAGTAGGTAATGATCAAATGTGGCTGGAAGTGAGAAGGTCATTTCATAGTTCAGTTGAAGTAACAGCACAATTACAGGAGAACAAGTCCTCATTCTGAAGGAACACTGTAGTCTTTTCTAGACCAAGTCCAGGTTCAATGGCTTCATTTTAGATTTATACAGCAGAAAAGACATGTTGAAACTGAAGTTTGATGAAAAGCAGGACTGTGACAGTGATTTGGGGCATAAGGCAGGCTGGAAAACCAACAGTAAAGAGGAAAGGACGTTGACCTTAAGCACAGGCTTTTTTAGCTTCTAAAACTGACCAATCACATGACAGAAGCGAGCAGCTCTTCCTCGTATTGTGCCGAAAGTACTTCTAAACAAAACAGCTGTTGTTTTGGTCTCTGGGCTCAAGCTGTGGTACGGTGAGAGGCTAAAAACACGCTAGGTAGTTTTGAGTTAGAGTCAGCTGTTGTACATCCCAGACATGTTGTCCTGCCCACTTGCAAATTAGGTTGCCAAAAAGGGTCCTTTGGAGAGATGCCCTAGAAGAACCTGTGACATGGACATACAGTACTGTGTAAAATCAGAGACACTTCATCCATTTAACATGCTCTCAAAACAGCCATTAAGTACAAGATTTTCATTTCACAGTGTCTGAGCTAAAACTTATTTAACAGAATATCACACAGAAGCCTCAACAACTAAATATAATACCATTTTTCAGTATTTAGTGTGTCACTAAATGTGTCTTTGCCTTTATTACAGCTTTACTTCTTTTCACAACCTCCAAAGTTCAGTCTTAGAAATTGGTTGCATTTCAATAATGTTGAGGTCTGGACTCTGGGGTGGTCAGTCCAGTGTTTTGAGAGCACTGGCAGTTTCTTTGTTTGATTTTGCAAATTTTCTTCTTTTTTGTCTATTTTCTTTTCTCAGTAAGATCTTCTTGACGGCTACACATCCTTTTAGACCCATAGTGTTGAGCTGTCTTCTCACAGTGGAAGGATGGACTGAAACATCTGTGGATTTTTTCAAATATGAAGGAAGAGTCAAGCTTGATTTTTCTACCATCTCTCAGGGATGAAAGCCTTAAAGTACTGATTATCTGATCATCACATTTTTGGTGGTCTACCAAGTCTTGCATAGCTGTTGGTCTCATTTTGTTTATATGTACTTGTATTTAGTTTACCTTTCCACATTTTTCCTTTGGACTTTTCTCATCTTTATGCAATTGGATTGCTTTACATCTAACCTCCTGAGAAATATCCTCCTGAAAAATGAACGGAAATCTAATAAATGTGGGGTGGTCTCTGACTTTTGCACCATTCTGTATGTTTTGAATGCTTTCGATTTGGTTTGTATTATAGAAAGTGTGTACTTGAGTGTAAAACATACCAAATCAAACAAGGTATTCAAAACTTATGTGCCTGTCACAGTCCATTTGTGATTCCCTAAAAACCTTTCAGTGGAGGATTCTTCAAAGAACCATTTGTGTAAGTGAGTTGTCCATATGTGGAGACCCTTTTCAAATTTAAAGAAACTCCACATGATGTGAAGATACCATATGTCCAAGCCAAGAACCATTTGGTAAACTTTTTTTAAGAGTATAAAATAAATAAAAGCTAGCAAACTGCAATTGCGTATCTCTCATCTTTTGTTTACCTTCCCTTCTCGTCCATGTATGAGCACAAACATCCGTGAAATTTTTCACCCAGTATCTAACAACTCACTGTGACCCCTTGTTTGTGTTTTTTGGCAGGTACCACAAGACAGCCGAGGGAGGGGGAGGTTCCTGGAGTGGACTATAATTTCATCAGCGTGGGGGAGTTTCGCGTGCTGGAAGAGAGTGGGCTGCTGCTGGAGAGCGGAACCTACGATGGTGCGTAAGAGCGTGTGGGAATGCAGAGGGGCCGAAGGTCAAGCGTGTGGGCTAGTTACTAAGTTACTTATTGCCAAACGCGTTCACTTGCGCAGTGCGCAGTCTTATCCCAGGTGCAGACGGCGAATCTGACTACAGCTCCTATTTTAGAGAGTAGCTGGAGGACAGGCTCAGTGGAGTGCCCACTCAAAAGCTGTCCGACTCCTACCCGCAGCCAAACAAACTCAAACGAACCCTCTCTCTCTCCCTCCTCTTTCACACGATTTCTCTCTCATGGATTAGGCCTTTGACCTAAAGTGCCTACTGTACTATCAGATGTTTGGAACTTTCGAACATATGCTGAGTCATGACGCGTTTTCATGCTAATCGAGGGGCCTAGAGCAACTTAACCTTAACGGCACTCAAAGACTAAGGGCCAGATGTACTAAGCTTTCAGTAAGCGTGTGTGTTATGTACAAAACTGCTGCACGCCTAAAAGTGCAGTTGACTTGGCAAAAGCATGGAAGAAAACGATACACAGAGCTCAGTTTGAAGCACTACATCTCATAAGAAATGACCATGTCATTTTGTAATCAGGGTCGTGTTCACATTCGGATCTGGAAAATCGCCCAGTGGTCTTGCGTTTAAATTAGGGTGCATACCTCTGGTCCTGGAGGGCCGGTGTCCAGCACAGTTTGGAGCTTTCCTTTCTCAAACACACCCACTTAACCTGGCAATTAACAGATAAGTGTAATCAAACAACAACAAACCGTGCTGGACACCGGCCCTCCAGGACAGGAGTTGTGCACCCCTGATTTAAATGATCTTGCATCAAAGTAAGTCTACTATTAAACTTCAACAGTATATATACCTACCAGCAGCATTGTACACCAACACCAGCAGCTCAAACTCTGGTCTACTACGGCCAAAGCTTGCTGGGGTATTTTGGTGAGGATGCCAGTCTTATGGTGTCTGTTCAGTGCATAGCAGTGTTAGCCAGCATATAGCAAAGCCCATAATTCAGAGGATCTAACAACTGAGGAACAAATTGATGTATGGCAAATTGTGTCAGCTTTGGAACAATTTTATTTACTACTGCTATACTGGCAGTTTTTGAAAATGCCATTTATTTTTCCCAGAGAGAAAACCAGACTAAACCCAGAGTTTCTAATATAGGTATGATGCTGATGACACAACTTCAGAGGCCTGTAGTCTACGTGCAGTCTAAGTATGCATTCTACGTCTATGATATATGCAGCCTATGTAAATTGGACATTTATATCTGGCCTTGATTCTGCATGTGGAGTACGTTTTTTTTATGATACAGGATAGCCATAACTTGAACCATCGTCTTAGTTCTATGAACCTAAAAGCCCTAAAAGCTGACATAGTTCACTCCATGGCCTTTTAATCTCATGTGAATCTCCCATTGTCACTGATAAGTTAGTGGTGAATAAAAACACTGCTTTTCTGGAGCACCATTGTTTCCCTCAGCTAGGCCAGCCAGGTTAGTTAATGATCTTCCACTCAGTCATGGGGACGGCTTTTCTTTCTACAGGAAGCTCCATTTAAAGTTCCAAGGGAAAAGTAAATCTGGCCAAAGTGGATGTCACAGTGGTTGCCTTTTATTGGAGCCCATCCGTCTACATGACTGATCTGTGTTGCCTTTTAGTCTCTTGGTATTTCAGCCTGAAGGATAATTTCACAGTGACTAATTCTGGTCAATGATACCTTGTCTTTTCCTGACGCGGGGCATAAAAGCAAATGCAAATATGTGGTCACATCTGAGGTGATACATGATACCAGTGAGATGCATCAGGGGTGTGAAGAAGTTTCAGATGCATTGCCTATATATCATCCTATGCAAAGCACGTGTTGTTTCGTAGAGTAATAGGCCTAATTTACTGAGAGACATAACACTCAAAAATGTAATGTTTTAAGGCACCTGTAAATATTAGGGTAAATATTTAAGTATACATCTAGGAGCCATATAATCTTTCAGGGATTTTATAGTCTTTCAACTAAACAATATGTGGCAAAAATGCTAATAAATGGATGTGTCCTTGTAACGTATGGATGAAGGCACTGTCATTCTGGAAGAGTCCACTCCCATAAGGATGGAAATGTTTCATCATAGGATAAAGGTGATCAGTTAGAATAACTGTGCACTGATTTGCAATGACCCTCTCTAAAATCTAAGGGGACAAGTGAACGCAAGTCATGCCAGCAAAAAGCCCCCAGAGCATGACAGAGCCAGCAAACACCCTCACTGTAGGGGTCAAGCATTCAAGGCTGTACTGTTCTCTTGGTGTATGCCACACATGCACTTGCTCACTTGTGGAGAATATATTAAGAGATGGCTCATCTGACCGTATCACTTGTTTCTTTGGATTCCGTCTCTGAATTTTGCTCCACTGAACTCTCAAATGTACATTCATCTCTGTAATTAAGAGTTTATGCACTGCAACCCTAATGTAATATCCCTCTCTATGTAATTATGGGCAGGATGTTCTTGCGGACACAGTCTGATCACGTCCTGCATTGACATTCTCAGTCACCTGAGGAACAGCTGCTCTTCTGTTTTTCCTTAGGCTGGCTTTACACGGCGAAACTTTCATTCAGCTGGTTGCATGTTGTGAGTTGCCTGCAACATAATTTGTGTGCAACTTAATTGTTAAACAATTAAAAAACAATCGAAGTTGCACGCAACACATTCAGTTATTCCACTAGATCATATTTTGTGATTATTTACATATTTGCAGCATTTTATCATCTTTGGCGATCACAGCTGAAAAATATACATTCTTTTTATTCTATATCTATATATCTGTCTTTTATCTTTCTATCTAGAGTTCTTCAGTATATATTTGAGTTTTTTTATCTGTTATCTTATGTGCTAAGCCTTTGAAAATTGATGTTTAACCATTATATATGGTTACAGCGCACTTGATGTCTCGCTCATCTTGTCCTAGAAGCACAAGAAGTTCATTGTGGACCACACTCTCCTCTTCTCTAATAATTTTCATCCTTTGTATCCTCAGGTGAATTTGAGCTCCGAAACAAGGAGAAAATTAATCTAGCTATTCTATTGGGCTTTAAAATTGCCCAATAAACCATCCTGTTTCATTTTCTTGTCCCCTGACTGAGTAAAATCAATGTTTTCAAAGTATGTTGTTTGTTGTGATTACATCATGCATTACCAGAGTTTTGATTGGCTGTTTCATGAAACGTAGAGATGGGTGCAGCTGTTGCAGTAGAGTTTCAAATGAGATGCCGGACACTTTTAGTCTCTTGGTATGGAACTCAAGTGCAATTTAGTTTCATGTAGGTTTCAAGCAACTGAAGTTGCATGAGTGTTTTACTGTGTAAAGCCAGCCTTACATATCGCACTAATGCACAAGCATCATGGTCACTGAATGAACACTTTTAAACACAATTTTTTCACCCTGTTTACTGATGTCATTCCCATAGATCTAAATGCAAATGTCACTTAGGTCACCGTTCCTGTTGAAACACTGATCAGTTGAGCAGTCTTTGTGATTGAAGCTCCTGCTCATGTCACTTAGACCTTTTCCCTCATGACCCAAAATAGAGGTCAGCTAGGCCTGCTCAGAATTGGTATACATGCCCCAGAGTATGGTCAGGTGCTAATTGCTTAATGGACAGAATTTGCTTGCAGTGGGACGTAACCAAGCTGACCTAACAGTCATTTTTCCTTTGCCTCAGTCAGCGGTTCGCTGTTACTCAGTATTACATCAGAGCAGTGGGTTGCGGATCATGTGGATGGAGGATGGAAGTCACAATCCTCCTCTAACTCCTTTATTTCCCCCGTGAGTAAATCCCAGCCTAACCCCACCTGTTCTGGCACAACAGCTTTTTTCACACTGTGCTGTGGGACTGCACGAGGCTGCAGGGCACACTGTTTTATCTCTAGAGGGGCAGTGTGGGAGCCAGTGAGCCTTCAGCTGGCCCATGGCTGCTGCTTGCCGGGGCCCTAACTGCTACAGGTCTGTGGATTTTTTTCTCACTCTGTCTACCATATTTCCTCACAGTAGACATAGCAGTGGAGAGTCCAAGGCAAGCTGTGCTTCTAGGTTAGACTTTTAAAACATGTATGTACTGTGTTTGACTGAACAACTGAGGTTTTTGTTTTGTCTTTTATTCATCATTCATCATACTTTGACTTTTAAAGTGATCATTTGATGAAAAAATTGCGTGCAGAATAAGCTCACATGCACTTGGTTTCACATGGTTTCTGGCACTGTATGACATACTGTTATCTGAAAAATGGGTGGAATTTTTCTCGGATAGCAACAGTAGTAGCAAATTTTAAAATTCTGACTGAACATTTTTATAGATAACAGTTTGTCATACAATGTCAGAACCCACATAAGTAAGTCTATTAGTCTATGAGACATTACTTGAAAATTCAATTCTGTGATGATTTGAGAGTTTTCACTTTTATTGCTTGTTAGATAGATTAATATTTGAGCTTCAGTGCAAAACTAAAAAAAAGCAAACACTGGACTCTAAACATGTCCTGACTGACTGTGTTTGGTTAAAATTTCAAAACATATCAATGAGTGCATTTACATTGATAATCTGATCATAATCAGATTTCTGAAGTTATCTGATATCTGATATTCAAATGGTCATGTAATCAGCATACTCCAATTTCTTAGACTGGATTAAGGTCTAGAAATCCGATTAAGAAATCCAATAAAGAGAGCTGGATTTTAGTTCAGTGATCAGATTTCTCAGTGCATGTGTACTCTTACTCTGATTTCTTTCGGGAATTCTCTATCTGTGCATGCACGAAAACAGACCGTAGTACCGGAAACAAGCAAGCAGTGTTGCTGCGAGATGGCAGCAAAACACTTTTGGAGCGATGCTGAAACCAACTACATGCTTGACGAAATGAAGGATTTAAATATTCTTCATCTTCTAGACGACGTATGTTTAGATTTTCAGATAAAGTGGCGCCATGTTCAAAAGCCACAGCATGAAGTTCAAGTTTTACGCTATGTTCACGTCACGTCATCTTCTGTGAGTTTATTGGCTGGTTGCAAAGCAAGCATGTAAATGTGTTGATCTGATTGCTGACACAATCTGATTTTCACAATCTATACAGTCCATATATGCAAATGAAGCTGCATGCATTCACTCACGTTGAAGTTATAAATGTTATATGAAGTACATATGAAGTTATGTATGTTTCTGCTGTTTAAGCTACTCTTCTCATTTAAGAATGTGATTTCTCATTGCTTCAGAAACTTCAGTTCCACAAGCTGATTTATTTTCCTGTGTCCACCGTCAAAATATTCGTCATACCAGCCTCTGGCAGTAGATTTAAACGACTTAAATGAGACATGAGGTGCTGAATCTCTGAATGTACCACCAGTGACGTTAGTTTTGATAGGATTTAGTTATGATTAGTCTTGTGGGACTAAAAGTGACCTTGCAATGAGAACATCTGGGGATAATCATGAGAATTGTGGGCTGGCACAAACTCGAGGTGAAATTTCTTAACTAATACAATGCCTTATGAAAGCAGAGCTCAAAGTAGTGGATGGTGCAACAAGCCTGTTGTTAACCCATGAATGTAATGTACTGGAAGTGATTTCATGGAATCAGTTTTGTGCTTCGAGCACATTTCTGACAAAACTAAATTGATCGGTGTTCCTGAAATATTCACTTGGAATAACGAACATCAGCTAATCGCTGGCTAGCTTGTTTTGCTTGCATTATTGATTAGACGTTAAAAGAGCACGCAGGAGAAGATATTGGAGGGGGCGTACGTTTGTTAGTGGCGTATTTCACAGTAATCAAGCATCAAAAGTTTAGCAACTTGTCTCGAGACGTGTATTCTCATTACAGCATCAGGTCTGGCCCCATGAGACTAAGGCTGTGTTCACAAGGACATCCGTAAAAAATGCACCTCTTCGAGAAAAAGTAATCACTGTAGTCAACTTGTTGCTTGCCTTTATTAAAAAGAGCAGCAATCAAGTAGTTTTTGCTTGTGAGCGTTCATGTTTCAATAAGTTTCTCACACACGTCTGCCTCCACCCATAAACACACAAAACAGACCAGCAGTGTGAATCAGTGTGTTTTTATGGATATTAAAACATATTGTGAACTCGGCCTAAGTGATCTTTTGCATAATTCTGTCTTTGGGCAGGAAAGAGCAAGCGCTATACTTTTTGACAAAGCAGCGTTTCTGTTGTAGAGTCATAAGCTGAGATGTCCTATAGGGCTCCATAGCACAGCAGTGCTAAAAGTCTAAGGGAAAAAAAAAACACTCTTACTAAATATTAGATCAAAGCCCCACTTCCAAATAGCCTCTGGCTGAGGGAGCAGTGCACATGCTATTTCTCAGTGTTTGAGGTGTGGAGGGCAGCAAGCAAGTTTTTTTGGAGCAGACCAGTGTCACAGTGAGCCATGACCCTCCACTAGACCCTATTAAACTTGTTGCAGGTCCAGTAGACCCTATTAAACCCTATTAGACCTGTTGAGGTCCAGATGTACCCTTATTTCTTCCAGGGCATGGAGATGACAGAGCAAAGCTTTACAGCCACAGTCAAGTTTGGTTTTCAGTGGAGAACATCTGTTGAAATCATTAAGTCCAAGATAAGGCTTAGTCTATTTCAGGAGATCCAGCCGCAGTTGCTCTGATTACTGGGAGCATGATGTAATGAGGAGTAACTTGCTTGCTGTGCTGGTTACTTGTTTGAGTTTTCAAACTCTATGACCATATTGAGGAAAACAGACCATGCTTCATCTTCAACCCTTAGCATTAGCCATAAAATGTATTGGAGGAGATTGTTAATTTAAACTGTGTTGATGTCTTTGTAAGGAGAGATGGGGGTGGTCCTCATCCCTTATTCCCCAGCTCAACATAGAGTCTCAACAATGTATTTTAAATATTTTATTAGATTATTTAAATGACGATGCCACTAGGGGGCTGCAGAAAGATGTTAGACACTGTATGGACAAAAAAATTAGAAGCTTAAAGGCTGAATTATCTTTCTGCATCTATGTTTTGTGAAATTAAAGAGCCCAACTCGTAACTGTGACTTAGAGACCCGACCAGATCTGACTCAGTATCACAGACACGGTTTTACAGTGCTTTGCTTTGTTACTGGGCGCTGGAGTTGATCATATAAAGAAAATGAATAACCCATGCTTTTGGTGCAGCTGACACTGACTTAACAGGCTCTGACATTGACAGTGCTGAACAGCGGCATCCATGGTAAATGTATCTCTGAAGACTTGACGTACCAGTCCTCCTGCTGTAACTCAGAATACTATCAAAGCTCCACAATTTGTGTGACCAGTTTGCTTTTTATCTGATGTAACAACAAGGTCATAACCTTCCTACAATGAAGATGTCCCGGACTCTTTTCGAATTTTTCAACAGTTTCTGATTGTACACATTGTTGTACACATACCAGACTATACTAGAGAGAGGAAATGCATGACATTTACTTAGCCATATTCCTTCAAAACAAATCTACTCTATAAAAATCACTCAATAGAAAACAAACTGAAAGGGTTGCAGAGTAGCACAGCTGTCAAAGACATTACATACTATTATCTACAAATGCTACAGCCATCCATGGCTGGAGATCCAGCAGAGCATAATTGGACTAGCTCACTCTGAGTAGGTAAGATGGCCCACAGTAGTAGCCAGTGCAGGTGTCTGTTAGAGAAAATAAGAGTTGGCAGTTAGCATTCTCCTCCAAGCGTGTTGAGCTGACCACTGACGTTGAGTTAGCAGCAGATGTGGCTCCTCACATGTTTTGAAGGAAGCACATTCTAAGCTTCACCCTCTCAGCTAGCATCGTGTGATGGAGGAGACCTAGGCAATGGGTGGAATTGGTGATGACTAAAATTGGGGCGATTACCTGGATAAAAAATCCAGACAAACCAGAGCCTCAACCAAGACAGATACTTTGATATTTTGTTGGGCCCGGTCATTCTTGGGTTCAGTAGCAGCCCTCTAGTCTGTGAATTTGCAAATATTTGTGGCCCTCATGCGCACACATTCGCAAAGGTGTCTGCACGTATTGTGAATGTGTGCAATACGGGGCAGTGGCTTGACATGTGGCTTGGCTTGACACAGCTCTGAAGATTTGCAAGGTGGGTAGATGAGATTTTGGACGTGTCTATATTATGGCCTCTGCAAATCTCTCTCTGTAAACCCCTTCTCTGCATCTCAACACAGATATGTTTACTTGCATCTTTTCAGAAGTATAAATCAGCCTTTAAGAGGTGATATTTATGTTTTCTCACTGGGAATTATTGTATATGATTGTCTCAGTAAGGGTAAGGGTGAGGTGTGAATCAGCGCACAGCAACAATGTGCTTTGACTCTGGAATAATATGCAAGCCCTGCTGTAGTGAATGTTTATTCATTGGGGAACAGTGTTTACCATTTAGAGCAGGTTTTGTGTGTACGAGGGAGGAAACAGCATGCGCGTGCCACTTATGCATTGATTCTCTGTGAGTGCCAGGGTTACTTGTAGTTCTCATTCATGGTCAGAATGATTTATGGTTCATTCACATTATAAACCCATTCATTCAGGAGGCTGAAGGAGAGGCATAAACTGACAAACAACAGCATTTAGTGGCACAGAACTACTTTTCAGTCATTGCAAATAAAGCCGCTGTATATTTGGTCCAATCCCTCCTTTATCTACTAGTCAGTATGTTCATATACAGTCATGTGTAAAAGTTTATATGTTATTCAGCAATTATGCAAAATTTAGTTTAAATCACACTAACTCTTTTGTTCATGTGTGCCCTCAAAATGTCCCAGAAGTTTTTAGTCTAGGTAAACTTCATTTTGTTCACACCAGCAATCTTGAAAATCTCTCGATTCTCACAAGAACGACTCAAAATGCCTCAAAAAGAACATTGCTAGCAAGCGTATTATGCAAAACATAGCGTGCAAAGCTGAAGTAGACTTTTTGTAACAAAGTGACGATATATCACACATGTTGAAAGTTTTCTGCCAGAAAATAAAAGCTGAAAAAGTGGACCCAAAATCTACCACTTGCTGCTGTGGGGCTGCTTTCTTTATCATGGCTACACCGTCTCAGAACCGTCCATGTACTTCTAAACAGTTCTTTTTATAACTTTTCTCGTTTCAAATTTGACTTTGGTTAATGATCATCAAGTCACATATCTTGGAATTGTTGACATATTTTCAATATTTGCATTCACATTGACGCCCATTTTAAAGAACCTAGTATAGTAGATTCTGACACAGCTGCACTATGATTTAATGTAAATCTAAAGTAAAGTAAAATCTGAGGTGAAGCTAAATTCAGCTATAAACATGTTATCAATCCTCAAATTGCACACAGACACAACCAAGTCATCGGCCGTTTTTCAGACAGAATGAGTGTGAACGAAGACAGCAACAACCATGTGGAAGTTAATGGCACGATGTCAGTAATCTTAAAAAGGTGGGAGAGGGCATTTTCATTTTGTTTTCAGTTCTCTAAAATGGACAGATTTAAAAAAATAAATGAAACAGATATGTGTGGACAGTGTCTTAGCTCTCAATCCTAGTCCTGGAGTAGCACTGCCCTGCATGTTGTAGTGTTTCCCTGCTCTAAGACACCAAAGCTGTGTCCAAATTAGCCTACTAGATACAGCTTATGTGCAAAAGTAGTATGTAGTGTGCAGTATGTGACCAACATGAATTTCTCCAGTACACCAAAGATACCCTGGCCAAGTATTCCAGTATGCAGCCAGAGCTTTCTCCATGATGCACTGAATTCCAAAACGCAACATGACCGTTTCAGGAGGACCACTGATGTAACTGCCTGATTAGCCTCAAACAATTTAATAGCCCCAGGTTCAGCCTTTTATTAATACATAAATTATGGCAAAACGAAAGAAAATAATTTGTCCAAATTATTGGTCTTGAGATGGGTTTGCTTATTACTCAATAAAGTCTACTTACTAAAGTTGGTCTTAAACAAACAGTCTGCCCAGCATTGTTTTTTTCACACTTGTGTGGAGTCACACTGCTTATTATTCAGTCAGACTAGCTCATATTACCAACTACGAATGTAATAAAATGAAATGACTCACCTTTTTGCAAATGTAGGTGTCTTTGGAAACCACACAGTTTATTTTGGGCTTTGGAGATGTGTAGAAAACAACACCCTCCACTGACATGGTATCGGGTGCCACACAATCACACAGGCGCATCTTTTGACCAAAGTATAGCCACACGCACTGCTAAAGAGCAGAAAAGTTACTAGCAATGGTTGCTAAGCAGTGATGGGAGGCCTAAGGAAAATGGGTCTTGAGATCTTGAGTTTGAGTCTAATAGGCTCAGCCTGTGTTGTCGGCAGTCTAGTTGCACCCTTGCCCTGTAGTGTGGTACACAGCTATTGTTGCCCTTTGGATACTATACTATAAAGCATAGCATGCAGTATGCAGTAAATACTGGAGCAGTACGCAGTATGCAGTACACAGCATGTTGTTTTGAACACAGCCCAGGTTCTCATCAGAAAGGGTTTGTTATTTAGTTAATGAGTTTCATTTGGAGTGTTGACAGGAGGAGAAACTCAAAAAATGTGCAGTAGAACTCCAGCCAGGATTAAAAAAAACATGGTTCTAATGTGTTGTTTTCATGTTGACCTCATTGACCTTGGTGGACACAACTGACTCCAACTAAAGCATGGTAAATGCAGGCCAAACTCTGTTAACAGGGGGCAGGCTATGAGAAACCCAAATGTGAAATTCCAACCTGACCCAAAAGATTATCTCAGAAATGATGTTGAATAGTAGAATAGTTCTGATGCAGATTTCCTGCTGACAAATGACATTACAAATCTCAGTGGATGCACCCCCCCCTCCCCCCAACCTCCACTTCCTTCGCCTCTCCTCCGGTCCTCTCTTCTCCCTACTGCCACCCAATTGCTCATTAATGAGTAATGTTGTGTTTATGAGCGATTCATCATGCCGTGGCTGCTGTCTGACAGGCGGCTGGGAGGCCAATGACACGACCAGGCTGATGGCACTCATCGTGTTCAGGTATAATGATGAAGACGTGACCAGGTAAAGCCTTATGCTTCCTCACATCTCTATTCCGAGCGGAGACGGAGGGGGCAAAGGCGTGATGGATGGATGTATGAGAAGCTGTGGCAGGAGAGAAAGATGGTTCAGAAGTTACAGGGGGAATAAAACCGGCTTTGAAGTTGCTCGGGAAGAAAGATAGCTCGCAAGAGTTAATATTTCACGTTGTGTAAAAGCTCTCAGCCGTTTCGCTTGGTTGTTTATGTGAGCTGGATTTGTCACATTTTTGTCCATTTTTCTAACCCTGTAAAAACTTATCGGGATGTGACGCTGGGCAGAGTGATATTGGGAAAAACATACACGTTGCAGTATTTTAGATTTTTGCATTAAATATTCCGATATTTCAAAACATAAACATATTTGTTTGGAAGCAAAAAAAAAGCCTGGATAAACAGTGACCAAATAGAGGTAATTGTGACCAAAAGTGCTTTAACCTGCTCATGGGCCCTGGGGCTACAGGTGATCGTGGGCCCAAGGGGTCAAGTTAAAGTCAATAAAATCAGTATAACTCAACATGACACAACTGAGTTCCCTCCTGACTGATGTGGACAAATTACACCATATTTAGTTAACATGGAAAGAGTCACATCATAACAATCAGCAGGACCAGTGCCTGACGTTACCGCACGGTGGATGACACATAGCGTCTAAAAGCTCAAAACTTTTGCTTTTAATGAAGGTGCACACACTGCTGCTGCCAGTCAGCAATGTCTTGCACTGTCATTCATCCTCTCTTCATTACTGCTTTAACTTAAACCCAGAATCAGACCACTAAAAAGGTTTCGGTGACACTTCATTTTGAGTGGTCCTTTTAGATGAAACAAGCACTCAGTGGACTCGCAGTAACATGTCTAACACATATGAGGGTTAGGATTAGGTTTTGGTTTGAGGTTAAAGTTAGGGTTAGAATTAGGGCCCAGGTGAGGGTTAGGTTTTGGGTAAAGGTGGGTAAGCTTAGGTTTAGCGTAATGAAAGTAACATATTAACAACACGTCTACTTAATGTAAATAATGTATCAACAGAACATCCACAGGATATTTACTTCAGTGTATTCAGATGCTTCACTGTTGCTACTTCACTGATATGTTGTTGATGTGTTACGGATAATCTGTTAAGAGTTTATTAATCATCTACAAAGGACCACTTCAAAAAAAGGTCTTCCAAAGTTTCAAATTTATACTGAGAAGGCAGTCATTTTGTTTTTGTTTCTTTATCTCAGTTAATGTAACCAGCCTAGTCACATTTCACCTGATACCTTACGACACTGCGGAGGTTCTCCACCGGCAGTGGAGTTTACTTGGTAAAACCACTGACATCACCAAAATGAGCGAGGTCTACAACAAGCTATAGTCTATCATTTAATCATCTTCATCTTAAAACACAAGGAGCTTTTCTAATGGAACAATAAATAAACATACCTTACTGTTATCTGTTTCTTCTCCTTTTCCTGACTGAAATATCTTCAGTAATGTCCCATTTCTTAAAATATCCCTCAATCCACAGAAGAAGACAGCAATCAGTCTAATGTTAACATGGCATTCTGGCTGTGGGAGCTAAACAGTGTGCTAGCTGAAGTTGTTGCCCCAGATACTGAACTAAAAAATGCCATTGTTTGATTTTTTTTATTTTTATTTTTTAAATAAAAGTTAGTTCTTGTAAGGTACGTCTTTTTCTGTTTGAGCTCTGCTCTCATACACTTTGCTACAAGTACCTGACCTGGTTTTAACTTTCAAGTCAAATGCATCATATACAGCTGGCACTCAGCATCAGAGCTGATGTTTTGAATAAATCTGGCTAGTCAACAGTCACGGATATGCATGACCCGTGTAAAGAAAAACATGGCTTTATGTGTGTTGGTGGGTGGAGGGGAAATAACGAAAGCTAGTCAGAGGCCCTGAATTAGTCTGGACCCCTGCTAATGGGCTTCAGACCAAGTAATGCCGTGCATTAAATCGCCCCTGGTTATGACTGTAGCAGTGAAAAGGGTGCATTTAGAGAGGGAATTAAGTTGTTCAGTATCCTGGTTAGGGCTGCATGATTTGTGCAGAGTATGATGTTGCAAATTTTTTGCTACATATTGTTATTTTAATATGCTTTACAGCATATGCACAGCGCATTAGTGAACCCATGCTGTGACAGGATTAAGGATTACATATTGGAATTCAAGAGGAGGACCCCACATTTTTCATGGGTTCCAACAGTTTGCGCACCATGTGAAAAGTAAATATCTACTTGTCTAAATATCTGTCTGAAAATCACACATGGGTGTGCAGAATTATAGAAAAAGGACGTGGTGGACGATGACAGCTTTTAAGAGCTGCTGAGGTACATAGAGCCAAAGTTAGCGCTGGTCATGGCATTTATGTTTGTTGTAATGCGGCTAGTAATGAGCGGTAAATATAACTTTAGAACTTTAAAATATTGAACTTCTAATAGCCCATCACTGTATATTCCAGTCATCAGCTATTTAGTAATGACCATATTATAGATGTCAGCCCCTCGGTTTAAACAAAACAGGGTTCATACATAGGATATGTTTCATATAAGTCATGTACTTCATATACACGCTTATGTCTGGTCCCACATATCGGTTCTGCCTTTTAATGTTCATACGAGGACGGCATTATAGTATCTTTCTACATTAATACATAATTCAGTTGAAGTGTGCGCTTATAGGTGTGCGTACATGGAGTACTTTACAGTGGATTAGAATTCAGCTCAACCAATCAGATTTCAGAACTGGAGCTATCCATTTAATAACCGATATTTTGATGGTCATGTTCTTACTTTTATGCCTGCCAGTTAACAATTAATTGATGACTGATGTCTGTTGGTTATCGGTCAAAAGAATTGACCAAAATTTGCATCTCTACTGAAGACAAATGTACAGTGAACAGTACTGTCCAATGTGAATAAACTGAACAATAGCATTCATTTAATGTCTCATTAGATGGAGATACATTTACAGTGACTCTTTCAGTGAAAACAGCATCTTCTTGCCTCTTGAAAACAGCCAGCTTATGTCTATCATTTCCTCTGGCTCTCCATATCGATCACGGCTGTAACTCAGTTGAACTGACCTTATTTTTGCTTAAGTTTGTTAGCCAGGTGCAACTGTGCCATTTGAATGCGTTTAGTGACAGCCAGTGGACCAAACAGTAAGCATCATAAATACAATACTGGAGCTCAGTTCACACAAACCACAGATTCTGCTCAATTTAATAATACCCCAGTGAGCAATATATTGCACAGCTCTTGTAGATAGATTCCTTTGACCTTCCAGATCTTTACAGAACATTTTGTAGGAGTGTATTGTGTTCCATAATGATAAGGCTTCCTAAATCAAGTGCTGATGCCCACAGAGGAGGGAGCTGCAGGGGGCTGTGAGCATCCTAAAGGCTGACCGTTTATCAGACACCAGGGCCAAATGTGTGTATGTGATGGGCAGCGTTCAAAGGAAGCTGCTGCCAATAAGCCACATGCGCACTGATAACAGATCCACACAAACCGACACGCTCGCACTGCTGAGAGCTGCCCACTTGGTGGTGTGTGTAACCTGATTCCCTGCAGGTCACACTGCTCTCACACACAGAGAACAGCAGGACTGCCAGGGCTGATCAGGAGCATTCAGCCTGGAGCACCAGGCTAATGCCTTCTGCTGGTCCACCACATCTGTAGACCACACTTCACTCTCCATTCCTCCTGCCCCTATAGTTAGTGTGTAAAGTTTGCTAACAAGGCTAATGTAACTGGCAAATAGCTACTTAGCTTATGAGTTGTGCAAACTGTATGTCTAAATCATTACATGCTTGCCACAAACCATATTGAGCTTTTAAGTAATCTCAAATAAAACTGTTTATTTTTCTTATATGTATGTCATATAGCTAGTGAGATGCGAACAGTAGCAGATATCTTGAAGCCTGTCACCATTTATATAGGTAAGAGTGTAAAAATGGACACATAAGAAAGTCTGTTTTGTAACTCAGCATTACTGGGTGATGATTTAGGTGCTGATTGCATTGTCATCATAGCTTATTGCAAAACCGAAGAGGACACCAAACATGTCTTGGCTGATCAACTGCATTGTCACAATTACTCAGGAGGAAAAAATCTGGAGTGTGTGTGCTGCTGCAAGTCACCCTGTAAAGCCTGAAATAATCATTTAAACGTCAGAGGTGTCGGGGCGCATTTCATGGGAGTTTTTCAGACCTTATATGTCTTTACCTATTAACATCACATGCGCAGATTTGAAAAAGAAGAAAGATCCGGCTCGATGTTTAGGTCTCAAGTACATAATTAACATTATACTGTTGAAGATATGATGACAACAGTAGATGATTCATCCTCTGAAGACCCGTCTTCAAGTCACTACGTTTTGACTGCGTTCTCTTTGAATACTCTTTCAGTGCTCTCACAATCATCAGATTCATCCGCTCAGGGAAGGTCAGAAGCTCAACCGTCAACACCAACAAAATGTTCTTCCGCACGTACAGTTTCCACCAGAGAGGTCTCTAAATCCCCACACGTACATACTGTGGCTTTAACTAGTTTGCAGTTTGGATGATAAATGGATCATCTATGCATCACTCTGCTGTGTTTAGCAGGCTGAAGATTCTTCACAAGAGGGAGCTATTGCTTGTGTGTGTCTAGTGAGGATAACCAGCTAACAGGCTCCTCCAGTGATACTCTGAGAAGGGTTTCCATGTAAAACTGCAACATACATAAATAAAGAATATGCCACTACAAATTCTCATAGAAGCACTAGTGAACATAGCATTGTTGTGGAGACGGTACTTCAGTAAAGATTCTTGCATTTATCTTCATGCTATGTAATGATATGGCAGCTGTGGCAAGTTCTTAATATGACTTGCTCAAAGAGGCATTTTATTGTTTTAATTCTAAAACTTTCTGGGGTTTTTTAGGTTTAAATGAAAAAAATGATCTCTAACTTTTGGACTCCACTGTTGCCCAATTTTAAACTCTTTTACTGGTCTCTATTGCAGTACACAGAGCCTGGTGGACACACATTTCTATGCATTTGCAGCCCTACTCCATTTGTGATAGCGGGAGACTTGTGTAAATTAGATTTTTTCCCAGAATATTCCTTTCGGGAGATGTTAGGCAAGCTGCTGTGCGCACACCCTCCAGATTTTTCTTATTCTAATGTACCATCAAAAGTAAATGGATTTCTGTTTACGGTTGTCCTAAAAAAGATTCCTCCCCTCTTGGGCGTGTAGCCATAATCTGCCGTTGAGAGTGGTGGTACCGTTGGTGCTTGCCTGTAGTTCCTGCAGTCTCCAGAAGCTGGGGGCTATGTGAGCAGCATAACACATGAAAGCCTGAGGTGTGATACTCCGAGCTAATACACTGCTGCAAATGGATCGTTTAATCACGGGCCTACCTCCCTCCTGCCCACTCCCGCACGAGGTAGAGTGGAGAGGGTAATTAATAGGTCTGAACAGACAAATCCCCTTTTGACATCTCCTCTTATTATTACAAGCCAGGCACCACGTAAATTGCTAACGCAATAAAGAGTGTGATTAATTCAAATGAGGAGTTTCAATTAGGAATATATTAAAGCCAATTCTGCTCTGGCAGTTTACTAAAAACAGCGCCAGCGTTTGGGTCTAACACCCAGACTAGAGGAATGGCGTAACGTTGCCAAATGAGAGTGTAAATAATGCAGCGTAATTAACTTTTTAATGTGCGATGGAGGTCTCTGAGACCATGCTTACCAGAGGCAACACTCGTGAAATATTCTCGTGTCATCTGAAGCATGGCCATGCTGCATGTTTTATTTATTTTGTGGGGGAAAACTCCCGTCACGCTTTGGCCTTGCCTTTTTTTTTCTGTTCTTCCAGGCTCTAAAACAGGCTCTGTTCTGTTCAATGTGATAACGTTTCTCGGCAATTTGTGGTCCACGTCCCCAGACGGTTGAGCGACATTTAAAAAATACAGCAGTGCGCTGGGCAGGAGAGGGTCAGGAATGCAAAAGACAGCAAATAAATCTGTGTTTGTGCTCTCTTAAGCCCTGTCCCTTTCCCCTGTTTCCTCCTCTTTGACTGCAGAATGCAAGTCAAAACAGAAACCAGTCTAAAAGAAGGCTGTGGTGCTGGGGCTCACTATGTGCTTTTGTTCTGTTCTTGCCCCCAGCATCCGCACTACACAGGACACTAAGATTTAGAAGAAAGCCCTATGCCTCCCTGGGACGTGAGCTGTTATTGTACTGCACAGTCCCACACAGTCAGAGAATCAGTCTGGTAAAATTATAAAGGTGTGGAGCGATGGCCTGAGGGAGTGCCACAGGGAACTGAACAGCGGTGATGACAAACACCAAACGCATACAGCACTTACAATCATACTGAAGAGAAAAAGTGAAGGCTTATGGTCCTGTGAATTGGCTTGCCAGCTGTACTTGGATTTCAGCTGTTAGTGAGGCATGTGTGTCTTTTTGGTCAAACATTGTGATTAGACTCATATCCACACTCTTATTTGAATGAGGATCTCTTTCATCTAAGGGTTCCAGCCAACTAAGATGTTTACTAGTGCTGTAGGCAACTGTGAACTAGCCAGGCATAGTACCTGGTTTTAGTAATGAAACATGGTGGAGGTAGATGCAGTAATTATTGTGTCAGAAATCAGTTGTTTGTGCTAAACTCAAAGCCAAACATACAACCATATGCAAAATTTGAACACCCCTGGTCAAATTCCACATTTTGTTGTTTTTTTTAGGTGAAAATAAGTTAACACATCCTCTACATAATAATAATTAAATATGGCATTTTTCTGCAAACTTTAGTCCACGATTTCTTTTTATTTGCTGAATAAAATAGAACATAAAATATAAAATGTGCCAAACCTTTTACACAGGCCACGTTTTATGTGTTATTTATGTATTATTCCCCAAATGTTATTTTCAGCAAATTAATGGTAATTGTGCAGAAGTGTGTTCTCTGTGGAGGATGTTGACTTATTTTCACAAAAAAAAAGATATCATTTAACTGGGGGCACCAGATTAGCATGGAGTGACTGAATGACCATTTAAAACTTTTCCCCTGTCGACTGCAAGTTGTCTAAAGCCCTTTTCGAGCTGGATTAGTTTTACCAGAGGAGGTCTATTAATGTATTTGACTGGCCGATTCATAGGAGATAAAGGACCTGTGTAATTTCCCCAAATTACCCCAAACAGCCCAGATTCTAAGGCAAATAAAAGGACTGGCCCAAATGGGAACCAACAAAACTTATGAAACTTACTAGAATGTCTAGTTCTAGTTGATTTTCCACCTGTTTCAGAAACAGCTGGACCCATCATAATAACCACAGTTAACAATTGAATAGTCTTATTGGTCATTAGCGTTAGCGCTAGCTTACTATCTAGATTATGTCACTTTAGTCAACTCTTTACTAGTAATAATAACTTTTATAATAGCAATGGACACATTAACATACCATTCTAGTTTACAATCTGGTGGTTTTATTGCTCATGTAATAGTGCTTGGTGTCTGTATCTTCAACTGGAAGAGTAAAGAATTCATTAAATTGTCATTGGCTTCAGCTGAGTGTTACCAAAGACAGAGGAGAACACCCTCAAGTACCATTAGGTCCTTTTTGTACCAATCTTGGCCAGGCACCTGTAACCTTTGGTACTGGATTAATGGTTCTAGTGTTCTGGTGGTACTTTGTCCAGTGCAAAACTGTCTTTAGATCTAATTGAACAAGTGTGTATTCTGTCCTCCACAGGTAATTATTATGGCACACCCAAACCCCCAGCCGAGCCGAGCCCAGTACAGCCCGACCTGGTGGACCAGGTGCTGTTCGACGAGGAGTTTGACACCGAAGTGCAGCGCAAACGCACCACCTCCGTCAGCAAAATGGAGAGGAAGGACAGCGCGGCACCTGAGGAGGAGGAAGAGGAGGAACGGCCTGCACTTGTCAATGGACTCGCAGGTGAGATCTTAATCGCTTTCCTTCTCAAAACAAGCAACACATCAAGGCCCACTGTTTCCTGTTTGATGGCCCAGATGGCTCAGGCAACATTTTTTGTTGAATATTAAACATTTCATTGGAAAGGTGATGCTTATGTAGGCTAATCTACAGCTCAACAAGAGCAAATGTACACTTACTTAAGGGTAAGTTTAACTGATAAACATTTGAGTTGGAAATTACTTTTTGCAGATAAAACCTGCCAGAAAACCAGGTACAAATGGCCGTTCATCAATAAATAATCCATGTTCATCTCTTTAGGTACTTAGCTAGCTGTTCAAGACCCACATGTCAGCAATAGTCTTGCCCATCCTTTGGTAGGTAAAAGGCAGATAAATGAGTAGATATTAGTGGTCCAACAATTTTGCAAAATTCATTATTCAGTGCAATACAGTGTCTCAATTTTTCGATGTAGGGCAAAAATGAGGAGTGGCTCAAAATGTGACTTACATTAATATGTTAATGTTTCCATGTTCAGTTTATTAGAACATTCAACAGAAAAGTACAACATTTGAAACAGGAGTGTCCCATTTGTAGTGTCCCAGTCTAAGGTTTTAGCCATGATACAATGCTGCAATACAATTTGATGCAGTGTTTTGTATTGTTACATCTCTAGTAGCTATACCATTAAATTAATCCCATTGCTGTTGGTGTTAGGAGTGTTGGTATAGGTGTTAAGTGCTTAGAAAAAGAACTGTGGGCTGTAGATCCCTAAACAAGTGGAAAGCCAGCTTAGCCAAAAAGCTGAGGATTAGCTTCCCCTGAACGAATGAAAAACCAGAGGGGACTTATCTCAATAGATACGACTCTCAGCCCCTTAGACAAGTTGTAGTTATTGAAACCAGGGTAAACCATTTTGTTTTTGTGTCCAGAAAGCCAATTTATTTCTAGAATACTGTACCTTTCTGCTCATGTAGATGCCACTAGGTCGAGCAATCTGTCTCAGAACCAAGGGACTAGCTGATTATAGCTGTGCCCTTTATCAAGACATTTGGTCCCAGTTCCTTTTGGTGATGTGCATCACGGATGAGAGCCTATTTATAGGTTACTCTGGATGAGCTTGCATCTCATATCACCTTAATATATGTGTTAAATGGAGCGATAAAGTTTGCCTCAAGATATCTAACCATTTAGTGTCTCCTTGCTCGAGAGCTGCTTCTTCATTTCAACATTTCTCTCTGTGTGGATCTCTCCTTTCCCCCGTCTTCAAAAAGAAACACCACACAAGCTTATCTGGTCGTAAAGGTCAGCTGTAAATAAGACTGATCTAAAGATGTAAATATTCACAGATAAATATCAAAAGGAGCTTATTTGGTAGGGCAAAGTGCCCTGCGATGTTTTCTGAGGGATATTACGGCTCAGGCCTCAGTGCATAGGGAGATTCTGGCTGCCAGGCTGGAGATTTACCCTGCCAAGTTTGGTTCTAAAGGGAGCTTCTGGTAGAACTTGTTAAGATTTTTGCTGCATCATGCTGTAAAGAGAAAGATCCTGGTATGAACTGCAGTCATTTTCCCGTAGATCAAAGTGAGAATGGAAGAGAGGATGCCATTTAAATAAAGAGTCAGTGGGCTCTGAAGCGTGCAGTGGTGGACGAAGTACACAAATCATGTACTTGAGTTAAAGTAGAGATACCCAAGGTAAAATATTACCCCAGTAAAAGTAAAAGTCCTCCCTTTAGACCTCCACTTGAGTAAAAGTATAAAAGTATTTGCCCTCAAATGTACTAAGTATAGAAAGTCAAAGTACTAAAAGATTAATTATGACTTTAATGTCCTATTACCATTTTTGTAACAAGACTCTTGCTTCATTAACCCATTTAGGTGAAAATACTCCAGTGTCACTCTTGGTAAACCAATCTTTTTTAATAGAATGTCATTAATTAGTCTGAAACTGATGTCTACTAAAATGATCAGAAGCACAAAACACTAAAGGCAAACAATTTCTGTTAGGTAGAACCAAGTGGTTGTGAAATAACCTTTTTGCAAACAAGCAAAGTTTCAGTTTAAGATTTATTTGCAACTTAGTTACAAGTTTAAGTTTAATAAAAACTTGCTTTAATCACAGGTTCACAAATGAGTTTTCCTTTACAATACTGCATCTGTAGGTCTCTGTTCATAAACATAAACTAGCCAAAACAAATTTACTATAAAATGAAATAGTGTTTGTATAAATTCAGAAAAAAGAAACATACCAGTCACAACTGCATATGTGTGCATATTTCTATATTGTGGTCTATTTACACAAAGTTAAGTTAGTTCCATCATTTATGTAGGAATAGGCACTCCCGAAAATTTTACGCTGCTGCACTGACTTTGAACTGTATGCTTGCACTGGGTACGTATGTCCAACAGGTCAAAACAAGCTCAAAACAAAGTGTGTGCTGGACCCTGATTGGTGTTCTTGCTTCATGCTTTCGTTTTGACATGTTACGTTCAGTAAAGTACAGATACGTGAAAAAACTACTTAAGTACAGTAACAAATTACATTTACTTCTTTACTGTCCACCACTGGAAGCGTGGAAGGGATAGTGGCCCCTACAGTCTGTATTTATAGTCTCAAAAAATTGACCACTTTTAGTAGATACTAGCCTCAGTTTTGTAGTGTGGTAATCTAATGGTGCTGCATTTTATGAAATGCATCTGGTACTCTTGATCTTCATGGGTACATGATACTGAAATCCCTTATATATTTTTCCTTCAGTAAAACACATGAACGCCTCTCGTCACTGATCACTTCCTGAGTGGAAATCTTTGCAAAAACACAGTGCATGAAAAATGAAAACCTGGCAGTTACATGGATAGCCTACAGGCAGAATCTCTCATTACTGCTCTAATGATACTGACATTAAAATAGCATTAGCTTCATGCCCAGGATATTGTTATGAAAATGTGTCTGGTGTCACGATTGCCAGCCCTGGTGGTGATTGATCATATAGCTCCTTGGGCTCAGGAAGAGCAGCAGAAGTCAAAACTTTAGTGGGCCTAGTTGACACCCTTGAGGATCGCCCATCTCTAAACTGCTTTCCACTCTCTCCTGACTTCACCTTAGTGATTCATCACATCAGGTCTGTAGAGAGGAAATGGAGAGAATGGAAATCATACATTCGGAGCGCTCCAGGTTGGCTTGGACTCTGTTAGAGGCACTCCATTTTGGCCTGTAGTGTAGGTCCTTGTAGCATTTTCAGTTGGACGGCGTCCTTCGCAGCTGTCTACTGGTTTGTTTGGACTGGACTTCATTCTCTTGGCTTTTAGACACTAGAAGAAGATGGGGAGGGGTTGAAAAATGGTTATGTTGCTCCTAAGCCAAGTGCAAACAGAGAGGAGGCTTCAGTTGATCTGGGCATGGATAAGGAGCTGCTCTTTGCATGATTAAAACAGCCTGCTTTGGAGCTGTAAATGTAAAGCATAGTGTTCCCACTGTCCTCTAAAGGTGTGTTTCTGTACTTTGTGGACTTGTTCACAGTTCATTGCACAGTGTGTGTAGCCTTTGGCTGTGGGGGGAGGCGGTCAATTATGAAGCTTATGAAACTCTATAGTTTCACTTTTTCTATCCAGATCTAGTGCTGTTTCACTGTTTGCAACATATGTAGGCCTAGCTGTGTTATGTCTAAGAAAAACAGGCACACACCACACTTCCTTTTCTTATCATCTGTTTTCTTTTTTCCCATTTTCCGAATTTTTTTTGGTTTTTTTTCTCATTCCATTCCACTCACCTTGGTATCTTGAGGAATGTAATAGCACTGTAACTCCACCCTGATGAGGCCTGTGTATGTGTGTGCATGCTAATGTTCCTGATGTTCTGGAGAATGCCTCATGAGTGTAAACTGCAGAAGCCATTTCACACATTCTAACGTGTCTGCTCTGGCAATGAAACAAACCTTAATGTCAGCAGAATATAATGTGGGCCTTTTATGCAAGGCTTTTTCCCCATTCCATCTGCTCATGTGTAAGCAGCACATTTACATCCAGATGAACAGGCTCCAAGGCCCACTCCGGAGAGTAGGCCAGGTAAGGCAGGCTGATCAAATTGCGGAGATAATAGTATACAGATACGTACATTTGGGGCGGGCAAGATGATATTATCGCTGCTGTGATAAATTACGTCACAGTATGTTTCCCTGTGAGTCAGTTCTAGAGAAGAAAAGACCTGTACATGCACTTTATTCTTACTGCGCTTTATTTTTAGCATTGCATCTTTAATAAGCTCATTTTAAAAACAGTTCCACCCTTTGTGTTTAATTTCTTTTATATGTTTTTGTTTTTTGTATTTTGCTTTTATGTGCTTTGTATTTCCTTTTAATTATTCAGTTTTCATCAACTCACCTAGAAGTTAAATGCTAGCACTGTTGTCCCATGGATTGATACCTTACAGGTGCTCATCTTTTATTACGTATTTCACTTTTTATTTATTTATTTATTTATTTTTGCACTTCAGCGCTTCAGTCTTGGAAGTTCAAAGCTTTGGCTAAATTTCCTTTGGGATCAATAAAGTATCTGTCTATCTATCGATCTATCTATCTATCAACCTACCAACCGACCGACCTACCTACCTGTCTGCCTATCTTTGTTTTTATGTATGCAAAGCACATTAACTTGCCTTTGTGTATTTTATATATATATATATATATATATATATATATGTATATGTAAATATATATATGTAAATATATATATATATATATATCGCTGTTGTCAGGACAAAACCTCATAATCTCCATTTTTGTCATTTTTCAGTTTTTGACATAATTTGAAAATGCCTGTTGGCCTTTACATTGTGTGCAAAGCAAAATGTTACTTTAAATTAACAAAATCAATATTGTACATCAACTCAAATCTCAGACATTTCAAATCAGCTTCTGCCCTCTTCCACGTTTTACAGTGTTGCAGTGTTTACATGATCAGCTAAACAGTAATATTTATATATATTATATATAATATAATAATAACTCTTTACTACTTCATACATTTACCGAAAAAGTGTATCCACTTTAATGCCAAGAGTTGTTAGTGTTTTTAGGTGATTTTGTTGTGATTGACAAAGTATTCCTGCCGTAAGAACACATTGTTTTGAAGGAATTAATTTATTTTGAGATGTTTCGTCAGTGGTTTTATAGCTGCAGAGCATTTTGGGTATTAAAGCAACCATTGTGTTGAGCTGCATGTTTCTACAGCGAGGGGTGTGAAGAGTTTTGAAAATATGAACTTGGCATTGAAAGATGCTTCTCAGCGATTGCACAAAACTGTAAGAGTAGGCTATCATGCTCAAACTGCTTAAACACTCTACTACCCCACAGAAAGAAATACACAGCGAACAAAATCAAATCACACAATTCTTTACAATTCGTCCTTTTTTTTCCCCTCTGATATCCGATCAAGTTTTCTGCTGTTATTAGCATCTGGTATGGGATCGGTGCCACATCTAATAATAAACCATGCTCAGCCTTTCAGAGCGACCAAAATGCTTTAAAAGGCATTCTTTAATATGACATATTTGCAGATTTTAGTTTGGTTTAAAATATATATAAATATAAAATGTGCTCTAACTTTTGCACAGGTCACATTTTGTGTTTTGTTTGTTTCTCCCAATGTGTTAAATTCAGCAAATAAACAGTAGTTGTGCATTAAAATGTGCAGAGGTTTGTTCCCTGTAGAGGTTGTGTTAACTTATTTTCACAAAGCATGTCATTTTACCAGGGGTGCCAAAACTTTTGCGTGTGACTCACAGGGAGCATACATTAGGCTTTTTGGTTCTTACTGTAAGATAGAGCAGTAGGAGAATTATGCATGAATTATCATGCAATGAAAAACTGCTGATTCATCAGGAAATTAAATTTTAACCTAAAAAAAGGTTTTGTTTTATTTTTTGAGTAATTAAGACAATCGAGCAATGATGACATCACTAAACATGATGTTATAATTTGGTCGTATCATCTACAGACACATCCAGACATTTTCAGATCACAGCTTGGCGGAAGCAAAGGCCGGCTTGTCTGCCCCAGCCTGGGACGCTCCCTTCAAATCAGCACTGATATGCAAATCCTCTCTCCCTCTCTCTCTCTCTCTCTCTCTCTCTCTCTCTCTCTCTCTCTCTCTCTCTCTCTTTACCTTTCTCTCTCTCTCTCCCACTAGTCAGCAGGAGACCTCATTTGAGAGCGTACTGTTCTAGAGAGAAGCTGTACTGACCATGTAAGACTTACGTACCTTGGATATGCTCACCTGCCTTGACATCCTCTCTCTCTCCTTCCCCCCCCTGTGCTGCAGAGCATAAGGAGGGCTTGGAGTGGAGGAAGGCCGTGCCCAGCTACACGCAGGCCGGCAGCGCCATGGACTTCCGCGCCTGGGGTACGCTGCCACGGGACGAGAGCCAGGAGCCCCTGCCCAAGAACTGGGAGATGGCCTACACAGAGACGGGCATGGTCTACTTCATAGAGTGAGTGGTCTCAAACCAACAAACAGCTTCAGTGGGGGTTTAGAAGTAATGCCCATGCTGGTGGGAGAGCTATGAGTTGCTATATAGGGTTAATGTTTTTTTTTTATAAATGTGATAATTGGCTAGGAGGAGAACAGTGAGGTTTAGAGGTGGCAAAGATAAATGTGTGCTGCTGGTATAAGGAATGAGTCTGTACCATGCTTTACCCTTTAAACGCAGAGTATTTGCCAACAGTTCATACATCAGCTGGAGTAATTAGCGCCCTGGCACTTGTATCTAAGTTAATCTACAAAGTGCTGTGATAGCATAAAAACATTTTAAGGACAATAACAAAATAATAAGCATTTGTAAGCATTAAAGGCTGTAATAAGATAACCAAGTTAACAGCAAAACCAAATAGGTAGTTTTTATTAGAATCTTTATATCTTCCCTTTAAAGGGCCCATATCATGGAAAACCAGCCTTTTCAGCCTTTTTTTCAAATAAAACAGTTTGATGTAGTATGTAAACACGGTAAAAGTTACAAAATTTATTGTTCACTGTCTGTATATTGATACTAAGGTGGAAGAAATACACTACACATATATATATAAGGAGTGTTTTTACATACTTACATATAATCAGTCTTCAAGGCACAGTACCAAAAATAACCTGTTTAATTATTTAAGGGATAAGGAAAGTTTGAGGAAATAGTCACGTAAAAAAAATAACAGCTTTTGGTGATAAAAGCACAAAAAATATTATAAGTGGGTGAAAATAAAATAGAAGAAAAATGTAGGATATGGGCCCTTAAAGTTTTGATGTGGCACAGATTGCAGGTAGCAGCATGGCGTTTCAAACAGCAGCTGCTCTTTCAGATCTGTTTATATTTTAAACTAACTGCAGTCACTTTTACACCGTTTACATACTATAAAAACTGTCGCTGACTACAGCAATTATGGTGTGTTATTGGCCCAATGCTGCTCCCACCAAGCGGTATCAGCGAAACCCTATTCTCTGTGGTTTGCTGCCAGGTTGGGAACGTGGTAGTTAAGCTTTTGTTGGCTTATCTGGCCATCGATACTCGGCTCCTTGGCTTCACCTTCTAATTTGCAATGGCTAAATAAACACATGGCACTCTGCAGGGCTGCTGCAGGGAGCAGACATTGTGAAAGTGTTCCGCTCAAATGCAGGTGAGCTTTGCTCACTTACCTGCTGGGCTAAAAGTGGATGCAGCCATAAATATCCACATTTTAAATAGGGCACTGTATGAAGCACTGGCTGTGGCGCTACACTGAGTGGGACTGATGTTGACAGAGTTTGTGACTTGTTTTACATGATGCCCGAGGCTAATGCAAATCATAGAGAGGAATATGGAGACAGGATGGACAGGTTCTTACTTGACATGGTGCTGGTGTGGTGTGGTGTCCTGTTCAAAATCCATCTATTCATCATACACACAGAAAACAGGCAGCGCTTGGGATGGGAAGTGAGTTAATAGCCTGCTGTGAGAATACAGGTTTGCTATCTAAAGCTTGCACAGCAGGCTTGTAGCATCTTCTAATTATTCCAAGTCGTGCTTGTCCTGAGGTTAGAAACTTTGATAAAGCTCCAGGGCCTTTAAACACCAGCTAAACAAAATCTCTTAACATTTATAACATCATCAGTACAAGCCCAAGGAAGTTTGAATAAAGTGCTGAACTAACACACCTCAAGAGTTTTAAAAATGAAAGCACAATTTCTAAAGTCTGCTGCTTATACTGAGGTTCAGAAATCTCTAGATTCTCTTAGCATAGCTTCTATGAAAGCCATAAACAGCAGCTAGCAAATTAGCCAGGTTAGTGGTAAGCTTGCCCTGCCAGTGTTAGGGGTTAAACTCAATATCAGTAGATCAGTTTTACATTAAAATAATCTATCACAGAAGCCAGCAAACATTTGCTAGCCAGCTAGGTTAGCTTGTCTAATCAAAGTTATCAGTTAAGGTCCTTATATAGCTTTTTGTTTGCATTAGCCTAACTGGCAGCTAGTAAAATTGGCCTAGGAAACATTGGCTGTGTCTCTCACCACACACTACAGTACACATTCTATACTAGTGAATGTACTGCTAAAAGTGGTGTACTGTTTTTGACATTGTTTTTAGTGGTATGGGGTTTAAGATGCAGCTTTTAGCTGGGTTTGCAGTTAGCTTGTCCAACCAAAAAATAGTTAAGCCCTGTATTTGGAAGTTTAATATGAGCACATCCCCCATCTTGGAAGCTAGCAAACACTGGATAAGTGGCCAGGTTAGCGGTTAGCTTGTTCAAACAAAAGTTAGCAGTCAAGCCCAATATCTGTAGCTTAAGTTTTACCACAAACCCATACTGTTGAAGCCAGATGTCACCAAGAAAACACTGACTAAGTTAGCAGTTGCTCTGTCAAGGTCAGAGTTTCAGCCCAGTAGCTGTAGCATTTGTCACATTAGTACAATCCCCACTACAGAACCAAGCAAACATTGGTAACAAAGGTCAGCTAGGGTAGCAGTTAGCTTGTCCTTCCAAGGCTACCAGATAACCTCTATAGAGAGCTTGAATGGAGAGCTGACCAGATAGCAAGCATATATCGGTCCCCTGGCTTGATAAGGTTGGCACCCCGCTGGCTGTATGCCACTGCTGTTCCACCCTCGGACCACCCCAGATTATTGTTCTGCATAGTTCTAACTAGTTTTTGATCCCCGCAAACAGATTTTAAATACACACAGACTTTTATTTTGGAAAACAGACTAAACGAATTATTACAAACTATTTAGGGAAAAAAAATTAATGATTAAGCCTAATATGAAATGATTTTGTGGAAAATGTTGCTGACACTGTGCTAAATTGGTTACAGCTGGATAACTGGCTTTTTATGATATTACTGTTAAAATTATGTACTAAACTAATCTACAAAGGATAATGAAAGAAATAAAGGAAGGGAAAGTAAGTAAATATGGACTGTGAGTAGAAAATGAGTCCTGAAAAGTGGCATTTTGTCTAACACTCTGCTGAACCACCAGTAAAAGCCACCTGGAAAATGCTGAGCAAAAAGCTATTGGGCTGCCAGCTTTGTTATCAGTGGGCCAACAGTGGCTGCTATCCTCTTGTTATTTAGGAGTATTATCAGCACTTTTACCTCAACACTTTTGGTACATTAGCACATATTACGGAAGCTAGCAAATGTGGGCTAGCAAAGGTCAGCTAGGTATGCAGTTAGCTTTTAACCAAACTTTATCTTTATGCATCACGTACTATGCTTGACTTCTGCTTCATCTATCTGAGAATTCTGTGCAATGGAGAAGGAAACTGAAGAAGGTTGACATTACGTTCATTCCCTCTGAGCACAATCCGTCAGCTATGAGATGCCTTCCCAGCGGGCCTCAGAGGAAGCTCCACACCTGTCACACGCTGTCGACGTTTCAAAGACGTCCATCCTTAATCGGACGCTTATTCCCCGGGGAGGGTCGTTTGAAGTTCCGCCTCTTTTAAAATGAGCTTTGAAGGGGTGTTTTAATATGCCTGGGGAGGGCTGGAACGCGCCAGTGTGTCTTTACGAGTAATAGCAAATCCCAGCTTTGACCGCTGAAGCGGTTATTCCAGGTATTGTTTCCCAATGTGTCTTCTCTGTTGTCGTCATTACTGTGTTAGATTCCATGTATATTTAGTAGCAGAGAAGGTGCATAGTAATTTAGGCAAATAAGCTTGGCCACAGCATATGGATGTTGATGGTAGCAGTAGACGAATGTAAAAATTTGCACTGGCCTTTTGAGCCACCAGGCCAATAAATCTTTGGCCATAATGAAGAATTTGAGGCCAGAATTGTGCAAACATGTTTACTGTATGTACACTGTGTTTGTACTAGAAACCAGCCAGCCAGCTGTTGTCCCATATCCACTTCATTGTTTTTTCTACCAAGAAATGCTCAGAGTTCTTGATTGATGTCATTTGACGTCACGTTGGCTATCGCGGTGGAGTCGATAACATTACAGTTGGTGAATTCTGACAAAGTCTCAGTGCTGCAATTACTTTCATGTCTGCCCAAACGTGCTCTAGATTGGGCACCAGAGGGTGAAAAGCAGCTGTTTTGTTATGGATGTTTGCGAATGTGTAAAAATTCACCTAGTCTATTGGTTTGCTGAAAGGGGGAAAAATCTCCAAGGCAGGTGTCCATTCAGGCCACAGGCTCTGCATTTTTTAGTGGACAAAATGTGAAATGTTGTGGACCGAGGCACCAGGCAATGTTGACTCCTATTTGCCAGTTGTTGTTTGCTAATGTTTTATGTCTCTTTACAGTCACAACACAAAAACTACGACCTGGCTGGATCCTCGCCTGGCTAAGAAAGCTAAACCACCTGAGAAGTGTGAGGATGGAGGTGAGATGGTTCAGCTTTTACTGCACACATGTCAACCAGGTTAGTGGTTAGCTTAAACAGTATTTACGTATTTCCTCACGTCATCTCGCTCCACTTATGTCTTGCTGGCTGTCTTTGCTGGAAAATTATTCTCTAAACCTAGATACATACAAATACATACCCACCGTCGGCGTTGACACATGCACACACGCAAAACCGCCGTCTCTTTGTTGGTGACGCTCGCGGTAAAGCCAAACAGACAGGTGGGAGCTAGCAGAGCGCTAAGACATTCCAGTCCTGTCCTGCGTTTGTTTACTAATGGCCCTCTGGAGCAGACAGGAGAACTCATCAGTGTGCCATCGAGCCCAGGCAATTCTTGCGCCCCTCTTGCGTGAAGCATGTGTGGTGTGTGTGTTTGTGTTTTTTTTGTCAGGGTGTCACACACCACTGCACTCCTCTCATACTGCGACAAGTGACTACCTCATATCCAGATTTTTTACCCTCAACCTCACTTTGGGCAACATGACCAAACATCATTATGTATTTTCCATATCATTGAGTGTAGAAAATAAATCTTCTTGTTTTTCTGTTGGATTTTTGTCCACCAAGTCGTACCTTGAATATTTGTTGTGATTGGGAATTGTGTGCTTGTATATAGATTTTTTGATTGCATTAAATGATCATATTTTTTTTCATTGGAATAAATAGCAGAATTATGTGGCCGAAAGTTTGTGCACACCCTCTTACGTCGCAATGATACAAGTACATTAACAACATCATAGAGGACCGTATCAACTGCCTAGCAACATCCTAGCAACCACTTGGGATACTTTAGCGACCACACCCTAGAAACCAACATAGATACTGCAAAAAAACACATAGCAACACCCTAGAAACCAATTTGGATATCAAGCAACCCCTTAGCAACCACCAGACATACCGTAACAAACAAGCAACATTAGAAACAACCTGGAACACCATAGCAACCACCTAGTAACACACTAGTAGCAATCAGCGATAACACAGCAATGGTTAGCAACACCCTAGCAATCACCTAGGATACCATTGCAACCACCTAGCAACATTCTAGCAATCACCTGTAATACTATAGCAATCACCTTGCAACACCCTAGCAACCACCAGAGATACCACAGCAAGCGGTTAGCAACAACCTAGCAACCACCTGGGATGACATAGGAATCACTTAGCATCGCTCTAGTAACCAAGTAACCACCAGAGATGCCATAGCAAACAATAAGTGTCTCCCTAGCAACCACCTGGGAATTGCTTAAGCTGCACATTTTTGTCAGGAAGTGCACTTTTCTAATAATACCATAACAACCAAGCACACTAAAAACTACCTGGAACACCATAACAACCACCTAGTAACACACTAGTAGCAATCAGAGATAACATAGCAATGGTTAGCAGCACCCTAGCAATCACCTAGGGTACCATTACACCCACCTAGCAACACTCTATAAATCACCTGTAATACTATAGCAATTACCTTGCAACACCCTAGCAACCACCAGAGATACTACAGCAAGCGGTTAGCAACAACCTAGCAACCACCTGGGATAACACAGGAATCACTTAGCAACACTCCAACTAACCACCAGAGATACCATAACAAACACTAAGCATCACCCTAGCAACCACCTGGGAATTGCTTAAGCTTTTTCTAATCATGACTCTTCCTAATGAAGGAAACTAAAGGGTTATTCTGGTCTAATACACAACAAATGCTTTTGCTACTAATACCACACTGAGGAACAGGATGGCTTAATTATTTGATCTAAAATACCCCCAACATGCATTGGTGATGTTTGATTTTGCCAGTTATCACTATCTTTATTATTATTCACTCCTACTTTCTTCACTTCTCCTCCCCACTTTGGCTGCTGGGCAGATCTTTCCTCTGATCAGTCATATCACATAAGTGCGCAGAGCTTCTTGACCCATCATGCTGTACAACAGACCTTCTCTAAAACCCTTCATCTGCCTCGGTCTCTGATCCATCTGTCTCTTCCTCCACAGAGCTGCCCTATGGCTGGGAGAAGATTGAGGACCCACAGTACGGCACCTACTATGTGGAGTAAGTAAGGCATAGAACACACCCTGACAAAAGTGAAGATAGGAAAACACTGACTCCTAAATGACTGCATATCACGCAGCCTCTCTTTCATGTGTTTATTTACAGTTAGTAGTGAAGAAATGTTATATAGGTTGTGCTTAGCTACTGGTTAAATTAGTGTTTTCTCAGTTGTGGAGGTTCGATGCTGTGAATCATATCCCTTCAGAGGTCAACGCAGACAGCGCAGTAGAGCTTTTGGTTGAAGAGGCAAAGTTTGATTGTTCTGCAGTTCATTGCTCATTCATACTACAGAGTCTGCAAATGACTAGATGCCAGAGTAGCTGTAGAAGCAGATGGTAGACGATGCAGGAGAATGCAGCTGCTGACTGATGTGTGCTTCTGTGAGCCACATACAAAAAAGCACAACTCTCACCAATTCACCATCCAGTATTACAGACAGCATGTCGCTTCTGGGAGCAAATCTCTTAACTCTGGCTTTTGACAGGTTTGATTTTTATTTTTCCACAAACTGAAAGCCCCAAACCTTCATGCCCTTAGGCCACATCAGAGCTAAAGCTAAAGCCTGAACTCCAGACGTGCTGAAATTCCTTGATTTTTAGGTCAAAAAGAGAAGGAAAAAAAAACTTTGTAATGGTAGAAAGTTGCCGTTTCGATAGATCCAAGGCTCTCTCGTGTCAGCAGCGAGCGATGATTCATGAGCTGCTGCAGGAGAGGAAGTAACCGAGCTTGTTAGAAGCGAGGTCATGGTTTGCTGTTGTGTTTTTTTTCTGAGCATGAAGTGCAAGTGCTGGCTGAAACACCAGCCTCAAATGAGCTGGGTTGTTTTTCTCATTCCCCCTTGGGGGATTCTGGGAGATGGAGTCCCAGTGAGAGAGAAATGGTGCAATGATCCCGCCCCCTCGTCTGCAAGGCCTCATGGGAGTTGCGTGCCGGGGCAGAAGATGAGGGAGCGGTGGGCTCCCTGGGAGAACGGATTTTTGGAGAGATGGATCGTGCCTGTTTACGTAAGGATCAGGGGTGTAAATCATGGAGGTGTTACAAAAACTGAAGAGAGTCATTAGCATTAGCACCTATTCATTTCAGTGGGATTTGCTCAGTGGTGCATGTACCCTGGAAGTACCTGTTCTGAAGCCTGCCATCTTTGCTTCATGGCCACTTTGAGCCAGTCACATGCATGCTGACCATGCTAGTGGATTGGACTGGTTCCAGTCGGTGGTCATGACAACAACTAAGCTGTTGAGCTCATACGTGGGCAATGATGTAAATGCCAATAGAAAAGAAAAACATAAGCTGCCTTTTTAATCAGCTTTAAGGGCTTCTGAAAAAAAGAATTAGTATAATAAAATGAAGAAATGGAGACTAAAATGTCATTGGAAAAAACAGTGTTTCTATTTTTATGAGGAATTTCCATTATATTCCATTTAATAGGTCATTCTACATGGAAGTCTGTGGCAACTCATGTTTTTTGGCACCCAACAGGACTAATACCAACATGACAAATCTTTGACCTCACAACGATTCTTTGTAGGAAATCTCAAATTTCAAAAGATTTTTTTTTCATATGGTTGAGAATTAAAAAAAAATACACTGGATACTCGAACATGACTGAGAGGAACTCTTTACATAGTAGTGGAATGCATAAGAAAAATATAGACAATAAAAGCAATACATTAAGCTTTTTTCCCCAATTCTCCTCTTTGAAAATAATTTTATTTTGACCAAAAAAGATGTGCATACTTTACTGAATGTCATTATAATTGCCACCTTCAGACTGAGGTGCAGCGCTGCATGCTCACAGCGTTAGTGATGTTTTTCAGTAGTTCTGTTGTTTTGTTTTTAAATGAATGCTCTGTGGCACAATACCTCATCAACATCATCAGAAACGGCAAACTGCACTAATCAGCTGGACTCGCTTTGTCTTTCTTTCTCTCTCTCTCCTTCTTTCTCACGCTCTTTCTCAGCGTCTCTCTGACTTTCTCTCTCTCCTTCCTTCCTAGTCTTTCTCAATGTCTCTCTGACTTTCTCTCTCCTTCCTTCCCAGTCTTTCTCAGTGTCTCTTACTTTCTCTCATTCCTTCCTTCCTAGTCTTTCTCAATATATCTCTCACTTTCTCTCTCCTTTCCAGTCTTTCTCAGTCTCTCTGACTTTCTCTCTCCTTCCTTCCCAGTCTTTCTCAATGTCTCTCTCACTTTCTCTCTCTCCTTCCTTTTCAGTTTTTCTCAATGTCTTTCTTCCCCCTTCTCTCTCTTTTTTTCTCTCTTCCACTTTCTCTCTTTTATATCTTTCCCTCACTGTCCATCCCTCTCTTTTGTCTCTCTCCTTACTTCTCACTCTTTTTCAATGTCTCTGTCACCTTCTCGCTCTCTCTTTTCGTTTTCTTACTCTCAATGTCTCTCTCTCCTACATTCTCTCTCTTTGTCTCTCATTCTCTAAATCTTTCTTTTTTCTTTCTCCCTCTCTCTCTCTCTCTGTCATAAACCGTCATTTATATCTTTCCCCCACTTTCCATCTCTCTTTTCTCCCTCTCCTTCCTTCTCACACTCTTTCTCAGTGTCTCTCTCACTTTCTCTTTCTCCTCACTCTTTCTCTCTCTCTCTCCCACTCTCTGTCTTTTGTCCTTACCTCACTTTCTATCTGTTTTTTCTCTCTTCTTCCTTCTCACACACTTTCTCAGTGTCTCTGTCTGTCACCTTCTCTCTCTCCTTCCTTTTCATACTCTTAACATCTCTCTCCTACATTGTCTCTTTCTCTCTCTCATTCTGTAAATCTGTCTCTCTCCCTCTCACATTCTCTCTCAATGTCTCTCTCTTTACCCTTCTTTTTTCTTTCTCCCACTCTCTCTGTCTCTCAATGTCTCTCTCTCTCCTACATTCTCTCTCTTTTGCTCTCTCTCTCTCTCTTTCATTTTGTAAACCTGTCGCTCTCCCTCTCACATTCTCTCTCGATGCCTCCTTATTTACCCTTCTTTCTTTCTCCCACTCTCTCTCTGTCTCTGTGTGTACAGGGATAGAAAAGATAGCTCTGTATGACTCATGCGCAACAAGAGCACGAACACAAACTCCCCTTTAACAAACAGAGAGAGAGAGAGAGAGAGAGAGAGACACTGAGAGAGCTCCTCTCAGAGTGCACATGCGGGCTGATTTGGCGTTCATGTGAAAAGCTCGAGCTTCAGTCACAATCTGAGCACTACAGCCCAAGCTAGAGCGCGTTATGTAGATAAGCTGCTTTCTCTGCAGCGCACACGACCCAGTGGAGACCTAGCACTGCCTGCACATTCACACGTTCCTGCACCGTGCACAGAGAACGGAGCACCAAGAACAACCACAGCTCTCACACACACTGGATTCAGGAGGGAACATAGTCTACCCAACGTGAGGACTAGGGAAAGGTCAGAACAGTATTCCTTAAAGAGTATCATTCTTATCAAGTTTATTTACCTGATAAAGTTATGATTGAGGTTTTGATTAGTAATCAAACATTGGCTGCTCATTAACTGTGTGGACATTAAATGTGTAGATGGTACAAACTTACCTATTCACAAACAGTACTATGCAAATTAGAATAAAATGTTCGGTTCCTCATTTCTTGGTGCACTACAGTCCTTTTATAGATTTGTTCAATTCCATCACCAGCCCCGATTTAACTTAATGAAGGACTGATTAGTTGAAGTAGGTACTGGATGGGAACTGCAAATACAGGAGGAGATATTGAGAAATGGTTGAGCTAACACACTCACACAAATCAAATTACTGTGTCTTGTTTATTTGTTCATTTGTATTTATTCTAATTATTGTATTCTTTGTACAAATGAATGCTTTTTGCCCAGATAAATAGCTTTATTTTCCTCAGTAGGCCGCATATGGCACCGTCTTGTATATGTACAAGCCTGTAATGTGGAACACCTAAGTACCTCTAATTAATAAATGAATTGCTTTTTCAAAGACTACTGCGTAACGGTTTACCATAACATTTTTAACTAATGAAATTCTGCATCAGAAGCTGCTCAGTTTGTGTTTATCAGGTGCTAGCAGGTCTAAACACTTTCCCTTCCAGAAACAGAATCTGTCACTTTTTATGCTAAATGTGAGTTTGCATGAGTGAATAGGCATTAATAATGTGCTGTATTAGTGAGCTTATCTTCCTCTGGAGCTCTTCACACTCACCAAAGAGGACAAGGCAGAAGTCTTACAGGAAGAAAGCAGGGTTTGAAAATGTTTGAAAATGTTTCTCACAGGAAATCATGAAGTCACCTGTGATGGATGTTACTGAAAGTAGAATTTGTTGGCACATTAGCGTATCTGAGCAGCAGAGACAGAGCAGGCCAAACACCAGTGTGTGATCTTAAGTTTGTGTTTCTCAGTGCTGGTTCTGGAGAAATTCATGTCCTACATGTTCTAGTGGTTGCCCCGTTATAGAATACACATACCGACTTCATGAACGGCTTGCTAATGACCTTATGAGTTGAATCAGGAAAAATACTGAAACGTTCAGGGCAGGGGGAAGACTTTCGTAAAGGGGACTTTCTTGAAGTTCACCAGTTTTTCAAAACTTCTGCTAGTAGTGGGCGATATGGCCCATCTGTAGATGTATATCACAGTAAAATTTCAGACGGTTTCAATATATATCACGGTTCATACATACATTTTCAAATCAAACCATTTTAGATGCTTAATTATGAAATAGATAGTTCCGGTCCTAAAATCTGATTGGCTGAGCCGTGTTCGAAGCTGTAGTAAAATTAATAATATACTCACATCAGTGAGGCCTCAAAGCAGCTGAACTCTGTATTACTGCGCCACGTCACAAAAAATCCATGTGCTGTTAATGTAATAATCTTGGACTCTGCTGCTTGCGTGGACCACCAAGTGTACTGATGAAGTAAGAACCTGTTTTTTGTTACTTCACCTTATGTGGTGCCTAAGAACACCCTTCCCTGTGATAAAATCGCAGCAACGCATTGCCTTTCATGGCTTATTGCTTTAGTAAACCAATCGTTTAGATTAACCGTGGTTTATTATTCTGGATTGTCTCTTCACTTAATTAAATCTGGAATAATTTTACTGTGCAAAATAGTAAAATTAGAATTGAACAATATAGAGATGAAACTGTGTCAATATCACGTTATAATGCTAGTCCTGCAGACCGGTAAAAGCAGTGCGAAACATAATTTCTCATCGGAAGAATTTGGCTTCTTATTCGGCAGCTTTTTGTCTGAATTTCACCTTACACTGAGCAGCAGTTACATTCTGGCACTGGTACAGGTGCCTGAATGCGAGTGCTGCAGCATTTAAGGTGGAATGAGAAATTGGAAAAAGAAGCCAGCTTCAGCTTCGTCAAATTACTCAAGTCATTTTTCAGTAGCGCATTCCATTCACTCCTGCCTCTGACTGTCAGACACTGCAGGAATCTGGAAAATGTTACACCCATACATGCTTCAGGATCAGTTGACCGAGTCAGGCAGTACGAGAAGAAACAAAATCGCGATTATCCCTTTGGTGTCCGTGTTAGGCTAAGGCCAACCCCAAATGACCAGCCACTCCTTCGTGTCTGCTGCTTTAAAAATAAAGTGGACTACTTCAGATGCAGCAGACTACACAGTGGGAGGTGATTGAGGGTCTGCTGCATTTTCATTTTTGTTTGAAGTTTGCCTGAAACATCCCTAACTCAACCACTACGCTAAACAAGCTAGCATTAGCATGGTTTGCAGTGTTTGTATATTGCATTGTTTGCACTTATTTGTGGCATACCAGTATAATGTTTATGACAAAACTCATACAAGGAAGAATTTTCACCAGTATACCACCTACTACTAATTTTTTTGCATACCTAAATCAATACAGTATAAACAAAGTCATTCAGAGTGCCTGTGAAACACTCTATTCAGTGGTGATAGGAAGCTGATATCTGGAGTATTTGATGCTTCTAAAATCTCCAACACAGAAAGCTATTACATGAGACATTGCTTTACAGTAGTTTTGAGAGAAGATTTTGACTTAAAATTATATATATGTATGTGTATATATATATATATATATATATATATATACACACACCTCTGGTTCCTATCACCACCACTTTAAAGTAACCTGAGTCAGTAAGTTGCTAGAATAAGCAACTCTGTTCACAGCTCAACTATTGAATTATATGGAAATTCAAAAACAAAATTGGTGGACTTGCCCTTTACGATGGTCAGTCATAACATTTCAGGATTCTAAAAGGTCAGGTCAATCATAATATGTCAGGATCCTTGTTTTCCCTCACAAATTCAGGGTGCAAATTCCCGTGTTGAATACGGAGGGCTTTTGAGAAGCGATTTGGACAAACGTAATTGGCAGGAGTTTGTAAAATTTGCATAAAGCCATGTGACAGAAGGGCACTGCTTGCAACATGACACCAACGCTGTCAGTATGAGGCCACAAGTGTATGGTTCAGATGGTCTGGCATGAAGATAAGCACCATTTACCCATTTGCTTGTTCTTTAAAGTGTGAATTTCATGCATTTCTGATAGCACTGCTTCAGCCTGCTTCTCTTTTATGATGTGTCCTGTTTGCCTGCAGCCACATCAATCAGAGAACCCAGTTTGAGAACCCTGTGCTGGAGGCCAAGAAGAAGCTCAGCCAGGAGACGCCCACGGCCAGCAAACCAGGAGCAGTGGTGGCAGCTACAGCCTCAGGTAACACTGACCTCACTCTTTCATCTCTCCATCCCCAGAGCTCATTCATTCATTCATTCATTTATTCACTCATTCGTTCATTAACTCAGCTGAAGCTGTTCCAAGCTGTACATGTTCAGACCTCTATTAGCCTACCAAACGCTCTGCGCTTTTATGGCTCAGGAAATAGAAATGTAGGCGTTCAAAAGGAACTGAGGAAAAAAAAAAGGAAGAAAAACCATCCATACAGCCTCCGGTGAGGAAATGTCAAAAGCACAAGTGTTTTTTTGGCGCCCAATTATTTTTCAGCACATTTGAATGACTGACTTGGGCGAGTGTAGCCATAAATTCTATCAACGCTGCGCCTCAAAGGCTTCGCGCTGCCGCTTTGGGCGACTTCAGAAGGTTAGCACCGTTAACTAGCGGAGAAGGGATTTTTACTGATTCAGGCGTACCTGTCATTTATGTTTCACTCGTGCTTTTTCGAGTGTCAGCGGGCTTTTGTGCACGTCTCATTTTGACGGGGGGGGGGGTTGGGGGCGAATTGGAAACGACCCTCTCTTGTTCAAATCTCTCTCTCCCTTCTCCATGAGCTTCCTCTTCCAGCACTCTGCCTTTCCAGAGCCTGAAGGCCTGATTGAAGTGTCTGGAAGTGGGACAAGGAGAGCAGAGAGCTTGAACTCAGATTCTGAAGGTGTGGCCAACTGAAAGCGTCCAGTCTGTTCATCACCTTGACTGCCGCTGCCCTGGCATCAACAAATGCAGAAAATTGATCTGCTTTTTGGGCCACTTTTACCTGCTCTGTGAACAAAGCCAAAGGCAGGTAAAAGTGTCCCAAATCTGATCTTTTCCTTCACATGTGACACAGATGTGTCATCTCTGTATGAACTGTAAAAACAGCAAAATGAACAGCAAAAAACACATTTAATCTGATATTTTCAATTCCGAATTGAGACGCTTTCATATGTGGTGCTGAAATCTGTTACATATCCGATATGCGGCAATGCGCCTTGGTATGAACAACCAGATCAGAATTCATGCGACTTTTACGTCAGTACAACTCGACATTCGTCATAATTTCGTGCTGCTGAGATGTCAAACATTTAGGCTGATGTTTCTGTACCAAAAAATTAGAAGAGACTTATAGATTTTGAAAGAAATGGCCCAACACAGCCCGTAGGAGAATGAGGCTGCAGCATCAAGGAAAAGTCTGAAAACAAAGTTTAAAGAATCCGAGGACACAAACCAAAGTAGTGACTGTGGCCAAATATCATGTTTAGGAGTGTGATCTGTTCAGACTAATGGCGCATATAGGTCACATTTAAAAGAAATTGTGAACAGCCAAAAAAAAAATCGGATTTGGTGATAAAATCAGATTTGGGCCACTTTTACCTGATTCTGGATACAATAACGATGATTACGTGCGTCTTATTCCTGCGTATGATGAAGACCTGTTGAAAACAGCAACAACTTCCATGATATGCAGTCATATGTGAAAGCTTGAACATCCAAATGACGTTTTGTGAGAAGAGTCACCACATCCGCTATAGGGAATAAACTTAAATATACACGTTAAAATATACACGTTTTAGTGCACAGTTTCTACTTATTTGCAGAGTTGAACATATTGGAAAAAAGTTAAACATACAACATAAAATGTGCTGTAACTTTTGCACAGACCAAATTTTATGTTTTATTTTTTCTTCATTAAGTTAAATTCAGTAAATAAACAGTAATTGTGCAGTAAATGTGCATGCATAAAATGTGGCCTGTGCAAAAGTTAAGGCACTTTTTATATTTTGTTTTTTTCCAATATGTTAAACTCAGTAAATAAACAACTAAACTAAACAACAAAGTAAATAACTTAGTGGGAAAAAGCTGTGTTCTCTGTAGAGGGTGTGGTAACTAATATTCACTTAGAAAATCAACAAAATATGTCAAAAAGTAAGATTTTTGCATACGACGGTATGAAAGTTTTTGCATATTTCACCAGAATAAGCTTTTCGTTCTTTCAGTTTTTACTGCTTTTCAGACTCACATTTAAACATTAGAAAATGCATATTGTAATCATCAGTAATTATCACTATAGAATGATAAGAGGAAAAAATAGTGATTTTGTCCTTATCGCACAGTCCTGCTGTACTGTAACACTAGCCTGGACTGAGCTAGACGACAGGGTTAGAAACCTGAGTGATGTGTCTGGACTACCAGTCAAAACAATAGGCAATTCTAGACGGAGACAACTGTTGTGAGAACATCAGAGGGGTTATGATGTGCCAGTGTTTAAAATAGAAAAAACACATAACTAGATAAATATTCCTCAGTTGTCACCCTGCTATCCATCCAGACAGCTGAACGTGTTTGATGGAATAGAGATGAACTCGGCTCACGCCTCAGGCTCCCAACAAACCTGTCTGCTTGGATTACACCACATTTTTTTTTTGTACATTGTGTGAAGGAAAATAAATGTAAAGCGTGGTGTCTGGGAAGTGTCAGTAACAGTAGTGGCAATTTATTAAGAAGAAAAAGAGCACCAGGCACTCGAGCTTGCTGAAGTAATTAAAACATATGAGCCTCAAGTGTGCATTTTCCTCTCTTGTTTTATGAAGAACTTTTTCATTTTGCTTTCAAAGTTTGTGTGTGTGTGTGTATGTGTGTGTGTGTGTGTGTGTGTGTGTGTGTATGTGTTTATATGCTAGTCCATGTGATCATCCACTCTTTTGCAGTATTGATTTCACGTTACACAACACTCCTCCGCCCTCTACCCTCTCGCTGTCTCTCATTCTCTTTTCTGACCTCATCAAAGCCTGGCCGTGTCAGAGCTAGCTTGCTATATCATACAATGCTGGCCATGTGGCTGCAGCAGGGTCAGCATACTGATGCTTCTCTGGCAGTCTGCTCTTCATTACAGCCGTCCTTTTCTGACCCCAAAGATCTACAGGCACACTAGAGCTAATGTCAGTCAGGTCACACACGTACGTTTGTATTTACACCTTCTCAGGATGTACATATAGGACTGTGCAAAAGCCAGAGACCAGTCATTTATGTAATTTCCAGCCGTGACAACTAAATATACACCGATCAGGCATAACATTATGACCAGCTCCTTGTTTCTACGCTCACTGTCCATTTTATCAGCTCCACTTACTATATAGGTGCACTTTGTAGTTCTACAATTACAGACTGCAGTCCATCTGTTTCTCTGCATACTTTGTTAGCCCCCTTTTTACCCTGTTCTTCAGTGGTCAGGACCACCATGGACCCTCACAGAGGGATCATTCTCAGCACTGCAGTAACACTGACATGGTGGTGGTGTGTTAGTGTGTGTTGCGCTGGTCTGAGTGGATCAGACATAGCAGTGCTGCTGGACTTTTTTAAACACCTCAGTGTCACTGCTGGACTGAGAATAGTCCACCAGCCAAAAATATCCAGCCAACAGCGTCCTGTGGGCAACGTCCTGTGACCACTGATGAAGGGCTAGAGGATGACCAACACAAACTGTGCAGCAGCAGATGAGCTATTGTCTCTGACTTTACATCTATAAGCTGGACTGACAAGGTGGGAGTGTCTAAAAGAGTGGACAGTGAGTGGACACAGTGTTTAAAAACTCCAGCAGCACTGCTGTGTCTGATCAACTCATACCAGCCCCACACACACTAACACACCACCACCATGTCAGTGTTACTGCAGTGCTGAGAACGATCCACCACCCAAATAGCACCTGCTCTGTGAGGGTCCATGGGGGTCCAGACCACCTAAAAACAGGGTAAAAGGGGGCTAACAAAGTATGCAGAGAAACAGAGGGACTACAGTCTGTAATTGTAGAACTACAAAGTGCACCTATATAGTAAGTGGAGCTGATGGACAGTGAGCATAGAAACAAGGAGGTGGTCATAATGTTATGCCTGATTGGTGTATAATATCAGTTGTTCTTTGCGTTTTTTACCACCTCCATTACTTTTAAGAGACTTGCTTTCAGTTTTTTTAAAGTTCAGTCTTAGAAGTTGGTCGCACTTACTGGTTCTCATAATCCAAGTCATCCCAAATACATTCAGTGATGGTGAGGTCTGGACTCTGGAGTGGTCAGTCCAAGCAACTTCTGCAAATGTCCTCTTTTTCTTAGTAAAAGGCTTCTTGACAGCTACATGTCCTTTCAGACCCATAGTGTTGTCTTCTCACAGTGGAAGCATGGACAGAAAAAGCTGTGGATTTTTTTCGGATCTGAAGCAGCTTGATTTTCTCCTCTCTCGCAAAGATGAAAGCTTTAAGTGCTGTTTATCTAATGGTGATAGTTTTGGTGGTCTGCCAGGTTGTGCAGGTGGATGTTAAGAGCCACATTTTCTCTGTACCTTTTACTAATTTTTTAACTGTGTGTTATGTTAATATGTTAATGTTTTCAGTTTATTCCAATTCATTTTCAGTTTATTAGACCATTATATATATGTCTTGTTGATTTTGTTAGTGAACGTGCCCTACACTCTCAGAGGTAAAGGTACTGAACTGTCACTGGGGTTGTACCCCTCTTGTCACTGGGGTAGTATCCTCAAGGTACTGACCTTTAGTCAGGGAACATAATCCATTGAAATTATATTTTCTAAGTTGTATTGACTCCACACACCCCGTCTTGTCTCCAGACTTTTTATTTTATTGCTCTGTTTTAAAACATTAGTTTTGAAAAGGTACAAATACATACTTTTCACCTGGGAAAAACCTATTTAAGGTACACAGCTGGACCTTAAAACCACTGTTGTACCTTTGAGGGTGCACAGAACCTTTGTTTCTAACAGTGTACACACTTCTGCACATTTTAATGCACAATTGTTGTTTATTTGCAGAATTTAACATACTGGAGAAACAGAAATCGATGGAAGTAAATAAATAGTAATTGTGTACTAAAAATGCCTTACTGTGTTCTCTGTAGAGGGTATTGGAACCTATTTTCACTCAGAAAGTCAACAAAGCATGTAATTTGATGGGGGAGGGGTGTTCAAACTTTTGCATACGATTGTACAATATTATACAATATTGATATTTCACACAGAAGCTATGGCTTCTTGATCTAATACATTAGCTAACATGCAAGTCACAATACACTGATACGATACGCTGCCATACAATTCTGTGTATATGGTTGTATGGGTACATCACTAGTAATGTTATAGGAGATGGAAAAAGCCACTTGAACTTTACTGTGAAGTTGTTTTTGGGCCATTCCTGTTGGGCCATTCATGGTGAAATATTCACACAGTGTATAGGGCAGCTGGCACTTTCAAGCTGCTGTTAAATCTTGATCCCAGACCGATGATATGTAACTACTTATATGTATTGGGAATTTTCTAAAGTTAACCCTAACCATTATAAAATGAAAAGGTTTTGTAATAAGCACTTCACCTTGTCCTGGCAAGACAGGTTAGCCCTGTTTATCTCTGCTTTTCCTACATAGCCGTGGTGTTTTCATCCTGAAACACAAACACAAACACAGTAGAATGCGAAGCAGAGCGATGAGTACATCCACAGTGTCTGTCTGTCATAAACAGGCTTGAAAATTCAATCAGTCAGGTTAGCCAGGTCAATTGAACAATTCAGTTCATTCGTCATAGATGTATTTCTTTATAGCTTTCTGTGTTATGGTTTGTCCTTCAGGGCATTATGTATAAAAGGCCTGAGATTCATTTATGGATCAGCCAATGAAGACCAACACTACAATTTAAAATGTAGAAAATGATTCTAATATGTGAGTCCTGTGTGATCGCACAGATTGAAAATAGTGGTTTTAAAAAAATGTAAACACAGTACTCGTGTCCAGAATACTGAACAGACCAGTACAAGATTCTTAAAGGACTGAGAGAGCTGTATAATGTTGAACAGTGAAGCTATAATAAAATTAATATCCAGAATGCCTCAGTTTTCAAAAGTGGTAATCAAATCTAGCGGCAGATAACCTGACAAGAATGACTGTAAACAGAAAATTGCAGTATATATGATTCCCACAAATTTGACCTATGCTTTGGAGCTGAGGTAAGGAGCAGAGGACGGGGAGGCACTGACTCTAAAGCTCAAATAAATAACAAAATATATAATAACATTTATTATTAATTAATTTTTTGTGTTCCTACAATGATTGCACCGTTACAGATACACACAGTCTTTCATTTACAAGACTATGTAGGTGTGTCAGTTACATACAAGTATTAATAACACTAAGACCTTTTTTTTTATTTACAGGCTTAATTTGTGTCTTGTGATGTATTTTTTCCCATGAAACTATAGACTGTCACGTAAATATATATACAAATTTGTTACTGCTGTAAAAGATGTTGATTTAGATCCTTCCTGAGCCTTTTTGCTTTGGTATTTCCCAATATGGGCTACCAGCCATTTTTGTGCGTTCTGGTTGGAGAATAATAGTGAACTGAAGTGTTTCTGACTGACAGAAGAAACCATAATTACTGGCAAAGAGAAGTTAAACAAATGGCAAAAATGAAGACTTGAGCTACAGTTGAATGACGCCTTTAACTCGGATATCGACCACTGAAATGACCAAAAGCCACTTCTCCAATAAGATATAGCTCTTTCTTCTGAGTGTATTTCAGTAAGCTTTAAGCTTCACTATAAGGCAAGTTTATTTGTACAGCACCTTTCATACACTGCAGCCATTTAAAGAGCTTCACAAATTACAAAATCCAAAGATAATTCAAATTAAAATGTAAAAGATGTTGGAGAATAGAAATTAAAAGCATGATTAAAACAATTGATTTAAAAGAGAAAAAAATAAACATTAAATTAAAAATCAAATGAATTAAGATACAATAATTAATTAGGATAAAATAGCTCTACTGCACCCCTTTCACATAGTGGCACTAACAGTGTTTAAGCTGAGCTGAAAGGCTGCTCAGATAGAAACGCTTTCAGCCCAAATTTAAAGGTGTCTAATATAAAGGCTCTTCTATTGCACCCTGTCAACTAAAGTAAAAGCAGCATAGTAGCTAAACATTAGGCCATAAGTATGTGGACACACTTCCTAATTTAGTTCAAGTGTTTTTAACCACACTCATTACTGATAAGTGTATAAAATAAAGCACATAGTCAAACTATGGAAGTAGAATAGTTCATACTGAAGAGCTCAGTGACTTTAAACGTGGCACTTTCATAGGATGCCACCTTTGCCACAAGTCAGTTTGTGAAATTTCTGCCCTGTTAGATGTGCCCAGGTCAGCTGTAAGCGCTACTGAAATGGAAATGTCTAGGAGCAACAACAGCTCAGCCACAATGTGGTAGAACATGTAAACTCACAAAGTGGGGCTGCCAAATGCTGAAGCATGTAGGGCATAAAAATTGCCTATCCTCAGTTGCATCACTCACTACAGAGTTGCAGCTGCCTCTGGAAGCATCATCAGCACAAGATCTGTGCGTTGAGAGTTTCAAGAAGTGAGTTTTCCCAGGAAGCATAAAATCACTGTGCAATGCCATGCGTCGGCTGGAGCAGTGTAAAGCACACCATCACTGGATGGATCTCTGGAGTGTTGAATCACACTTCGCTATCTACCAGAATGCATAGTGCCAACAGTAAAGTTTGGTGGAGGAGGGATAATGATCTGGGACTGCTTTTCAGAGTTTGGGCCAGACACTGCAGTTCCAGTGCAGGGTACCATTAATGATACAGTATACATAGACATTTTCAATAGCTAGGTGACTTTATCCGTGTGCTATGCTTGCTGCTCACTCCCCTTGTCTTCTTAACTCTGTCTCGCTCTCCCCCTCCACTCAAACAAGCATTTTAAATGAGTTGGAATATACTTGGGTAGGTGTACATATTGCTGGGCACAGCGCCAAAGTATAGCCTATGAGTTCTTGCTCCCAAAATGCTTGAAATACTGAATGAAACATTGAAAAATACCTTTTGATGTCTGGTTTAAAGATATACGTCTACGTAATGTTGTTTTTATTGTATATAAAACAACAAAAAATGATTAAAATGACAGTTCATAACTTCTGAACAGTGGATACATTTTATACAATTAATGCTCACATTCTGCACAACCTCACAGTCAACAATTCTCATAGTTTTAAATACAATGTGTTGAAATATGGAAACGCACAAAGTTGTCCGGGAACTGCACTCTCTGCTGTTTTTGTGTGTTCTGATAAGGCTACTCAGCTATGACCTCCACCACACGTGTACACACACACACACACACTGCTTCCACACTTTAATTAAACACTGACATTTTATAATCAACTCCCCTTGAGACACGCGCACACGTTCCCTTTGTGATGAGTTAATCAAGTAGATGTAAACATCATTCCACCCCTACGTCTCTCACACACACACTCCACATACGATGACAGAAGCTGATCATGCCCAGACAGGCACGAGCGACATGAGGCTTGAGTGCGCATTAAGTGCCTAACGCATGCACACACACGCGGTGACACACTCTGGATCTGCAGGCCTGCTCTGCATAATCAGATTGATGTGTCCTGAGCAGAGGCATGGACCGAAGAACAGGGACATTTCTCCTTCTGCTAATGACATCAGTGACTCTCATTAGCCTCCACACTGCCCTCTTAAGCCCAGCGTCTACTACAAATCTAGGATCCGTTTTCAAGCAATTCTATTAGATTACATTTATTTTGGAAATGATTCAGTGGCTTATAAAATCTTCAGTTGCACCACAATTCAGTTTCATACAGACTTGATTCAGTTCATTTTTACCCAATTCTTCTCTCCAGTGATTGCCTATTCCTTCAGCTAGCTAGGTACCCCCATCACACAGTGCCACCAAGCTGGAAGAATGAAGGCCATGCACCTTTTCAAATTACTGCTAATGCAGCATCTTGGACAGCACAACATACTTGGTAGTCTCATGGAACTTATAACAAAAACACTCACCTGGAAACAACTAGTTAAACTTTTACTGCTGGCTCATGCCGCAAACAAGCGCACACCCTCCCTTAAACACACCCCCAGATTTCTTTTAATTGGAGTATGGTTGATAATATAAGCTGGCTTGCGAAATACTACCTTGCAAGAGGTAATGTTTATTTTCACATCTAATGTGTTGTCCGCACACGCACCGCACATCTACATGCTCAACTGAAGTTCTTTTCAACTATGCTAACTTACGTCACATCCACGGGCTAACGACAAGCTTGTTGTCCATCAGACAGTGTTGCTGAGCTCGCAGTCGCCCAATGCTTTAAGCTTCACCTTCACAAAGCATTAGAAATTTCACACTCAGTTTGTTTCCAGCCGCGTTTAGCCCAAAAGTTCCCATGGTTGTCCCCCAGATCTTCTCTATATGTGATCACATCTGGAACCGCAAGACTACATGCTTGGAGGATAATGCTAATTGCTAATTCCAGCAGTTGGCTAGCAGTGATCGATGACGTGCCAATCTCACAAACCAGACTTTTGCTTATCATCAGAGGGTCTGGTGACCAAGAACCACCTACTTTGACAAGAAAGTGCCATCAGACTGAAATTAAAACTAACCAACCACAGACAGTTGTTTTAGTATAACACGAATGGGCTGGAGTTCTAAAAAGGGTTACAGCAAATTCACATCCACAAGTAATGAGTTGGTATGCATGGGGGCTAACACGCAAGGATATCTCACTTGAGAGCTGCTAAATGCATCAAAGAAAACTCTTGAATAACTTATGAAGATATGATGCTGTGAATGTCAGAAGCGATTATAATCTTGCTGCAAAGGGCTCACTGTTGTCACATCATACAGAGCAGGCATCTGGTTTCAAGTGTGTAGATATCAGGTGCTTTTTTGTGGTTTTTTTTCAAGTGTGTGGGCGGTGTCTAACGCTGTGACAAGGGCCATCCAACCCACCCAAAGAAAGCGAGTCTATTTTTCCTCTTGGATTCCCAAGCGATCAAACTTGATCTCCAGTAATAGGGTCTACTCTTAGATGGAGGCATCACTGGGGAGCTCCAAATACTTACTGTTTTTCATCTATACTGGAATATAGCCAATAAAAACAGTACACCAGGCTTTGTTGTGAGAATACTTAAGGAAAATATCAATGACTATTATTAGAATTGATTGTAATTTATTATAGCATTCCAAAATGAATGTGCCAGTGTATTTGGCACCTTCAGACTGTTACATCACAATGCATCAGAATTGATTATAATTTATTATAAATATATAATTTATAATTCATTATAGCATTCTGAAATGAATACAGTTCTTTTGGCACCTTCAGACTGATACATCAAGATGCATCAATGCATTTTTTCAAGCCTAGTGCACAGATCTTCAGTCTGCTCCCTCCCAGTAGGGTCGAGATTCACCCGCAGATCACTGCTGATGGTCATTGTTTGACTCTTTCAGATCTGAAGTGCTGTGCGCATGTTTTTATGAGGTCCATCACCGTGCCAGATGATTTTGTATACCTCCTACTCTCGATTTTTTGTTTGATGTTTCCCTCAAAGTATGTCCAGAAATACCCACATGGCCCTTTAAAGGAAATTTAGGACTTTAAAAGTTTAAAAGTTTAGGACTTTTTAAGGGAATTTAAAGGACTTTTTTTTTTATTGAATTAGAACTGTCAGAAATTACAAGTGGCGATGATAGGAACCAGACATCTGATGCATCTTAAAGCTGCCACACCGAAGATTATTACATGGAATGGTAATAAATAAGGTGCCTGAGACATAGTCTGGATTGAGATTTTTGCCTAAAGCAGTCAGTTTTGCCTATAGTAGTCTAATCCATTCATTGTGGAAAAGGTACAACCCCATTTCCAAAAAATTTAAGATGGATTTCCAGAACTAGTCATCCAACATCACAGCCTGACCTCACTAATGCTCTTGTGGCTGAATGCAATTAAATCCTCAAAGCAATGTTCCAACATCTAGTACAAAGTCTTCCCAGAAAAGTAGAGGCTGTTACCACAGCAAAATAGGAGCAAACTTCCTACAAAGGTTTATCATTTCAGTTTCAGGTTTGTTCCACTAAGGATTTTTCACTGTTCTGTGCTCGTGCATGATTTCAGTCAGTTCATCACATACAGTGCTGATCACCCCAATATAGAAGTCATAAATGAGCAATCTTTCCCTCAGGAAATGGGATGCGTGCTTGGCGAATCATGGAACAATATCAGATACTAATATGCAATGATTAATATTCCATTTTTTTCCCATTGTGTTCTGTTTTTCCTCAGTGGTTCTGAGACCGTTCAGAGAATAGACTGGTTTATGTGTACTGCGTATTGACGTGAAGCTGTTGTTGGACAGCTACACTTAGAAAAGAGCTTTTTCCAGCTGCTGAGAGATTTGCTCTCTAACTGGAAATCAGCCAAAGCCACCGGCCTCTCTCTCTCATCTGTACCATCTTCATTTAATCACATCCCAGCCAGGAATTAGCAGGCGTAAGAGCGGTTTATTGAGTCCCGCATCATCCTGGTACCCATAAGATAGCAGTCCAGAGGAACCAACTCATGTAAATGAACTGTTTTAATTCACTGTTCAAGAATTACACAATGTGCCAAGTATGCTGGCACCTGCCAGATCAAACACTTACTGTAGTCTATATAAATACGAATATAATATACTGTGATATGAAATAAATAAGTTAACATTAACATATAGTTTAAATAGATATACAGCTGTGTTATGTTATTATGTCTAATAGTATATATAAAAGAGATCAACAGGTCAAACATGTATTTAACAGAAAACCTCAACAACTAAATATATCATATTTTTCACCATTTATTGTGTCCACCCTTTACCTTTATTGCAGCTTCTTTTCTTTTCAGGAAACTTTCAGAAATCGGCACAGATATTTTTTCACACCTCCAAAGATCAGTCTTAGAAGTTGGTTGCATTTTCTGCTTCTCATGCTCCAAGTAATCCCAAATACATTCAATGCGTTTAACATATATGCACATATATCATGCCTGTAAGCTTATAAAATGTGCATAAAGCACATGATAACATATGTATAGAGTTACATACTGAATAAGAGCCTGCTTGAATAAAGTAAAGGGACATACTAGAGAAGATTAAGAAAACGCTTTTTTATGATGTGAATATTTTATGCATGTTGTGTGACAAAGCAATATCACAGTGGATCATGGATTGGTGTTGGGGGGGGATTGAGCAATTACACAGTTAAAAGCAGCTAGCTTCAAAATCCACCCCCTGATCCAAAACAGATTTAAAACAAATCTCTCTTCAGAGCTAAGTGTCATTACCAAATGTTGTTCGAGTAGTTATTTATTAGTTATTCATTAAGAGAGTGATTAAGCCGAGCAGATCTATTAATATGCATGCTGGTGGTCATAAAGTGTGCGTAGAAATTGATGAACTGAGTAATGAATGGACTGGAATATGAATGTAATCTACGCTGATATTTACAGCTCTCCCACACTCCCCCTCACTCGCTTAGATATTTCACTCTCTAACTCACTCTCTCGCTCTGCCTCTAGCTCTCTCACTGTTACTCTCTCTATCTCTAAAAAATACAACAATAAAAAATGAAAATTAATTAAAGTAAAATAAATAAAAGAAAACACTAATGAAATAAAAATGATGATCATAAGCAGACTGATTTATGGTGTGAGATGCTGTGTTCCCTTTACCAAGAGGAGTTAGTAATTTTTCATTTTGTATCATAATTTCAACATTTGAACAAGGTTGTTTGAGCTTTTGTGAATTTTTCTCTCCCTCTCTCTTTCTCTTTCTCTCTCAGAGGAGAGTGGTGTGAGGGGCTTCACACGGGACCCATCTCAGCTGCAGGGGGTGATACTGCGCACGGCTCTGAGGAAGAGCGCTCAGGGCTTTGGCTTCACCATCATCGGCGGGGACCGGCCAGACGAGTTCCTGCAGGTGAAGAACGTGCTGCGGGACGGCCCGGCTGCACAGGACAACAAGATCGCCTCCGGTGGGTCTGCTTCCTCATACACCCTCTCACAGCCTCACATTCAACTGTTGACAGACTGATTACAGTCAAGCTCAAAGAATGTGTCTTCAGTGGGAAACGTCATCTTTTAAATCAATACCCAGCTCGTCTTTCTTATCTCATTATATAGTCTATTATATATAAGTCTCGACCACAGTGCAATACAAAAAGAGATACTGTTGCTGGCCTTCAGGCCAATTACTATTAAATATGACAGAAGTTTCTGGTTTTGTATGTCCGTAATGAAAACTTTATAGGAGAAGGAAAACAAGTACTTTAATGTAAGTTAATGAAATGATTTAATTCATTTTGGACCATTTGTTTTGGTCCATTCATCAAGGCCAGTAGGCATTTTCAAACGGTGTGAATTGAAAAGTCGAAGCTATGAGTTTTATGACAGGTTAAATAAGCTCTGAAACTTTCTGAAAGTACAGCCTTGAGATGTTCTAAAAAAGAGAAGAAGAAAAATTTTGAAGGTCTCCACTAATTATCAAGAAAGAAAACAGGTTCTCTCTCTATAGAGGAAATGAAAGGTTTGTTATGTTTGTATAATAAATGCTTAACAATTGATCAGGAAATTTGGTACTTTTGCAACAGTTTGGCAAAAAAAATATTATATTAAAAATATTCCTCTTACCCTAGATGTAGTAGATCACTCAGTACGTACTTGGTGTCTGAAGTTTGATTCTTTGTTTTTTCCTTCAGCTAAAGGGCTAATGTTGCAAATAAGTCAGAGAGGCTTATATTTAACTAGTTAAGATTGTGCACACCTTCACATTTGCCTCAAATGCTGTCAAATTGTTAAGTAATCTCAAATAGACTTGCATGGTTTTTTAGAACACATATTTAGTCACCTATTTGTTCACAAAAGATGTGATTTAAATGACTCTGACCATGGGGTGGTTTGAGTTTTCAGAAACTGGTGATCGCCTAGGATTTTCATGCAAAATAGTTTCTAGAGTTTACACAGAATGGTGTGAAACAAAAACCATCAAGTGATTGGCAAGTCTGTGGTTAGAAACACCTTATTGATGAGTGAGGTCAGAGGAGAAGACTTGTTCAAGCTGACAGGGAGCCTACAGAAATAGTAACCACTCTTTACAACAGTGGAACACATGTCAAACCTCAAGGTGGATGGGCTACAACAGTGGAAAACCACATCAGGTTCCATTCCTGTCAGCCAAGAGCACAAATCTTAAGATGCATTGGGCACAAGCTCACTAAAACTGGGCAGCTGAAGACTGGAAGAAGTGTTGCCTGGTCTGATTGGGTAGGGATGGTAGGATCAGAATTTGCTGTAAAAAGCATGAATCCATTGACCCAACCTGCCTTTTAGGAACAATTAAAGCTGGTACTGATGGTGTAATGGTGTGGGGAATTTTTTCTTGGGACACATTGGACCCCCTCATTACCAATCGAGCATCATTTGAATGCCTGTCTGAGTTGTTGCTGACTATATGCACCTGTTTATGACCACCCGTTTATGGATTTACCCATCTCCCAGCATCTTCGGGCGCCTTGTCACAAGCACAAGTCAAACTGGTTTTGTGAACATGAGTCAGTGGCCTCATGTGAATTTAGAAGAGTATGTTTGGACATGGTAGAATGAGAGATTTTGTGAATGTGCAGCTGACAAATCTGCAACATTTAAATGAGCATGTCAATACAGACCTGAATATCTAAGGAATGTTTCCAACGCCTGATTGATTCCATGCCACAAAGAATTCAGGCTGTTCTGAGAGCAGCTGGGGGTCCTACTCAGAATTATCCAGTGAGTGTATATGAAGTGTGCTCCTGCTTGATTAGAATGAAAACATACATTTATATTCAAAAGTTTAAACACACCTGGTCAGTATTTAAATATGGCTTTTTCTGCAAAGTTTGGTGGACAATCGGTGGACAATTTCTTCTATTTCTAATTTCTACCATTTTAAAAAATGTAAACATAAAACATAAAATGTTCCACAACTTTTGCACAGGCCACATTCTGTTTTATTTTTTATTATGTTATGTTTTATATTTTTTCTAATATGTTAATTTCAACAAATAAACAGTATTTGTATATAAAAATGACCAGAGGTGTGTTCTCTGTAGAGGATGTGTTAATTTATTTTCACTTAGAAAACTAACAATGTGTAATTTGACCAGAACGCTCAAAGTTTGGCACACAACTGTGAATAACATTTGTGACCCCTGCTGATGACACACTGAAACCTTCAAATAAATGGACGGAAGTTCGTCACATAACTAAAACAGTAGTAGCAGCCATCTATCAACCTTAATTTTGTGTGTACTGCTGTCCATTTGTATAGATAGTGGCTGCATTAGTTAGTTGCCAGAATCTTTGTAAATGACCTGCTGGTATCTGCAGGATCACGTGGATGCGGTGGTAATATAAATCACAATTAGTACAAGTGTGTGTGTATGCGTGTGTGTGTCAGTGTGCCAGGGGAACTGGCATTACCACAGAGCTGCATTGAGCGATAATTACAGAGCGTGAGCGCTCACCGCCCTCCATTACAAAGGCAGGAAATGAATGCCTCTGCGCTTCCTTCCCCAGGAGACTTCAGGCCGCGCATCTAATTGAAATAATTCAACTAAAATGTAAATTTGATTCTAAAATAGCGCTCGGCGCATTGTATCGAGTAAGCACAGGAGCAGGCCCATGTGGCTTTATTAATAATGAGGAAGGATCTGGCACAGGGACTCTGTATGTCATGTTTGGTTTATTAGCTCCTTTATATATATATATATATATATATATAGCTGTTGTTTTGGTTTACAAACTACAGCAATAAATATAAAATTAATATAAAACAGATATTCCTGCATATTAGTACTAGTAGTGACAGTACATGGCTAAAAATACATGGACACACCTCCTAATTATTGGGTTCAAGTGTTTCAGACACACTTTTTACTAATGGGTGTATAAAATCAAGAAACAAACATTAGCAAATTTTGGAATGGGATGCCACCTTTGCCATAAGTCAGTTCCTGTAATGACTGCTCTGCTAGATCTGCAGTCAGAGCAGAGCAGAGCAGAGCAGTCAGACAGAGCGGAGCAGCTGAGTGCTGAAGCGACCTCTGTAGCGTCACTCACTAGAGTTCCAGACTGTCTCTGGAAGCAACATCAGCACAAGAGCTGTGTATCAGGAGCTTCATGGAATGGGTTTCCATGGCTGAGCAGCTGCACGCAGATCACAAATATCGGCTGGAGTGATGTAAAACACACCGCCACTGGACTCTGGAGCAGTGCAAACGTGTTCTCTGGAGTGATACATCACTCTTCACTACCTGGCAGTCTGATGGTCTGGGGCTGTTTTCAGAAGTTTGGGCTAGACCCTTTAGTTCCAGTGAAGGGTAATGTTAATGCTACAGCAAACAAAGACATTTAAGGCAGTTATATTCTTCCAATTTTATGGCAACAGTTTGAGGAAAGCTCTTTTTTAAAGTCAGCAGTTATGTGATGAAAATTGAGTGGATATCGACTAATCACTCATTGATGTCATGAATAAAACCATAGGAGAAGGGAATGCTGTACAACAAGCAACTTTAAAAATCCATGACGAAGCCAAACTCCAGATGCTTGCTTGTGCAGAGGTCTGGAGAGCCAGAGAAATTTAGAGTACCATAACTTGACAAAAATAAGAGTAACTGACTTCTAATTTTACTGGATTATAGGGCACTATGCCCCCCAGTGCCCCATGACTTTTTATTGTAGTCGCCGGGAAGCCGGAGATAACAACGTTCAGTATCTGATATTTGAGGCACTGCAGATCGGCAGAGAAACAGTAGAACAGAGCCAAACTCCAAAGCTCAGTAAAGTGTTACATGCACTTTCCAACAGGCCCTGAGCTGCATTGCAAGCCTTTGGAAACTGGAGATGCGAACCCTGAAATCACCAGGCTTCTCACCTGTTGTCTTTTCTGGGGTGTCCGTGTTAGTGTGAATCACATGATCAGCGGCTATTCTACATCAAGCTTAAAGTGTCATCGCTGATCAGTGAAGTTTATAAGTAGACTAGTCTGTGCAGCCCCTAGTGTGTAACCCTGTACACAAAACAAGCTCCATAAAGACATGGTTTGATGAGTTTGCTGTGGAGGAACTCCAGTGACCTTTGGGGTGAATTGGAACATCGATTGTGAACCAGGCCTTCTCATCCAACGTCAGTACCTGACCTCACAAGTCTTTGACTGAATGGGCACAAAATCTCACAAACACACTCCATATTAATACTAATGGGATGTCAACAAGCTCATATCTCTAACTTGAGTAACATTGTGATGGTCAGGTGTCCACATATGTTTGGATATAGTGTATCTACAGCAGACATAAGGGCCACATAATTAAGTTTTATCTTTAAAGTATTTACTCTTATTGTGTTGTGATTTTGACATACTGTACCAGTCAAAAGTTTGGACATGCCTGATGAATGCACATATTTCAGAATCTTGCTTGAAATAACGCTTGAAAATTGTTTCTAAATTAAATGTAAGTAGTGAATTTGACTCAGATTTTTTTCCAGAGCAGCAATTTTAAAGTTTTCATTTAGAACTTTAGTGAAATGTAATCCTTGAATCACCCTAATTACTATGTTCTTCTTGTTAAAAGTTAATTAGGGGAATTGAAATGTTTCAGCCAATCCGCTCTGTTGTGATGAAGTGGGGTGGGCCCAAATAACCCTTTTTGGCAGAAGCTTAATATTTCTGTTTGTTGTAATTCCATGTGTTATTTCATGTTTGTAATTTCTTCGCTATTATTGTAAATGGAAAATAATTAAAAAATATATATTTTATGAGTAGATGTGTCCAAACCTTGACTGGTACTGCGGCCAGTGAAATACAGTCTGCAGAAATTTTGCTCTGTGTAAACCCCTCCTTGGCATTGTCCAGTCTGCTGGCCAAGTTAATAGGACGTGCAGTAAGTAAAAGCAGGCAAAACGCCATCGATTTTCCTAAAAGTGAGCGAGACGTGTAAAAATTTCCCACTGTGCACGCCTGCAGAGAGCCTCATTATAGAGAGCTGCTGAAGTGTGGCGAGCTCTGAATCCAACTGAAGCAGAGATTTTCTGAGGAGCACTGCAGTTCGCTTTTCTCCCATACGCTCTCTTTTTATCACTGTATTCTCCTGAGGGTGGAGAGAGGAGACGCTTGTGCCCAGTTTTTCTTACATTACAGTCTTTCTCACATCTAATATTTATACTAGGGGAAGTAGGAAAGGATTTCCTTGGTCGGCAAAAAGTCCAGATTTTCTACTAAAAGTTAACTAATCATCCTCCCAGTTCATAAATAAATAACACAGTGTCACAAAATTATTGGACGTTGAAGATCAGTTTGTGTCTTTTTTTTTTTTTTCCCCAATTTTCTCCAAAAATTTGGTTGTATCCGATTACACGCATTAGTTAGGACTCCCACAATCATATGATACCACCAGCACTAGAAGGGCAAAGGCTAGCACAAGCTCCCTCCGAGACCTGTATAGCAAACCACCGCAACTTTTCAAACTGCTCACGCAACGTCATTGGACGGCTGAGCGCGCTCAGAGGAAAGCGCCAACTACCAGATCTGTTACGTCAGCTAATGGATGACTAGCATCGCGCTGTGTTATGGAGAGAGAAAGGGACACCATCTTACCCACCCATAGAAAGCGAGGCCAATTGTGCTTGTGTCTTGGACTCCAGGCCACGGATGGCTGTGGCACCACCGGGAATTAAACTCACAAGCTCCTGTTGATAGGGCCAACGCTAGATGGTTGTGCCACTCAGGAGCCCAGTTTGCATCTTAAATTGAAGCTTGGAAGCTTCAGTTTTGCTGTACATTGAGAATGTTTGCACTTTTTAAGCAGGGCTGGATACAACTTAACGTTTTAGTAGTACATCACATTTAAGGTTGTACTGTGGTAAGTAAAAAGCCACTTGCAGAGTTTGTGTTACACCTTCTTGGGAACAGTTTACAAATTTTAGGAGTGGCAGTGTCTTGTACATATATTACAAAAGTATGTAAATAAAAAAAAATGCAATTTGTCAACTGACAGAATCTCAGTCTATTAAAAAGTTGTGATTACTCACCTAGTTGAATTAGAGGGGACAGCAAGAGGAATCATTTATTTGCAGACCCAGAGACGCAGCAGCAATTAAAGACCTGCAGTTCTAGACCTCCAGTTTCAGGACATACTGTGGTTACAGATTTTTGCCCCCTATTGGTTACAGTTAGTTTTACTAGGGCTACCTGTTTATTGTCTAGCTAGCAAGCTCCCTAATTTAGTGTTGTAGATTTTTACGTTACATGTTTTTACATTTGGTTGGTACAGTGAGTAACACTGCTGCCCTCCACACGGAAGGCTGGGGCTGATAAATATTTAGCGGTTCCAGAACTGCTGCTGCCTCTCCAGCTCTGCAAATGTTTACATCTCATTGACAGCCCTAACACAAAGGTGCTGTTTCCTCTGTCCTCAGAACAAACGTCCAGGGTGTCCATTGCATCCATTGCCTTGCTGCATATTAGTGGCTGACCTTCCCTTCTTTTCCTTCAGGGGATGTGATAGTGGACATCAACGGCACCTGTGTTCTGGGGAAGACCCACGCTGACGTGGTGCAGATGTTCCAGTCCGTTGCTGTCAACCAGTACGTGGACATGGTGCTGTGCCGCGGCTACCCGCTCCCAGAGGATGCCGGGGCCAGTGATGATGGAACAGGTGATGTTGTCCCACCAATGCAGGATTCCCAGCCCAGAGGCTCCGAGATGGCCGCTTCGCCCCAGGAGCCACACTACCCAATCAACGGCCGTTACCCGGACACCCCTGCCGAGTCCACTCTGCTTCAGCCAGAGCTGGTGAGCGTGCCGCTCGTAAAGGGGCCTGGAGGCTTCGGCTTTGCTATCGCTGACTGCCCGCTGGGCCAGAAGGTGAAGATGATCCTGGATGCACAGTGGTGCCGCGGCCTGCTGAAGGGTGACGTCATCAAGGAGATCAACCGGCAAAACGTTCAGACGCTCAGCCACGCCCAGGTGGTGGACATCCTCAAGGAGCTGCCTGTTGGTGCGGAGGTCAACGTGCTTGTGCTACGAGGAGGTGAGTGGGCGGAGTCTTAAAGCCTACTTTTCAGCAGCTTCTTTCAATCATTCAGTACTACGAAACTAATATGTAAATTATGTAATTATAAAGTGTGGGCCCACAGACAGGGTTCAGCGGACTAATTAGACAAAGTTACAGAGGGGGCACAACCACTATCAACAAATGAATTGTTGTCCATGTAGGCGTATCCATTTTTATGGCATTACACAACCTGACATTTCTTTATTCTGCTTAGCAGTAGCCTAGCTATATAATAGGCTGCATTTATTTTAAACTCAGGCCTGAGTTTATTTCCTTATGTTGTGCGTAAGTACAGTGCCAAAATCACAGTTTCACAAATTAAAAATCCATAATCAGATCAGTAAATCTCTAACTTAAGTAACATTCATTTCATCTGATTATGGATTTGCAGTTCATTAAATTACAAGTTCATCATTGCATTAATTAATTAATTAATATGTAAATGGAAATGAACTCTATATCTTTTAACCCAGTATTACAGTTAAAATAGCAGCGCACCAACACTTGTTGAGGAAAAATCGTGTTTTTCCAATCATGGAAAATAAATATTTCTGTAAAATGCACCCCATACACTTCACACAGCTTACCCAGCCTCATATGCAACACAACAGGAACCATGAAAAGAATCAGTAACCACAATATCTATTTCTACTAATATTAATAATACTACTTAAAGCAACAGTTCAGCCAAAAATATTTTTGCAGATTTCCACTTACTCTAGATGTAGCTAAACAACAAAAAACATGTTTTGTGTCCAAATTTTGCTTTTTTGATTCAGTGTTTGATTTAGCCACAAGGCTAACACTGCCAATAAACACTAGAGGTCAACCAAGACGCCCAAATCTTTTCTGTAAATACACCCACAAAACTCCCAACCTGCTCAAACCGCGCCCATGTTGCTCAGACATGTCAGTGCGGTTTAGGACACAGTTTGACTTACTGTAAACAATAAAAATGATTTTTAGCTTGTAGCTGGTCGCTGTGTGCAGCCATTTTAAACAACAGGTGTCAAAATCTTCCTATTCACACATGTCAGGCAGGCATATGGACACTACAGATTACGCTCACGATTTCTGTTGTTTCTATTTATAAATACCTATTAATCTTGAATTTTTTAAACAAAAGATTTATGTTTTTAAATAAACAACAGAAATCGTGAATATGTGTCCATATGTGCATGATGTGCATGCACACAAAGTGGAGCCGAATTCTGCAGGAGATTCGGAATTGTCTAAAAAATCTGTTCAGTTACACGGTGTAGATTTGCTTATTTTTATAACTCACAGTAAGCCATATTGTGTACTAAACCACATTCACAAGTCTACACAATCCCAAATGCATGCAATTTGAGCAGGATGAGAGTTTTTTTAAGTTGTTTTAAGGTTGTATTTAAGGAAAAGATTTGGGTGGCTATTGACTTCTAGTGTTCGTTGGCAATGTTTGCCTCATATCTTCAGTGCTAAACTAAAAAGGCAAAATTGGACCCCAAACATGTCTTCACTGACCAACTACATCAGGAAACTGTAAATTTTTCTCCAAACCATTGCTTTAAGACTGAGCATAATGGTTTCAGTTGTGTACTAAAATATGCAACCTATTTTTTTTGTATTTTATGTTTTCCCTCCAGGTCCACTTGTACCATTAGTATGCTTTTATGTACCACACATGGTCTTAAATTATTTTTGCATGACCGTTTTCAACCGAATTGAACAGGCTGTTTTTTATGTTTGTTTTACTGTGCACTCTGTTCTGATTGGCTGTCTCCTATTGAGCCTCCTTCGAAAAGCATTAGAGCTGAAACATTTCTTAGGACTTGAGTGTGAATGGGCGGAGCTTAACTGCTATAGGCTGAATAAGCAGATGTATGTAGATGTGTTGTGACATCACAGAGACAGTAAATCCAAAGCAGGCTGTTTTTGCAGCATAGTCTTCATATATAGGCTGTATAGAATAAAATAAATGGTTTTGAAACTTCAACAATGTTTAGATAATATTTCAAACTCCCTTTATTTTAAAAAAGTAAGGTAAAAAGTAAAAGGAAAATTTGGTTTTCCATTCTATGAGTCCCTTAAGTTTGTTTTCTGTAGAGCAGGAGTTCCCAATCCTGGTCCCACAGATCTACCACCCTGCAGAGTTTAGCTCTCTGCCTAATCTAACACACCTGATCCAGGTAATGAAGGCCTCTGGGAGTCTATCTGACTATCAGAGCCAGGTGTGTTGTTTATGAACTCTCCAGGGTGGTGGATCCCCAGGACCAGGATTGAGCACCCCTGCTGTAGAGAATATGTCAACTTATTTTTACTAAGAAAATCAACAGAACATGTAAATTGACCAGAATTGTTCAAACTTGACACGTCAAACTGAACTGAAAATGGTGGAGCATAGCTATATGATTAAGTCAAGCAATATCACCTGTGTCATTTCTTTGAATTCATTTTGAAGGGCAGGCTACATTGCAGGACAAAATTGGAATGCAAAGCTGAGGTGGCACAGTATTCCAGCTGAGGGGGCATTGCACCAGGCCTGGTGTCAAAGTGCATGCGTTGCACCTGCAAGAACGTGGCAGACGTGACAGCAACGTATCTGACGAGAAGAAAATGAGAACAGGGTGTATGTGAGTGAGTGGAGGAGAGAGAGAGAGAGCTACAAACAGTGTGAGAGACAAGAGAGTAAGAGAGGCAGACGGAGAGGTGAAAACAAACAACTGTGCTGTGAGCGACAGATGTGTAATGTGTGTGTGTCTGGAGTGTGAGAGCGTTAAGCAAGAGGAACAATGCGTTCCTGCTAGGGAGAAAGAAACGCTCACGCTGTAGAGAAGCACACAGCAGAAACACAGCTTTTTGTAGCATTTGTGTCCATATAACACAACACAGTGCGAGACCCAAAAATACAGGCCACTTTTTAGCTAGTTGCCAGGGCAATAGTGCAATTATATTAATCACAATGGTAATGGCAAAATGGTCGAGAAGCACTCCAAGTTATATCTAGTCCATCCTTATCCCTAATTATGCTGAGAATAGGTCTAATATTATACTTTAAATGGGCAGATTTAATGACCACTGTTAAGCTGCTTGAATTCAGGTCTTTGGGGTCATGGTGTTCGGACTGTGTCTTTGCTGTAGCACTACCAAGCTGGATTAAATAAGGAACCAGAGACTGCCCCTGCTGACCATAGTGACCCTCAGCTCCATGTGTGACTGGGAAAGGTGTTTTTGTAGAGTAGGTTGGAGCAGCTTTTACATAGCGTTTTCAAGTTCTTCCTCCATCTTCAACATTTACACAGGCCTTCACCCACTTATGCTACTGTTCAAAAGTTTGGAATGAGTAATATAGTAATATAATAACGAGGGCTGTCAAATGGTTAAAATAATTCATTGTGATGAATTGCGTTCTTTTGTGTAGTTAATCATGATTAACCACATTTGTCCTATTTGACTGTAAAGATTTTTTTTTTCTGTTTAAAAAGCAGTACATTTGGTTAGAGCTACAGTGCCTTGCAAAAGTATTTCAACTCCCCTAAAAGTCATCATCTTGTTCTAGCCAGTATTTTTAGTGCAAACCAATAATTTGGTAACTTGGTAGAACCACTTTTGTTGCAGTATCAGCTTTAAATCAGTTATGGTAAGTTTCTACCAGCTCTGCACTCTGTTTGTAGACATTTTTGCCCATTCTTTCAAGAAGATTTGCTCAGGGCTGTTCAGGTTGGTTGGCTTGTGGGCCACAGTTTTGCCACAGATTCTCAATCGGATTGAGATCTGGGCTCTTCATCCTTTTATTATTAAACTTCTCCTGTGTTGCTTTGGCCTTGTGCTTGGGATCCCTGTCCTGCTGAAAGGTGATGTTTCTCCCAACTTTTAGTTTTTTAGCAGACTAAAGCAGATTATCTTGCAGTATCTCCTTGTATTTTGCACCATCCATCTGTCCTTCAGTTGTAAAAAGATGCCCAGTCCCTGCTGAGGAAATGCATCCCCACAGCATGATGCTGCCACCCCCATACATCACTGTTTTGATGCTGTTTGTTGAGGAATGGGTAGCGTTTAGAATTTTGGCAAAAAAGCTTGATTTTTGACTGCAAAGCCTTATCCCACATTTTAAATGGGTCACTCTGGTTTCTGGCAAACTGCAGATGTGATTTTGATGTGTTTTTCTTCAGTAATGGCTTCTTTCTAGCCAAACTCCCATACAGGCCGGTTGCATGCAGAGCTCTTGATATCACTGACTGGTGCGCCTTCAATCCAGTCTCAGCCACTGTGAGACTGAGCCACTCAGCCAACTCATTGAGGCTTCCCTTGCAAGTCCCCTTCTTGCTTCTTTCTTCTGAATTTTTTTGCTCTGAGTTTTGAGGGACGGCCTTATCTAGGCAGTGCCTGGGTGGTATGATGCAGTTTCCATTTCCTCGCAATTTCCATTTCCTCACATTTGATCCAGCAGCACTCACTGAGAAATCCAAACACTTAAATTTTCTTTTGTAGCCTTTTTCTATCTTGTGCATTTCTTAAACTTTATCTCTAATTTTCTTAGAATGCTCTTTGGCCGTCATTTACACAGCTGTCCTTAAGATTCACAATCTAATCAATGCTACTTGAATTAAAGGGTCTTTTATCCAGAAAAGGTGAACCTCTTTAATGATTGACAGGTTAGACTTAGACTGTGTCCTCGTTAGGGCAGTATTTTTCATCTGTCTAAACTTGGTGGTTCCACAGCACAAGGGTTAAATACTTGTGCAAACAGCATTTTCGAGTAAGAAAATGGAATTTTTTTACATTAAAACCAGTATCACTTTAAATTAATGAATTGTGAGGGTCAGTCTTTTAAATAAAAGATGACACAACACAAAATTGTCATTTGTAATCCAAATGGGTCTGATGACTTTTCAAGGGGGTTGAATACTTTGCAAGGCAATGAGGTGAACATGATTTCCAGTTTTCATCACCAGCGCCCTTTGAGAACAACAGTAACTAGATGTTCCAGCTTCTTGACGATTGTAGCCTCTCGCTTTCAAATCGCTACTTAATGTCTTGTTTTGAAGGAAACTGTATTTTTTAACTTTACTATTTTGTTAGTTTTGCTCCCACAAACACTACCACTCCGTCTGCTGAATTACGGATACTGGCACATCAGCACTGTGTTGTGTTTGTATGTGACACTTCAAACTGTACTCTGACACTTCAATGTACTTCAGTGATAAACAAATTCATAGCGTGGCAGTAGCTGGAAATAACTTTGGTTAAAATAGCAATGTCACGCGGGGGAAATAAAACAACACACAATGCGCAATCGGCAGGGCTTAATGGTGGAACAACACATTGTTCAAAAAGTCAAACTAGGACAATGCATTAATGATGTTAAAAAAATGGCATTAATAATTTTTATGTTGACTTTGACACCAATAATAATAAAGCTAAGGGTGTTAGGGGTGTTGTTAGGCACAATGCAATGTGCAAAAATGAAAATAATTTATAATGTAATAATCACAATACATTTCTTCTGCTAAGCAGTGAGTTTTTGTGACTGTAGGCTATAGTTTCTAAGCAAGATAATGGTTTTTAGTAAGTGACAGAGTAAATAAAATATATTCGGTGATATGTGTATATATTACGCATGGCTTAGCCAATCAGATTTTACAACCAGAACTATTTTGTGAAACCACTTTTAGTAGAGGTAAATATGTAAAATGAATGTAATATGAAAATTCTGAAATTGGTTTGTCTGGAATCAACAAAGCTGTAGATGATTCTGTAATAGCTGAAGAAGTGTATATAGTAGAGAACTTAAAAAGATATTACAATAAATTAATAAATATAGTATATTGTATTTCAGTTACTATATTCTGGTTATTGCCAAAGAAACTTGAAGTATAAAATAAAACATCTAAAAATACCCTGTTTATTTTATAATATTTCATTCTCTACTGTAGAATTCCAAACTTTTGAACATTAGTGTAGATCACTGGTTTCCTTCTGTGGGTCACAACCCACTGGTGGGACACAAGGAACCCACAGCAATGCATGTTTGTTTTTTCCACAAGAGCAGAGCTAAATGAAACACGCTTTAGATCCCATGCAGTAACCTCCCTGTTTTTACACTGTGATTGACAATGGTCAATGGCTGTGTCCATAACCATATATAACTATATTGTACATAGCACACAAATGAATGCACTTCTCATGGTGATGTACTGTTTTTGACATACTATTTAGCATAATAGAATGCTGTTTTGGATGTAGCTGATACAAGCAAAGACGAAAAGATGCACAGTTTGTGCGTTCAGACTACATATACAGACTACATGTACATATTGTCACTTGTGGTAAGAGCTTAATTGATTTTATGTAAATAAAAAAGGTGTTGTGTGTAATCGTGTAGACCTATCCATGTTTCATTCTGTTTATCATGGTAGGTGTTGTGCTTGTTCATTGAGAGGAGCATATTGAGTAAAAGTGGACTAAAAGATTAAGCACTTAAAAACTTTATGACAAGGTTAGTTTTATTTCACATCATAAAATATTTGGTGGTCAGACATCTGCTTGGACATCAATATCTGGTCCCAGTTATATAGTGAAGATACTGGCTCTCAGCTGCTTCCAAACTAGATCAGCCAAGCTCAGAAGGCAAGTTTTCTGATGAGAAAAAAGTAGCTGTTTTGTTTCAGGGCTTTTTAATGTTTGATAAAGGATTACCTGGGACCCATTAGAGCGGAGAAGCAGCTGAGCTTCAGCTACAGATCCTCTATGCTTTTTGAAGCTGTGCTGAAAAAATAAGCAGTAAGTGCGCAGAAAGGTTTTGATGTTCTTCCATAATATGGTTCCCTACTTTGTGCAGAGCTCGTTTTGTCAGGCTATGTTCTCTTCTTCACTTCACTACTTTATAGCTGGAGGTTCATTTTCTGCAGGATGCTGTTACATCCCCTCAGTCGCCTCATTCAAATTCAGCACGAATGTGTTTTTAGCACCATGCCTCAGAGCTTGAGTGCTTGTTGTTAAAGGAATAGTTTAGCGAACACAGTTCTCCTTTTACCCCAGATGTGGTCAGTCAGCCGAGATGCGTTTGAAGTTTTCGTCTTCAGTTTAGCACTGAAGCTAAAAAGTAGTGAAAACTTATACCCCACACAAACCACATTCACTTGTTTAGTAATGTCAAATAGACTTGCTTATGTGATTTTTGACCAGGACTGTGCAGAGATATTTTAGGGAGCAGGGGGAAAGGAGGGAAAAAAGGAAAGTGAATTAAACTTGAATTAGTCCACAGTTTATCACCAAGACACTTATCAGGAGATTCAGAGGAAAGCAAATGTAGTATTAAGTATTTTTCCCAAGGCAGCCAAAAAAATACAGCCCCACTATGGATTTAAAACAAAAGTAACAAAAGACAGCCCATGAATTGTCTTCCAGGACAATTATTACAATTATTATTCATGGCCAACAAGAGGGCACTGGTACAGGCTGAGGGTGAAAGGGCAGGGCCTTAAGGTCTATCTGTGCCCATGCATGTTTTTGACATCGTATGATGGACACACTGTTATGCAGTGGTGAACCGTGACTAACAATGCTATTATGCATGTTTTTTGACACTGTATCTAATGTATTCTTATCATGACTATTAACTGTCAAAAATACGTGAAAAAAACATCTATAATAAAGCTAATTTCTGTTCTTTCCCTGTGAGATTCTAGTAGTATATTACTACTAATCTAATGCTGGTGTACATTAACAGTTTTTGTCTATACTAGATTACACACAAACATTTGAAGCTTGTAAAAGCCTTTCTCTGTGTTTTATTTAAAGCTTGTAACAGTCCTAGCATAGAGCCACCACTACTGTTCTCCATTTCTAACAACTGACTGAAACCTGGTTAGACTGGTATGAATAGTCGGTAATGTATCCAGGACTTCCAGAACTGACATTTTTCTCACAAAATTGGCAATCAAAACATGATTGGTTGATTCCTCGATCAGTTCCTAATTATCTGACACATCAGGCCTTCAGTTCAGCTTCTAAAGGCCTAACCAATGGGAGAGCCAACCTAGATGTATCTACTCAGATAGCATGGTGAAGCAAAATACAGTTTAAATACAAGCTTGAGTCTATTGAATAAACAATAACTAAAATTTACAGGCGTATTTTATAGTGCCCAGAAATCATTAGGCCTCAATTGTTATGTCACATTGTTAAAAACAGTAGTGGCATCTGAAAGCTTGAGTTTTGTGAATACTTTTGCTGATTTTGATATATAACAACATGTCATACAGTGTCAAAAACCACTGAAGCAAGACTGAATGACATAACTAAACAGCTCAACATGGTTTAAAGCAGGTATAATGATTTAGGCAGGCAATTTGCACAGTGCTAATTGGTAGGATATAAGTTTAGTTTGTGTTAGCTACATTAGCCTTGTAGGTGCAGTGCATATCTTAGCTGATTAACTTCATTTGGCATAACAGAGAAACTGTACATTTGGTATTTTGCACTTTAAAGCACTTGGCCAGACTAGACAAGAGCAGTAAGGAAAACAAGTCAATTCACTCTCTTCCAGTCCTCAGTATTTGCATACACCATTATTCACTTGCAGAAATAGGTCTCACTCCTACATGTAGTGTGTTCATCTCTCTTGCTCACTCTCTCTTTTTTGCTCACACACACAGACACACCCCCACAACTCCACGGCCCTTACAGGCTAGTCTGTCCAGCCCCGATTATGTCATTTCTCCTTCACTGTTCCTCTACAGCGTCAGACAGGTTGCACATTCAGCATGGAGTATACTGCCACTTAGTGGCCAGTTAGCTTACTCTATTCCTATGGCATAAATACAGCACACGCGTTCTTGCATTTAATAACCCATGAATGCTCTTTCTTTTTGTTTGGGCTTGGGCCTTTGGGGTCTGTCCAGGAGGCCAGCCCAGTATTAGTTTAACAGAGGTAGACCTCTGAAGTCGTGCATCGATTTGTGTCCATCTATATGCCCAAATAAGGAGTCTGAGTCTAAGCTGTTTTTGTCTTTGGGGAAAAATGACCCCATCACACCTCATCAGGAGCAAAAATGTTCCAAGGCTGATTAATTCTGTCCTACATTCAGTACTGTGCAAAGTCATAGACCACCCTTCATTTATTTAATGATGAGTCAAAAGGGTCATATATACAAGGCATTCAGCATCAGTAAAAAGCAGAAAACATTATAAACAGAAAGCCTCAACAATTAAATTAATTCAGTATTTAATGTTTCCGCACTTTGCCTTTATTACAGTGTTCATTCATTTTGAGGAACTTGCTTACTGCTTTTTTGTCTATTTCCTTTTCTCAGTGTGGGCTTCTTGACAGATGCACTTTCTTTCAGACTGATAGTGTTGAGTTGTCTTCTCACAGTGGAAGGAGGGACAGTTCTTACTTACTTTGTTATGACTTTCCCTTTCCTTATAAGTGGACTATCTTAAATCTAATCTCCTCAGAAATATCTCCTGGAACTTGTCTTCAATGGTAATTTTGACTGGGAATTAAATAAATGAAAGTTGATCTCTGACTTTTTCACAGTATTGGATGTAGGACAAAACATATAGGCTTTGCAACATGTTTGTTCACCATTGAAATTGCCATTTATGTGTCTGTTACCTGAGACTCATTTGGAGTTCCGAAGGCTCATTTGGAAACTAATAGTGAACTGCAAAATGATACATTCTCAGAGTTCTATGCATGTAACAGCCGAGGAGTAGAAACAGGAGTAGTTTGAAACACTGGTTCCATTAGCGTAGCCAATCCTTCTGGGTGTGCTTTCCATGGCTTATGCAATAAATGCTTAACTTGTGTCTTAATTCCCGAGCTTTTAGTCATGAAATTTGCCTCCCTAATCGTGTGTGTTCTTTCTCCCCTTCTGTCTCATTCTGCTCCTCCTCTGTCTATCTCCCCCCCTCTGTCTCTTTCTCCCTGCAGGTCAGACGTCTCCTGTGAAGTCTCTGAAACCTGTAAGTTCAGCTAAAAGCTTTTAATTACGCAGTCTTACAGAATTAACACAGGCACGCTTGTGGGATGATTGGTGGGGGGGTGGGGGGGGAGTTATGATGTCAGGCGTGTTTTTAATGATTCCGGTAATGAATAATGAATCGGCTGCACCACGGCTGGGCCTTCAGGGTTCCAGTGAAGCGCTCTCAAGCTGGTTCTGCATTATTCACTGCCTCTGCGCACAGGCACCTCTCCCGGCTCCTTTAGCGCTAGCCAAACGCACTAAACGGGCTCCAGACAAACATCAACAGCTCTGGTTAGCACAGATGCTGTTGCAGTTCCTAGAAGTCTTGGTAAAGTGATAGAAAATCTAATTTGCACAGTCTTGCTCTTGCCCCAAATGTAATCCATCAGCCAAGACATGTTTAGGGTTTAAAGTTTGCTTCTTTAGTTTTGCAGAGGCTATAGACTTCATGTGGTTTCTATCCATAAAATGGACAAAGATATTAGTGACTTGCCTGATAAGCAAGTCTATATGAGATTGCTTAACAACTCATTATGGTCTGGGGAAACCGTGATGATTTTGACATATAGTTTACATGGTGTTAATTGGTGGGGTAAAAGCTTCCTTTTACTTGTTGGCTGCATAGCTCCAGTGTTAAAAAGAGAAGCAAACCTAAGCCACCATGTCTTGGGAAAATTATGTAAATTGTTTTTCAGCAAAACTATAAAAAGCTTTATAGTCTAATTTTGTGTGTGGCGGATTTTGCAGTGCTGAGCAGTCAGCGCAGCTTTTTGCAGGAGGATGTTGAGACATCTGGGTCTGAGGGTGCAGGCTTTGATCACAGCCACTACACTTTAATTACGTTATTGAAGCAGCCGTGAGCAAATTCCTGATAAGGAGCGCTGGAAGATTATTATGCAGCACAGCTCTGTGATGGCATGTTGATATAATTGGTGAGAGTCTTTACTGAGATGCTGGAACACGATGGCTGTGTGTGCGTGTGTGTGTGTGTGTGTGTGTGTGTGTGTGTATGTATGTTAGTGTGCTGCAGCCATGCCTATTACCCAGAAGCATGAGATGGCCACAAACACAATCAGCCCAGAAAGCCAGAGCCAACCTGAGCCGGTCCCCCAGTCACTCCCCTTCCCTCCAAACGTGGTGCGATCCAATTCACCCAAACTGGACCCGACCGAGCTCTACCTCAAGTCCAAAGCCATCCTGGAGAGCAAGCGTGAGTTACACTGACCACCACCTCGTATTCTTCGCACGTACACTACCCTTCAAAAGTTTGAAGTCACTTATCATACTACTAATCGAAGAATGCTGTATATCAGTTTGGAATAATTTTGGAAATAATGAATAACTGCTTTATATCCAAAATGACAGCAGCTGACATATAATGGAAAACACGTTTATTTCTTTTCTCTCTCTCTCTCTCTCTCTCTCTCTCTCTCTCTCTATATATATATATATATATATATATTATATATATATATATATATATATATATAGAAATATAAAATATATATATATGTATGTATATCAAATCCTAACCCTTAAATTTCAACTTGTAAAAAAAATACTTTTTTAATGTAATTTTTTAAAAGATCGTTTTGATTTCTTTCAAAGTGAAGCTGAAAGACTTAGATGTATCAAGAAGTTAATTTTTCCACATTTCAAGTCACTACCATAACACAAGAGTTTTAGTCCATAGGCGGAGCCTTATTTTAGCCACACCCCTGCATTTTAGAGCAGGAAGTGAGACTGCATCCCTGTCCCTCATGGCCACATGGTGAGCAGTTAGATCCCGTTGTTTTGAAGTAAATATGTCCCAAAGTCTGAAAATCAGTGTGCACCCTTAAGAACTGTTGCTACTGGAACACATTTTCTGCAATTGTGTAAACTTTTTTGTGTTTTCATGAAAATTATTGACTTTATGTATGTGCAACTTCAAAGCTGTGTTTCCTAGTCATGTACTGGCTAGCTAATTTTGAGTTAAAGTCAAAGTCAGTTAAAAGTCCACAATGTGTTTTTCAGCTCAGTCTTTGAACCCAGTGTGGTAGAATGATCCACATCATGAAAAAAAAATTAATTCTTGAAAGTGGTCTATAATGTGTTTACACTACATTTCATGTTTTTTTACAGCTTCCTGCTAATTGTTTGAAACGTGTGATATTTCAGGGTTATAAAAAATATGAAAGTTTTTATACTGTATATGTAATTGGTTTAATAATATTGTTGAAATGATTCTTCATCATTTCAAACTTTTGAACTGTAGTGTATGTGAACTGCATTAATGTGATCATAAAGGGTAAAGTGGTTGATGTTAATACTACCTGCTGACACTGACTCCTTTACTGTCCACTTGACCCCGCAGCTGCCAACATTAAGGAGCTGGACGTGTTCATCAAGAGGAATCAGGAGTCAGGCTTTGGCTTTAGAGTGCTGGGAGGGGAAGGCCCGGATCAGCCTGTGAGTGCTAAATATGTGAAATAAATACACTCAGTAACCTCTCAATGCTTCCAGCAAACACTGGTATATTTAGAGCGTAACCAAACCAGATCATTGTTGTAAATAGCTCTATCTCAGACCGAAAGTAGAGAAAAATCCAACCTTTCATTGAAGTAAATATAGTCTAATAAAATAAAAACCCTTATAATGTGTATATTATACACATATATACAAACCCAATTCCCAAAAAGTGGGGACAGTATGTGAAATAAAAAGAGAAAGCAGTGATTTTTAAAGTTTGACCTGGATTAAACTGAAGACAGTACAAAAACACAATATTTGATGTTTTGTCTTATGAACTTCATTGTGTTTTTTGTAAATGTATTCTGAATCTGTTGATCCAGTTTTGAAAGCAATTTTTTTTTCCATTTTTCAGTTATACGAGTCTTCAGCAACCATACAGGGACTTCGTTGTTGTATTTGCACCATACGTTTTTAATAAAAGACAGTTCTGGACTGACAGGCCAGTCTAACACCCCCACTCTCTGATTATTAATGGCATCTAAGAGACAACATAAAAAAATGTGAAAATTGTGTATCTTTCAGTGTTAATGGTGTTTTCACAGATGTGCAGATTACTCAGCAACACACTGCTGTACCTGGAACCAGGTTCTGCGGTCAGATGAGACAAAAATAAAGGTTGAGGCAGGGTTGGCTTAAAAAGGAGGATAATGCAGAAGCTCGTCTCTACTGTTAAGTACGGTGGAGGATCTGTGTTGTTTTTCCCATCAAAGGCCCTGAGAACCTTGTTAAGATACACAGCATCGTGGAGTCCCTGAAATACCAGGAAAGTTTAAATGAAGATCTGTTGAATCTGCCTAAGAGCTAAAATCCAAATACACCCAAATCCATCCAAAATTGGTTGACCACAATGACCACAGAATCATTTGACATGGACATCCCAGTCCCCTGTGAGCTGAGGATCTGGAGAGATTACATTGAGGAGTGATATATTTTAAAGTAAATTTACTTATTTACCTAAATTAAAGGTTTGAGGTTGAGCTAATTAACCACAAAGACAATTTCTCACAACCTTTTTACTCATGGGTGCCAATAATTATGCAGTTGGCTGTAATATTATTAACCCATAAAGTTGTATTTATTGCCAGCAGGAAGAAAAGCCATTTCACATTCATAGCTCATTGGAAAAAGCAGAGAAATTCAGTGTGGGTTCTAGACTTTCATTTGTGTTTGTCAGTAGAAGAGTAGGTATTTCATTGAGATTTGAATTCGATGAAAAGTTATTGCTGTTCATACAGTCATGTTTCGCATAAAGAAAAGCCGCCAATGCTGTTGTCTTTGATATATGCTAACTCTAACTCTAGACTCTGGGGGTTAATATCATGTAGATGAAGATAGCATAACATTATAAAGCCGTATCTCTCCCCCCTTCTAGGTGTACATTGGTGCTATTGTGCCTCTGGGAGCGGCGGAGAAGGACGGGCGTTTGCGGGCTGGTGATGAGCTCATGTGCATCGACGGTGTTCCTGTCAAAGGGAAGTCACACAAGCAGGTGCTGGAGCTGATGACCAACGCCGCCCGCAATGGACAGGTCATGCTGACTGTGCGAAGGAAGCTGGTTTACACAGGTAACATTACAATACAGGTGCGTGGTAGCCTGGTGGTTGGAGAGGTTAGCCAGCAACCAGGAGGTTGCAAGTTCAAATTCCAAGACTAATAGTTTTTGTGGTTGTGCCCTTGGAAGGACACTTAACCCCCCCCAGGATTCCACATGTCATCTGTGGGAAAGTAATTTTAGGATTGCATTTCACTGTTTTCACTGTTATGATTGCATTTTAATAAGTTTGAAGTGCTGTATGGTGGAAAGTGATATAGCCATGCCTTCATTTCATTTCAGGGTGGATTGCATTCAATTCTGACACAAATGCAGCATTTCATGGTTTAAATGCAAAGCCTCATGAATTGCTTTTCAGTAAAGAGGTCAAGTGACGTGAAAACAATGTAATAGTGATTTTGATTTTCATTTTGGGACATATTCTGTATGTCACTGTCGAAAATTAATGTCATGTGTGCATTACGTTTCGTCTTTTTCCACTATAGTGATGGTGCGAATTCCTCTCCGTACTCCATAGCTGGGTTTCCTTAGTGGTAAAGTCATGGCCACAACTTAATTATCTTGTTACCATGCCTTACTAAGTCGTGGCCATGCATTATTTTAATATATACAGGATGTCACCAGCTGGGCTCTGAAAAAGTATTAATTTTCATTACATTATGTTTTTAAAAGCGAACAAATATTCACATAATATTTGAAATAAATTAATAAAATGAATGCGCCAATTTTCATACCTCCTTGAGAACTTTGAGCCTGATGCAATAACTACAAAACAGTAACTCAGTTAGTTATAGCGCTAACATTAGCAATGTAGGCTCATAAAGACACTATGTTCAGTGATTGGCTGAAAACTGAGGTCTGGCAAATATTTGCACCACAAACAAACATTTCAAATGTGATGTTCAATAAAACTAATTAATGATAGTGTATTAAGGACATCAGTTGATGATGCCTAGCATATAAGGACAAGTGCTGAGGTCGTGTGTGTTGTAAAAGTATCGTATGGACCACTGTTACAGCAGAAAGACAGCAAGGAGACTGAACATTTGGACACTGAACAATCTCTCTTACAGTAATATGGTCTTAACATTTTGATGCTTTTGGGAAAGGAAGTCCTGATGTCTCGAAAAAGCAAAAAGCTCCATGAGCCAGAAGCACTGGCTTGAGAGTGAAGATGGCTCATAAATAAATAACCCTGGAATGGCATATCAGATTTTACAGTTCAGTGCTCTCCATCAGAGTCAATATCATGTGTTGACAAAATAGAGACTCGATAGCACAGATGTGCTGTAAAAGAGAAACGGGCTGTTTTTGCAGACGAGCAACTGTTTACTGAATGTAACCTGGGTGCACACGCAGCCTGCACCAGTTTAATGGCTGAAATTACTCTTTCCAGTTAGGAATTAGGAATGACTTCAATTCAATTTGGATAAACTGCCTTGTTTTAAAAGAGTAAGTGAGATAAACAACATCATATAAATGTGGTTACCTCAGATGTTAAGCCTGTAGCATTCCTTTTCATATTGTCACTGTTGTAAGAAAGCATATCTCCAAAATGAGGTTAGATATAGAGATGGCACGACAGCACATTTGCTTTTTTTCAAAACGATACCGAAGACTTGAATATTGGCTGAAACTAATACTGATCTGATGTTATTTCTTTAAGAGCTATTAAGCTTTAAAATGAGTGGCTTCATTAATTAAAGCATTATTTTCCCCGATTTTTCAAGGTGTTTGCAGAATTAAATGGTTCAGGCATAAATAAAGATTCCCTCAGAGTGGTTTGATGTGAAATGCTCTGCTGTAGACAAAACGTATCAAGTCATAATTGTTCACACTGGTCATGATAGGAACCAGACATCTGTGTTTAATGCCTCTGAAAGCTCCCTTTCAGAAAGAAATTGCAAAAAATTGCTCTGAATGTGCTGCCTGATGCCTGAGACTTTTTTTTTCTTACCATAATTTACTTATAAAAACTCAGAATATGTGCCGGTTCACTGGTGGTTTTGGATAGTAAATAAAATGGCCTTATTTATGTTGTAAACATCACAACCCCTGGTTTCTATCACCACCAGTGTAAAGAAATCTGAGTCAGTAAGTTTGTCTACAGTGAATCATTTCAGATCAAACCACTCTGAATGACTCTGTTTACACCTCAATCACTGAATTCTGCAGAACTTTTGAAATAGGTGGGATTTTCCTTTAAGATGAACATCCAAAAGTAGACTATCATGTCACACAAACATTCTTCTAACTAAGACAACAAAGGCCCAGAACAGTTGCACAGCTGAACGCTTGTATAACGAAAGAATGGCAAAAAATTTCCGTTCTCAGAGCTGGATTAATTGGTGTTTTCAGTCCCCAAACATTTATTAAGTGCTGTTGAAAGGAAAGATGATGTAACACAGTGGTAAACAAGCTCCTGTCATGAGTTTGTTGGAATGAGTTGCAGGCGTCATATTTCATAATGAGAATATATAGTTACACAAAAAACATCAATAAAGTTCAGAACATAAAACCACAAACAGCTAAAACTGGGTTGTGGTTGGATCTTCCAGCATATGTTCAAATCCACACAGAAATGGTTCAAACGACTTAGCTGCTCATCAGAGCAGAGTCAACAGGCCTGAAAGTGAATAATTTTCAAATATTTTCATAGATTTTAAATTTAATTTATTATTTCTGATCTGAATAGTGAAATGACAGCATAGCTTGTCAAAAAAAGGAAAGCCAGTCATGAAAACAGTGTGTTTAAAAATGAATTAACAGAGAACTCAAGTTCAGAACCATTGTGTCTCATGTTGAGAGGCCATAGTGCTGGTCAACAGTGGAAATGTTAAGCATGACAAATCACTTCTAATTAACCTACTAACAAAATTAAGAAATTATAAAAGAAATTAAACCAAATCTCAACATGAAAGGTCCATCAGAGTGCTTGTCCATCCCTGACCGTGAAATGCTCTTTAAAAATAGCCTTCATTCATTTATATTTTAATTAAATTTGATTATTAATGTGTTTAATTTATTTTACTTTATAAAAGACAGGATTTTTTTTCTTCTCTATTTTTTCTTTCAAAAAGATTTTTAAATATTTTTTTCACCGATCAATAACTAAATACCATACAATTTTAAAATGCTTATTTGATTAGAAAAGTGTGTGGAAATTAAGGCAGTATATTAAAGGATGTTTGATGTGTCTTATGTTGTTTTATTAGTTGCCTGGACTAATCGTCAATGGTTAAATATTTAAAGGCAACTGTTGTCGCCATTTACTTATGTTAGGTTGTTAATACGGACCTTTATGGCTGGATATTTTTGGTTGGTGGACTATTTTCAGTCCAGCAGTGACACTGAGGTGTTTAAAAACTCCAGCAGCTCCGCTGTGTCTGATCCACTCAGACCAGCGCAACACACACTAACACACCACACGTCAACACGTCAGTGTTACTGCAGTGCTGAGAATGATCCACCACCCAAATAGTACCAGCTCCATGGTGGTCCTGACCATTGAAGGGGTACAGGGTAAAAAGGGTTGGGACAGTCTGTAACTGTAGAACTACAAAGTGCACCTACATGGTAAGTGGAGCTGATAAACTGGACAATGAGTGTAAATAAAAGGAGGTGATTTTAGTGCTGATGACGACTGTAATGTTTTGTTTTCTATCAGATGGAAGGGAGGACGACACCGGGCCGTCCCACATCGCTCCTGCCCAGGTGAATGGTTCTCCTAAACCTCCCCACATTGAGGTGCCCAGTCCGTCCCAGCCGGAGCCCTACGACATCACCTTGCAGCGCAAAGACAACGAAGGCTTCGGCTTCGTCATCCTCACCTCAAAGAACAAACCACCACCAGGAGGTGAGAGATACACAGAGGCTGAAAGTGATAGCTCAGTGAAACATCTAATTTAGACTAGTCATTCAGCCAAGACGTTTCCTTTCCCAGCTCACTGACACTGTAAGGCTAATGTTGCTAAGACATAATGAAGCTTATATCCACTAATTACCATTGCATAATCTGCATGCCTAAATAAACTTATTGCCTCAAACCACACCGAGTTGTTAAGGAATCTCATATGGACTTGCTTATGTTGTTTCTGACACTGAATGAAATACTATAAAAGCTATAAATGTGATCTATAAATGGACTAAAGTATGCCATGTAGCTTAATCCAAGTAAAGTAATATCAGAAACCACATATGCAAGTCCACATACAATTCCTTAACAACTCGGTGGTTTGAGATTTGCATGATGCTAATTAGTTGATGTAAGCTTAATATACTTGTTAGCTACATTAGCCTCACAGCTCCAGTACAAAACTAAAGAAGCAAACTTCAGATACCAAACATCTTGACTGATCAACTACATTTGAAATGAGAGTAAATTGTGTAAACTGATTTTTCACCAAACAGTACCTTTAAAGAGAACCTCTGCTTTATCGCTTATATTTCCTGCCTGATACATATAAGTGTTCACAGAGTCACTCTCTCTCTCTGCTGCTGTATTACTCCATCTTTCTCTTGCTGTGTGGAAAGAAGTTGTTTCTTTCCATCTTTCTGCCCTCTTTCACTCACTCCAGATGTCACTTTTTGGAGCAACATTCTAGACATCATCTTTTTCAGAAACGTCCATGTTTATGTTAAAATGACAATTCCGCATGTGTGAAAACATTATGGCTGTGTAATAAGAGGGTGCGGGTGCTAAACTGGCCTGCTTGTCTTCTAGTGAAAATGCATGGCACATTATGATGTGCAAAATAGGACAACAAAAGCCCAAGACAGTTGCACAGCTAAATACTTATATAACTAGAGACATTGTAAAGGAGGAGACAAGTCACTGGATAAAATATAAATGGGAAAGCTTGTAACACTGAACATGGCATGTCTTTGAAGAGAAAGTCCTGCCCTTCAATAAAAAGAGCCAGTCAGCTTGCTGGTTAAGCTGCTAGCCAGAGCAACCCAAAAGACATATTTCTGTGCCTAATTTGAGCCAGGCTAAACTATTCATGAGGTTTTTGTCAGATTTTACCAGTGACTTCATATATGTTTTTGAAGCAGTAATTTGGCCTTCAGTTTTTATTTTTTTTATTTTTTCAGTTGTCTCTCCTCCTTCACAGAGATAGGAGTCTGGTCTTGTGTGGCTGCCTGGTGATGTTGCCAAGATGGCTGCCAAATAAACAAACTTTGGTGTAAGAACTTTGGTACAACAGAAAAATGGCAAAAAAAATTAGCTTTTAAAACTGGATTAATTGGTGTCTTTAGTCCCCAAACGATTGTTAAGTGCTGTTAAAAGGAAAGGTGATGTAACACAGTGGTAAACATAATCCTGTCCCAACTTTTTTGGAACGTATTGCAAACATCAAATTTGGAATAAGCATATATGTACAAAAAAACAATGAAGTTCATAAGGTAAAACATCAAGTCTCATGTTTTTATACCTTTTTCACTTTAATTCAGGTCAAACAGAACTTGCTTTCTGTTTTTTATTGGCGTTTCACATACTGTCCCAACTTCATTGGAACTGAGTTTGTAAAACCGCAGTCTTTCAGTGTCTGTAACTTAATACAGTCATTGTAGCCGTGAATAAATGCATTCCTCAGGGGGAGAGACCCAGGTTACACACATCATTCAGCTGCTCTCCGAGGCACAGTCTAGCTTAGCAGCATAAAGATTACACTAATGAAGACAGCAGGGATGGGGAGCCCATCTGGGCCCTAATGTGGTTATCATTAGCCCAGAATAAACCAGCAGTGTAGACTTTTGTATGTGAAATTACAAAGCAAAGTGGCGTTTGAAAATCCAACCTAAATAGTCGCTGAGGAAGATTCCCTAATGGCATTGCTGTCCGCATTAGCAAGTTAAATTTACTCTGAAATACTGAATGTTAATTGTTGGTTACTCAGAATTTTGAACCAGATCCTTTTTTTTCGTACTGATGCTTAAATTAAAAATGCTTTATTAGAAACATCTACATTGGACTTTATGAGCTCCTGCCTTATAGGTCACTATATAGGTATACAGTTACAGACTGCAGCCCATCTGTTGTCGGCCACTATCTACTCCCATTGGTCAGTTTCTAACTACAAGACCACTGTTCACCAAATATTATTGGGTGGTGGTCCAGTCTCAACACAGCAGTTACCCTGACATTGTAGCTGTGTGTGCTGTTAGTACGAGTATATCAGGCGCAGCACTGACAAATGTCAGTATCACTGCTAGGTTCAATCCAAAAGGTATTCAGCAAATAGGAGTTTGTTGGTCAGAAAATGACCACTTATGAAAGGATGACACAAATTGCAAATTGTGCTTGACAACTGATGGGCTTTAGTCTCTAACTGTACACCAGCAAAGTGGCCAGTGAGTGTATAACGCAGGGTGCACAAACTCTTCGTCCTGGTTGCCCAAATAGCAAAGTTTGTAGTGGGGCGAGGGGAAAAAAATCAAACATCCTTACGGGCCAACTTTGGTCCAAGGGCCATTCTAATGCTTTAACCCAGAGGTGCCCAATCCTGGTCCTGGAGATCTACAGTAGAGTTGAGCCTGATTAAGGAAGAGAAGGCTTTCAAGAGCATCTGAGTGTTAGAGGCAGATACGCTGGATCTAAACTCTATAGGATTGTACATCTCCAGGATCAGGATTAGGCACTTTTGCTTTAAATAGTCAAGCCTTGCAATTGTTTCATACCTTGTAGGCCATGGAGGAGTATGTCATTTGTTTTATGAGTGGTCACTAACTACGTTTACATGCACACCAACAATCAGTCTGACTAAAACTGATAGTCACAGTCACCGTCATATAAAGAGCACTAGGTCTTAGTCAACCTAAGCTTAGCCTGATTAACACCTGGTGCAGGGCAACATTGGCCAGACTACTTCAGATAGATTTGAACATATAAATCACTCCACTGACTTGCACGCAGAGATTTTTTGCAACATTTTGCAGCTTTTCAGTAGTACCAGCAGAGAATTTCTAGCAAGTAGAACTGCCGCTCAGTAATGTCCTTTAGTTGCTAGAGGGCACTGCTAATCAAGTCCAAAATTAATGGGTTCCTATTGAGCTTTTGGGCAAAATTATAGTTTGTAAATGCTTAATCAATTTTAATTCAGGAAAATACTGCTGTTATATTTTTGAGCAATTTTGAACTCTGAAAGAGACAGTTAAGTTTTCTTGGATTTTTTTTAGTGGAATACATCCTTGTACTTTCCAAAATGAAAGGAAGGTCCTCCATTACTGGCTATAAAGCTTTACTGTTTTGTTTTTTTGCTGTTTAGTTCCATTCACTCCCATTCATTCAGGACTCTCTACAAGCCCTCTAGCATCTCTCAGTCATGTTTTTTGTATAATGAGGGAAACAAGAAGTGGCCAGGCTTCCCATGAACTCGTTATTATACCAAACGATGGGAACTCATACATGGAAAACCATCATTAAGGGAACGTTTCATGTTATAAAGTCAGACTGTGCTGCCGTGTGTGTAGACATGACAGTAAATGTGTTAGTCTTTTATACAGCCTCTGTAAACGTATTGGTTCAGTCCAGTTTTTGAGGCTAACCAAGCACTTAGTCGGGTTATTGTGTGCATGTAAGTGTAGACAATGACTCAGTATTTAACTCTGTCTATATTTATCTCCTTCTTCAGTAATCCCTCATAAGATTGGACGGATCATAGAAGGCAGTCCTACTGACCGCTGCGGCAAGCTCAAAGTGGGCGACCGCATCTCGGCTGTTAACGGCCAGTCCATCGTGGACTTGTCCCACAACGACATAGTGCAACTCATCAAACAGGCCGGCAACAGTGTCACTCTCACAGTGCTGCCTGAGGAAGGTGAGTCAGGAATTCTTGGAAATGTAATTTCCAGTTCCAGATTTTCAGTTGATCACTTATCGTTGGGCACTTTACTGGTTAAGAGTTTATATTCCTCTTTGTATTTCTGAGCAAAAAGCAATCTGTGAAGTTCAAACTTGAGTCTTGAAAATGTGAGAGTGATGTGTGTGTTTTTGTGCACACCACTGACCATTCTATTTATTTTTCAGAGCACAGTGGACCTCCGTCAGGCACTAGCTCAGCCAAGCAGAGCCCAGCCTCTCAGCACAAAGCAGTGGGCCAGCAGGCTGCCAGCCGGGATGACAGGTACAACCTCAGTCCCAAACAGCGCACTCAATCACACAGCACGCACACAAGTACACTCCTGCTTGACTCTCCACATACCTGCCAGCTAAGAATGCACTGTTTGTTGAGCTTCCATACTCAACATCAGGGCCTGCTCTAGCCTTTTGGGGACGCTAAGCAGGATTTTTAGGGGCCCCTCCATCTTGCTGGCTGATGTACTGTAAAATTAAAGGCTAACCAATAACTATAACTACCACAAGCTGTCGAAATTCTTCAAATTTATAACTGGCTAATTCGTGCATTGCTGACGATTGGATGCTTCTTTGGGCTTTACAGTTTAAATTACTGATAACCTTCTCAGGATTTTTATTACTGTTATAAATGCTTTATGCTTTACCTTCTGCATACTTAGGTAGGTACTGAATATCTAAACCTGAATTAACAAAGAAAGTTGTTAACTGCTGTTGTGAAATGAGTCAGCTGTGTTTAAGAAGCTTGAACTTAGCCAATCTAAGTCTGTCTAAGTTGAACCTGCTTAGTCAGACAGACGCCAGATCCACTACTTATTGTTGTTCAGCTACAAGCCAAAACAAATGGCATAATGTTAACACCAAAGAAAACAAAACATATTTTTATCTTTAAGCTTTTTCTCCTCATGATTCTTCTGAAGGTTATATTTGTGCAAGTGTCACTGCACAGTAGAACAGTACACCACCACTCCAGAGTCTGTTTAATGTTCCTCAAGGTCTTTTGCAGTTAAAAAGGGGTTTTGATTTGCCTTTCTAGCAATCCTGTGAGGAGATCTCTTTGTAAGTTTTCTTGGTCTTCCAGACCTCAACTTGACCTCCATTATTCCTGCTAACTGCCATTTCTTAATTACATTACAAACTGAGGAAACGGCTACCTGAAAACGCTTTGCTGTCTTCCCATACCCTTCTCCTGCTTTGTGGGCATCAGTTATTGTAATTTTCAGAGTGCTAGGCAGCTGCTTAGCGGAGCCCATGGCTGATTGTTGGCACAAGGTTTGAGGAGTCAGAGCACTTATAAAGCTTTAAAATTTGCATCACCTGACCTTTTCTAAAGATGACTGTGAACAAGCCATAGCCCTAACAAGCTAATTAAGGTCTGAGACCTTGGCAAAAGTTCTCTGAGAGCACAAATCTCTTGCCGTGCTCTAAAACTGTACAAAACAAAACACAACAATACACTAATCTTGCTTAAAATGTTGAAAAGAGTGTTTCATCATTAACTTTATGTCATTGGAGATCAGTTCATCTTCTACTCACTTAATTATTCACGGTAACAGACATTATTCTAAGTCTGTTTCTTTATTTTCATTATTTTCCATATTTTAGAACAACAGTGAAGACATCTGAACTAAGTAATAAAGCGATGCTAATCAATAGGATTACAGAAGTATATTACTAAATCACACAAATACTGGCCTTCTACCAAGAAGAGCTATTTAGATCCACCCTGCCTCACTAACTGACAAATTAACTAAGATGAACAATTCACAATTAAGCTTTTAACAAGGCGCACATAGCAATTAGGTTTATTTGATGATCTTAATAAAATACTGAAGATAGCAAAATGGAAAAGTGCTGTGGCAAAAAAAATCTCATATTTTTAAATCTTATATATAAATCTTATATTTTACATTGTTTAAAATAGCCCTTTTTTGCTTTTATGCAGCTTTGCACACTTTTGGCATTCTCTTAGCAGCTTCATGAGGAGCCACCTGGGATGCTTTTCCAACAGACTTGAGGACACAAGACCATGTTGGCTGCTGAAACCTACTTGCTGTGGGAAACCATACTGTGGCTCCTCGTGAAGCTTAAGTGAATGCCAAGAGTGTCTAATAAGTCCAAAATCCAAGAAATGTTTTGAAATAAATCTATATATGTGCATACACTTCACTATTAGTATTTGTCTTCAGAACAAATTTCATCTGATTTGCAAGCATTTAGAACAGTTTGGTGAGTCTAAACTTTTGGTTCTCTACAGCTTTGCTTTCTAGGAATTCCAAAAGGTCTAATCTGCAGATATCATCTTATCAGCTGCTTAAATAATCATGTAAACAGAAGCTCATGTGTGAGGGTTCAGTTGTTGTTTACATCTCCTGTAGCTTGTTAGTAAAAGTCCAGAAGAGGTTCAGATGCGCTGCGTTGGGTTGCAGAGTTGCATACATACATGCTCCATAACCACAGCTCCTGCTGGATTACGGACAGACACTGTGGGTGCTGTTCCTCGTATCACTGGGCCTTTGATCTTCCTCTTTAAAGCAGATTACCTGGTTCAGTTCATTAAGCCATTACACCGGTCATAATGCTTGCCAAGTCCTCTGCTGGCCTGCATGCCTCTCTCTCTCTCGTTCCTTACAGCTTTCCTCTTCTCCTCTCAGCAGCAGTAGCCAAAAAGGTTTTGCCAAATGAATCCACTGGTTTGCAGTGATATACTCTTTCTTTAGCTGTGTATTCCATGAGAAAAGCCTTCACACTGTTTACTGATAACAGTTCCTTAAGTTAGCAAAATGTTAGTTATTTGCAAACTGCAAATTTAGCTTGCTTGATCCAGTTCATCAAGCATTCAGGAGCTTCTGAATGTAAGACTCCTTTGAAACCTTGCTGGAGCAAAACAGTAAGTTCTACACTTTAGATCTATTACTATCCATTATCTGTTGACAACATTTTCAAATGTAATAACACGTTTATTAACGTTTTCATATTTATTTTTACAAATCAGCAGTGAGGTCTCAGCTGTTGGAGCGAAACCTTGTATCTCCATTTTTTACATTTTTTATGTAATTTGAAAATGTCAGCTGCCATTTACACTGTGTCAACATTTTATGATTAATTATGATGAACAGAAATGGTCGAGAATAAAATCTTGTTCTATTAACTTAAGAACGTTAAGAACGTTTGTTTATTCTCATGTAAAGATACTTTTCTGAAGATAGAAGGTTTTGTTCCGACAACATCCCAGGTGGCTCCAAATGTTGCTACTTGAGGAAATGCCAAAAGTGTACACAGCTGCATAATTTTATGTGTTATTTCATAGATTTTGATGTCTTCACTATCGTTATAAAATATGGAAAATAGTAAAAATAAGGAAAACCCAAGTTTCCAAACTTTAGACTGATAGTGTATGTGCTCATATGGAAATAAATGACAATGCTCTCTACATACTCTGGGGCCCAGCACAGTGGCAGCTCACTGTCAGAGCATCACTTTCGCTTAAGCCCATCAAAGCACTGAGCTCAGCGGGGTACGGGCTGTGAGAGGCCTTCAGCGCCTTTGTGGGAATTACAGCTTCTAACCTGTACTCTGTATCCTCGGGAAGGAGAAAGAGGCTCTTGAGCGGTTTCGATAATTCCACGCTGTGGAGTGAAGTGAGAAGCCTTAACGCACCCTTGGCTGCTGGGTGCTGGAACCTGGTTTCTATGGTGATTGTTTCTATGGCGATTTTTAGGAGCGGCCTGGAGACAGAGGAACGGAAAGAGGGTGTGGCCTGGGCTGAGTACAGATCCCTCCCTAAGAGTGAGATGGGCACTTTGATCACTTCGGGTAGCAAACAGGTAAGACTTCACTTACATTCATATTTATAAACCTTACTGCTCTCCGCTCAAATATGACCTTTATGTCTTCAAACTTTATGTTTGTATTTGCAAATGATTCACAGTGTGGGGGAGATAACTTGATGTCAGCATGAATTGGAAGTCAGCAGATTTTCCTTTCATACCGTGTGGTTTATTTTCCTGAATTTCCCTCCATTTTTCCCCCCAGTTTAGTCATATTAAGTTCCCACCCACTAGCCCCAACCAAATCATACAGTGCTATCAAGCTGGAAGTGCTGACTTGCAGGGGAGAGGACAAACAATACAGCAAAGATGGAGAATTCATAAGGCTGGAGTCCCCAAAACCAAAAGCCTTAATGCGCTTTTGCTCGATGAAAGTGTCCAAGCCGAGCTTGTCGGCTCATATTGTAATGGGAAAAAGAGTAAACAAAAATAAAAATGGAGTCACCGTATGTGTTGATCTCTTCTGGTCACACTGGGGACGCATTTTAGTGAAAGGTGTAAGTAAAATCCAGCCGAAGTTTATCTACATATGACCCAGACACAAAACACATTCATGCAATGTGTAAACAGGCTCAAAGATAGTAGAATATTTTTTTTTGCAAAGGTATGATATAATGAATCATGCATAATATGACCAGAGACTTGAACTAACAAGCTAAAACAGCTCAATTTTAATTTCAGAATGACTTTAAGAAATATAGTCCAGCACTGATTACAAATTACTTGACTAAAAATGTAATCAGTAACATAATCTTTTAGATGTAATAATCTAACAGGTTTATTTTTGGATTACATAGGGAATATTTCTGATCTTATATGTTTCCTTTGTGCTTCTTTAAAACTAAATTGTTTCCTCTTGTCTTGTCTCCACTCTTGTCTTGTCTGTTTGAAGGTCGAACCATCTGAATGTATAACCATACAGTCCACTCAGCAATTCTTTATACTCCTAGAATGTTTGTTATCGTAATAACATTGCTGTTTTGCAGTTTATAGGCACCACCAGTAAATAATCTAATTCAGTGACATTCTTTAAAAAAAAAGGTACTTTTTAAAAAAAGTAACTATAATCAGATTGTATAATCTGATTATTTCTAACGAGTAGGGGTGTAACAATACACATTTTCAGTACTGGCTCCATGATTTTATATTCTCTTAATATTTTGAACAATATTCAAGTAAGAAAAAAATGATTACTATATCCATGTTGTTGCACAGCTCACTAATGCTGGTGTGGGTTATTTATTGCTGCAGACCGTTTGCAAACTTGCTGATTACTAAGAACTTGATTTTTGAAAAATTTTGTAGATTACTAAGAACTTAATTTTTGCAGATTACATTTTCGAAATCAATAAGGTCTCGTGCATCATCCACATGAGTCACAAACAACATAAAAACAAATGCAGTAGCAAAAAAATAAACAAAATAGCATATGTATAATCAAACTTTATTTAAACTCAAGTTTTAAACGCTAAAACATTAATAATAAAGATCAGATGCATGGCATTGTTTTTTCAGATTAGCCAATGCCAACATACTGTCCACACTGCTCATGTGAAGTGTGAAGTAAAAAAAAAACAAAAAAAAAAAACATGACTTCCAGTGTGTCTGTACTCATTACGGCCGCATGTTGCGCTGTATTCAGTCCAGTACCAAATGCGAAAGTAGTTCAGTTCTGATTTGAAAAGATCACGTTGTGTTCCCACAGCTCTGAAATGATCACATTTAGGCAAAAAAAATCTGATTTGTGCCATGTCAACTCTGTGATTATCACACGTCACAGATCAGATCACAGTCAGTCTTTTACAAAGGTGCCTAAGCTTTCTTACTGATTTGGCAGTATGAATTTGGTAAAGGGAAAATGATAGTCCTCGTGCCTGTTCCTATAATGAGCTATTTTAGCTGTCATCCTTTGATAAAGTAGCACTGAATTGTAAAGCAGTGAACTGAGGGAACAGTGCTCACCTCAGGCAGGTTCAGGTGAGACACCGAGTCTCGCTGCCTGCACCCATCTGCTTGACACGGGGCCAGGATTCAGTCTACCATTTTACATTGGACATGGTGTTCTGTAACTTTGACAGCTGTGCGACAGCAAATGCAGATAATGTGCTCAGGTTCTTTGTCTTTTCAAGTAGAAGCAGAGTTGAGCAGTAATTACTTACTTAAGCTTGAATGGCTGTTTTACCATTTGTACATACTTTGGCTCGTTATGTTAGATCCAGCACATCTAACAAAATTGATCTGTGTAAACCTGATAAAGCATCATGTTTACAAAAAGTACATTTTGATTGTTTTCTTAGTCTAAGTAAAAATATGTTAACGCATCCTCTACAGAGAACACACTTAAATATGATATTTGTCTGCTAGTTTTAGTGCACAATTTTTTTCAACGTATCAGAAAACAAACACGAAATATCAAATGTGCCATAACTTTTGCACAGTCCACATTTTGTTTTTATTTTTATGTTAAATTCAGCAAATAAACAATAATTATGCAATAAAAGGTGCAGAAGTGTGTTCTCTGTAGACTTATTTTCTCTGTTAACTTATTTTCACTTAGAAAACCAACAAAACATAATTTGACCAGGGGGGTCCAAACCTACGGAACCCCCTTGGTGACATCCTGTATAAATAAAAATAATGCATGGCGTCGCCTTGTTAACGCATGGGAACGAGATCCTAATGCGTGGCCACGACTTAGTAAGGCGTGGGAATGAGATGATTAAGTCGTGGCCATGACTTAGTAAGGAGTGGGAACGAGATCACGGCTTACTAAGTCGTGGCCGTGCTTTAGGATCTCGTTCCCACGCTTTACTAAGTCGTGGCCACGACTTAATCATCTCATTCCCACGCCTTACTAAGTCGTGGCCACGCATTATTTTTATTTATACAGGATGTCACCAGCAGGGCTCCGTACAAACCTGTGCATACAACTGTGGTATTTTGTCGTCATTTATCTGGGAAAAAATGGACAGTATTGGATGGATAAATTCACCTTAAAACAATACGATACTGAGAATTTGATTATTATTTTTAAAAGTATATCTTCCTAGAAGGACATTCTTTTTGATTGTACTGTACTGACGGTTAGGAAAATGACTGTGTCACTTGTCTGTCTGACCATGTGGGTTTATACCTGTGGCAGGGCTGTTTTCTGGTGGAGTTGGAGAGAGGCCCACGAGGGTTTGGCTTCAGTTTGAGGGGAGGAAAAGAGTACAACATGGGTCTGTTCATCCTGAGACTGGCTGAGGACGGACCGGCACTGAAGGATGGCAGGATACACGTGAGTTCACACCCGCGCAGTTCTGTTGACTGGGTGGTGAATTGTAGATAGCAGTATAGTATAATAATAGTATAGTCGTATGGTGTAGTAGTACAGTATAGTAGGATTAGCATAATGATAGTAGAGTAGTGTAGTAGTAGAGTATAAGGATAGTATAATAGTAAAATACAGTAGTAAAGTATAATGATAGTATAGTACAATAATAGTTTAGTAGTAGTAGTAGTAGTAGCAGTATAGTGGCAGTATACTAGTGAAGTATAGTAGTAGAGTATTATGATAGTATAATGGTATAGTACAGTAATGGTGTTGTAGTATAGTATGATAAAAGTATTGTAGCATAGGTGGTAGTATATGATAATGATAGTATAGTAGCATAGAATAATAATAGTGTAGTATAGCAGTATAGTATAGTAACAGTATAGTAACATTGTATGGTAGTATAGTAGTAGAGTATAATGATAGTAGAGTAGTGTTTGACCGATAGTATTGTATTTTAGGATAGTATTGTAGAATAATAACAGTATAATAGTATAGTAAAATACTAGTATATTAGTATAGAATAGTAGTGTACGTTGTTAAAATACTGAAAATGTTAAAAATGGTATTCCACCACAGGTACTGCTTGACCTTTAATCGAACCAATCACATTTCTTTATGACACTGTGACGATTTTTTTTTAAAAGACAAGAATTTTTATTATGATTGGGTTTTATTCCTCTGTATCATTACAACCTCATTAAAAGGCCCATCCTTAGTGAATAGTAATGCTTAGCAGGTTAAACACAGTTCTGACTGCTGTGCACTACAATCGTGTGCAGAAAAACATCCGTATCTCGCATTAGTGGTTATTGTAGGAGGCAGAACGCCTGTGATTAAGCAGGATGGCCCTTTGAGTATGATAGGGTGTATATGAGCACTGGTTATTATAGAAAGACTTCTAACAGTTTGTTTGTCCTGCCAGGTGGGAGATCAAATAGTGGAGATCAATGGTGAGCCTACCCAGGGCATCACACACACACGGGCCATTGAGCTGATCCAAGCTGGAGGCACCAAGGTCTTGCTGCTGCTGCGGCCCGGCCAGGGCCAGATACCTGACCATAGTGAGTTCCTTTTGTCAGTAGCCTGTCAGTTACCAGATACTTGACTACAGTAATTATTGAGTTGTTCTTGATCACAAAGTGTAGCTATTAGCCAGTGACCATTTAGTCAATTAGTGCATTAGAAGGAAATTAGAAATGATGCTAATGCTACATGCACTCACTGGCCACTTTATTAGAAACACCAGCCTGTAGGTCCACCTTACTGGTGTACAATTAGAGACTGTTGATGTATAATTTGTGCCATTCTGTAGCCCTTCATCAGTGGTCAGTGTCTGTAATTGTACACCTATATAGCGACCTGTAAGATTGGTGGGGCTCATGATGTGGTCAGTAAGTGGAAGTACAAGTAAATAGTGAGTGGATATTAGCCTTGAAGAAAGGCTTTTCATACTAGTCATATCTGGGTGATGCTTTTAAAGGCTAACCTGCTCAGGAAGCTCCTCACAGTTTTAATAGATCTCAGATTTTTGCAACAGTTATAACAGGCTCTTCTATTACAAGTGGGCTAATTTTTCATTAACTGTGACTGGTTTTTCTGTAGTCGGTTGTGGTTTCTAAATCAGTCCATATTGGCCATCAGTGCCCACAATCCTGTCGACTTGCAGCTCAGAATTATAAGTTGTGCCCTTAAAAGGTACATCGCCCAAACACATCCCAATAGTACGGTACTGTCTGACAAAAATACAATGGTGAAATGTTGTACCCACCAGTGTATTTTTCTGTGTGTGCAATTGGTGTGTTCTTGCTGGCCACAAAATTGATTCATTTCGGATACTGCCTCCCCCCCCAACTCTCTATACACACACAGTACAAATGTTCTTTTTTCTTTTAATGCACTCCAGTCTTATTCCTCAGAGTGCTTTGTGTGTGTAGAGACTTGACAGCAGTGTTGTGGCGCTTCTATTTTCATGCAATCACCTTTCTCAATCTGTCACCCTCTTACTTTCTGTCCCTGTCTTTCTCACTCTTGTCTCTGGTCTTGGCTCCTCTTTCTTTCCTCTTTAGGTCTGAACTCTTCTTCCACCTTGTGCTTCTACATGAAACCAGAGCATCACTAAAGACTACTCTGCTTTTCTTGGTCTGTCCTTAATAGCCTTGGTAAACTTTGCTCTTCCTCCTCTAAGCTTCACTTCTCTCTTTTTTTTTTCTTTCTCAGAATTGTTGCTCTTTGCTTATCATACCTCTTTACCCCTTTACCATAGTCAGAAACAGACCTTTCACTGTTAAAGTTACAGAGAAATATGATTTGGCAAAAACATATCAAGATACCGCATTCAAGACATTTTCTCACTACACAATATTTAGTCTTCCTGAGATGATATCAAAACTAAATACAATGATTTTAATTCGGTTTCACATACTGCACCGCAGTAAATCCAGTTAAGCAGGATTAATTGTGTTCTCTTTGTAATTAAACATGCAGTTTTTAAACACAAATGATATCCATGATATGCTCAGATAAGCCGGTTGTGACACAAAGTGATATAACTTAGCACAATAAATAGTGCCATATTTTCCAGCAACTGTTGCAGTAATACTTTCTTATTGCTTATTAACATAGTTGACATCAAACAGAGTTTGTATGTCAAGGAATAAACGGTTCCTTGATTAATTAAATTGCATGATGATTCATTAAAGGAGATAACAATAATGACCGACACCATTACACGGCAAATTGCAGTGACTAAGTGATGTTTTGCTATGGTGCATTAATATATGATTGCTGCAAGGCAGGGATTCCTGAGGATAATTCTTGTGACCAGATATTTTTGAAAATGTTGCTTTTTAGGCATAGATAAAAGAATGAATGCTGTTATCTCTCAAAAAAAAGAAGACTATTTCTGTGCCACCAAGTTCATTTTGCTCTCTGGTTCACTTTGACATCTTTGCTCCGTCACCTCTGTCTGCACCCTTATCAGTCCCAAGGGAAAACAGAAACATCAGTGTCGTTCTAAGATGTTCATTTTCTCGCTCCAGCACAGATGCATATCTCGGTTGCTTGAGGCCAAAAGCCTCAGAGAGTGAACAGAGAGTGTGTAGTTTGTGTCTTTAGAACAGAGTAAATTTTAATTTGGGAAATCTCTGAACATTAAAGCAGTAGTTTTCAAAAAAGAAAACTTTTGTTTTTGCACAAAAACAAACGTTTTAGTACAAAGATTCCTAAACTGGTCCTTGGAGATTTCCTGGGCAGTCCACATTTTTGTTCTATTCCAGTTCCAGTATAAGACATAACACTCAAGTTTGTTCAGAGCAGGAGCAGAACAAAAAATCCATTTTACCAAGGGTTCCCCATGAACCATCCAACTACACATGACTTGTGTCTTTTTTGTATGATAATTCTGGTAATTCCAAAGAAATGCTTTTAACCATAATGCTCGCCATTCATTTTAGATGTTAAGGAGATGATGACGGGTCCACCTGCAAACTTCTCAAGATACCCTGCACCTGATGAGTCATCAATGCCAGCATCTTTGTCCTCCCCCTCTCTCTCGCCTTCTGAGGGCACCCACTCTGCTTCCTGGATCATGGCCCCAGAGGAACTCCTCACCCCAGCGTCTGCTTCCTCCCGTGGACAACATCACTATCCCAAAGATCCCAGATCCCAACCTAGGAAAAGTGACTCCAGTGTGTCTCAAAGTGACAATCCTGCTGGCCCTCAGAGGGTAGATGCTTCTCGCATGGAGCGGAGAGAGCGATCACGTAGCCCTAAGAAAGCAGAGAAGAAACCTTCTGGTTTTGTGGAGAGCAAGAATGGCCATGCCAGCATGCAGAGTCTGGATATATATGTGGACAGAAAAGCCCAGGGACAAAGGGAGAGGGACGGCCACTCAACAAGTCCTAGAAAGCACCCTAGGAAGGACCAGGAGACTGGAGCCAGGCAGTTGTCTAGGGGACAGGAGGAACCACAGAGGCACAATACTGGCTCTGGAGGGGCTCAAGAAAGGAGACATGAAGAGGACACTGATCTCCCACAGGACAAAGAAACTGGAGAGATCAGGCATGAGAACACGAAGGCGGCTAATGAACGGCGTCGTAGGGAGAAGGGGACCGAGAGCGATCTGGCACCTCAAAAGTCTCATTCCCAGATCCACAAAGAGAGGGCAGTACCAGAGCCTCAGGCCAGTACCCTAAACCGCAAGGGCCACAGAGAGAAGGACAGAGAGCTAAAAGAGCGGGAGGCGAAAGAGGGCAGGCACAAAGGGGTACCAGCTGAAGAGAGCAAGAGGGAGACAAGGGGATCTAGTAGCGTCCCACCGGACACTTCCTGGAATGGAAACCCCAGCACCAAGAAAGCCCCCATAACTCCAGGGCCATGGAAGGTCCCTAGTTCGGCTAAGATTCATTCTCAGGTGGAGGGGATCTGATGGAGCCGGTGCTCAGTGTAGAATTGGAGTTCCTTTTCATCAGAATTGCTGGGACATGAGCCGACTGCGGTCAAAGGATGGGTTCTCTGAATCACTGTGTATTGGATGCATATTTTTTACCTGACTTTTACATCATATTGTTATCTTTGCTGACTTTGAGATGATGCATTCATGGTATTCAGTGTTCTCAAATATGTGTTCAGATGTCCTCATGTCTATGTTGGTGCATTCGTCGCATCTACAGTAAGACTCGTCAGACTTGTATTGTGCCAATCGGAGACTCCTGGTAGGAAGACTTGACACAAATCCCAGTGCTCCTGTCCTGTGAAACCCTGTGAGGTGTGAAGATTGAATGCTCTGTTTTCCGGAAACGTGAAGGAATGTGTGTCTTTTGTTTGGCTTTGCTCTTATTTCAGACTCCTGCAAAGATTCAGAAAAGTGTGTGTACAATCAGTTACCTTGACCTTTTTCGCTAAGCTTGATTTGCCAGATGTCCTTGCAATCTGAAGTGCATCAGTGCAATTTGAATTGTCCTTGCAAGGATAGCGCAACCAGTGTTGAGATGATTAACCATGAACAAAGGAGAACATTAGCATCACTACCTTTGCTTTATTGTTAGGCACATTAATAACGCTTGACTGAACTATACTTTGACATGCAATCCAGGCAGGTGACCAGACTGTGCACACATAGGGCCGAGTTCCCAAACCAAGATTAAGCCTAAGCCTAGACTAAAGATTTTCAGTGGCCATTTATCATTGGCATTGCAATTTAGGCCAAGCCTATGCTTAATCTTTGACTGGGAAAATAGCTCTTGCTATTTAGGTTGAACATTACAGTTGCAAGCTTTGCAATGTATTTTAAATCATTTTTCAATGTGCATCCATCTTTAAATGACCAGACACTTGTGGTTAAGTATATTGTTTACTACATGTGTGTTTATGAAGAAGCCTATGTAATTTATTGAGATAAAAAAAACAAATATATATATATATATAGCTTTTTGCAATCATATACAATATATGTAAACATTGTGCTCCAACTCAGATTCTAAACAGCTTGCTTCATCCTTCCAGTACAGTTGGTTGCTGCTTTAGAATTGCTGACTTTGTGCACTACACATTTAAGGGAATGTATTTTTCATATTGCTGCAGCTTTTACTATTATACTTTGTCATACAGCAAGCTATGTGGGATTAGCATTTGGACTAAATTCTTGGTCATTAAAATGAAATGAAGTTATAATGGTATTAGGAGTAAATCATATTTTTTCATACAATCTAACATATATTTTTGCCCTATTTCTTTTTATTTTTCATAACACATATCAATTAACTTTTTGTAACTAACCTGATATCATTGTTTTAAAATAGGTGGGTTTAAAACAAGAACACTTTGTCTCTATATAAGAGACAAATGTGATGTAAGAAAACATTCTAACCTAAGCTCATGTAGCTCATCAAATGTAGCTCATTTGACTGTGTGGCAGTATCCCCATATATTTGTGTGTAAAATGGCCCTGTACATATGATCGGTGTTAGCAAAAACATATCAAAATGTATAAAAAATGTTGGGTTTTTTCACATGTTTAAATACCATTGTGATTCTCAATATATATGTGATTATATGCACTTCTTTTTTCCTGTTCTTGAGAAGGGGGTATGAACAAGTGGCAGCTTTGATACTTCATGAGTTAATGAGTTCATTTGAATTCATCAGCACTCGACTTTGTGTTCGGTTTCTTCTCACCCTCTCCATTACACCTAGTAATGAAACAGTTTTAAGCCTGTTGAGCTTGACTTTTTTTTGTGACTTACAACCAAATAGTTCAGCTTCCAATTTGTTGGTTGGGCAGATGAGTTTGCAATAAAAATGTATGTACACCACCACGTAATATTTGAGAACTGGTGTCTGTTTAGTCCTGATTAACAATGTGAAGCCTTTAGGGACTGCTCAAATGAACTAACTGAAAATAAGACTGGACGACTTCTTGTGGTTTGTTTCCCTTGTGCATCTCATATCTCATGTGTATGAAACCGTGGCCTTGCTTTGCTTTATCTAAAAAAAACAACAACAAAAAAACAAAACAAAAAAAAGCTTTTGGATCTCTACATTGTGGTAGTTGTAAATGTTTATAAAATGTACAGCACCTGTATAAATACTTGCCTTCACTCAGAAAAAAAATCTGTAAATCGCTCCATTATTTTTTTAAGTAATTAAAAAGATGAGTATATATATATATATATAAATATATATAGAGTGGTGAAATAAATGAATCTGGTCATGACATTCTGTTCATGCACTGATAAATAAAGTTTTACTGAGAATTCATTTTTGTTGTGTGGTGTGTTGGTTTTGGTACAATATGGTCCTAATTACTGAGTTCAGGTGTTTAGCCATTGCTATCAAATGTATAAAATTAAGCACATAGCCATGCAATCTCCACAGACAAACAAGGGCAGTAGAATGGGTCTTACCGAAGAGCTCAGAGACTTTGAACATGGCATTGTCATGGGATGCCACCTTTGCCGCAGGTCAGTTTGTGAAATTCACTATCTGGCAGTTTGATGGATGAATTAGATTTGGCGGAGATCCATCAAGGAAGATCCATGACAACATGGTTTGATGAGTTTGGTGTGGAGGAACTCTAGTGGTCTGCAGAGAGCCCTGACATCAACCCCAACAAACACCTTTGGGTTGAACTGGAGCCACAACCGCCAGCCAAGCCCTCTCATTCAACATCAATGCCTGACCTTACAAATGCTCTTTTGACTGAATGGGCACAAATTCCCACAGACGCACTGCAAAACCTTGTGGAAAGTCTTCGCAGAAGAGACTGTTAAAGTTGCAGAGGGGGGCCAATTCCACATTAATGTCCATGGGTTTGGAATGGGATGTCTAACAAACTTGTATAAGTGTGATGGTTATGTGTCCACATACTTCTAGTGTATGTTTCCTACCTTTCAAAAGTTTCTAATCACTTGTCATATTAATTATTGCTGCTGTTTTATTCAATTATACCTTTTACAATATAAGGTGAAATACGCTAGATACCAGAAAGTATTTTAAGTATGTTTTATTTAAGATTTCCAAGTTTTTGGGGATTTAATGATAATAATATATAATATAATAAGATAATATAACATATTCTAACCTATCGTAATTCCTTGATAAATTATTTGCAGAGATTTGATCACCACTTTAGAGATACAAGGCATTCTGGAGGTAGTTAATTTGATTACAACTTCATTATAAGTGATGGACTGCGAAAGCCCCCTTACTAAAAAATAAAACATATTGTAAAATAAAAAAGTAATTGTGGCGTGTGCAAAAGTTTGGACACCCTACTAAGCCCGTAGGCTACTTAGTAACACCCCCTTTGACAGATACAGCTTTTCAATGATGTTCCCCTGTGTTTCCCTGCCAGTGGTGCCCCCTTATCCTGCATCGCCAGCATACCACTCACTCCACCACTACTTGCTCATAGGCCGTGCAGCACACCATTTACGCCTCAAGCTCCTCCACCACCAAGCACAGTGTTACTCTTCTTGATATCTCTTCACTGAGGATGGGCTTCGCTGTCACAGCCTCAGCGACAAAAGCCAGCCGGTTTGGTGAGCCACACCTGTAGCTTCAGTTCCTCCAGCTGCTGCGCGTTCAGGAAATACTGCAGCGCAAGCTCCTGCTGCACAACCATCTCGATAGCTGGGTATGCCTGATGAACCATAGTGCTCAACCCCACCGCCAGTACCCTCTCCCTCTTGCCTCCATCTGTCTAAGAGCAGCCTCCTGACTGACAGCACTGCTGGCGTCTGTCTGAACTGCCGCTGAAGAGCCGTGGTCAACATTGCTAGGTTGTCATGCTTCTCTCCTGGCAGGTACATGAGCACCTAGAGCACTTCTGCTTAGCGCCAGGCACAGCTGAATTGGCACATGAAGATGCACATGAAAAACATACAGCTTCACTTTCACATCATTTGTGCATGGTTAGCACAAAATCACACTAAGTACCCAAACAGACCAACAGAGAATAACACAAATAATATGTGCACTCACTTTACACTAAGGAGCAACAACATCAGTAACATGAAACAATAACGTCCTTTTTCCAGAGGGGGGTGGGGCGCGTGGCGCAGCTCTGTGTACCACGCCTCCAAACACCCTTCATGAGCCGCAACAATACATTGTTTGCAGGAGTTTTACGCGTAGAAGAAATATCAATGCTATAGTATGATTAATAGATGGATATGTATACATAGAGTTCTGGATATATATATATATATATATATCACTTTTGTTTTTGTAATTTCCTCGTACTTTTACTGTTTGTGCATTTACCAGTCACAGCATGTGACATCATTGTCCTGGTTTCAGTTTGAGTGCTCAGCAGGTGTTTTGCCTTCATTTCTGAGAGCCCGTCCCTGCACTGTAATCTCGCCTCCACTGGCAGCGTTGTCTTCTGCACGCAGCGCTGTCTCGCCTGCAGAAAAAGCACCTCCCCGCCTATTGAGTTACACGGTGACGTCAGCTCCTGGACAAGGCGCGTGCAGCGGCGCACGCAGCCGTCCGAACGGCGAAGGTCCGCGAAAACACCATCTCCCACAAGACACCACGGTCCGCGCATGCGCGCAGCTGGAGGCGAGAACAAAAACTACAAAGTGGTGGCCTGTGATAGGGCGCGCGCTACTCACGGACTACACATCCCAAGCGCTACGAACCCCCGAACGACATGCGCGCTTCACTTTGCGAAGGCTTTTTAAATTTTTCTCCCCCCCCCGAGCAAAATGGCTGCGCAGGTCGACCTGGCGCGCGTCAAATGTGGAGGAAAAGTGGAAGAGAAGAGCAGGGACGGCGGGGACAAGGCGGCGGCCAGGGAGAAGAAGAAGAAGAAGAAGCGGGAGCGCTCGCCGTGCGGCGACAGGCACGAGAGAGCGGAGAAGGAGGCGAAGAGAGTGAAGCTGCATCACCAACATAACCAGCAACACCACCGACACAACCACCAACAACAACACGCTGAACAACGGGCAGCTTTACCTCAGCAGCAGCAGCAGCAGCAGCAGCAGCAGCATCCACCACCACAACAACAGCCACCGCAGCAGCAGCAGAATAACTCTCAGCCGCGCCACTTCGGCACCAAAGAGCGGCCGCTCGCGCAGCCACGGACCCCGTCGGGCGAGCAGCACCACCACGGCCCCAAGAAAGCAGCCGCCGCCGCTCTCCCATGGACGCCGCGGAAGACTCCTCCAGCGGCCCGAGTTTCTCCGAAGGCGGCCGTGTCCGCTCTGCTGCAGCCCGCCCCGCTCTTCACCTTCCCTCCGCTCACGGTCGCCAAGGCCGAGCCGCGCGAGCGCAAAGAGAAACGCATCGAGAAGGACGCAAAACTAAAGGCGAAGAAGGAAAACGCAGAGGCGAACGTGAAAGTCCCGGAAAACAAGAAAAAGAAAGGTAGGTTAACGCAGTCAGCAGGGTATCGGTTTAACCGTGCTAGGTTAGCTGTTTAACTTCTGTCTGGTAACAAGAAAAGCAGCCAGCTGAGGAACTCCTCCTCGGTGCGTTAGCCTGCGCTGCTAACACGCGCGGAGCCGTTAATGAACGTTACGAGCGGACCGAGCGGACCGAGTGGACCGAGTTGTACGTGTTGTTGGTTTTTGGTGTCTGTCTCAGAGTAACGGGGTCATTTTCACGAGACCGCCTCAAACTGTGTCCAGAAATGTGAGTGTCCATCATCATGAGGATAAAAGTATGTTCATATAATTTGGGAGCTCTGTAGCGAGCAAAAGTTAAATTGTTTATTTTTCTTTAAAAAGTTTTTTTGTTGTTGTCAGTTTTGCCATAAGTTTTTATTACCGCAGTGCCCATAGGAAAATCTGAAATATCGCAAGATATGGATTTCAAATATATGGGATATGTTACCATACCTAAATCATTATTTCTATTATTTCTAATTTATATTTGTCACATGTGGACAGATATATGACATACATATTTTTCAAATATGGGACAAAAACAATAAAATCATGAAATAAATGAAAATATTCTTTCCTGACATATTTAAATAATTCAGCATTCAAAAACAAACAAATAGCAACAATTATGATATGAATTGAGTTACACCCTAGTACTATGTGTATGGTTTATGTATGCCAAATATTTGGTATGTATGTACATGTACACAGCTTATAGGTACATATATTTTGCATATATGACCATACACCAGATTTCCATATGGGTACACCCACATATCAGCATCTTATTACCTATATTTATGTATTGTTTGCTATTTGTAATTTAAATTTTTTTTATTACTTTTAACTCTCTTTATTAAAACAACAAAAGATTATGTAGCAGGTAAAAATAAAAACCTTGGTGGTTGTCAGTGTGTTGTGTTAATGAAGTAAACTTCCATATTGTAAACTTTATATGTTTTAATTCTTAGTTTTAAAATACTTAGTCTGACCGCAGTATGTAGATTATTTAGCCTACGTATTTATCTTCAAATGTTACATTGTTGTGTTAATGAAAATTTAGTCACTTAAAATTTAAAACATTACTAAAAATTAACTTAAAAGCAGTAAAGTCATGCTAGTTTACTTTTAATTATTCAGCCTGACATTATTGTTTGTATATTCAAAAAAAAGAAAAAAAATCCTTTTAATTAAAAAAAGTCCTTTTAATTATTTCAAGTTGGGTCCCAGTATTTGTTGTATTCGTGAGAATAAACCAGCTATTACTTGTGAAGTTGGTTTCTTATTCGTCAGATTTTAATGTACACTTTACTTTCCACCCTAAATGGTGCAGCAGCTACATTGAAACGCCTCAGAATAAGAAGGCTTGTCTAATATGAGTTTATAAGCTACGCTTTTATGTGCCTGTTCAGTTGACTATTCACTTCAGTTATCTCTGTGAAGTACTAAGATACTGTTGCCCAGCTCAGACAGGAGTTGGTGATAACAGATATGTTTTGCATTTCTTTGTCCTCAGCTGTAGCTGGAAGGGACTAATAATATTCTTATTTCAAAAGAAACCATGAAGTAAAAACTTTCAAGTGTCTTAAAAGTGCTGAAGGGGGACACATCCACTTTATTAAAAACCACTGTCTTGTATTTTCACTGTTGAGGTGCAGTTACAGACCAGCTGTTTATCAAACACCCTCTAGCCCATTTATCTTTGGTCACTTTCTGACCCCAGGACCACTGTTCACTGGATATTATTCATGTTGTGGACCACTTTCAGCACAGCAGTGACACGGACATGATAGTGGTATGGTAGTGCATTTGCTGGTATAAGTGTATTGGGTGCATCAGTGTTGCTGGGGTTTTGCAAACATCAGTCTCACTGATGGATTGAGAGTGATTCAACACCCAAAAATATCCAACTGTTAAAGGCTAAAAGATGGCTGACTCAAATGATCCAGCAGACGAGCAGCTGTCTCTAACTGTACATCAATCAGGAGCACCAACAAGGTTGGTGTTTCTAACAAAGTGGTAGGAGACAGGTGTGTTGGATAAATGTTAATATCTCTTGATATGTTTAAGTAGGTGTTATGTTTGACGTCTTGATTTTAGCTTTAATACCAATTTAACTGTCATTTGCCCCTTTCAGAGAGCCATAATGAGAACGGAAAAACTCAGACCCTGGAGGAGTACCTGCTTAAAAAGAAGAAGAAAAAGAAGAGACATCGGGAAGATGAGCGTGGCAAGCGATTGCGGATGTACAACAAGGAGGTGCAGACCATGTGTGCTGGGTTGACGGGAGACTGTCCCCCTTCCTCAGACGAGCCGGCCGTACTTTCGTACATCAAAGATGAGAAGCTCTGTCAGACGAGCCCTGGCCTGGAAGAGTATCGCACCCCCAAAGGGGTGCAGATGCCTTTTCTCTCCCACCAAGACCATTTCATTCGCAGCTCGTGCCTACAGACGGGCTCTTGCTTTAGCAGGCTCATACATGAGGAGAGGCAGCCCAACGGAGGGGCATCGGTGCTGCACGCTTACGCTGACGAGATCTCTTTTCTGCGGCCTGGAGACACTGAGAGGTTCGCCCGGGAGTTCCTCGAGTTGGCCTTCAGCGAAACTTCTAAGGGAGCGGCGCGCTACGCGCTGTCTGTGATACATGGTGCTGCTGCCTACCTGCCTGATTTCCTGGACTATTTTGCCTTCAACTTTCCCAACACACCAGTCAAAATGGAAATCCTAGGCAAGAAGGACATTGAGACTACTACCATCGCTAACTTTCACTCCCAGGTAAGGTGCTGGGTGATATGTGGACTGTACCAATATACTAATATTGATGTCACGCTGATGTTGTCATATACTGATGTTAGTTTTAGCTGCGTTAAAAGATAAAGATGATTTTAATGATGATATCATTCTATTCCTTAAAATCTCAGGAACACAGAGTAAAATATGAAAAATATTTGTATGATACTAAACTTGAGTGGTATATTAAACATCTAGCAAAGCTGGAGTGAGAAAATGTAAGATATAAATATGATAAAACATGGCTTAAAAACCACTGATTATCTGAGAACTGTGTGGGTGTGGCTAATGAGCAGCTTGATTGACAGCTCTCTACTAATACAAAGCTAAAATCATTATCCAGCTTTTATGTGACGGTAAACTGGATGAAAAAAGTAATGGACAAACGGACGGATGGACAAAGGAACAAACGGATAAACAAATGGACAGACTAAGCACCATGTGAATGAAAGAATGAACGATCGAACAATTTTCATGTTTGGATAACCAAATGAACAGGTGACAGGCAGCTACAGACAGGTGGTTTAACTTGCCAGCTTTTGGTTATACTGGGTTAGCTTTAGCTCGCTAAGTCCCTCCGATTCTGAAACTGTTTTGTGTGGATGGGGCAAGAGATGTCAGCCTTGTGGTTGGTAAGAGGAATGCTTATGGAAATGTTACGCACTGTTAGAACTATCCAGTTTACATCGAAAGGGGAGAATACTGGTGAAATACAGCAGACATTTATTAGCCTTTGTGAAGGTATTCATAAGACATACTTTGTACATCTATATTTTAGACTCAGAGAAACAAGATTAACCTAATTAGATAGAAAACTCAGATTTAGTTTCCCTGGGGCTTTAATATAGCCGCATGCCTGTTGCCCTGGTAGTTAATATGCACTGTATGATTCCCTTTGGAATAGAAACAGAACATAACAATTAGATCAAAAGAAGCTTGTCAGGTTTGTAAAACTAGGAAGTTTAGGTTCATTAACTTTATTAATGCTGACTTAAAAATTTTATATCTATCTATCCATATATATATGGATAGATAGATAGATAGATAAATAGAGAGAGAGAGATTGATTCAGATATCTTTGCAAAACGTCACAGTCAGAAAAAAACCTTATATCTACATTTTTGTCACTTTTTATTTATTATCGGCTTAATATCAGCTGCGATTTAGTCTGTAGCACAATTTTATGACAAACACAAATAGAAATGGTCCAAAATGACTTGGAATAAAATTTCTTCACATCAACTCACATTAAAAGTTAAGACTGTTTTCCCTTTTCGTGTGAAGTAACTTTTTTGGAGAGAGAGGATTTTGTTCTGACAGCGACAAACATATTGTGGTATTGAATTTTATCACTACCGCCCAAGCTAAAGCTTCTCAGCTGTTGACATCTTTCCCTACATACAGTGCCCGCAGCCCAGAAAATACCTGAAAATGAAGATAGCTGAAGCACTTGACGTGTGGAGTCTAAAAACTTTTATTATGTATTTGTGCACACTCTTAATAAAACCTTTGGTAAAAATGGGTCATGGAGTAGCTAAGAGCAAGCGTGCATTTCAATGAAAGTTCTTCCTCAGGCAGCATGCCAGCTTAAAAGTCATGAATAGCAACCCAGCGGGGGTTGTGCATCTGTCAAGTGCACCATTCTTACCATGCTAACCACCAGAGGAGCAACACAGCAGAGACTTTTATTGCTTACTTAAGTCTGGCATCCAGTATGTGGCACTGTCCAAAGTGCATTAACCATCTGCGGAAGTGCCTAGTGCTGTATGCTAGATTCGCCTCTGCTGTCTGGAGGCCAAACGGCGCGGCTTTTGCTCCATGACGTTTCAGAGAGCTGCCCTTGGCTAAACAAACATGCATTAACAGACCTGTTGGAACACTTAGATAGTAGGCAATGAGCTGATATTGACATTTGATTCTGAATGCTCTTTCGAACAGAGAAGCTGACTGTAGAGTTCAAGTGCTTTCATTACTGAGAAAAGTACTTTAGGGTGCTTATAGAAGACAACCAACACAAAATTATTCCAACCAACTCCTGTGTCTCATAATTATGCCACCCATGGAAAACATTTACAGTTTCTAAGTAAAAATAACCCAGGTTGTTGTTAATTAAGACTTGGTTCTACAGTGCAGAGGTGGGCGAAGACTTGAAATCTTTTTATAAAGACATCTGTCAAGGAAATCCTCAAGAATTTGTGTTCTTCACTTGGGTTATATGCATAACATTAACATTACATTGAACTTGAGGTGGGCAATATGGCGATATGTTATTGTCATCAAGATGAACAGTATGCTTTTCGTAGGATATCATCCCTATCTGAAGAACACTGGCCTGGAGTGTTTCGTTAAAAAGAGCATAGTTAGTCCTGTTTAGTTGGATTATTTCAGCACGGTACGTGAAACGTTGAATAACAATCATTGTATCAGAGTTTTTAAATATGGCACCACTAGTGCTTTATGTCTTTGTGTCAGAATATCATGATACATATCATGTATTGTAAAAACCTCTTGATTATTTTGCCGTATCGTCCACATCTGTGTCAAACTTACATTCGAGCTGTGGCTGGTGGCTGGGTTTTAAAGGAACATGTTGTTGCAGGTAAGCCGAACATACTGCTCGGGGACGTACAGGGCCGGCCCCATGAGACAGATCAGCCTGGTGGGGGCCGTGGATGAGGAAGTTGGTGATTATTTCCCTGAGTTCCTGGACATGCTGGAGGAATCGCCATTCCTCAAGGTTAGCAAACATTCCACTGGCAGTATATGGCACAAGGACAGATAATTCATGACTTTCACGGTTGAATTTTTCCTCTCTTCACTAGTGCATGTTAAAATAATTCTCTGAAATCTCACTTTGTTTAAGGACATCTGTTAGTATAGCGTGGTGTCATTCGGTTGGCTGCGCACTTGAGATTGCCTCGCTTGGTTTAATGTCCTGGCTGTGCAGGGTTTGCATCTGTGTTTGGACAGAATTAGTGCCAGAAGGCTGTAATTATTGAGCTGTGTGTCTGTGCAGATGACCTTGCCATGGGGCAGTCTGTCCAGCCTGAAGCTGGACTGTCGTTCTCAAAGCGACGACGGGCCTATCATGTGGGTGCGACCAGGAGAGCAGATGGTTCCCACAGCTGACATGCCGAAGTCTCCGTTTAAGAGACGCAGGTAAACATCTTTATAACCTCCGTCCTGTTGTTACATATTCTGGTAAATGTTTAGTGACACTTGGCTTATGGGTTCACGACAGGAATGAGCGGTTCCGTTCCTGGAGGATCACTGTGTAAGACAGGTCTAATGTTTTTCTTGCTCTAACACACCTTATTCATTGAGCGTTTGATTTATGTTAATGTGTTACAGTAGAGTTAAACACCAAAGTGAACAGTGGTGGAAATGCTTGTTTTAAAGACCTTGTATGTAGGCCTCCACAACGTGGTTATCACGACTTTGGCTTTTGATTTTTCAGGGGTGTGTAATACGCAGCCGATCACTGAATGTTTGTGTGTCCTCACTAGAGATGTAATTGATTAACTGTTTGACCAGTGCTACTGGTTAAAAAAACACATTAGATTTAGTTCATTTGTAATAAACAACAGGTCCTATTTTCTTTAAGCTGAGGAACATTTTTAAATGCAACAGGCAGTTGAATCCACAAAATAGGCCTACAAAAAATGAAGCGCACAGCTAAAAATAGTGGTGTTCACAAGAATGTTTTGTGGGTGATAGTACCAAAATGATGTACCACAACCAAAGCAAACATCCTCAAGTGATAATACAGATGGCTGGTTTATTTGTGCTTTCCAAAAAGAAACTGTGGTGCATATCGGTGTGAGGAAATTACACATGGGTGTGCAAACTTATAGAAAATGACATGGTGGACATGATCTTGGCATTTGTTTCTTTTTTTGGGCTATTAACAAGTGGTATCTTAAGAGTTTTACAATATATTTCATTAGCCCATCATTATCACGTTTTAGTGTGCAGTCATATATAACATAATTGTCAGCTCCTTAGTATAAACAAACCCATCTCTTACGCAGAGTATGTTTAATACAGTTTCCACCATTTAGAACTGTGTTCTGCAGTTCATACAAGTAACACGTTTTTATAACTCAGAGCATTAATACAGAATTCAGTTAATGTGTGCATATTGAGTGTTTTAGACTGGCTCTGAAAACTCCACCAGTTAGATTTTAGAACCGGAAATGCAGTCTGTTTTGTCATTCATTTTGTTAGGTTTTGTCCTTTAGGCTTGCTGGTTAACTATTTAATGTTGACTAATGACAGTTGATTATTGTTTTAAAACTCTTGCAAAATTATGCGTGCCTTGTTTGCTTGGACATGATACAATAAAGAAATAATTTGGGTCAAAAATTATGCAGGATAATCTGTGACAGTCACATTAAGGGGTTCACTAACAAATTGGAAAGTAAATTGCAGTCGAATGTAATTTGCAATAAGCACAATTGCTAGATTGAGGATTAGCTTTATTTGAGAGTTTAGCTGGGTGCATTTTCAACAGCTTTACTTATAAGCTATGCTTTGTGATATTAGAAATGTTTGGGGTAAGAAACATGGACTGTTATGAATTTTAGACAAGTTGTGTAACATGGGCCTCCAATGGTGCTTGCAGATCCATGAATGAGATCAAGAACCTGCACTACTTGCCACGGACCAGCGAGCCCCGGGAGGTTCTGTTTGAGGATAGGACAAGAGCCCATGCAGACCATGTGGGCCAGAGCTTCGACTGGCAGAGCACGGCCGCCGTGGGGGTCCTGAAGGCAGTGCAGTTTGGAGAGTGGTGAGTGATAGTGTTCACACACCTCCTGGGATATATCTCATACTGTAATGACATGGTTGAACGGCTGTGCGGAAATGGCTTCTTGACCGTAAACAGACTGACCTTTTGATGTTGCTTTTTATCTGTGATCTGTCACGCAGGAGTGACCGACCGAGGATAACCAAAGACGTGGTCTGTTTTCATGCTGAGGACTTCAGTGACGTCGTGCAGAGGCTTCAGCTTGACCTGTATGAGCCTCCTGTGTCACAGGTAGGTACAGTACTCTTGTCTTTTTGAGGTTGCGAACAAAAGAATTGCTCACAGATTAGGAAGTACTAGCTTAAACAGCTCCATTTGTAGTGGAGAACTGTTTGAAGTGAGGGAGTTATTGTGCCGTTGAAAGGATAAGCAAGAGCCTGGGGCATTAGGCTTGTTTATACGTTTATTTGGCTTGATTTGTGACTCAAAGCAAAGCCTTGTTAAGAATTGCAGTACCCACTGACCCTGCAGTTAACCAGAGGGCCAAGGTAGAGTTCATACCATGGTCAGTTTGTCACTCTAAGGACAGTATGTCTGGATTTTTAATCAGATTTAAATTTTTTTTTAATAAGTATGCAATTTTGAAAAAAGGAATTTTAAATGTTTTTCCAAAACGCTTTTACAAAATGCTGAAGATTTCTTGAAATGCTTTAAAAACAAGTGGTATATGGTGATTTTCTTTTTCTGAACATATTTCTACATTCAAAAGCATGCTTACTCTGCACAAATGTCTCTGCTGGTCGTAAACGTTTTCCTCTACAAAGCAAAATTCGCTTGTCATAGTTGCTGCTTGGATTGAAAAACATGTTTGATTTGCTGTCACTTCAGATTGTTCCTTGTGTGGGGGTAAATTTAGGTCAAATTCCTCTCATATGCCTCTACTATTAGAACAGTGTACAAAAGGAGCTAATTATTTTTCTGGAATTGGTAGCTCTGGTTAAATTTGTTACAGATCTCAGCAGTTAGTTTTTTTTTTGTTTTGTTTTTTTTTGACAAAAAATGTTGGAAAGTGTAACCAGGCTGTTGTACCATTGTACTTGCAAGAGTACATTTCCATTCACTGAAATCTCTGAATTTGAGTAATTTATTTTTTTCTAATGCACAGTGCAATGTTCACTAAAAGGACTGAACTGGATTGGAAGTTGCTAATTCTGTGAAACTTAAAGGGGAACTCTGGCCAAAATGACCCAAAATTGTATTAAGCGCACCGACATAACAACCCAGTTTATTTTAAACTACGGGCTGGCGGTTATAATATATGTATGATTACATAACCAAAAACCAAAAAGTTGATGAAATGACTGAAATATACAGTGATGCGCTAATGGAAGTTATGTCTTCTCAAGTTAAATTACTCCTTCATTTCTAGCCATGAAACATACAAAAATCCATGACCCAGGCTAGCTTTAGCTCAGTGTGCCTAAGCAGCTTTCGAACGCCCTCACTGTCCACCATGCATCGCACATATATCAGAGAACATGGATGAAACTAGGGATGCATTGATAGCATTTTTTCCAGACCGATACTGAGTCTGGTACCGTACTGCGTAACCTACTTAAGGATGAATGAAGTAGTTAGCTAGTGCTAGTTAGCTATTGTTCTTTGGTCACTCGCACTGTATTTTTGAATAGTCCAGCGTGTATGGACAAAGCCTACGATTTATATACTCTCACTGTACGAAAACTCTCTGTCCATGCTTTGTGAAACGCTCTGTCCTTGAACTATTTCAAATCTGTTTCATTCAAAATAACACTCTAAACACTGAGTACTGAGCAAAGAGAGACTGAGCAGCGATGCGATCACTGAGCACTGAAGCTACAAGCAATTACAAGCAAGCTACAATTTTACTTTGATATGGTACACTGTTGTAGTTCTGCTAATATCACCTTGAAAGTGGTCCTGAACACCACTGTTGATAGCTGCTTAATTTTTTAGTAGCTCCAGTGGAGCCAGTTGCCTGTCTTGTGTATATTTTAAAAACCCACCTATTTAAATAGGAACTTTTGTTAATTGAAAATTAAAGTTAAATTAACTTTTACCGATAGCATTTGTAAACTATAGGTGAGAGCGTAAGAGGGGGAACCCCCTTCTGATGACTCTTCAAAGTGGGAGAAACTTTTGAAAAACTGCAGTTGCTTTGGGACAAATATGTGAGAGGCAGCTGTTTGTTTGTTAGCCAGATAGCTAAAGTTACTGAAGCCAAATATCATGTCTGTTTTTATTAGCCTCTACATCAGTGGCAATTCACTGGATTTGTTTCATCACTGTGGAAGGATTCCCAGTGACTGTATGATATATTTGCATAATGCATGCTGGGTATTGTAGTAAGAGAACGCTGATGAACGTAAACCCAGAGGTTGCAAAATCATGAAATTGACATCAAACTGACAAGGCTGTGGATTATTACATAGCTAATGTAATAAGTGCTGGTTTTAGACCAGAATGCCCCTTTAATGATGGTGTTAGAAGGCCTGTGTTTTGCACTTAGTTTGCGATGATTGTATGGTCAGCACACAGTCAGCTGTAGCTGGATAAGTACAACTTATAGGTCATAATGGAGTAAGGTAGATTTTGCACTCGAGTAACACTCCTGTCCCTGCAGTGTGTCCAGTGGGTGGATGATGCTAAACTGAACCAGCTGCGGCGAGAGGGCATCCGCTACGTCCGCGTACAGCTGTGTGATGACGACATCTACTTCATCCCTCGCAATGTCATCCACCAGTTCAAGACTGTGTCTGCTGTGTGCAGCCTGGCCTGGCACATCCGCCTCCAGCAGTACCAACCTGAGGATGAGGGCAAGGAAGTAGAGGCCAAGTCCAGTGAGCCAAAATCCAAATCTCCTCCAGCAGCCGAGACCAAAGCTCCGTCCTGCACCACGGGGCTGCAGAAAAAAGAGCTAGCGGCAAATTCGGCAACCAAGTCTGACAAGCCTGTTTTCCAACGACCGGCCACACCTCCTAGAGAACCTACGCCAGTCCCTCCTCAACCGGCTCCTCCTCAGCCAGCTACGTCTGCTCACGCTCCCCCCAGTCCCGTGTGTTTGGACCGCACCCTTGGCTCCTGCTCACTCGCCACCACCTCTCCAGAGCCAGCGCTTCCTCAGGCTTGCCTAGAACCCAGCCCAGACGCCGCCCTCAATAGCAGCGCCCATTGCAGGCCCACTGATCTCCCCGAATAACCTGCCAACCAAACCCCTTCTTTCACAGGTGGGCTGAAATTTATTTAATGAACTTGACTGACATTCCAGTAAAGAAGTTGGACTGTCAAAAAAGCATATTTGGACTTCCTGTAAACTTATAAAGACTATATATTTTTTTCTTTTTAAGGTTTTGGTTAAGAAATAACCCCGTAAATACTTTTTAGGTTTTTCTCAGCCAAAGTATTTAATTTTAATAATATTTTTGCTGATTACTCAGTGTTGTTTTATATTTGTTTATATCTGAAATGGAGATCTCTCAAGAGGAACTTTTCGTATCGTTTCCCTAACTGTGCATCATGTGGATCAGCAAATTGGTTTTTACAAAAAAACAAAAAAAGTGCCTGTCACAAGTGGAGAACAGCAATCATGTCTCAAAAGAAGCAAATGATCTTGGTCTTGTTCTTTTCCCTGGTAGTTCTGTTTGTTATATTTAAGCTTAGGCTAGAGAACTGATATCAGTTGAAAGTGATTTGCTTTTTCATCAATGAGCAGGATTGGTTCTGATTTTGTGTTGTGCTGTTTGGCTTGATAAGAAAGCTAATTATTTTCATGCTGTTTTCCAAATGAGTAATAAACAAGCAACTACTCTCAAAGAGAAAGGCTTTGCGAACATGCATCTCTTTCAAGTTTAATTGCGCCGTGCACACAGAATTTAGGATCTGACGGCAGCAAGCACAGAGCAGAAGTTTCTAATGGGTAGTTTATAGCTCTGATGCTGATGGCGTGCATTTGTAGAATAATTAGCTTATTTGATATGAATTTCTCAGGGTCCTTCATCCAGGAACCACTCGTGCTTTTTGATGCCAGGTTTCTATCTGCAATTGGAAGCTCTAGTTAAATTTGTTATAGTTCTCAGCCTTAACCCACAACTGGTTGGTGTTTTTGGTAGGAAATAAGTTGAAGTGTGACCAGACTGAAACACCATTGTACAGTGCATTTCCATTCACTTAAGCCTCCTCTGAATTTGAGTTTTTCTCAGACGCAGTGGATCATTACCTCTAATACCAATTAAAAGGCCTGAACTGGATTGGAAGTTCCAAGTTTCTGCCGGTGTTCGTTTGGTTTCAGAATGTGGGTGGTCTGTGCCTGTAATTCATTAGCGCAGATGAAGGGCAGTTGGAAGCTGCTTGATTTAATGACTTCTGAGAGTGAGAGTGTGCCAACTAAATCGCTATCTTTAGTGCAATTCTAAAACACGCTAAACATTAAAGGCATAATGCTGGTTCTTGGTATTCTCAGTCATTTTGAGTAAAGAGCGATTGCCTGACTTAAACGTTTCGAGCCTTTTTAAACTGTGCTTTTTCTATTGCCTGAGTACATTTGCCTTGCTGGTTAATGGACATTTTCTTCCTGTTATCTGTCAGTGCTTGGGATTTAACGTTACTCTTTCTTCCAAGCTGTTCTCCTTGATCATAGTTCTTGATGGGGCAGTTCTGTCAAAGACTTGCTTGCTTTTCACACAACTATGGGAAAGCCGTATAACATGATCAGGTTCTGAAGCTCCATTTTATGAAGGAAATAACAGTTGGTCTTTGCTAAGTAACAGTTTAATATGTATTGTTCAAATCACGACTGACTATGCTCCATTCTAATCTAGTTCCCTGCTTCAAAATGTTTATTATTTATGTATATGTTTATAGGAGGTAGGGGTGGGGTGTTCTGTTTCTTCTGTGGTTGAATTTTAAAATGTCCCTAGTAATTAATGATGAGCATTTTTAGGACTGTACTATCTGAGATGGTAGTTTCAAAGTGCAAATTAGTCAGTGCTGTTTTTAGTAATATTGTATGTCTAATGTAATTTGCACATGTCGGTATGATGATATCATGCTCCTCAAAGCGGTTATGTCTCAACATCGGCATTTATTCACATGGAAAAGGCTTCGTCGACCGTAGCCACGAAGTACTGTCGTTTCTTAAAACTGACCTTGTGCGTCATCCACACGGAGATTGGAATGTATTTCATCTTCACACCAGCAAGAGAATGAATCCTAATGGCTTGCTGCATGGGTCACTCATAAGAGGACTCCTTAATGTCTTTCTCTGATGCAGTGATTGCCTCCTAGATCAAATGAGTGCCTTTTAGCAAGTCTTACTCTCAACGCATGGTGTCCTACAAGCAGTTGTTCTTCCAAATACTCGGAGGCGTCGATTACGGCAGAGCTGCGCAGAGTCTAGCAATAATTAATGTCCATTCATCATTTGGCTAGACCTCAGTAAATCAGTAATGAGCCTTCCTTCGCCCTCTCGCTGGGATAAAATTTCACACATACTCTAACAAATGAGGGAGGCCATTTTGTACATCACAAAGAGGAAGACATCGTTGTCAGTTTTAATAAAGAAGCAGCTTCTACAATGTGCAATACAACACACATCATATTTCCATGTATTTCACACATTTCAGTGCGGTGACAAGGTGAACAGAGTCACTTCTGTTCTTTTGGGATCACAGACTGTCTGTGTACGGCAGCGAGTTTAAAATAACGTTTCTAATTATATTTCATCCTCACCAGGCATTGACCGTTACAATTCAGGACTTACAGTCTCGCAGGAATTCAAGAGGAGAACTGTCGTTCATCACTTTTGTATGATGATGCATTTTCTGGGAATAATTGGTAACTTGGGAATATTTACGTCGGCCTGCCTTTTTCCACTTTCTCCTCCCCTGGATTCGTTCTTTCTAAGCACTTAAAGCTCTTATTAATATTCTGTTTTATTATTACATCGCATATATGGATAAACACACAGTATGTGCTGTGTTACTTCTGACTACTGGCAGCTACTTTCCTTTATTTTGTTGTTGTTATTGTTATTTAAGGTTTTTGATTGTTCTGTGTACTATAGGAAAAAAATCCGCTAGAGAATCAAGGCATGCTTTGTGTGAGTTTCATTCAATATCATTAATTGCTGTTGTTGATGTTTGTATTAAGATATTAAGAGGTCTCCATTTTACTGAATTTATTTTACTTTTATTTCTTTTTTAAGGACTTAGTCCGGTATAAACAGAAGTCTTTTGTAAATAATCAGTGACATTTAATAGAACGGTTATGTGGATACTCTTAATCATGTGTATAAAAACATACAATGGAATGCATAGACTTTTTCTGTATTTTTTTAAAATAAATCATTTTATGAGTGTACCAAAGTTTTATTTTTCTGAAAAGGACACCAGTTTGAACATTTCAGCAGCGCATAAATACATTACAAAGTCCAAAAAAGCACAAGTTTGACAGTACAGTCCACTCAAAAAAAAAAAAAGTGTGTGTGTGTGTTTTAAATAAAACATCTTTGTGGTGTAGACAATGATTTGGTACCAAAGGCTCTCCAGTGTAAGAAACGACTCCCTACAACTACATATCCTTTGCTGGGTTCCTCGTTAAGGGGTGGGAGAAATGTCTCTGGTGGTTCAGCCTGTGTCCTAACAGCATATTACCCCTTTCTGTTCGCTCATTATGTGCTCTCTAATGTACGTCCATCATGCCATCGAATGTTTTCATTTTATAACGAAACAAAATGAACAAGGATGCTGACACAGATTGTGCTTTTCTGTTAGCCTCAGAATGAGAAAGTTGTTCATGTTGCCTGTGGTTTATTACGCAGGTCTAATAGAGAGCAAAGCGGTCCTCGCAGAGTTTGTCCCAAATGACAAAAACTATTACTCTGTCACCGCTAACGTGCTTCCATTTGTTCCAGGCACTCGCTTTGGTGATTGCGCCACACCTGTGCTTCACAAACAAAGCCAGGTTCACCAAATTACAACAGTGTTTCATTACACATGAGAAAACGGGGTAAAACAAAAGTACATTTTCATCTGTCTTCTAAATACAATACAAAATATTTTGTGCATAGTTGTCATACAGAAGTCCACTGGAGCTTTTTGAGCTTTGGCTCATATATACAACAAACAGGTAGTCTGCTAAGCATGTAACAGGCATAGAGAAATAGTTGTGCAATTTGTTTTACTTTCAGTTTTATGAGAAAGCTGTACCAAATATGCAAAAACAGCAGTGTGGCAGTCCTTCACATAATATAGGCTGATCCTAATCAGATCAAAATAGACCCAATCAGTAGCAAACTAGGGCTGCGCAATTCATCATTACAGTGATATCGGCCTTTGCAATACCGATAAAACAGAAGGCTGTAATATGGAACTTAGCCTTCTAACAAATCCCGCATTTTTATTATTATGTGCTGTGAGCATCCTGACTAATCACTGTTAATCTAGCTCCGTTTCAGTTGATCCAATAAACAAATCATTTTGCTCTGAAATAACAGTGGCCAGTCCTGAATCACAAGGATTCACTAGTGCACACTGCAATATGTACTCAAAGACATGATGCCTTACATTCACTTGATTCAAATGTGTACATTTCCACATAGATAAAACAGGATATCAACAGTTGTTGCCAAAAAAATATAAACAAAGACAAAACTGTATTTATTTATGTTAAAATGATGCACATTGGAGTCATCTAGATTCTATATGTACCCCCCCCCCTTATGGTATTATTTTGTCCATGTTGTGCAGCCTGTAACCACATTACACGCTGTGTTCTGCAAGGCAGAATAGCTTCTTTAGGCTGGTTGGTCTTCAAGGCCTAACTGAAGACTCTTCGCTGCTGGCGTTGCACTGTCTGAAAGGCTGATGGAAGCAGCTGTGCTCAGGAGCCCTCCCCAAACGCTATGAGGCACTTCCTGTCCCAGCTCGTTCTTACACCCACGTCTCCGGATGGGTTCTTGGCCCTTTGGGCTTCCCAAAGCGTGTCCCAAAGCCTGGTGGAGGAGGGGATTAAAAAACATGATGTCAGGTACAGTGGGGCTAGACAAAAATACAACATGTAAATGTATGAAAATAAACTACAAAATACTGCAACTATGAAATCTAAATAAAATACACTGTTTTGAAAGTACAAAAAAAAAATACACTTCTAGTGCAGTATGAGATCATCACTAACAGTATAAAATTTGTTTTTAAGAGGAAAACCTAGATATTTACTAAGTATTCACTACATTTAACTAAATACATATAGATATATGTCTGAAATATGGGTTAAACACAAAAACACCTATGTCATATTGGGTAGTTGTGGAGCTCAGCGTGCTGAGTGAGGGCTTTTACTGAATTTAACCCACAACAGCACCACCCTGTGGCAGCATACAGGCCTTGCATGGTGCTGTACGTCATTCCTTGATGCACTGATGGTTTTAGGAGTGCAGATGGCTGTATGATGAGCAGAGGAACCTTACCAAATTTGAATCCTCCAATAGCAGCACTGGGTGGAGCAGCAGGAGCAGCAGAAGGTGGAGCTGCCTTTGCTGCAAGCATAATAGTAATAATAATATATAACCAAGAACAGGGCTGCCCAAAGTGAGGACATTTGGTTTGGCCCACCAGAAGGTTGCCAAAATCCCCTCATTCAAGAAGAGAGGAAACATTTCCCTTTTAAGATTTTTCAAATACTTTTTTAAACAAAACATACTCATACTATACGCTTTTTAAAAATCTATGGCACAATCGTCACTAACACACAGGTTTAACCACACGTATGTAGCTAACAGTTAAAAGCTAATTGCAAAAATGGACAATGGTCATAAAAGGCAGTGGCACTTGGAGAAAAAGAGATTTAGGTGCCACAGGCGTGAAGAATATCTTTTCAGTGAAATTAAAGACGAACAGTGTGCTTCATAAGTAAGGACAGTGCTGCAGTGTTTAAAGAATACAAAATTTCTCTCACATTATAGACATCTTAACATTTTGTTTTTAAAAAACAGTGATTGTCATGTGAATCGTTGCCACAATACTCACTTTTTCTTCCTTTCAAAAACCTCAAACTCTGCATGAACAGAAAAAGAGTCTGATGAAGTCATATACACTGTAGTATAATCGCATAATATAGGTGGTGTGTATCTAGTGTGCAAGACACTAATGACTATATTTTCCCCACACGTACCAATAGGTAACAAACAGAAACTTTTGAGAGTGGAAAAAGGCATCAATCTGAAAGCAGTGGATTCAGCTGCATTGATTCTGAAGGTTAGAATCAATTAGAGCTGATTGTTTTACAAGTATTATACAGTAAGTATGCACTCATTTCATCATATCTTGAGTATTTTCAAACATAACAAAAAAGCTTATTGGTATATTATTTATATTCCACTAATATGTACTCCCTTCAGTGTATTTTTATGAATTATTCTGAATCGTATAACTGAAATGAATTCAAACATGATGCACTGGGTCATTTCATAAAGGATCACATGTGAATTGAGCTGTTCTGAGTTCAGACCAATACCACAGTTAATAACTAAAAAAGTGTAAGAGATAAACCTTTGTCCTGGATTTTTTGGCCAGTGATGTCCTCTCAGTAGCTGCGTCTGGTTGGTTCGCCACTGGTCTGGCGGGGACAGAAAGTCTGCCCGTCCACTGGCTGCTGCTCTCCTGCTGGACCAACACACTTTAAATTGACAGTGTTTCTACAGTGATGTATGTTTTATAGGAGTTGTGCGACTGTGCTGTCAGTTACCTCTCTGTGCTGTAACCGTGGTTGTGGCGGCGGCAGTGGACAGAGGAGCTAGAGATGAAGACTCTGCAAGAGTTAACACAATAGCTCATCACATACACACTCCTCCAGAGGCTTAGAAATTAGCATTTTCCTTCCTAACGTCAACATAATATTATGTATTATGAATGGTGGAAGAGGTCAGAAGTTACTCATTCTGTAAAAATGATAATGTTTACAGCGCTCTGCACGGTATTAAGTTTCCCTTATGGGTAAGTCAAAGGTTTGTAATAATGTTTTTAATCTTTCCCAAGTTGCTGCAACTTCAGCCCAACAAATGTGCATGAGGAGCTCCATGAATTGTGTTTCCATGGCTGAGCAGCTGCACGCAAGCCTAAAATCACCCTGTGCAATGCCAAGCATTTGGCTGGAATGGTGTACAGCACACCGCCATTGGACTCTGGAGCAGTGGAAACGTTCTCTGGAGTGATAAATCACATTTCACTATCTGGCAGTCTGATGGATGAACCTGAGTTTGATGGATGCCAGGAGAACGCTACCTACCGGAATGCATAGTGTCAACTGTAAAGTTTAGTGGAGGAGGGATAATGATTTGGGGCTGTTTTTAAGTGTTTGGGCTAGACCCTTTAGTTTTAGTAATGTAATGCTGCTGCATACAAAGACTTTTCAGACAATTATATGCTTCCAACTTTGTGGCAACAGTTTGGAGAAGGCCCTTTTCTCTTTCAGCATGACTGCACAAAGTGAGCATGAGACATGCTTTGACGGGTTTGGTGAAGAGTGGCCTGCACAAAGCCTGACCTCAACCCCACTGAACACCTCTGGGATGAATTGGAATGTCGACTGTCTGAATAGGCACAAATTCCCACAGACACGCTCCAAAATCTTGTGAAAAAGTGTTCTCAGAAGAGTGGGGGCTGTTATAGCCACAAAGGGGGTGTCTCTATATTAATGCCCATAGTTGTGCAATGAAATGTCCAACAAGCTCATATAGATTGGGTGCCCTTGTGCAAAGGTTATATTTTACATTTTATGGATTATTTTTTCCAGTATGTTGAACTCAGTGAATAAAGAGATATTGTGCACTAAAATCTGCAAAAAAAACATAGGTAAGTTTGTTCCCTCTAGAGGATGTGTTTACTTATTTTTTATTTCAAAAATCAACAGGGATTGTGATTTGACTGGGGGTGTTCAAACTTTTGTTTAGGACTGTATAGACCATTTCATAAAGGAAGGCTAAAGTTTAAAGGACAGAACTATTCAACTGAAGCAAAAGGGCTTAACAAAGGTTACTTAAGTACACTAAGAGCAATGCAACATCTGCTGTGTGGTGTAACGCTGTCTGAACAATAATCTACTATAAAAGGAAGGAGGGATTCAGTGCAAATGCTTACCTTTTTTTGAACTTCTCACTTTAACACTCTGTTGGAAAACAGTTACACACACACATTAGCTTATACAGCATCAAACAGCTGGCCTGTGTGAGTCATTACTGAAGCGGAATTTAGCTCAAAGTGATCTTTTTCAGACTGCATTTTGGGGTGTTACACTCACACACACACACGTACTCTCTCTCTCTCTCTCTCTCTCTCTCTCTCTCTCTCTCTATATATATATATATATATATATATATATATATAGAGAGAGAGAGAGAGAGAGAGAGAGATAGATAGATAGATATAGATAGTACTATCTGCCATGAACCAGTACTGGAGGGGGTTGTAGTCAAAATCCAAACTTGCTGGACACTTACAAAGTTAAAATGATCTTAAGTGGGAGAGAAAAGAGCTGAAAGCGATAATCAAACAGAACATGTGGTTACCGTTATGCTACAGTGCTGTTGTGAAACTGGCCCTAGAGCTCTTTTGGTGGCTTTCCTTTGACTCTCTCACATGAGATGTGAACAGAAATGTCGTTCTCTGCATTTTTTTTCCATATCATTGATTCTTTAACCACAACCAGAAACTCTAAGTGTTACTAAGTGTTACTAAGTGTCTGGGTGTTCCTTTAGCAGGGTGACTGTGTCTTAGTTTACAGTGAACAGAATGAGTTTCTTGCGATGGAAAAGAGGAGAAGTGTGAATCACTTTGCTTCTGCTCATGACGTCTAGGAACGTCCTGGTCTGGGTGTTCCCTGCCCACTCAGACGAGGTGCCTAGCCGCTGCCTTTGGTGCAGCATATCAGATGACTGACAGGGGGCGTTGTTGCTCTGCTCTGCAGGAAACGAGAAAAGAAAGTTCTCAGAGAACTTCATAGTTGAGATGGCCAAAGCCACTGACTTTCTTTTTAATCTAATTCTACATAATATTAAGGCTAGTATGGTGAAGGACCAATAGAACTAACTTACATTAAAAGGAAAGAATACTGTTGCTTTCTCCTATAAAGTTATCGTTTTGGAGTCTTGAAGTTGATCAATTCTTCAGTGTAGTCTTAACTAACATATCTAGCCTGTATATGCCTACACACTTGTTAATGTAAAACTGTGCTGGCTCATAGAATAACATGTTTCAAGTATTTACCAGTGTTAGTTAATTCAAGTTACCTAATATTAGGCCTATAAGCAGAAGAAGCAGTTGCTTAGAGACCTCAAACTACCAAGTGGCTCCACAAATAAGCAGTATTTACTATTTTATTTGAATTATTATTTATTTATTTTATTTATGCATTCAGTTTCTCATATATACTTATTTAATGCTACATTAGCACTTAAATTGTTTTCCTGATGAAAATTAACGACATATCTACTGGGGTGGGTAGCCAGCCCCCCAGTAGGATGTCACATATGGTCCGCAAAGGTTTAGAAATGGCCTTGTGTGCTCCTGTCCTTCACATTCATTTGCGAAAGAATTTTTTCTGATTTTTTTAGCATCAAATATGCATTTGATTGCATTAATACAATTATTAATACATGGTTGTTGTCACAACATAGCCAAAATGGTAATTTTACAGCAGAACACTTTATAAAAGTTAAGGTAACAAGATATGATTCTAAGTATTTGTGGATAATTTGCATTGACCTATTCATGATAAAATGTTCACATAAGGGAATAAAATTCGACAAAAAATGGAGATACAAGGTTTTGTCTCAGTAGTGACGATACTAAAATTACAGGTTAAAAAAAATATATTTATCAACGGTGGCTGTAAAAGGAAACATCAATACTGGACGTGTGAACACTTGAGATTCATTTGCTCATCCCTACTTTACCCTTCATAAACATATGAAGTAATCCTCAACTGAGTGAGAATTTTACACGTTACACGTTAGAAACGTTCACCACTGCTTAGCCCTGTCTCTAATCTATATGGCTACTACAATATAGAGGTTACAGTGGACTACTGGACACTGTTTTGGATCAATTTGACCTCAGTGTACCTTCCTGTGTGTCCAGGATGAAGGACTCTGGGGTTCTCTTAGGGAGTGGAGGGGTGAGGGACGCCGGACTCGCTGGAGAAAAAAGAAACATGAAATTTGAGCAAGAGTGCTGTGAGAACACATTTACATGTATGGAATGTTTCAGATTAGACTACAGAATGTTGATTTAGATGGAAATATACCACCACATGACTCTGAAGGCCGTGCAGGCAGAGGAGGAGTGAGACATGGTGGAGGATCCTGAGTCAAAACTGAGAAATAAAAAAAATAATAAATGCTTTTATTTAAATTCATATACAGGTGATTACCAGCTTGTCTGGAAAGAAAACTGTTGGGTTGCAGGCTGGCTGATATTTACAGAGCCCGAAACAGTTCCTTAAAAGTGCAGTACAATTTGTTAGCTGATCATGGAATTAGTTTAATCAAAAGCAACATGTCAAGAAGACTGAGTGCTTCCTGCTCCAGTGCACTTTTTCTATTTCACTGAGCAGGAATTGACTGATTGATGTGATTTTTTGCTTTGTAAATACAAAAACTGCAAACTGCCTTGCTTCTAGCCACTTACCATCAGAAGTAGCTAAAGCCTGTAAACTGTTTAACTGTAGGGATTGTGCGTAAACAGCTGGGAGATGGATACATTAAAATGTATACAGATGTAGAGATGTTTGTTACCTTCTGAAGGTCTTTCAAGAGGAGCGAGAGGTTGAATGTGAGCTGGAACTGGGTGGGTTGAGGGGAAGGGAGACGGAACACTCATGTTAGCGTTCATGTGAGTTTGTGTTGTCAAAATAATGTTCTTGCTGTTGATTTTGTTGTCTTTGATTATGATCCCATTTCAAGATTTGTTGTAAAGTAAAAGATAATTGTAGATAAAAGGTTGTTTAGCATGAAGTTTGTATTGATATTGAGCTGAGATACGTATTTGACGGACTTACCATGAAGTGACACTGTCAATCTAGCTCTTAAACTCTGTAAGGAGAAAAATATTTATTAGCAGGTTTATTAGAAACACCTACAGTAAGCCAAAGATCACCCTTTAATTAATTTAATGCCAGTAAAACGGCCAAGTTATTGATTTTTCACTATCAGGAAAAAATGGAAACCATATATTTAACCAAAAATCGCACAAAAGACTCAACAACTAAATATAATATCTTATAAAACTTTTTCAGTATATAGTCCACCCTTTACCTTTCTTACAGCTTCCATTCTTTTCAGGAGACTTACTTTTAGTTTTTTGAAAAAAAGTTCACCATCTCAGTTACGCATTTAGACACATCCACAAACCCTTATTCCACAGATATTATTTGGGTGGACGATTCTCAGCACAGCAGTGACACTTACACAGTAGTGGTCTGATAGTGTGTGTGATGGGTACAGCAGTGTTAGAGTTTTCACAAACATCAGTGTCACTGTCAGATTGAGATTGGTCCATCAAGAGTGGACCAGTCTGCTGATGAAAGACTACAGGATGGCTAACAGAAATTGTTCATGACAAGAGCTACAGTCTCTAAATGGACACCAGCAAGAGAGTAATGTCTTGTCAGTACTGTATTACACTTGAAACCCTGTCAGCTTTGCAAATACTCCCCAAAAGTGGAACGCAGCACTGTGCTCGTAAGACCACTCACATAACTTATCATGAGGGTGGAGTAAATCTCAGTGACTGCTTACCTTGCTCCTGGACCAGGTTCTCATAATGTCTGAGTCTGAGTTTGAATTCCCAGACCATTCAGAGGACTTCCCAACTCGGAGCACAGTTTGCTGGGGCTTCTCTTGTACTGCATTCTGCACTAAATCTGTTAGAAGATAAACACAGGTACATGATCTCCTTTTCACTCATTGAGCAAAAACCCCTTAAACCGCAGTCGAGAACTTGAAGACTTATTATTCAGAAGCACCTATGAATAGTTCGGTAACCACTATAAAAGTAATATGTAAGTTATGTACTTAGGAGAGTGAGGAACTGAAGTGTGAGTCACATACAGGCCGCTACGAGCGTTCTCATTCGTATTTCAATCAGTGGCCGGTCTCCTCATTTATAACGTCTCTGATGTAAACAGTGACTATTTGTGCTGGATTTATGTGTCGCCAGGCATATTACCATTCAGGAAGGGATACTGTTGCCAATATACAAATTAACCATTGGTAACCAGTTAAACTATAAGCCAAAACACGTGAAAAAACCATCAGAAACCAAAAGAAACACTTAATGGTTTCTATGGGTTTTTTTTCAGCAGAGATACGTTCAAAAACTAAAGTTTGTTTTAGCCTAAAGCTTATTGTGCTCAGTTTAAGCCTGCTTAAGATGAAGTTTTATCCCTGCACATGTAATGTAAGTGTACACATAAAGCTCCCGTTTCAAGCATAAACTATTGAGCTATATGTCTATATAACCCACTTACTCAGGCCACATCAGCTGTAGTTTGTAGTTTCTTTCACAATATGGGGCGGGTTAAAAATGAATGGTTAATAAAGTCAGTTTCCATCAGACATTATGTAAGTTGTGTGATTAAGAACCAAGTGATCAGAAAATGTCTGGGTTTTTGTGTTTAAGAAATCAGCAATCTTTTTAGCAACATGTAGCATTTTACAAGATCTGGTACTATCCTACCTTCATCGGTAGCCAATTCATAGGACTCTGGCGTTCTCTCAGGCAGAGGGGGCGCTGGAGAGGGTGGGCTTCCTGCAGGGAAATAGGGCTCTTACTGCTTTGACAAGACCCATGAGATAGGGCAGTGACTTAGTTTCAGTTTTCAAAGTTTCTCCTGTGTTTTTAGCCACTTACCTCCATTCACTGTCTCAGAGGCAGTTTCAGGCGGGATGATCAACACCAAATTCTGGCTAACCGAAGTGTTATCTGTGACTAAAAGACGGTGCATTGAGATTAATCAATGTAGAGAACCGGAGACTGAAATGAAGATTAAGCTAGCGTCATTACAGGACAGAGTTACGCCATTTCTAAAGATGAATGGAGAAGGAGCTGAAACTTAAATCCATTGTCTTGCTTACATGAACTGAAATTTAACTGGCAAATGAGAGGAAGTGAAAAAGGGCACTGTGTTTTTTCTGGGGAATTAAATATGTGCAATGCAGTGGGTAGCGTTCACCTCAGTTCACTGTTTTGACTATTTTTGATACTGAGCTTAATTTAAGATAAAATTAAATACTGAAGCACATGGCCTTGATTTTCAGGCGGCAGTTTTTTACCTGAGCATGATGCTTCATTTAAATGTTACCTCTGCGGGTGGGGGGGGCATATTCTCAATATTATTGATGTCCTAAAAAAACATATATCTCTGAAATTGTAACTTTGTAGGAGAAGGAAAAATGTTTTTAACTTTTAATTGACAAGTAATTTTGAACTATATTAGTCCATTCCTCAAAAAACATTCACATACTATAAGTATTCAAATGATGAAGACAAAAATACTTATGGTTTCGATATGACAGTGTTGATATGTATCCGTTAGTCTCTTATAGAGAATGAAATGAACACCAAAGTGTAGCAAGACTACCACCAAATAAAGTCTTCTTAAATCTCAGTTTTAATGATGAAATCATGGTGCTTTTATAAGGACATAGCGAATATTTTAACACTTAGTTTCATTGTTAATGGACACCATGCTGTGTGGAAAAAGTCATTGTCTAATATATAATTATACCACCTTTCTGTCTTGGCGGTCAAAATGCAATGTTTGTGGTAGTTTGAGGTACAAAAAGAAAAAAATATATATATATATACACACACAGAAGCCTTAACAACTAAATATACAAATGTTCAGTATTTTGTTTGTCCACCTTTTGCCTTTATTACAGGTTCCTTTTTTTGCTTTCAGTTTTTCAAAGAAATCTTTTTCCACTCCTCCAAAGTTCGGTCTTACAAGTTGGTTGCATGCATATTTGTGATTCTAATTAGAAATTTAGACTCATTAGTCCAGAAAACTTCCTCCACATCTCAGATAATAGTTTCAGTGTTCTAGTGCAAATTTTCTTCTTTTTTTGTCTGTTTCCTTTTCTCAGTAAGGAATTCTCGACAGCTGCACATCCTTTAAAGCTCATAGTGTTGAGTAGTCTTCTCACATTGGAAGGATGGACAGAAACATCTGTGGATTTTTTCAAATCTGAAGGAAGAGTGGAGCTTGATTTGTCTTCATTCTCTCAAAGATGAAAGCTTCAAGTACAGTTTATCTGATGGGGAAAGTCTTGGTGATCTAACAGATCTTGCACGCTTGTCAGGAGTTCAGTTTTCTCTGTATTTTTTAAATCATTTTATGAATGTTTTTTCACTTATTTTACTTTCTCCTTCCTTGTGCAAGTGGATTATCTTATATCTAATCTCCTCATAATATCTCCTGAACAATCAATAACTTATAGTTAATGGCAATTTTGAATGGAGGTTAAATGAATGAAAGGTGCACTTTTGTACTGTATTTTGTAACGTTACTCTATATTTTGTTACTAAAATACTTCAAACATATAAGATTAAAAGAAAGATTATAATTTAAAGTTATATAGTACAAAAATATGTATGTGGGGTTAGGCTAATGTTCTGGTGGGCCTAATCAAACAGTCCAAGTTTGGCCTGAGGGCCTTACTTTGGGCCGTGCTGATCTATGCTGTAAATTCTCTTCCTGACGTGGCATCTAAATTATGTTTGGCTGTACGCTTTGACAAGGCTAAACTAAAACCATAAACTTCCTGAGCTCTTTGAATTTAGTTTTGGACCTCTGGCGCTGGACTGGAATCTTGGACAGATCCAGCTGTTTACAAAAATATTCCAATAGCTGAACCTACGCCTACAAATGAGTCAAGGTCGCTAGAGTAGTGATTACATTTTTCCCACTAGAGAACTGCATACAGCAAACAAACAGCAGTGTTCCGCTTACTACGGCATCCCAAGAATGAAACAAATCCAGCACAAGAAATGTGCCAAAACATAACAAATCACAGTGGAGCACTACAACTAACCTTCATCAGCCAGAATGTAGGATTCTGGGGTTCTCTCTGGTAGAGGAGGAGGACAGTCTCTATCAGATGATGGTGAAGTCATACCTGACCACAAACACAACAACATTTTTAGCACAGTAATTTTTAGCCTTCTTCTCCTTAACTGCACTCCTAAAAATAAAGATCCTAACTGGTTCTTAGCAAAGGTGAAGGGTTCTTTAAAAATATAATTAGTATAGAAGCTTATGTTTAGGTTCTATAATCTCTTACTCAAATATATCAATATACTTCAGGGACCTAAAAGCGGTTCTTCCATGTCAGCGAACATTTACGGCACTTTAATTTTTAAAGAACTTGGCTAGTACAGTTTCATTGGGTAGACCTTCACAACAAAATTTTAATAAAACAAGCATAAAACTAACTGCTTTAGCGTTATACTTTACACCAGTGGTTCTCAAGCTGGTCCTCTGGGACGCCCAGCTGGTCTATTCCAATATTTTGCGAGTTGGGTTTGAGCAAAAACATGGACCGTCTGGAGTGTCCCTGAGGACTGGTTTGAAAACCAACACTTTACATTGGTTCATGTAAAATCATTCTGTAAAAAACCTCTGAAATAGGTAAACAGAAATAGCATGTATGACTGCATTCTTACCTGTATTTTCCTCCAGTGCTGGTGGTTCAAGAGGCTGGTCATTAAGAGTCAAAACAGGGCCACTGAAACAGGGATTTTGAGACCACTTTTGAGACTTATCCACGGCTGTTATGTCATCCGATGAAGAACAGAAACTGTCCACGGATACTGGAGAGTCTGGGCCGAAATATGGATCCTCCACAGTAAGACAGAGGGATTTTATCTCAGGAGGCTGGAGTTGACCTATGGCAGGAGAAACATTGCTCATCCTTGCCTGCTCCGGAGAGCTCTGGCTTAGGTTTGGTTGCTGTATGGGTGGTGGTTGGTGTGGTGCTACAGCATTGCTCATCACTGTTAGTTCCAGAAGCCCCTGGCTTGGCACAGGTTTCTGTACTGGTGGTGGTTGCTGTGGTGCTACAGTACTGGTCATCACTGTTTGCTCCAGAGACCTCTGGCTTGGGTTTGGCTGCTGTATGGGTGGTGGTTGGTGTGGTGCTACAGCATTGCTTGTCACTGTTTGCTCCAGAGGCTTCTGGCTTGGCATGGGTTTCTGTACTGGTGGTGATTGCTGTGGTGCTACAGCACTGGTCATCACTGTTTGCTCCAGAGACCTCTGGGCTGGGTTAGGCTGCTGTATGGGTGGTGGTTGGTGTGGTGCTACAGAATTGTTCATCACTGTTTGCTCCAGAAGCCTCTGGCTTGGCACTGGTTTTTGTATTGGTGGTTGTTGGTGTGGTGCTGCAGAATGGGAGACATTGTTCAAAACTGGCTGGTCCAAAGGTCTCTGACTAAGGCTCGACTCCTTTGGCCGTGGTGGTTTGATGGGAACACTGGCACTCATAGCATCAGCTCGGTGCCTCATTACAGGTTCAGGTATTTCGGACACATAGTGTCCAAAATCTGTTTGCCGCATTGAAGTTGAGTTGGTGGACACTGGGGCTGTTGTAGACACAGCCCAGCCCGCCACTGCATTAGGGGTGAGGACCTGTGGGCTAAGTGGAGGTGAATAGGACAGCTGCTGTGAGATGACATTTGGCACGACATGGTTGGACAGATCCTGTATGCGATACCTGTGAAGAAGACAGAACCAACCAGACTACATCACTGCATTCTAAGTTCGTCAGTGAGAGAGCTGCTATAAGTGGATGTTTGTTCTATGTTTACCATAGTGCTAATTTTTAGAGCATTTTATGGGATTCACTATATAATGTTAGCACAGAGCTAACTAAGGTGTACTTTCACTTCTCCAGACTGGATTTAATATATTCACTAATATCTTCCTAAAACTTTTCTTAAATTTGTGCTAGAGAAAATTCTCTACGAAGAACTCTATGTCAGATTCATGACATGTTCTTAAATCCCAGAACTGTTTGCACCTTTGTGCTCTGAAAGAAAACATTGGTGAATCTTTGTGAAAACCGTTTTAGTGGATTTAAGAAGAAATTTCTTCTTAAGAATTGTTGGTGAATGAGGCCCATTGTTATAGTTAAACTAAACGACATTCTTTGATGGATTATGCTCAATATGTTTTCAGACATTTTACTTTATATACATGCAGTTTGTGACAGCAAAACTTGTAAGTTACATGCATTCATGCATTTACTGCAGTTCTAGTCTGCATTGCTCTGCCCAACTCTTTAAAAAGTACAAGATAACTCAATCAATCAATCAATCAATCAGTCATTTTATATCAATATCAATCAATCATTTATAATATTTATTTATTTATTTATTTATTTATTTATTTATTTAACAAACTACACATGCCTTTTTTAGCTACCTAAAGTAACATATGGACAATAATATTAGCTTGGATGTACATGTATTCAAATAGCAACCCTCATTCCTGTGAAATTATAAATCAGATAGCCTGCATAAGGTTATATAATAACCCTATGCAACCCTATGCAATCATTTTTTTCACAGGAATTAGCGTAAAACTTTTACATTTACATATGAAATGTCTTGCGACAGCCTATAATTTGGATTTTGTTCCAGAAAACACAGGAGACATCAGCATTTTCAGCACTAGCATCTGCATAGGATGTAAGACTACCATACCTGGGCTCAGAGCCTAGCTGCAGGCTGTAGTACATTGCACCAAGCTTTGGTTCCGGGTCCAGACAGGTCTCTATCACTGGCTCCGGGTCTGACAGGTCACTATCACTGTCTTCAGGGATGGGTGATGGTGCTGACGGAACCTGATAGGTATTAAGATATACTGTTGAATGAATCAATGACTCAGGAATGACTGCGGCTTCAAAAACTGCAGAAACATATATTCAAACGGCACATGTGGTCCTAGGTTGACATGATGATTTGCCAGTCCCTGATAAGGAATTAATGGGGGTTTGTCTCCTTCACAAAATGAATAGACTAATTAATTAATTAATTTGTGCAAGAATTAGGTTATAGTAAATATTTGGGTTTTTGTATGTGTCCCATTTTTTAGATAAATAAATAAACAATAAAACAACTTAATTAAAGTAAATTAAATTGATACAAATAAATTACTATGTGTACATAAGTGGAGTGTGCCTAATTTTTTCTGAAGCGTAGTTATCGGTGAAGTCTTGCCAATATCATGGTTAACTTAAGGGACAGCAGGGCTGGTTGGAAACCACTTATTGTAATTATTGCATTCATGACTAAATAAATCAAATAAAAAAAAAAAACAGAGTTGGTTGGCACTTTATGGGAATGACTGACACAACGTTACGATTCTTTAATTTGAAAGAATAAAGCAACAAACATGAATAATCTGACCTTTTAATTTCAGACAAACCACACCTCTAAACATTAAGTGGTGAGTACATAACATATCTAACTCAATTCAGTGTTAGGAATGTTTAATTTATTTTTCCTTGTCTTGTATTCAATAGAATGGCTTCGAAGTAAAAACAGCTTGTTACAATTTTAATGTACAACCCCATTTCCCAAAAAGTTGGGATGCTGTGCAAAATGTAAATAAAAATAGGACGCAATGATATGCAGATCATGTAAAGCATATTTTTAAAGGAAAATACCACAAAGACAACATATCAAATATTGAAACTGAGAAATTGTATTGTTTTTTGAAAAATAGCAATTTCAAAATGGACAAATGTTTTTCAAAAAACGATAAAATTTCTAATAAAATTTCTCAGTTTCAACATTTGATATGTTGTCTTTGTTCTATTTTCAATGAAATATAGGGTTTAAATGATCTGCAAATCATTGCATTTTGTTTTTATTTACATTTCGCACAGCGTCCCAACTTTTTTGTAAATGTGGTTCTAAATTTAATATAAACAGTGACATAGTAAATTACTGCATTCTACTTGTGTTACTTAGTATGCTATTTAGTATATATGCAGCATATAATACAAAATATGTGACAATAGCCTAACATTTGGGCAGGCTGACATGTGTTAACCAACCCCACCCACATTAGGCCAAAACTCTGTGTTTACTTTGTGTGTCTAGCAGGCATTACCTGTCATTTCAAATCATATGTAGAATGCAGCAGCCTGCCATTTCTACTAACTAAAACTAAAAGATTTTGAATATATATTTTTGAAATTGTTTCAATAATTTAGCTCCCTGTACTGACACTATGCCAACCAACCCCTGTGCCAACCAGCCCCACTTTTCCCTAAACAATATTTATAAAAAAAATTACATACCTGCAGGGACCCTGTAGCTTGGGGGCCCGAAGCGACTGCATCTACCATTTATAACATGAAACAGCCCTGCATCTGGCTGCAGTAAGTGTCTCTACTCTTCTGCAAAGCTTTTTCACTAGATGTTAGAATGCTGCTGCTAGGAGTTTATTCCCTTTAGCCACAAGTGCATTACTAAGGTCAGCACTGATGTTGGCCAATGAGGTCTGTTCAGCACACACTAATCTAAAATGTGTTCAGTAGTAGTTGGTAACTTCAGAGAATGGGTTCCCTCCATTTAACAGCCCAATAACAGAGTATTACACCACTCTAGCCAACACCTTGGTAATATGGTGACTTTGGTATTGTGTGCATCTGGTCAAGAGAATGCCATTAAGCTGCTGATGCATTTCTATGTGGATTATACAGTTATGTTCAATTTAACACCTGTCAGCAATTCGCAATCTCTAATGTGAAGGGATGTATAGGACAATTATATAGGATATGAAGTACAATTAAAGGAATGGTTTGATCCCTTTTGTAGTCAATCAGCCAATGCAATTTTGGTGTCTAAATTAAGCTTCTTTAGTTTTAAACTGGAGCTGCGAGGCTAACGTAGCTAACAAACACTACCTAATGTTCAGCTACACGGTGAAGTTTTGTTAATTTTTATGGCTTGCGGCAATTTATACTGTGTCCTAAACCACACTGACAAGTCTGGCCAACCTTAATGAAGGCCTGGATGTTATTTTAGTGCAGTGAGAGACATTCTGGGCAAGTATTTATGAAAAAGCTTTTTGACACTACACTTGTCTTGGCTGCAGTACATCTTGATTAAGCAAATTTTACATTTCACTAAACCATCCAAGTGTCTGCTTTTACCACAAACAGCTCAATTCCATTCTTTTCATCTCACCTTATCTTGGTTTGTGTTTGGCTCCATCATCTGCAGATACTTCTCAAACAGGAATTTAACTGCTCTGTACACCAGTTCATACTGCTCCTATAAGAGGAACAATGAAAGACTATTTAAAAAAGAAAAAGGAAATGCAACTGTGAACGTTCACAATCTACTGCCTTTTTGTGTAAAGTATCTAAAGGTATTTATAGAATGACAGACTGAGGAGGAACGGCGTGTAGTGTTACCTTAGTTTGAACTACAGAAGGCCTCTGTGTCCTCATTTCTTGAACCATGTTGAAGATGCTGAAGTTCTCCGGTATTATCTAAACATAAATCAACAACCCATGGCATTTAAATCCCTCAACACCACATCTAGACATCCGGTAATGAGCAAAAATCAGAGATTACCCTTTGTTTAATCAAATTCCAGCTACAATGGCCATTTTGCACAAGCTTTTTTTTCATGTCAGGAAAGCATTACACAGAAGCTTAAACAACTAAATATATTAATTTTTGCAGTATGTCCAGCCATTGCTTTTAATACATCTTCTTTTTAGGAATTCAAAGAAATCTGCAGGGATATTTTTCACACCTCCAAAGTTTTAGAAGTAGGTTGCATTTACTGCTTCTCACCATCCAAGTAATCCCTAACACATTCAATGATGAGGTGGTGAGCTAGGCTCTGAGGTGGTTAGTCCACTGTTATGAGACTGCCAGCAGCTCATTTCTGTCTATTTCCTTTTCTCAGTAAAGGTTTTTTGGCAGCTACACTTCCTTTTAGCCCAATAGAGTTGACTTCTTACAGTGGAAGGATGAACAGAAACATCATTTTTCAGATCTGAAGCAAGAGTGGAGATGGATTTTCTCCTCTTTCTCAAAGATGAAAGCTTTGTAGTACTGTTTATCTGATAGGGGCAGTTTTGGTGGCCTACTGGGTCTTGCACAGTTGTTAGGAGTCCTATTTTCTCCTAATAACCCTTAACTATGCAAATGGATTATTTTATATCTAATCTCCTCAGAAATATTTCAAAATCAACAACTTTTATGGCAATTCTGGCTGAAAAGATAATAAATGAAATGTGTTTTCTGCCATTTGCACAATACTGTGGCCAAAACTTTATCACTTCCAGTGAGAAATCTTCATCTATATCTTTGCCAGTTATCACATGTATGTAAATATATGCAACGACCACATATTTGGTGGACAGTGAAATGGTGACAGTCTGTGTCTTCCAGGGGCTGCTCTTACTTGTCTTTTCAATAGGTTCCAAGTGTAGTCAATGGCACAGAGGGCTCCTGTCCTTCCACAGCCGGCACTGCAAATCCCCAAAGAGGCAAGAAGAGATAAAGAACACAGTCAAAACATACTGCAGTCTCTTAGCATTAGTGCACACATGACTGATAAGCTGTTCTTCTGAAGAGAGATATCATGACAATCTCATGTCAACTTGTTCCTGAATCAGCAGAAATCAGCAGAATGGTGAGAGACGCTGACAGAAGGCGTGACCATTCAAAAATGCTGACTTCCCTGCAGAAACTGAGCAACATAGGGACACCTAGGACCCATTGCTCAAAGGGATCACCTGCTACACAACCAGGCTACTACCACCTCTGTATGGCACTGCAGTTAGTATAGACAAAAAATTGCAGAAAAGCAAGCCTGTTTTACTTGCATCATCTGACATGTTAGTGACATAATGGAATGAAAATTAGATTTTTTTAATTTTGTAAAAGCCTCATAAGACTTCTATATCTTTTTTCTTATCTTGTTACCTAGTCTCTGGATCAGATGTAAGAGTGTGTGCCGTATTTTTTGGTAGTTCCTTTCTGCACTTGTCAGCAATGCAGTGTCATTGCATAAACTGTGACCAAAGCTTTGCCTTCTTCCTTCTAGACAGCCGGGGCTGTGTCAGGTGACTTAGGTTCCACTAGTTCATAAAGGAACCTTGTGGATAGTGTCTGTTTTGGCATGTTACTATGACAATCCTAAGCAGCCTCCATTGTTGGCAAAACAACCACAACCATGTATGCTCAAGGTAATATTAGACTTTGGCATCTATGAGTAATTTAACATCTTTTTCATTAGATGTCTTTAGATGTTTTTAGTCCTTGTTAAGCTAGTGGGAAAAAGAAGAAAATAAAACTGGAAATTAGGCCCAATCATAGAAGTAATTTAGCAGTGTTGCTCAATTCCCTTTATAAAGCCTTGTCAGACTGAGAGATTTACACCTGGTAGATTTCCTGCAGAACACTGGGTACTGCACAGATACATTTTTGTCCCTAATGTACAAAAAATATAAATGTACCCTCTTTAAGGTCAAATTGTACACCTTAAATGAGTTTTAAAGGTGCACTACATTCACTTTTCCACGGTAAAGGTGCATTTGTGCACCCTTTGATACCTTTTTTGAATATAAAATAAAGAAACTCCAAGTTACTACAGGTTGTCTAGGGTCAATGCAACCTACAAGGCAACCTGCAATGTAATTGCAACAGAATATGGTACAATTACATTTGCTAAATAAAGGTACTTACATCATATCCCTAAGAGCACCACCCAAGTGACAGCAGCTACACTCTGACAGCAACTGGAAAGTTACAGTTTAATACCTTTATTTCTGAGACTATGCAAAATTAACTTTGTCCAATAACAGTGCATAATGACATTTACACATTACAACCTGCTTTTAAGTATCTGAAGCAGGTTTGACTCCTGCTTATGTTCCGAAGCATTGCACCTGAGGTTTGATTCCTGCTACTGTTTTGAAGTCTTTTACCACAGCATACACTCCTGCTAATGTACTGAAGCATTTTACCTTAGCATAGACTTCTGCTAAAGTACTGAAGCATTTTACCTTAGTGTACATTCCTGCTAATGTTCTGAAGCATTTTACCTTAGCATAGACATCTGCTAATGTACTGAAGCATTTTACCTTAGCAAAGACATCTGCTAATGTACTGAAGCATTTTACCTTAGTGTACATTCCTGCTAATGTTCTGAAGCATTTTACCTTAGCATAGACTTCTGCTAATGTACTGAAGCATTTTACCTTAGTGTACATTCCTGCTAATGTTCTGAAGCATTTTTAGGAGACTCCTGCAACTACTCTGAAGCACTGTACCCCAGGTCCGACCCCATGTTTTGAAGTGAATTAGCTCAGCATAGACTCCTGATAATACTTTGAAGCACTGTACCTTAGGTTAGACTCCTGCTAATGTTCTAGAACTAAGATTAGATTTCTGCTATTGTTTTGAAGCATTGTACCCCAGATTAGACTTTTACATAGCATAAACTCTTGCTAATGTTCTGAAGTTTTGCATCTAAGGTTAGAGTCCTGCAAAGTTCTGAAATATCGTACCCCTGGTTAGACACTTGCTAATGTTCTGAAACATTTTACCCTAGGATACATTCCTGCTAATATTGTAAACCTTTGCACTCAAGGTAAGACTCTTACAATGTTCTGAAATATTGTACCCCAGGTTAGACAGCTGCTAATGTTCTAAAGCATTTTACCTCAGCATAGAGCTGCTAATGTTCTGAAGTATTTTACCTCTGCATAGCCTCCTGCTAATGTTCTGAAGTATCTTACCTTAGCATAGCATCCCGCTAATGTTCTGAAGTATTTTACCTCAGCATAGAGCTGCTAATGTTCTGAAGTATTTTACCTCAGCATAGAGCTGCTAATGTTCTGAAGTATTTTACCTCAGCATAGAGCTGCTAATGTTCTGAAGCATTTTACCTCAGCATAGAGCTGCTAATGTTCTGAAGCATTTTACCTCAGCATAGAGCTGCTAATGTTCTGGAGTATTTTACCTCAGCATAGAGCTGCTAATGTTCTGAAGTATTTTACCTCAGCATAGAGTCTTGCTAATGCATTTCACATGAGGTTAGATTCTTGCTACTGTTTGAAAACAATTCTGCTTCTGCTCAAAACACTGGGCTTTGTTAACACAGCCCTGTGTTTAAAGTGATTGTGTGCTGTTGGTCAACCACCTACACACACTTCCTGTGTAACTACGACATAGTGTTTGGGACCAAACCATAAAAGGGCAGACAGAGTGTCTGCTTCTTGTGTAACGTCCAAAAGGGGACATTTTATTCTCGATTACAGCCTCTGCCTCACTTGGGCCTGCTCTTTCAACATTCAGCAAGGGCTTGTGGGTTGCTTACCTGCAGTGGATGCAGATAGGTATATCATCATGTTCCTGGTGCATACGCATTTCCTGCAACAGCTCCAGGATGGATGGGATAGAGTCAGGCACGCCGTGGTCAGGCCAGTTCATGTAGTGCAGCTGCCTCAGGGTCCGAGATGACTGGAAGAACAACAGGATTACATGTAACATTTAATCATGTAACAAAAGACAGTTATGGTGCTAATCTTGAGAAAAGGTTAGGTTGTGGATTTCTGTACAGCAGTTGTTCCCAAGCTTGGTCCTGGAGTACTGCAGATTTTAAAGTTCTCCCAGCTCTAAAACAACCTTTTTCATACAATGGTAATCCATGGAAATTAATCCATGGAAAGGTTTTTAGCAATTTAGTTTAAATGAAAGTTTTCTTTTCTACACCAGAGACCACATGAGGACAAGAGCAAAGCAGAGAAAAGAGAGAAAAGGCAGGGGACAGAAGGAGAAACAGTGAGAAAGTCAGGTCGCAACTTACAGTCATATGCAAAAGTTAGGGCGACCTAGTCAAATGACGTTTTGTTGATTTTCTACAAAATAACTACACATTCTCTACAGAGAACATACTTTTTTCACATTTGAATGCACAATTATTATTCATTTGTTGAAATTGGCATATTAGGGAAAAAAGTCATAAAACAAAAAATGTGGCATGTGTAAAAGTTATGGCACAAATGTTATGTTTTGGGTTTTGGGCATTCACTTATATGAGTTTTTTAATCAAATAAATAGAAATTGTGCACTAAAAGTTTGAAGAAAAAGGCCATATTTAAGTTTCCAGTCGAGGATGTGTTAGCAACGGGATCGTATAAACCCTAGAAAGAATGAAGCCATATAAAAAAAACACGTAACCATATAAAGAACACATAACAAGATGTTATTGTTCTTCACACTCAAATATAATGCCTTAAGATTCAAAGTTTCACTTCAAATAAGGAAGTGTTAATTAGCTGATTTATTGGATCAGAGTAGTAATAGCAGCAAAATGTGCAGGTTCTTCAGGGATTGGGTACCACTGCCATACAGTATATTTATTTCATGCAATGCACTGAGTTTCAATGACACAACTGTAAGTGACTTACTTTTTGTTCATATTTTGGGCCTCAATGTCATTTCAGTGTAAGACATTGTACAACTAGATTTTAAATACAAGGCAATATATTTCTCTGAAACATCATGGCTTACACATCAAACCCTTTACTCACTTTATTAAAGGTCACCCTCAGGATCCTTGTCACATAGTCTCCCTTATTCTCTTCTGATTCCTGCATAAGAGTCAACCAAAGCATTTGAGAACATCTTATCACTTTAGAACGTCACCACTCAACCTGATCCAGCATCATGCTCATCACTTTGTTGCTATATTCAACACGGACTTAGATTTCAGTCAACAAAACATAGATTTTCCTCATTCTTTAGTTTTTAAGAGAAGCTGGTGAGAAGCTTTGATGAAAGTTGTATTGAAATAAAACCAGGCAGTATTCAGAGGGGTAGTGTTCCATGCAGTTCATTTTAAAAGGACAGGAAGTGTGGTGTGAGCAAAGGAGGAAGTGTCACTTACACAGCGTACAGTGAATGGTTCACACACAAATGCATCCACCTTAGTCTCAGGCCAGTAGCGCTCACACTTTTTCTGCAAAAGAAACCTCATATTCAGACTGACAACAGTTAGATAAGACATGCTGTCGAAAATGTTTAGGTATAGGCCTTGGTTTTAGACATATATTGGTAAACCCTTCATATTTTCATGTGTATATACACACTCATACGCCACCAGTCATCTGACATGTTTTGTTGTTTTTTCTGACAGCAAATTAGTTACCACATCCTCTACAGAGAACTTTTACGGAAAATTTTAGAGCACAATTTCTATTTATTTGCTGAGTTTCACATCCTGGAAAATAAATAAAAACATTAAATATGAAAAGTGCCTTTTGTACAGGCAACATTTTATGTTATTTAACATGTTAACATGAATTAAAATAAGTAAACAGTGATTGTGCTTTAAAATGTGCAGAAGTATGCTGCTCTGTAGAGGATGTATACTTATTTTTACTTTAAAAATTGACAAAACACAACAAATATTTGCATACGACTGTATATCAACAATAACAATCACATTATCTATAGTAACTACTCCTTTCCCACCCAGCCAAAAGTGGATCCAGAAGTATGTGTTTGATTAATCTGAAATAAATAACTTGCTTGGCTTCTCCCACACAGCCACACAGCAAGTTGGACAGGTTTGGTTTGCGAATTTAATCCAGACACCCAAATATCAGTCATAATTGTCATGCCTATTTCAAATCCTTGCTTAACAGGAAACAAAAAAAAATTGATCACAAAAAAGCATATTACAAGCGAAATAAATGATTAAAATATACATATTAATCCCTTAAAATCCCAGGCTTATAACAGACTAAGGCTTATTACTCAGTAACTATGGGGACTGGTTCATCTATTATATTATATTATTACACATTAGTTATTGTAGAAGTGTGTATTAAAATTTTGGGGCCCTGGCCATTTAAGGGGTTAAAGTATTAGCCATCAAAGTGCCCCAATTTCAAGATGGGTTAATTCGTCAGCTTAAACAGTGTAAGGGATTCTGTCAGTGTTAGTGTAAGGGATATTTAAAGCTTTTTAGAACAACATCCAAGTAGATTATATGGTTGTATGATATGTAAAAGACTGGGCAGCCTTGGCTAAATTACAAAAGTTGTTTTAATTTTGTAGTGAAAAGAACTAAACACAGTATCTGTTGATTAACTTATTGTCTTAATTATCTTGATTAACTTACAACATAATAAAAATAAAATAGTAATTGTGGCATGTACAAAAGTTTGGACACATTACTAATTTAGTACTTAGTAACACGCCCTTTGGCAGATATCACAGCGGTTTTTCTATTCCTGTTTTAGGAAAATTTACCCTCTAATCCCTGCAGAACGCTTTTGGTTCTGCAAAATACTTAGGCCAGTTCACATGCAGGTAGGATCTACCTTCTGATTGCTAAGTCAGGGAACTGTGAAAGCCTTTGTAAAAGCTTCAGCTTGTATATCTTGCCATAGATCATGGTCGATTCTGAGGTATGTTTTGGATTATTGTCTTGATGAACTCTTCTCAGCTTTCTTAACCAACTGTGTCACATTTGCTTCCAGAATGTGCTGATGTTTAGTCAAATCTCCAGAGTTTCCTGTTTTGTACAATGTTTTCTGTGCCACTGGCTGGCATACAACCCCAAATAATAGATCCACTCAGTTGGCAAGGTGTTTCTTTCATCAAATGCTGGTCCTTTTTTAATCCAAACATACCGTTGATGATTGTTAGCAAAGAGTTCCATTTTTATTTCATCATTTCACAGCCCTTGTTTACAAAATGGCTATATGCTTTGCATACTTCAGACTTTTGTGATGAGGTCACAGGTAATGTTTCCTTATGATGACTCTTCCATGCATATCATGTTTGTGCAAGCAACGCTGCACAGTAAAATGGTCCACTACCTCTTCTGTGTCAGCTAAACTTTCATTCAGGTCTTCTTTGCTGTCATATTAGCAGTTCTGAGAGTTAATCAGTCCTACCAGTCCTTTTTACTTAAACAGTTAACAAAATATGTAATTTGGCCAAACCATTGCATATTATTGTATGACATGAGGGTGAATCTCTCTCTACTTCATACAAATATCTAAAAGAATATTTTCAGCCTTACCCTTCCCATTTCAAACTCCCTGCAAGCCATTACAACGATCTATTGAAAAGAAGAGAAAGAAAAAGCAGAATGAAAGAAGTGTTCTCAAGCATGTTAGGTTAGGTTGTGGTTGAAATGCATAAACAAGTTCTTTATAGATAACCACTTTACACTTCTGAAGAGGTGCAGAGATGCTGTCAGATTTTTTCCCCATAATGTGCAATTGGGTCCTATCCTGCAAGTGTTGCAAGTCAAATAATAGCTGAGTGCTTACCTGCACATTGTACTCCCAAAGCATCCTCCAGAAGTCCAAGACAGTGTTTGGCAGTGGTCCCTGTGTTGCGATGTAGGCCCTTGGCCCAAAAACGCCCTACAGTATGAAAGAAAAATGACATAAGCCATTCCAGTAATTCATAATTGGAGCAGTGAGAGAGTTAGAGTAGTGTTGAAGACTTTCAAAAGCATTGTTTTAGTACATTTCTGAGTTTTTTGTACTCAACTACTAACAGATGGCACAATAGCTGCCAGACAGCATCCACACATTGTCACTATCATAACAAAACCTCTGTTTAGTTGAGATTTTATTTCTTTATTAATTACAGGATATGAGAATGCTAGCTGCCCTTTACATTTCATGACAAATAGATAAATAGAATGATCCAGAATTGCTTGGAATGAAAGATGCAACCTTTGTTTTCTCAGTAGCCATAAAATGCAATTTTATGGCTTTTGGGGGTCTTTCAGTTGAACAGTGAGTTGAACTTCTTCAATATAATATTTTTTGATCAAAATGTATATGATTTAGAAAACCCTGGCCATGAGGGATAGGGATGCAGTCTCCCTTCCCACTCTAAAATGCAGGGGTGTGGCTAGAATAAGCCTCTGTCTGTGAACTCTGTGTGTTTCAGTAGTGACATGAAAACAGCTTTTAAATTTTTTTTTATTTAAACTCATAATAAATATTAACATTCCAACTTCACTTTAATAGAAATCTAAAATATATTTTTAAAAGTGTAAAAAAAAAAGTTGAAATTTAGGGGTTGGGGTTTGGGACAGACACCGCCTAATAGAAGGCAACCTACAAAAGACGACTTTGTGTATATTTAGCTTATTAGTAACTCACAATGCCTTTCAGTTTAAATAGATCATAACATAATCCTAAACATGTAAGGTCTGAATGCATAATTGTCTTTTTAAGTAGTTCTTTTACTGTGGAACTGCAGTTTAACTAATTCAGTAGAATGGGCCATATACAGGTACATACAGTACTGTGCAAAATGATAAATAAAACAGAACATGGTTTTATTTTTAAAGAAGTTTTCTAATATCTTGGTTAGGAGAATACAGTTAAAAGAAGTTTAGTTCCTGACTTTTTGGTAAACTGTATGGATTTGTTAAATTCTATCAGCAGCACCTGATTTAATTTAAAGAAAGATTAATCATCTGAACGGGTATTGGATGGTAATTGTAAACGTGGGGCTTCCTTGAGGAGAGGTGTGGAAATGGTTGAGCTAACCCATTCACAAACATCAAATCCCCTTTTGACAATGGTTCTATATAGTACCAAAAATAGTTCTGCTATTGTTACAATGTCAAACTTAACAATAATTAATAACGTAACAATAAAAGAACCCTTGTTGGTGCTGTATAGAACTGCACATAACACATTCTCCATCAGTCTGAAGAACCATTGTCTTTACTCAATAAACCTAGAACCCTTTTTTTTTAATTTATACCAGAGCTTAAAAGAGAACAAAAGGGTACTTTAGTGGTAGGATCACTCAATTACTGCAATGCAGTGTACCTTAATGAAGTTTGCATTGATGTAATCGGTGTCATTTTTGGATGTGCTTAGAGAGAGCTTCACTCTGGTGTGGTCAACTGTGGAAAAACACAATCATCAGTGATGCCTCGTCGACATACAGAGTGCGCACAGCCAGATTTGACAGCAGTGACCATCAATCAGCAAGTGTGAACAGAAGCATTTCAATGGTTTCACTCACATGGAACGATGTCCTTGTATCTGTTCTTCTTCACGTTGTCCTGCTTCTCGGCAGCCTTGGTGGGGTAGGTCTTGTCTGTTCGGTATTTGGTGGACTGCCTCTTTAGTTTCTGAAGGAGCAAAAGGGTCATTGTCAGTATAAGAAACTGGTCAAGTTTCATAAGAATATTGCCAAATAATGTATTTCTGAAATATTGTTCTGATTTTGTAAACCTCTATGAATATCTCAGCATAATGGCATTTGCTTTAAAAGTGTTGTACATATTTGGTACCATTTTTCTTTGATTGAATGTAGGGGACTCTGACCCACGAGGTCTGCCTGAACATCTTTAGTAAGAATGATTAGTGATAATAAGACATTAGAAGGCCCTCCATATTTTTTACAGCCATATGCATTATGATTCCAAGTTAAGTCTTTTCAACATTCAATAATTTTTATCATAATATCGAAAATTTTGTGTTTCCCTGAAATGCTGTCCACTGTGTCATGATTGGGTTACCTTACCTGAAGGTCAATCATGTGTTCATAATATGCTAAATGTAAGCAAAAATGTCCACCCTGGCCAACAATTATCTCAGTACACTTACAGATACATATCTGTCAATGTATTGAGATAATTTCACTTAATACAATGACTTGAAAATGTCTAGAAAGTTAAAAAAAAATCATATAATATTAATATTAATATAATATTAAGTAATAGCTCATGTATATCTAATTTGCATTTTTATAGGGCTCTTGGCTCAGGGGGTACATCCATCTGTTATGCATTTGTAACATGATGGGTGGTCTTATTTTGGGAAAATTCAAGTCAAGTCATCTTGATTGTTATTCCTCAAGTGGTTTTGATTGTCATTCCTCATGTTCACTTCCTGCATGGTCCATATACAGAAACCAACTGCAAAAACGGTCCATTTTGAATTCATCGTTTTGACCTGCTTATTTACATATGTGTGCCTATTCACCCTACAGCAGTTTAGCCTCACCCATTTACACAAGTGTCAGACAGGCCTGACTTTATGGCTGAATTATGTTTCTGATACATAAAACTACACAAATGTCCATAAAATGAGTGTAGAAATGGTATGTTGTGTGGTTGGTATAGGTTAGTGGATACCACATCTGCCTTCTACGCTGTAGGCTGGGATTCAATCCCCCCGCTTGAGTAAGCACCCTACACTATACCAATAAGAGTCCTTGGGCAAGACTCCTAACATTAACAGTGCCTACCTGTGTAAAATGATCAAATTGTAAGTTGCTCTGGATAAGAACGTCTGCCAAATGTAGAAGAAAAATATATTGGCCCTTTAAAGTTTATTTTTAAACTGTGTTATAATCTGCCACTTTCATAGTCGAAATGAGACAACAGTAAGCCCACTATTTGAAAGGAAGCTGGGTTGAGGGTTTTTGTGTGTGTGTGTGTGTGTGTGTGTGTGTGTGTGTGTGAGACTCTGAAAGCAATCAGATTGCCTGTCCCATGAGACAGAGACCACCGTAATAGATAACTTTCCGACCACAGCTTGCTTGTATGCAAGGAGATCTTGTGAGTGCGTCTTTGAGCAATCAGCATGGAACATTACGTTCCTCCTACCTGCGCAGGGGACACGTCTTTTATTTGAAATGCTTTCATTTCTTTCCTGCTGCATAAGTAGCTCAGTATAGTAGGCCAAAGGCCAAAAACCTGCACGTTTTCATGGCAAAGTATTTTGAGAACTGGTTTAGTAAGTTTAGTTAGTTCTGCAGCAAGAGATCAGTGAAAGTGTGCCTTGTTTTTAGTTGAGTGCAACGTTTAAAGATAACTCATTCATCCTTCTACACTGTGAAAATGAGCATATTTGTGGATTTTAAGCGAAGCGTGAGCTGATGTCGCACAAATACTTTTTTTTCAGATTTTTCGGGGCTTTGAGAGCACAAAAAGTTTTTTTTTTTTTTAAATTCAAATTTACCTACTTTTATATGTGGTTCTAGACATGTACCATATGTGGTACATGGCCATGACCACAATAAGAACACTGCTATTGCACACACAAGTTTCAAATGATAAAGGGTTGGTTTAACCTAGGGCCTGGGTGATAAAATGATAATAATAATAATAATAATTCATAATAATTAATAATAATAATTAATAATTCATTATTGCGATATAACTTTCCTAGAAAAAATAAGAAATGTTCTATATACTATGCCATTCTCACACTTCCAAGTTCTAACGACAGCCCCGGGGGCATTTTGCACTGTAAGAAAAGCAGCACTACTCTGCTGTCGCTGTAAGAGGGCGAGTTTTTTGACATGATTCGAGGAGGGAGGGGATGGGGACTAAAATGGGTCACCGAATAGACGTAAACGTTTCAAACATGGGGTTATACCTTCCCTGTTTGAGTGGAGCGCTCGACGATTGGTTCTTCTGTGACCAAGTGTGAGTGACAAGATAAGTGGCGTAACTGTACAGGTCCAGAGCAAACTCACTTCTGTCCTAACATCCTAATAAGCTTTAACATCGTTAAATTATAAATTAATAGATAATTAATAATTATCTATTAATCTGCTCCACACAACTACAGCGCTGTATGTTACACTCATATTTTAGTATTAGTGCAAACCCAAGTAAAAATGGGTTCATGTTAGTTACAGCATTACAACGAAAGTAAACTGAAGATGCCGTATATGTGGCACTGGAGAGCGGGAGAACGCTAGCTTCCCAGGCTAGCTGTTTTTAGCAGCTGGCTAACTTGAAGCAGCACTCTGTCACTCACACTAGAACTGAATTTATGTTATTGTAGTGAACTACAGTGATCAAACTGGACAAAAAAGACGGACCTCAATGGCAATAACTGCATTGTGATTCTCTCACCCCAGACAAACAACATCCTCCTTTTAGGTGTGAAGTCGTTTGTTTGGTGTGAGAGAATCACACTGCAGTTGATGCCACTAAGGTCCGTCTTTTACACAGCGAGCGTCAGATATATTGCAGTTCTTCCACCCCCCCAAACTACTACTGTAGAGAAATTCAAATGTCTGAGACCATGAGGTAGTTATAATTTTCTGCATTGTTATCTTGAGATTTATTAGTAAATTATCTTGTAATCTCAAGATAAAAAAAAGTTGCTATCTTGAGATAACAAGTTAATTATCTTGTGATCTCAAAATAATAAAGTTGCTATCTTGAGATCACAAGATAATTAACTCGTTATTTCAAGATAACAATCCAGAAAATTATAACTACCTCATGGCCTCTCCAGACTTCCGCACATTGTTGAGTTTAGCACCTGTAATCACGGCCATGCTGTGCGTGTCAGAGTGCTGCTTTTACCAGCTTGTAAAAACAGCTAACCTGGGAAACTTGCTCCCACTATCTCATGACAGATTTGCAAAATGTTCCTCTGTTTGGCAAGCATTTATCATGTTCTGACCATAAAGAATAGTTTAAAACCACAATTAACTGTCTGGTTTCTTCAACAACAAAGCAAAAACCAGCCTTTGAACTTGAAAGAAATAATGATTTGACATTTATCGTGTTATTTGTTATGAACTGGTATGATTTTTTTTGGCCATATCACCCAGCCCTATATGAACCCCTTAAAGTCCCAGGCTTATTACATAGTAAGGTTTAATGTTCAGTAACTACAGGGACTTCAATGCAAACTGGCTGAGCTATTCTTAGATTACAGAAGTGTATATTAAAACTTTGGGCCTACTGGTGTCCCTGGCCATTTAAGGGGTTAAAAGGAGATTATAAAGATTTTTCAAAATCTCTGTATAATTAACCGTAAGAGTGTAAGCATAAGATATCCAGAGTGGTTTGATGTGAAATTCCTATTTTGACCAGAATTGTTCACAGTGGTGGTGATAGGAACCAGACGTCTACGGAGTTTAATGCCTCTGAAAGCTCCATCACACAAAGTTATTACATAAAATAGTTACAAATACATTGCCTGAGGCCTGAGACCGTGGTTTTCAATAGGTTTGCATCAAGGTTTTAGCGTAAAATGTATTTTAAAATCTATTTCTGCTGGAAAGACACAAAACAGTCCCCAAAGAAAACCTACTCTTTTGTATTACAATTTTTAAACCATTATCAACATTACATATACATTCACTTGTCATTTTGGATAATAAATCAAATGGCTATACTTGCATTGCTACCCCTGGTTCCTATCATTACCACTGTAAAGAAGTCAGTTTGTAAGTTTCTCTGCAATGAACAGTTTCACATCCAACCACTCAGAATGACTTTATTTACATATCAACCCTTGAATTCTCCAGAAATTTTGAAAGATCTGTGGATTCCTTTACTTTATCAAATGTAAGGTTAACATGCAAGAACGGTGGAACTGATGATGTACATATTGATTGGATGAGATGCCTTTACTTTGTACCTGATTTCTCATTGCAAAGCTGCATTGCTTATCACTACACCATCAGCCCAAATATGCAGGTTATAAACACAAGCTAAACACTTTGGCATGTTTTAACCACTTAATAAACATCCCTTAGAACCTCACTGCATGTGCATGTAAACATCACCTAAATGTTCATGTTTGCACCTACACAAATTTGTATTATCGAAACTTAAACACATCAACAATTTAACTGACTTCATCTCTTTGCAATATCTACAGTAAATATATAAAGATAAGGGATGTGGGAAGGTGATTTAAGTTGGGGGCACTGAAATTTAAACCAGCATTTACGTAACAGGAACGATGACGACATGCAAGATGATTTGCCTTTTTCCATTAGAATTTTTCTGATAATTTACATCAAACAGAATGTGACATACTGCACTATAAAGAGGCGAGTGACAACATATAACTGACACATCAGACAGCTGATGCACATCCTTTATTTGCTTTCGCATTCTGCATAAACTTTAAGCAAATGAACTGAGTTGTGACCAATCACATTTTTTTTTCTCTTTTTTTAATTTTTACCCGATTTTCTCTCCAATTTAGTCGTCTCCAATTCCACCCGCTAGTTAGGACTCCCCCAATCACACGATGCTATCAATGCTAAGAGGGTGAAGGCTAACACAGGCTTCCTCCGAGACCTGTGAACCGCCAACTGCCAGATCTGTTATGTCAGCTAACAGATGCCTGCGCTGACTAGCATCGCGCTGAGTGATGGGGGGAGAAGGAGGGGCCACAATTAATGCGCAATTACTGTTTATTTGCTGAAAGTAACATATGGAGGGGGTAAATCATAAAATGAGTCTTTTGCAAATGTTTTGGCACTTTTAATATTTAATGTTTTTTTTTCCAAATACATTGTACTGAGCAAATAAATAGAAATTGTGCACTATAATTGGCAAAAAGCCATAATTAAGGATGTAGAGGGTGTGTTAACTCATGTTCACTTAGAAAATCAACAAAGCGTCATTTGGATGTGTTCAAATGTTTGCATACATATGAAAATATCAATTTTACAACCTCTCTGTATTCCTTAGAATTAAACAGGCCGTTGTTGTTGCTGTGCTTTTAAGACTGGTACAGCTCCAAAAGTTCCCTGTCAAATTACATGTTTTGTTGATTTGAAAATAAGTGAACACATCAAGAGAACAAAATATAAGTACGGGATATTTCGGCAAATTTTAATGCACCATCATTACTTATTTGCTGAGATTAACGTATTGGAAAAAATATAAAAAATAAAAAGTGTCTGAAAATATAAAATGTGCTTTTGCACAGGCCACATTATGTTTTATTTTTTCCCCAATAGGTTACATTCAGCAAATAAACAGTAACTGTGCATTAAAACTTATTCTCTGTATAGGATGTGTTAACTTATTTTCACGTAGAAAATTAACTTAATTAATTAAATTTTGCATTCCACTGTAAATGTAAATGATCTCCGTTTTGACTGGCTGCCCTGTATTGTGCCTCATTTAAAAAGTATTGTGCTAGTTTTCATGACACATTGTTCACACATTGTTTTTATTCACAAAAGCAAAGAATTCAAAACAGGCTGTTTTTTGCTTAGCCTAGTCTCTATATATGGTCTGTTCAGACTGCATAGATCAGTACGGACTGGGAAGAGAATGGAATGTTGGAAACTTTTGGAAGGTTTTTACACACAAACCTTTTTAAAACTGATTTATTTTTAAAATGTGAGGAAAATTAAGTTTTCCATGGTATGAGCCTGTAACCCCTTAAAATCCCAGACTTATTACAGACTAAGCCTTTATTATTCAGTAACTGCACTGTTAGAAATAAAGGTATTGTGGAGATACATTTTTTGTTCGTCAAGGTACAAACAATGTAAATATGCCCTCAAAGATACAACAGTGGTTTTAAGGTCCAAATGTGCACCTTTTTCCCAGTGGAAAGTATGTATGTGTACCTTTTCATGACAGTTACTTTCACGTTTTAAAACAGAAAAATAAATGAACACATAACATATATATGATACATTAAAGCCTGGAGATGAGACGGGGTGTGTGGAGTCAATACAACTTAGAAAATATAATTTTGGTACAATTATGTTCCCTGAATAAAGGTACTGAGAAGTACCCTTGAGGGTTCCACCCCAGTGACAAGAGGGGTACCACCCCAGTGACAATTTCATACTTTTTGGGGTGAACAGGCACTTTAATGCAAACCGGTTGAACTATTCTTAGGTTATAGAAGTGTGTAATAAAACTTCGAACCTGCTTGCAGGCCCTGGCTATGTAAGGGGTTAATCCGTCTTCTCAGAGGTAGGTATACAATATGTATCTGTATACACTGTATACAAGCAACGCATGTGTATTGTGAACGTGAGCAAGGCACACTATAGCAACAGCTAAGCCTGATCAAGCTATTGTACCACGGCATGTTTTCGTCTGGTCAGCTTTTATGGCATATCACTCAAGAGTTTCTCAGATGTTTGCTTGTACACACATATACATGATACATTATTGCCTCTTTATTCCAGTAGAAGCAGAACACACACCAACACTGTCAACATGCTGTGGCTATCCGAAGATGCTGTTCACAGACGCTATGATATGTCCGCAGTCCCTGCAGTGGTACTGAGTGTTTTAACTGCCACAGTAATGTACGAACATACATTGAGTTTGTACAGAAGGGCTGTGCGCTTGTAATGCATTAGCTGGGCGTTGGAATTTGCATGAAGTGTGTTTCTGGCCTTAGTGACTGAGAGGGCTGAATGAGTCACTTAACACTCTTCGGCAGTTCTGCCTGGGCTAATGTTGTAGCGCTAACGGGCACATAGCCTTGGCCAGCAAGGCCTGGGAAAAAAGAGAGCTCTCTTCATGTGATAGAGGGTCCAGACAGCTGCCCCTGGCCAACAGGATGTCCTTCTGGCAAGGGCTCAGCTTGGGCTTCTTCTGAAGTAGCACTTGGCCCACTCCAGCCTGTGTTCAGATGGTGGCATGTGGCCTAAACCACAGAGCGCTTTTCATAGGTCAGGAAGTGATTTCAGCCCTCTTGGAGGTGTCAGTTCTCATGCTGGAAGCTGCAGCACTGACCCCACCTTCACTTCATTGGAGCTGAGAATCTAATGAGTTAACGAGTAATGCAAGCTTACACTGCACCACTTAACATTTTTCATATCATATCATATTCATATCAGTTCATATCAGAATAATCAGGATTATCTTGTTGCAAGAACAAAGAATAGACCTAATCCTAATAAATGCAGTGTAGCAAGTATCATATTATTCAGAGGATTTATGGAACCAATTATGATCATATTCAGCTTTATTGATCAATTATGATCATATTTAGCTTTATTATTGTTATTATTATTATCATCCAGAAACAGAACATATGCCTTCTACCTTCGTCTTTTCCCTCTGGTTTTTGCAGCTTGTCAAAGGGGCTGGCAACTCAAATGTAAATATCAAAACAATTTTCAGAAAAATGTGTGACTTGATGATCATTAACTACAACAAAAAACATTCAAATACAGCTACGACCTGTAAAAACTCCACTTTTCTGCCGGATCTGGACTGTGTGTGCATTTCAGGCCATGCAGTAATTGTAACCATGGCAACAGCTTTTTCAATTTTTTTTTCCTTTTTAAGCTTTTATTTTCTGGCAGAAGGAGGACTTTGAAATGATGTAACATATCATTATTATTGAGGCATACCATTCAACCAGGAATTACTATGGTAGCCGATGTGGTATAGGCGTTTGTGACCAACGCAAGTAAGACCAATCATGTGAACACCGTTAGCTTTTTCCAGAGTACAGAACTGTGAAACAGACGCAGCAAAACTAACCTGTGTATAAACACGGTTTGAAGACAGCAGTTAGTTTGCCAGGAAAGCTTTGGCCAAACATTAACTTAAAATGCAATTTTTGATGAACCTAGACTTTCAAAGTATTATTTTGATATAAGTATCAAACTACCTTGCTTTTATTAAGCAGACATTATAATGTACCTTTAATGCACATACATAAAAAGAATGATGCACCCTGCAGTCTTGTGTATTGTGAAATTTAAGATCATGTTACTGAGTGTTTTACGCTCTCCAGGGACAGTTTTAAGGGTTTGCGCAGCAGCATATTAAATACTGAGCTTATCAAAAAAGGCGCTATTCATGTTAAGACAAAAGGGGTAGGGGCTCGAGGGCCTCTGAGGCCCTCCTGTGTACACCAGTGTGTGTGCCTAAATCATTATCTGCCTGCCTAAAACTATGTTATCTCAAAATAGACTGATTGACTGATGATTTCTAACACTGTATGGCCTGTTATTATCTATAAACATGAAAGTACCAAAAGTACACGGCATCCTTACAGTTCGCAGTAGCAGCCCTCTTGTTGCAATTGCTTGAATTCTCTCCTGTTTATTTTTATAGATAACAGTATGTCATACAGTGTCAAAAACCACATAAGCAATTTCAGATCACTTAGTAATTCCATGTGGTTTGATGCAAGTATGTGATCATTTACGTACGCAATTTCTGCATCGCTATTTGTTTCCGTTTTCTTGTTAACTTGTAACTCCAGAACGAACAAAGCAAACTTCAGACATCAAACATTTACACAACAAAAGTTTGATTTTTGAATTTGATGTATATAAGCATGTATTTTACAGCGAAAAAGAGTGGAAAGACTTTTGACATTTCAAGTTACAAATCGTTATTTGTCCATAAGAACAGTCGATCTATGTAAAAAAATGGTTTAGTATAAAACTTTGTGTTATTAAATATACATTATTCATTCATTATACAAGATTTAAAAACTTGTTTGAACATTGTTTGAACATTGGTTTCCACATTCAGAGAACAACTCAAACCAGAAGCTGTAAAGCAGGCCTTAGTTCTCTTTTCGTCAGAGTTCTTACGTTGTGGTGAGAAGAGGAAGTCTATATTAAGACCCTTCAGCCACTCTAACTGCTTTCTGGCCAGCTACATTATAGACTCCATTTTGCTTTTGCTGAATTCTTTACCATTTGGGTCAGATTTACGAGGCCTCACGTCCTACTACAACGGTTTACTTGTCCACAGATATACAAACAGTGAATGTAAAAAGTTTAAGTCCTGCTGAACATACTGTCACATTGTTGAATACTTTTCAAAAGTTTGAGGACACCTTTGCCATAACATAACATACTAGAGACTAAACAGGGTTCTCTGGAGGAAAGCAATATCACATATTTGGTTTTTCTATGGTAAATATTTATGACAGTGCCATCTTTGACAAAATGCCAAAACCCACACATTTGTTGTGATGTCAACACTCGAACCTTTCAGGTTTTTTAATCCACCTTTAGGGCAAAATACTTTCAATGTGCCTTTTTAAAGAATAGTTTGGAAAAGAAAATTACCATTCAAACCATCTATCAGGCCAGACTTACGTTAATGGAATTTTTGAGGGTATTTTTTTGTTACGTAACTGAAATGTAACAGTGAGAAAGGTCACATTTCAAAACATCCCCAAACATCTGCTTTTTGCCTTTGTCATGGTGAAACCATATATAAATACATATATATATATATATATACATACATATATGTATATACATATATATATATATATATATATATATATATATATATATGCTCTTGCGTAAAGGAAGATGCTTTTAAAGGACAGATGGATGGACTCACCAAGAATTCAGCCTCAAAGCCACTGTCCTCATCCCCGTCCACTGCCTCCTTGCTGGCAAACTGAGCCAGAAAGCCCCTCAGAAGATGAGCTTGCTGGTTCATGGTTTATATGTCCCACCAGTGACCTCTGTCATGTCCCAGAGGATGGTGTTAAGGTAGGCTTGCTGCCTGGAGACAGTTCGCCTACCTGCCTACCTGCTTCTCTCTCTCTCTCTCTCTCTCTCTCTCTCTCTCTCTCTCTCTCTCTCTCTCTCTCTTACTCTCTCTTTTCCTCTCTCTCTCTCTTACTCTCTTTCTCTTTCTCTTTTGGATTTCCTTTCCCCTCAATTAGTTCTTTCCCCTTCTCCTCCTCCTGTCACTGTCTCGCACAGTCTTTTCTTCTTTTGTCGTAGCGCCTGTTGGCTGAGAACTGGCCTCAGGCTTGAGGAACTGAGCGCTTGAAGTGCTAGATGAGCTGTCATCACGGAAGCAGTGGTGGTGGCAGTCAACAGCTTCTGTGGTCAGATTAAAAATATCACTGTGGTCGTCATCTCTCTCTTTTGCTCTCTCAGTCACTTGTTCTTTTTCTTCTCTCTCGCTCTCACTTTGCTGTTATCTTTTTTCTTCTCTCTCTCTCTCTCTCTTTCTTTCTCTCTCTCTCGCTCTCTCTCTCTCTCTATTTCTCTCTGACGCTCTTTCTCTGTCCAACTTACAGTGTGTCACTGGGTCCTAGAGCCGCCCCCCTCTGCAGGAAACTTTCTGTGGGTGTGATTTTGCTGTTGGTGTCTCAGAGTTAGAGCGTAATGTAGAGAAAGAATGTTAGCACTCAGTTGCACCGCCTGTTGGGCAACTTCAGGGCTGGGGTGGGATCGTGGGGTGCCAAGCTTGAGTCTTGTCAGACCGGTGGATCTACAGTAAAAGTGTTACAGATTCCCTGTGATTAATGCCCTATCATCAGCTCATTCACTGGTTATTATTATTATAATTATTGTTATTGTTATGATTATTATTACTTAGTAACTACTGTGAGTTACTACTACTATAAACTCCTATCAAACTAATATGTAAGTTATGTAGTCCTACCATTTAGGAGTATTATTATTACTTATCACTATATTATGCTTATTTTTACTTAATTAAATCAGTTATTATTTAGTATTAAAATTAGTTAGTCATAACTATTATAAAACTAATACATACGTTACATAGTTCGTATGTAATATTATGATTATAATTATTTATATTATATAATTATTATAATTATAAATATTTTGAGACTAATATGCAGTGTATTATTATTTTATTGTTATTATTGCTATTTAGGAACTACACAAACAAGGTTAGTAATTACTTTTCTTATTACTTATTACTAAGTTACTACTATGAGTTACTACTATTATAAACTACTATGAAACTAATATATGTTATGTAGTTATTGAAATACTACCATTTACTCCTTTAAATAGTATTATTATCATAATTATTATTTTTCCTTAACAACTTATTTTTCAGTAATTACAATTTTAGTAATTATAGTTTTTCACACCTACTATAAAACTAATATGTAAATTACGTAGTTATTCATATGGCACCACTGACTTATTTAAACAATGTTAATATTATTATTGCTATTATTATTATTATTATTTTTACTATTGCAAATTTCTATTATACATTTTTCAGCAAATAATATGAACCTAACATGCAAGATATTATAGGATATAGTGTATAATTATAGCATAGTATTATAGTACTTTTATTACTTAGGAACTACCCTGGGTTTTCATTAGTAGTAGTAGTATTATTACTTATTTAGTAACTACTATAAATTATTTGTTAACTACTGTGAAAGTCAAATGCAAGGTATCATATTACTATTATTATTATTTAGGAACTGCATTTAAACTGGATTATTATGTATTAGGTACTACCACCTTCATACAGTTGTATTCTTTCATATGTGAATCATTAACCATTGATCACTGACCTGGTTTACCTCAACATACTGTACATCTCAAATTAATACACACTATAAAGCTGTAAATCACACAAGACAACATATTTATTATAGTTTATTTATTATTGTATTGCAACTATAGTTTGCACTTTAAATTCTACCTCTGCTTCTGACTTTACTGTGTTACTGTTCACGCATATATCTGTATACAATGCCTGTGCACATGTTGTCTTTGTGCTCTTGTCTGCTGTCTTTTTATCTATTTTTTAATCACTGCATGGAGACGTAGCCAGACAGTGTTTCATTAAACTGTACAACCCTGTATTGATATAATGACAATAACGTTTATATGAATTGAACTGAATTGCCTTAAACTGAATTGAATTAACACCTTGAACCCTGAGCTTATTTTTCAGTTATTAACCCATTAATGACCATATCTGACTTTTTAAGTGTCCTTTGCTCTTTTTGTTCTCTGAGCTTGCCGAGCAGGTTTTAAGTCAATCGAACTACATGGCTTAAAAGTGTTATTTCATCACTTAATTTATCAAATTAAATCTAGTCCTCTACTCATATTGAACTAATGACTTTTTAACAAAACAATAAAAAACTGACTGAGTATAAAAGTCTTCACCCAAGGTTTAGACCAAGATCAGAACAAGTTAGATCAGAATAAGTTTTTTGGGAGTTTTCCTTAATATATCAGATTTAGTGGTTGGCATAAATGGGTTAATCTGAAGGATATTTACTCAGTAACTACTACAAAATGTTTGGTAACTACGACTTAAATATGTTGTTATTACTGTACTAACATTGACTTAATCTTCCAATTTAAAGAGCTGCAGCATTTCTTTTTCCTACAGCCATAAAAATACATATGCAAGTATAAATAGTTACTAAACAGTAATCATACACATAAACACAGAAACAACCACACAGTGTATCACACACTAAACATTATTCACTGCATCTGTTCTAAATGTATAGATTATATGCAACAATATTGATGGGACTTGGTTTTACAAAGCTAATCATGTGCGAAAGTATGACAAAAATGACTCGCTGATGCCTCCAGCCCCAGGCTTATTATTCAGTTATTAATTTTAAAGCTTACTTTTCAGTAACTACTATTAATTAATTCAGTATTATTAGAGTTCCTCAAAGGAGACCATGTACAGGCCCTGAGGGTTTCAGGGCTTAAAAAGCTGTATAACACTTTACAAGCTCTGTCTGCAAGAGAAAAGAGGGTGGTTCCCTAAATAGGCTAACCCAGCAAGATGAAACTTCCTGGCCTCTAACTCATCTTGGTTGAGTATGCCACCAGGGCACATCACTGTGGTGTGTACGCTGGTTAGATACATCTCCACCTCAAAATCTATATCAAACAAAAGTTTAACCAGAGGTTGTAACAGATGACAGTGATAATGATGCAAAAGAGTGAAGATGTTAAGCTTTAAGAGTGACCATGTCTGACAGATGACAGCAAAGTAGTACATTTCACTGTTTTGCTTTTCAGTTCCTGTGAATTTAAAAATAAGATGCTGTGGGAGAGAGTTCAGATGTTCAGGTTTGACCAGCAGCTTTAACAAGCTAGCAAAACCCTCTTTTTGGCTCCATCTAGTGGCTGTTGGAGGACGTACAGTATTTTGCGCAAAAGGAGATACTCATTCAGCAATGTTGCTGGTGCCTACACTTGTTAAAAAGGGCTCTAAAAACATGCAATGTCACTTCATACAGAACCATTATTAAAATGGCCAGGGCCCACCGGAGTGTAGGTGACTGGAGCTCTAATTGGAGTATAGGTGAATGTAGAGTTAGGTGTCTTGCCCAAGGGCTCTTACTGCTGTAGAGAACTGTGTCTACCTCACAGAGGGCAGCAGTATCATCCACTACACTATACCAATATACATTTTAAGGTGCAGTTACTATCTATATACTACTCATTGGCCACTTTATAAGAAACGCTGATGCTTCATATTTCTTGTGTACAGTTAGAGAATGAAGCCCATCTCTTGATGTACATTATATGGACAAAAGCATTGGGACACACCCACAGAGGCTTTTATGATATCCCATTCTAAATCCATAGGTATTAATATGGAGTTGGTCCCCACTTTGCAGATATAACCACCTCCACTCTTCTGGGAAGCTTCCTGCAAGATTCTGGAGAGATTTCAGATATTCAGGTTTGACCAGCAGGTTTAACAAGCTAGCAAAATCTTCTTTTTGGCTCCATCTAGTGGCTGTTGAAGGAAATACAGTATCCTGAGTAAAGGAGATACTCCACAGTTCCATTCAGCAATGATGAAAAAAGCTCTAAAAACATGCAATGCCACTTCACACAGAAGCATAATGTGTACAAAACTTTGCATTCTCCATTTTAGCCCCTTAAAATGGCCAGGGCCCACCTGCAGGGCCTAAAATTTTATTAGACTATAACCTGAGAATAAGGCGGCACGTTGGGTAGCAAGAAGTGCCTGGGTTCGATTCCCTGGCCGGGCAAGCAGCGTCCTTTCTGTGTGGAGTTTGCATGTTCTCCCCGTGTCTGCGTGGGTTTCCTCCCACAGTCCAAAGACATGCAGTCAGGTCAACTGGACATGCTAAATTGCCCTTAGCTCTGAATGTATATGTCTGTCTGCCTGCCCTGTGATGGACTGGTGACCTGTCCAGGGTGTATCCTGCCTTTCACCCAATGACTGCTAGAATAGGCTCCAGCTCCCCCCGTGACCCAGAAGGATAAGTGGCTTAGAAGGGGTGTGTGTGTGTGTGTGTGTATATAACCTAAGAATAGCTCTGCCAGTTTGCACAGAAGTCCCTGTACACTCTCAAAAATAAAGGCGCTGAATTGTCTCTGGGGCAGTACCCCTGTTTTCACTGGGGTGGTACTGTCAAAGGTACATCTCAGTACCTTTAGTCAGGGAACAAAATTGTACCATAATCCCTTGAAATGATATTTTTTAGGTTATACTGACTTTGCTAGGCTTTGCATTTTACTGTTCTGTTTTAAAACATTAGGCTAGGAAAAGGCACAAATAGTTGTTTTTTACCTGGGAAAAACTTATTTAAGGTACACAGTTGGACTATAAAACCACTGCTGTTTGTGAGACGGAACAATACACTGTTTGTACCTTGATGAATGAATAATGTACCTGCACAGCACCTTTATTTCTACGTGAAGTTACTGAATAATAGGCCTTAATATGTAACAAGCCTGGGATTTTAAGGGGTTAATAACTTTGATGGCCATAATTTTAGATAATTTGGGGAAAAGATGTCCATTTTACAGATGCTATTATCCAGAAAGACGTACAGTTTAATCTCATTACATATTTACATTCCCATGCAAAAAAAATGGACCAAGCCCAAAATCGTAAAACATTAAGCTTTTAATAGTCTTAACAACAAATCATTTTTAAAAAATCTAAACAGGAAAGCTTTTCTCTTTGATTTCTTTTCTTTATGTTAAGGGGTAGACTTGCAGGCAATCTTTTACAGAAAGGAGTGTCAGTATTGTTCCAGTCAGCACTGATGGCTTCAAACAGTACAAAAACACCACCAAGCAAGTTTGGATTTCATGTGAGACCAAATAATCTCTATAGCAGTGGTCAACAACCCTGATCCTGGACAGCTACCTTCCTGCAGAGTCCGGTTCCAACCACAATCTGCCACATCTGCTCTGGCTTATTACCTTTTTCAGAAGTCTTTGATTGGCCAGGTCAGATCAGAGTTAGGTAAGGGCATGTCAGATGCAGGTTGGAACTAAACTCTGCAGGATTAGGATCTCCAGGAGGGAGGGTTGGTGACCACTGCTCCATAAGGTTTAAAACTGGACTCTGACAAGGCCAAAACCATCAGTAAAAACCATTTTGAACTTGGCCCATTTTTTTGCATGGGAGTTAGGGGTGATCAATTATTTTTTGTTAAAAAATGTCTTTTCAACAGTGGATTTCATTGAACTTTAAATATAATTCAACTGAAAAAAAAAAAACAAATAAAAAAATATAAATAACTAATATCATATGTATATAATGGGAGTGTATGTGAATGTAGAGTTAGGATTCTTGCCCAAGGACTCTTGCTGGTATAGAGAACTGTGTCTACCTCACAGAAAGCAGCAGTATTATCCACTACACTCTACCAACACACATTTTAAGGCCCAGTTACTACCTATACTACTGGCCACTTTATAAGAAACGCTGATGCTCCAGGTTTCTTGTGTACAGTTAGAGAATGAAGCCCATTTCTTGGTGTACACTATATGGACAAAAGTACTGGAACACACCCACAGGAGCTTTTATGATCCCATTCTAAATCCATAGGCATTAATATGGAGTTGGTCCCCACTTTGTAGCTATAACAGCTTCCACTCTTTTGGGAAGCTTCCTGCAAGATTCTGGGGTGTGTCAGTGGGAATTTTTGCGCATTCATCCAGGACAGCATTTGTGAGGTCAGACACTGATGTTGGATGAGTGGGCCTGGCTCACAATCTCTGTTGTAGTCGATCTCAAAGGTGATTGAATGGGGTTGAGGTCAGGGCTCTGTGCGGGTTCGTCAAGTTCTTCCACACCAAACTCACCCAACCATGCCTTTATGGACCTTGCTTTGTGCACCGGGGCTCAGTCATGCAGGAACAGAAAAGGGCCTTCCCCAAACTGTTCCCACAAAGTTCGAAGCATAGAATCTCTTGGTCTGCTGAAGCATTAAGATTTCCCTTCACTGGAACTAAGGGTCCTAGGCCAACCCCTGAAAAACAACCCCATAGCATCATCCCTCCTCCACCAAACTTCACACTTGGCATAATGCAGTCAGACAGGTAACGTTCTCCTGGCATTCGGCAAACCCAGACTCGTCCATCCTGCCAGATAGAGATACGTGATTCATCACTCCACAGGATGCGTTTCCACTGCTCCAAAGTCCAGTGGCGGCATGTTGTACACCACTTTTAGATTAAAGTGGTTCTTTTTTAGATCAAATAAACACTGAACAGACTCTCAGTAACACATCAACAACATAACATGATGTAGCACCAGTGAATACATTCAGTAGATTATCAAGAGACTTTTAATTAACTGTGTAAATAAAGTTTGTTTATAATCTACTGAATTTATTTTGTTATTGTTATGTTTTTCACTTTATTTGGAGTGTCCAAATTTATATCTGTGGATCTTAACCTGGGAGGTCACTAAACGCGTAACAGGTCTAATACAGACCATCTCAACATCCTCAACAAGCTGTTATAGACATGCTGCTCACACCATTCTGTGATCTTAACTGGATTACGTTTTGGTTAAAGTTGGGGTTAGGATTAGGGCCGAGGTGAGGGTTAGGACTAGGTTTTGTTTTGAGATTAATGTCAGGGTTAGGATTAGAGTCAAGGTGAGGGTTAGGGTTAGGTCTGGGTTGAGGTTGAGGTTAGGGTTAAAGTTAGGATTAGAGCCAGAGTGAGGGTTAGGTTTTGGGTAAGGTTAGGTTTCGCTTAATGGAAATACCATATAAAGTCGACTTCATGAAGCATATACATCTACTTAACGTAAGTAATGTATCAACAGTACATCTTCCAGACACTTGCCTTAATGTTTTCAGATGCTGCACTACTGCTACTTCACTGATCTGTTATTGATACTCTGGTAAGAGTTTATTAATCATATACAAAGGACCACTCAAAATAAAATGTTACTGCAGTAGTTTTACACTTACACTCTTACTCATAAAAGAAGTGATGTTACTGGTAGTGAGGTAGTGAGGGCCATTTGAAAACCACAGTCCTTTCTGGTTTACATCCTGTTTAAGACTGCATGCACAAGAATGTGCACAATTGCACAATGAGGGTCCTGTACCTGGTGCTTATTTCTCAAGGTAAGTGTGTTTTACTGGGTTGAGGAATATTGTAAACATTCTTGTATTATTCTGTGCTTTATGTTTCATGAGTGTTAGTGTTCTTCAATGAGTAGAATAAGTAAGTAAGTAAGAGTAAATGTAAAAGTCAAGTAGCCAAAATGAGAAAAATATTTGAGTATGAGATAAAAAATATCAGGTCTACAAACTTTTCAAGGACTGATTCCTTATAGTTCCCAGCACAGAACAGAAGATCAATCTATGCTATTATTGTCTTTTCGTGAGAAGTAAGGGAGGTGTAACCACCTAAACCAACAGAACAGGATGAAATTAAACACCAAAAAAAGGATTAGGAAGTAACAATGAAGGACTGAGATGGAACTGTATAAATACACTTCAGTGAAAGTGTAAACAAAAGAGAATACAAAGTACAAATCTGTCGATAAGGTTCCTTAAGTATGTGGAACTGGCAAATGTTTCTGTTAAGTAACGCGACCTGCTCAAGGTACAATATGATATGCAGGAAATACAAGCAAGCTGTGGTTTTCCAAAGGCCAAACAGAGAGATTCACCACTATAGTTTTTAATTGACTGTTTTTCTTCTTGCTCTTTTCTACCAGTCAGTGCACAACTTCAATGTGACAAATCCATTATCCGTGCCACAGTTGGGAGAAGATTTAACGTCGCCTGCACATACAACACAAACCAATTCCGCTTCAGTAAGAAGTACTGGTGTTTGGGGGAGTCTAGAAGCTCTTGTGAGATTGTGATGGATACAGACGGCTTCACCAAAGCTGAGCTCAAAAATCGGGCTCAGATCATTGACGCAGTGTACAGAGGCCTGCACATTCTGATGACTGGACTGCAGCTGAGGGACAGTGGAGTCTACTGGGCCGGAATTGACAAAATATACGCGGACATCATGTTTAAGATCCAGGTTGAAGTGACAGAAGGTACGAATAACATATATGAAGCAACCCTTTAAATTCTTTATATATTTATATTTTTACATATTTTATAGGAAAATGTCAGAGAGCACCCTTCATTTGTTTATCCAGTCAAAATATGAAATTAATATTTCTGAGTAGATCAAATCCACTTGCCTAGTGGAAAGGCAAAAGACCATTAGTGAAAACCCAAATAATAATAATTAAGAGATGCAGAGAAAATGGAACTCTTAAACACTCTTAAACATGATGGTTGTTCCAGGCTTCTTTACTAAAGAAAATGGTTCTATATACAACCATCAACACTCAACTTTGCATGATTACAGGCTTCTCTGCACTGTGAAAGGGTTCTTCACATTGAAGGATAATATGCTGTAAATGGTTCTATATAGAACCATTATGAAGCTCAACATTCTAAAAATAGAACAACCATTTTTGGTGCTATATAGAACCCTTTTCAAAATGTTCTATTTAGAACCATCTACAGCACATTTTCATCAACCTGAAGAATGCTTTCACAATGCGAGGAACCCTTTAATCATGCAAAGGGTTCTTTGAGTGTTCATGGCTCTACATAGAAGCATTTTGTTTAAAAAGAATCCTTATAGAACCATCTTTTTTAAAAGTGTATCATCCTTGCAAGACCTGGACTATCAGACAAACAGTACTTAAAAATTTCATCTTTGAGAGAGGAGAAAATCAAACTCGACTCTTGTTCTTGGTGTTTCTGTCTGTCCTTGTGAGAAGACAGCTCAACACTTTGAGTCTGAAAGAATGTGTGGTTGTAAAGAAGCCCTTACTGAGAAAAGGCGATAGACCACTGTAGTCGTGTCGTTATTTTGTAGTCAGCACCATGTTCTTATGCCCATATTAGGAACTCCGGGTCTAAGCTCCATTTCTCTGTGGCCAGAATGAATAGGGTTTTTGAAAAATTGCCTCTATCGCACGCTGTGTTAATTAAAAGTGTTCAGAACCCGATACGTTTTGTCCCTGCAGATTTCTTTGAAAAACTGAACGCAGGTCTCCTGAAAAGAAGGGACACACTCAATACTGAAAAACGTAGTATTGTATTGAGTTATTGAGACTTCTTTGTAATTTTCTGTTAAATATGTTTTCTGCAATTTTTCCTGATTCTGAAAAATGAAGAAGTTGAGCTTCATGGCTGTTTTGATTGCAAAATTAAATAAATAAAGCGTGGTCTCTGACTTTTTAGTTGGGTCATGAGTAAACAATCGATGACAGCGATGGTACAGTCTAACTTGAGCAAGTGAAAGAAGGCAGGTCGAGTAACACTGTCAACGTATGCTTTAAAACTTAATTCAGTATGTAAAAGAACAATAATACATGGAATTAAAATGCACAATTTAAGACACATTTTAAGACAGAATAACAATGAAAAAAGCATAGGTCTATTATTATTATTAGAATGTAAAATGTATTATAGTTCATATAAAAATCAAAACCTTCAGAACAAAAAAAGGGAAAATAGAAAACATTTTTTCATCTTAATCTTCATTTTTATGCCCTCTGTTAACACATTTGTTTTAATATAATAAAAGAATAACCTCTTATACTGATTTCAGACATTTTGTTGATAATTAAACCATTTATCTGACTCATACTGAATTTCAGAAGCTGTTATCAGGCCAAAGGTGTGGCCAGTGGGCTCCCCTCTGCTGACATGTGTGGGTCAGCCACTGACGCTGCGCTGCAGGAGTGAGAGAGGCACTAATGTGCAGTACAGCTGGTACAGAAAGGCCGATCCTGAAGCTGTGCTCTTACAGACCACCTCCGATCTCCCCCTGCACTGTGCTTCTCTCACTCAGGACGGTCACTTTGTCTGTTCTGCCCATAACGCAGTGAGCAGAGAGCACAGCAATGCTGTTTTCATTCATGTCCTGCAGCCTGGACACAAGGACTGCGTTTATTTGCTCACATCTGAAGGTCAGCTATAAGGTCACCATTCACCGACCTTGTGCTTCCACTCACTGACCGCTTTATTAGAAACACTGACCTTGCTCTTCCACTCAGTAGCCACTAAAATACAAGTACCTACCTTGCAGGTCACTATATGGGTGTACCATCTATTGTTGTGCACAATTTGTTAGTCACATTCTACCTCATTCTACCCAGTTTCTGACCACAGGGCTGCTGTTGACCAGAGGGTGACCATTCTCCACACATCAGTAACACTGACATTTTAGTGTGTGTGGTGCTGGTACGAGCGATGCTGCTGAAGTTTTTCTTTTCTCTACACACATCAGTGTCACTGCTTGGTTGATCTAAAAATATCCAGCAAACAGCAGCTCTGTGGTCAGAAATTGACCACTGATGAAGGGTAATGGAAGCCTAACTTAAAGTGTGCATGGCAACAGATGGGATATACAGTCTCTAACAGCAAGACTGACCCACAATGTTGGTTAAGTGATCCTAATTAGTCCCACAACGGGGAAATTTCACCTGTGAATTTTAATCCATCCGTTCACACACTAGTGAATGCACACACACTAGGGGGCAGTAAGCACACTTGCCCGGAGCGGTGGGCAGCCCTATACAAGGCGCCCAGGGAGCAGTTGGGGGTTAGGTGCCTTGCATAAGGGCACTTCAGTCACGCACTGTCGGCTGCCCAAAGGGGATCGAACCGGCGACCTTCTGTTCATAAAACTGGTTCCCTAACCTCCAGCCCATGACTGCCCCCTGGTGTTTCTAATAAAGTGAACACTAAGTGCCCTGCAAACTTTCCTGAGTTGTTTGATATGGGCTAGACTGTCAAATCAGAGGTGACGCATTTCTTACTTAGACCATATCTGGTTGATATAGTGTAGTGGGTAACACCTCTGCCTTTTACACTGTAGACTGGGGTTCAATCCCTGCCTGGGTAAGCACTCTACACTATACCAATGAGAGTCCTTGGGTAAGACTCCTAACACTACCTTCGCCCACCTGTGTACAATACTCAAATTGTAAGTTGCTCTGGGTAAAAGCATCTGCCAAATGCAGTAAATGTACAAAACAAATGCCGGACTCTTACAATTCTGTGCAAAGGTCAGAGACCGCCATTAAGTACAAGGTTTTTTTTCAGGAGATATTTCTGAAGAGATTAGGTATTAAGGTAAGGGAAAGTCCAATACTATGGGTCTGAAAGGATGTATAGCTGTCAAGAAGTCCTGACTGAGAAAAAGAAATAGACACAAATGAAGAAAATTTGCAAAATATAGAACAATGGACTGACCACTCCAGAGCCCAGACCACATCACCGAATGTGTTTGGGATTACTTGGATGGTGAGAAGCTGAAAATGCAACCAACTTCTAAGACTGACCTTTGGAAGCATGGAAGAATATACTTGCATATTTCTTTGAAAAACTGGAAGCAAGGGTGGACACATTAAATATTGAAAAAATATATTAAATTTACTAATATTAAAAACGTTTTCTTCTTTTTCTGATCCTAAAAAATCAATAACTTGTATTTCATGTCTGTTTTGACTGTAAATTAAATAAATGAAGGGTGGTTTCTGACTTTTGCACAATACCATACATCTAGAACACATCTTGAGTGAAAAACACACACACCTCAAAAAAAAAAACAAACAAACACATAAGCAAAAAAAACACAAATGTTAATAATATCAAACCTCCACATTGTTTTTTTTATGCAGCACTATTCTGAAAACGTGCTATAGCATCGATATCCTCCTTTTCAGGATTTGAAAGTTATGACTGTAAGACAACTACAACACCACGCATCACAACCACCATGACCACAGTGGAAGTCTTCAGCTCAACACTTGCCACTCAGAGCAGTGGATATGAAAACCACTCACTCTGTGTCAATCAAACATGGATGGAAGGGATCTTTTTCAGGTTTGAATAAGAATATATCATTTATAATAATTATAAAATGTCTGGATAGCACACATACCTCACATTAAAACCAACTTCTATTGCAGAGAATATGACACATACAATGCATCATAAATCATCTGTCTGAATAACATGCAATATATTTTTATACCATTTGAAAACAGCAGCTTCCCTTTACTTTGTGAATACATTTCATGGGAGACCAATAAAATGTTCCATAATTACTCCATACACTAGTATAGAGTTGAGAACATTCTTTCCCAATGTTACCATTTCAGAACGATTTGTTAAGACAGCAGGAAAACACAGAATAGTTGGTTAAAGGTATTACAAAGAAGACAATGTGAAATTGTTCATTTCAGGAAACTATAAAACTCCTTCAAATGTCTGTATTTCTCAGGTCGTGGTCAGGAGTGCCACTGTGGTATGACATCCTTCGCTGGACTCTCTTCACTATTATGATGGTCACCACTGGTCTAGTGCACATGTGCACACCGGCCAGAGCCAGTGGTCACAGACTTACTCACAAACACCAAAAACACATCTGACTGTGGAAAAGACTTTTGCTTTGCTTTCGTTTTTGACTTTGTATTTAGTTTGTTTTCTGTGCTTTAATGTTATTGTGTCTTTTTAAACATGGTTTAATCTGCAGCCAAGTGCGCTATATTATAAACAGTTTCTTAAGGCCATGTTTAAACTGAGTTCTATGTTACAGTCAGGGCTTCACATTAGGCTTTTTCAAGGACTTAGAAAATCTACATTCATTCCACAGAAAAAGATCAGTCACATTTGTAAATGACTGCTGTATTGCACAAGTTTATTAAAATGTTACAACTGGCACTGAACATGTAAAAGATGCGAGTAAGAAATAGAAAAAATAAAAATAATTCAGTTATCATCCTCTTACAGCTGTTCTGATTCAGGGGAGAAAGAGAGAGAGAGAGATGTTCACCACTCAATTTAAATGATGTCACTTTTTCTAGTTTTTACAGCCATCTTGTCACTAAGCCTCATTCAGTATTATTATTAGTATCCCTTTCTCTTTCTCTCTCACACACACACACACGCTTCCTCTCTCTGTCCCTCCCCTCTGACTCGTTCAGTAGTTCAGTCGATTTTCTAAGCTAAATCAGGTGATTTGCACACCCGCTGTGGCAGTACGCTTTAGCTAGGATGCATGTTGGTTTGGGTTTTTCAGTTTGCCGCGTTTTTCCATCTTTATTATGTACATTTCAGCTGTCTGATTTTAATCTGTCTGTTTCATTGGAGTAAATGTTGTGCTTGTGAAGAGAGGACACATGTTTTTAAGGACGTATTGCACTGATTGTTGGGTTTATGTTAACATGCTCTCATTAATCTGTGTGATTGGAAAAAAATATGAGCTTATAACAGTGACATGCCCAACACTGCGGTTAGTGTACTGCCATCATGCTGTTGCATAGGCCTTGTGATATCATCTGCTGTGATATAAAAATTCACTGACCACCCAAAAAATGTACCCAACAAACATTTGTACCCAGCGGCCAGTCACTTGAGGATCTGAGCCCGCTGATTTGTCATCCACTTGTCCCATACAAACTTGTCAGTGTTATTGTCAAGTCCTGATACTCAATATACTTAGCCATGGGCTGCACGCAACACTTTGACAAGATAAATTTAAGAATAAACTGTATTTATGCTGTATCTTTTCATTTCCTCTTTTACTGGTGTATGTTATACTGCCTAACCTGACGTTAATGCCAGTAAACGGTGTAAAATCAGTGCATCTGAACCTTTTTCTCCTTTGCCTTGCTCTAATAATTCCAGAGCCTCTAATATATTGAGGCCACAAATTAATACATTAAGGGCATTAGTGTAAAAAGAAAAATTAGGCCATTAGTTTAAACAAAACAAAAAAAATTGTGGCCATGAGAAACTTAACTTGTGGCCTCAAAATAATAATTTGTGGCCCCACCTTATTTAAAATAATCACCATGTCACCAAATACTGAACGGCTGAGAGCAAACTTGTTCAGAGCAATTTTGTTGTTCATGCAGGTAAATTCAGGTTCGTTCACATTAATAGCAGATTTGAGTTACTTATCTACATGAATGTGAACCTTGAAGATCAGATCTGAGCAAAAAAAGGGAACTAAGCAATGAGGATTGTAATGTAAACCTAGCCTTCTTCAGGTGACGCTGATGTTTTTGGTGACACTTTATTTTGAGTGGTCCTTTTTAGATGAAATAAACACTCAGTGGACTCTCAGTAACATTCAAAAACATATGAGGGTTAGGGTTAGGTTTTGGGTTGAGGTTAAGGTTAGGGTTAGGATTAGGGCCAGGGTTAGGGTTAGATTTTGGGTAAAGTTGGTTTTGCATAATGGAAATAACATGTTAACAATACATACTTAATGGAAGTTATGTATCAACAGTACATCTACAAGATATTTACTTCAATGTATTCAGATGCTTCACTACTGCTACTTCACTGATATGTTGTTGGTGTGTTACTGATCTGTTACGAGTTTATTTATCATCTACAGAGGACCACTTCAAACGCAGTGTTACCAATTGTTTTTATGACATTATGTTGGGTCACAACACTGTGAAATTACACTGACACTGGTGTTAAGTCAACTTGACATCAAAGTCGATAAAAGCAGCTTTTAGGACAGATGACACCTATTAGAATAAGCCTTTATGAATATCAGTTGTCATGACAAGCTTATGTCATGTAGTCTTATGAACATGAGCTACAGTAAAGCATTCTCAAAATATGTGTAGCCTATTCAGAAAACTCATTGCACCAATTGTGCATTTGTAAGCAGCACTTACGCCAAAAAGGGAGGATGTTACTGATTTAGCCTGAGGCTGCTGGCGATGGTGAAAGTCACCTGAAAACCACAGTCCGTCTCTGTCTTACATCCTGTTTCTGATGATTGTGTGCAAAAGGGCACAAGACATTTTCAACCATGAGGGTCCTATATGTGGTGCTGATTTCCTAAGGTAAAGTAATATAACTAACATCCTTAAAATGTTGAGCTAAATACTTTCCTTCCAGTGCAGTACTTTTTAATGTTTGCATCTGAGGAGCTGTATTTAAAGTGTTTTCTTATTTCAATTGAGTAAACAAAGTAAAAATGTCTAATAAAAAAATGAACAATAAAAGAAAGTTATTGAAAAAGGATTGGACCAAAAGACTCATCAAGTACTGAGTTGCCTATTAAAATGCAGTGGAACTTCACCACTTTTTCTGTCACCATAGAAACAGCATAGAATCTGCAATTTTATCATCCTTTTGGTCTAAAATAAAATAGTAAAGTACAACATTGGGAGTTGTAAGTAATAGCAAGTTCTAAACCAACAGAACAGGATGAAATTAAATCCAGAAAAGAAAAGTGAATGACTTCATAGAACAGAAACACACATGAGTAAAAAAGTTATCATTTTGAAATACTACACTTACAATTTAACTGATTTTTTTCAAAATTTCTATATAACTTAATAGTTCAGAGTGGTTTGATGTAAAAGTCTTTTGGGACTAATTTGCCTTACAACTCCTTGCATGTACTCCTCCGCTATGAATGGCTTTTTAAAAATAGGTTTTAGGTCAAGACCTTTTCTCAAAACCATTGTGAATCTGTGTGCATCAAGCAAGATATTTATAACTACGTCTTCTAATGTCCTTCTGTGTGGAAGCTTGTATAGGCATTAAACTTTTCAGATGTCTTGTTCCTTTCGCTACCACGGTGACCAATTCTGACTCTGCCAGTTTCTCTAGAATGGAGAATTTCAGACCAATCCTTCCTGAATGAATTTGTTTGCATCTAAACCAATGAGTAATGCAAAAATGTGGCAAAACTGATGGAGTTACTGTTACGAGTGTGGATCATAGGAAACTTGTGTAGTTGGTAAGAAATGTAACCTGTCTGAGGTATGGCATGATGTGGTTTTCAGGAAATACAAGCTACATGGGTTTATCTTAAGAGGCAACTAAGAGGAACTGGAACTCTTTATGTACATATAAATGAATACAAACCTACATGAACCTACATTGTGGTAGACAAAGTGAGTAGCGTGAGAAAAGCAGGTCACAGATGTGTTTAGAAGACATTAATTATATAACAATAGATGTTATGGCCCTTCTTATCAATCCCTCTGTAGCCTACCTTCTGCAGTTCTTGGAAAATAGAAAGATAATAAATAGAATTTAGCAGTAAAATGTGTTTTGCTGTGTATTCACGTTTAGGCTTTGGTTTTGATCAGAGACAGCTTATCTGACTGGCCTGCTTTCTCTCAATGGAACCTAGCTGAGCCCTGCTTGGAGCTCTCTGTATTGCTGTCCTGGCATTTTGTCTGTACTGACTATGATTTAAACTTTACATTTTTAGAAAATGTGTGTAAATCTTTATTGCCAACACTTTTCCTGTGTTAACAAAACTATTTCAGATGCACATATAAAAAAGAACGTAGTTCCTCACCAGGGATTGATGTTTTCAAGGCTCGGCCCAAGGCCTAGTATAACTGGACTGTGTTTATGCTGTATCTTTTCTTTGTGATGTCATGTGGTTAGTTGGAATTCTGCTGTTTGTCCTGTAGATGGCAGTAGCAAAAATTTCAAAAGCAATTTACACGGACATACTGTGGAACAGTGACACCAACTCTCCTCCTAGAGATCTACCTTTACCTTATATGTATATCTTTTAGCCACTGTGGCTTCATCCACTAACATGAATCTACTTATTCCTAGACTGGAATAGATATGTAATTGTCTAGTGCATGGCTGGTATCTGCCGACAAAAAAGGAATCCATAAGTACACTTATAGGTTTAATATTGCTGCCCACTAAGCTTAATCTAACACAGGTGCTTCTTTACACTGTGGTTTTTAAGCTAGTAGCAGTTAGTGAACCTGAAGTTGACGCCAACTCTCGACTCCTGCCAATGGAGTTGACTCGACTTCTTTCAATTTTAACTAAGACAGCACCAGACTCACAGATAAAGGGATAAAACGTAGATTAAACCATCCCATACCTTTATTTGAGTTGCTACAGATCATAGTCGATAACATGAATGTTGTGCATCCCATCAGTTTCTGAAAGTCCTATTTGCCTAAATATGTGATGAGTGCAGTCTCCTTTCTAACTCACTTCTTTGCTAGTAGTTCCTGCCTACTCACTGTCCTTCCGACCTCCTGGGCCGATTCTGGCTATTACTATTATTATTATATTACTTAAATTAAGCCCTTACTTCTAATTTTTCAGTTAAAACTATTACTTATTTTAACTTGTGTATTCAGTTGCCATTGAATGAGGTTCATCTACAATAGACCAAAACATTTCTGTTTGTCTGTTTGCTTGTATAATAATAATAAATAATTGTTCCGCATTGAACATGTTTATAATTGTGATGCACAGTAAACAATCTGACTACATTCTAAATATTTTTGCTTTTTGTTCTGTTTAAAGGATTCTGCACTGGTGAAAATCAACAAACGCAAAACAAAGCATTATGATCATAATATACCCATGTAAGCTCATGATGGAAACAGTTAAAAGTCTCTGTATAACTTCTAAGGTTGCTACCACCATAGGTAGGTTTGAAAACCCACCTTTTGCCTAAGTGGGATCCAATGCATATCTCAGAAAGGGCCTATGTTTAACATAATATAGTACAAAATCATATATTTAAAATCATTAGCAAAACAGCAGTTTATCCAGTTTTGTATTTATTTATTGTGACAAATCACTGTAAGCCCGGATAAGTTGAATTTACTTTAAAAATTTGAGGAAACCGGTTGCCTTAAAAAAAATAAGTAATGTCTAATGAAAACTTGAGTTAGAATAACTATAATTTTTGTGGTAGGCTAACTCTAACACATGTTTGTGCAAATCATACATTGTAATTATTTTAACTTATTAATGCCTTGAAACTGAAATGTAACTATATGTTTCATTTGACAATTAAGATTTTTTTCTAATTGCTGGCTAACACAAACGCCCATCATCAGCAAACAGAACGATAACCATCACTCTTAGCCAACAGCACAATGACAGGCAGCTGAGTAAAGTATATATAGAACACACGCCTGAGGAAAGGCAGCCTGGGTGGAATGAAAGCACACTGATGGTGAGTAAAACAAATGGAAAGTAACACTCAATATGCAAATATATGGAGCCAGGAGCCAATGGGAAAGAAATATCTGTTTAACAAGATCATGTTAGCAAAACAAACATGTAACTTGTATTTTACAGCTTATTTAACTTCACTGTTTCACACATTTATTCAGCAACTTTAATGAGAAAGAAACAATTAAAACCAACAGAAATATCATGTTTTGAATGTGGGGGGTTTCAAAGTTACCATAGCAACAGACTAAACTAAATAGCAATAAGTTTTTTCAACTCAAAAATGCCATTTGAGTGTACAAAATTGTTGAGCAATATGTGGGATATACTCAGTTTTATGTACAACAGACTTATTTATTTGAGTTAAAACAAAATGCAGGATTACAGAAAACGTGGCTGTTTATCAAGTTAAATTGCGAAACAGTGTCTCATACACAGTTAGCTTGATCTCATGTACACACATTTTTATAAAGACACAATGACTGGGTTTACACCTGTACTTCAGGGACAACTGTCAAACTAATAACTAAAAAACTAATAACTAATATTTTGCATGTTCTGCAGTAAATGAGAGTGGCGTCTTGCAGGGACCAAGGTGGATACTCAGCCTTAACTGTGTCAGATCTGGGCCAGATTCCTTAGCTATACTCACTTTACAGTGTGTGGGCCAGATCTGGGCCAGATTTGTTAGTTCTACTCACTTTACTCACTTTTTGAGGGCCAGAGCTGGGCCACATCCACTTGTTCTGCTTATTTTACAGTGTGTGGGCCTCATTTGGACAACATCCATTAGTTCCTCTCATTTTAGAGTATATGGGACACATCTGTGCTGATGACCCAACCAGAACTGGGCTAGAACTAAACCAAGGATGCTGCCCACATGTCTACATGCATTGGCTGCTCATTTCCTCAGAGCAGTGTGTCATAATTTTTTCTGGCTTTTTTTAAGAGCTTGCTAAGTATAAATAGCTTCCACAGAACCACTGGGACCTGACGTGGTAGAGACGTCTTTGGACTTCGTTGTTGACCTTTGTGGCTCTGCTTAGGTCAGTGAAACAACGTAAGCAAGGGGGTTAGTATAATCTCTCCTGTTTAGCCAGTAAGTTAGCTAGCGAGACTCTTGAGTCTCCTTAAATTTGTCTAGAACATCCTGAATAGTTAGCAAAACAAGATATGTGGCAATTGTATCTAAAATGTATGGCAATGCTTTGTGGTGATTTAGATAAAGATTGATAAATTATTTTGATAATTTGGCTTGTATAGTGGTATCTGGGTTAACATTAGCTAAGCAGGCAGGTGTTGTCATTGTGCATTAAAAGGAGGGTTAAGTAGAGCTAATAACTAGTTCATCAGTTAAACTTTTCTTTGAAATTAGAGAGTTAAAACCATTATATCAGAAAAAGTGTCACTTCCACCGATATTAACGTTACTACACACTGAAATTCATTTTAGTTGTTGAGTTTTAATGCCGTATGCTATGTATCTGATAAGCTAGTTATGCTTATTCGGCTAACTAGCTATCAACCAACTCTCTGTTTTTCTCGCTTACCTAGGTGACCAGACTGACCCTCACTGGATTTGAGAATTTGGCAGATTAAATTAAAAATTGATGTTGAACTGTCGCAGTCTGATCATCTTTCTCATGTGTCTCCTGAATGTTGTAAAGATCAGAGGTGAGGTGAAGTCAGACTCTGATGGTCAGCAGAATCTGTCTGTTTTGTAAAAAAAAAAAAAAGAATTATAATAGTAAAGACATTTTGTCAAAAATTCAGTACTACAATATTTTGGTTGTGGATTTTCTGTACTTTCTGAAACATCATTCTTTATTTGTTAAAAGACTGGTGTGTATGTTTTAAACTTTTGAAGAAGTAACATTAGATGAGGTTAGTAAACTAGTCTTTTAGCATCCATTTTGCTTTTCTTACACTTTCATGGCAAATTTAATTACACCTGGTGTAGCATGATATTACACCTTTTATTAAACAGTCAAGCTCAATGCACTTTTAAGATTTTTAACATTTGAAAACATATTTGACTTAGCATTTAATTAAAATTCTATGTCTCTTTGGTGTTTACCTTTTTTAATTTGATCTATGTCATCACCTCATATGATGTTAATTAAATACTCATAATTTCTTCTATTACTGTTCAGTTTTATCACCTGTCTGTAAAGCACTTTGAGCTGCCATGAAAAATGATCTATTAGTAAAGATGATAATGATGATGATGATGATGATTATTATTATTGTTATTGCTTGACAATAATAATTGTCATCCAAGGCTATTATCAGCACTGTTGCATCTTTAAGACCTGTGATAGGTGGTGTTGAGCCCAGTGATTTAAAGCAGAATGACTAAATTCAGATTTCTAATAATTTGTTTCTGCTCTACATTCAACTCTATTTTTTGTCTTCACAGCCCAGTGTGAGGTACCCAGAGCAGGGGATCAACGAATTTTGACTCCTGAATCAATCAAACTGACCTACTCAGATGGAGACACTGCAACATTACAGTGTTCAGTTGGTTATAAGCCTGTATATTCGAAAGCTTCCAGAACTATTATCTGAATGTGTGTATGTAAGATGTTTTGAATATAATTTACAATGTATGCATTTTAATTTCTGTGCAGTGGTTCTGGAATAAATGCAGGATCTGATTTTGTAATATTTTGTATGTTTTAGAAAAAAGTTGTGGACCTCTTCCAGACTTTGCCAATGGGAGATATACTTATTCTCCAGAAGGAGCTGAAGGAGTTTTATTTGGTGCGACAGCCACAGCACAGTGTAATGAACGGTGAGTGAAATGTGTTTTGATGTATTTGTGTTTTAATGTATGTCTGATCAGTCCTTTTGTTGACTAGTAATAAATGTAGTTGTATTTATATACTCATACAGTTCCTCTCTGCTTTGCAGCTTTCGGCTTCTTCAATACACAGCTAGACGTTGTCTAGATGCTGGTTGGGATGGGAGAGAGCCTGTCTGTGAAGGTTTGTCATTTTCTAAACAGAAAAAGTTTAGAGTGAATTATTATTTAACAAAATAGTTTGAAACAATATTGTATTAAATTTTTTTTTTCCCTTTAGTGATCAAGTGTCCTCCACCTCCTGAGATACCGAATGGACAGCCTGAGGAGCCACTTCTATACGAGTATGACTATGGATAGGCAGTCACTTACGTTTGTAATGCAGGTTATACTCTTTCTGGAGAATCAACAGTATCATGTTCTAACAATGGAATCACTGAGCCTTCTCCTCCTGAATGTATAAGTGAGTAGTGTTGGAATAAATATGCCAAATATATAAAATTGTGTGCATCAAAGGGGAATTTCACAGCATAATTTGATTGTTTAGATGTCAACAGAGTCAATCAGAGTGGTTTGATGGAAAAAGTGAACCTACACTTGTCTTCTGTTGTTTCATGTGTAATTCTAATAATGGTAATATAGCAGTTAATCTGAAAAAAAATTGGGGGGGGGGTGTATTTTGCCTTACAACACCCTGCATGTACCTCTCCACCATTAATTATTATTTGAATGATTGTTTGAACTTGAAACTTTTATTATGGGAAGGTGTTAATATTCATTGCAGATATCTATAAAATTTAAAGATGTTGTATTAATTTTCTGTCTCAGTATGATTCCTATCGAGCCTGTATTTCATTGGTTTGTTGCATACTAGATGTCATCTACAAATCAAACCATAACAAGCTGTAACTAGCAAATTTCCTGAAACCATTGAAACACTCAATAGGTATTACACAAAGACAGACACAGAGTCAGTCAACATAATACACATAGCTACCTGTAAAATAAAACACTGAATGTAATATTGCAGCCGGTGAAAAGTAAGAAAAAATAGCTATTTTCAATAAATTATTAATGATGGATTAATATAACATCTTTAAATGTTTTATATATCTGCAATGAATTTCAACACCTTCAAGCAAATTCAAATAATAATTTTCTGTGGCACTCAATTTTTTATGGAGGACCAAATAACTTATAGATGTTATAGAACTTTATTAATATTACACAGAATCAAAATCTGGTTGCAAGAAAGTGAAAAAATATTAAGGTAAAAAAAAAATTATTGATAATTTGATTACTGTTAAACATTCAGCAATAACTATTTACATGAATACATGTGGCAAATTATTAGGGATTCTTGGATGTTCAGCACAAATTTTATCTCAATCCAGCAAAAAAAAGCAATAGGTGAGGTCTAGATGCACATACAAAGAATCACAAAAATGATGAAAAGGACCAAACTTCAAACAATTAGAACTAAAAAGTACTCAGAGTCATCGCATGAATTCAATTCAAGTTTTCACATGATTTTTAAAAAAAAATCCATGACATGAACTGGGAGGGTTTGGTGAGGTGGTATGTTATGACCTGATGTTTCAGGCGTCAGGCAGGGTATTTCATGGAATTGTTTCTCCATTAGCCTGTGTGCACTAATACAGGTAGGAAAATATCACTGTTCTATTGAAAAGTCAGCGAGTTTAAAAACCGAGCTCAACGTTTTTTGAAGGGTTTTTCTTGAGCATTTTTAAAGCTCTAACGGACTGTTCATTTTTCTACGGACACTGGAGAGGGTTTGTGTTTCGTTCTGTGGCGTTGAGGGTGTTTGAGTACTTTGAGAACATCCCGCGAGTGGCTACTTGGGACTGAAAGAGAAGCGAGTTGCAGCGGGCGCTATTTTCTGTGAGCGTAACGCGGACATGTGATGCACCTCACTCTCTTCAGCTCTGTTTAGGAGGAGATCTCCCTGCCATTCAAAGACATCTTCCAGCATCAATCCCTCTGCTTCAGACTGCTAATTGAGTTCCATTTTCTACTCATTATCAGAGACTGAATAACTTGCACTGTTGCGTAGAAGTAAAAAGGGTAATGTTTCTGCTTATTAAATGTATAACTGTTAAGAAGAGTGACTGTTCATTCCTTTGTCTTAATTCAAATGTTTTACAAGCTAAAAGGGTGAAAGAGGGTTTTTTTTTTGTTCTAACTTGTAAGCTCTTTATGGTTAATTCTGACAGTTTTGTTTGCTGTTTGAATTTTTCTTATTTTGAAAAGAGGGAAAGAATACTATGGTATAACAGATTGAGTCCACAAGTTTTATATGGTCATTGCCGCTTGTTACCTCGGAATTTGATATTGATTGCACAATTTAATTAATTTCTTTTTTTTTTAAGAAAAGCGAGCTGAAACTAAGAGACGAGCCCTTATAATTCATTTCCTTTTAATGAATATTATTTTTGGTAATCGCTGTCTATCTCTAATTTTACATTTATCTAGGAGTAGGTGCTTCTCACCTGTCTTGTTAGATTTGGGGAGGGCGAGTCTAATGCTAGGTCTGACTAATGTATGTCCAGTTTACATTTCACACTTCAGGTTGCTACCGTGATCCAGATAATTCCTGAAGCCCACCTTGCCATATCACACACACATACACACTGATCATCCCTTGCAGCAGGATAGGTACCAACATACTACATGTATCGGGGGTGGGGACACAGATCCTGTCACTTACTCGATCTTCCTAGATAAAGTGATTACCCCTACTGGACACAGGCACCACCCCCCGCCTACATTTTAGTGTACTTGGACTGACTTAGACGCAAATCCCTTGCTTTGAGTTTCTCTACACCTTAATTATGTTTATTGTATTGAAATAAATGATTGAGCTTTCCATTTTGTCACTACCAAAACAAACACTACTGAAATTTTACCAGATGATTTGGTATTGCCTGTTTCAGTGATTAAAATTTTAGCTAATTTTGGGCATACTTCACAAACACTCTAGCCAGTACATGGCGTTTTGGTAGTGACAATTCTTTAGGTTACACACTGATTTTCAGATTTTGGGACATATTTAGTTCAAAACAATGGGATTTAACTGCTCACCATATATATAAATATGTGTGTGTGTGTGTGTGTGTGTGTGTGTGTGTGTGTGTGTGTGTGTGTGTGTTTGTATATGAATACAAATTTTTGTTCTTGGTTATAACAATGGAAGTGTTTTCATTTTCAGAATGAGGCATATTCAGCATTTTCTTCATTCACATTTCTCTTCATTGTTCTTTTTATCCAGAGGTGTCCTGTGATCCACCCTCTGTTCCGAATGGCAGAAGAATTCATGGAAGACCACCCTATAGATTTAAAAGCACTATAGAGTTTGCTTGTAATCCTGGCTTTAAGATGGTGGGATCTCATTTCCAAGTGTGTGAGAGAAATGGATGGAACTCACCTCCTCCAAACTGCACTGGTGAGAGTTTGGGCATTTTTAGCATCTACAGTGTTCACTTGTTTGGATATAAAAGGAAATTGGCCCAGCTCAAAAATATCTACTTGTTTAAGTGATACAGCTCTGCGCTTAAAGCAGCTGCATGCGCACATTTTATAAAGTTAGCCACTGCTGGGAGTGGGTGACTCTAGATGATGACCAGAATGATGTGCAGTGAAATGTGATGTGTTTAAAAAGTGACTTAAATCTGTCAGGAAAAGATCAGATTTTTGTGTTTAAAAGGCTGAAAAAATCATGTCGCATTTAGTCAAAAAAAAAAAATCTGTAATATAATGTGAACACAGTTAAGGTGAGCTCTCAAGCCTGTTGGTTTATGCAAAGTCACTTTAAAGAGAAGTGGTGATGCAGTGAGATCACTGAGTACAGTGGCTCAGTGTAGTTACATGCAGGGAATCACTTTCTTACAACAGAGCTATCTGTGCCATTACTAATTCTTAACTAATTTCTAATACCACTATTAATATTAATAACCATACAGATTACTAATACCTTTTATTTTTATTTTTTTACACTTGTAGGACCTGCAGGATTGAATATATAGCCAAAACTATTAAATGATTGAGCTTTCCATTGATGACCATTTTTTTTCCATGTATTTGTACCGGTCTAGCACCTTAGCTCTCAGATTACACAACCATGCTGTTTTAACAATCTGGATAGTTCTTTTCTTCTTTGTCCCAGAGAACACGACCTCCATTGTGTCCAAAAAAGTTGAGAGGTTGACTTCTCACATCACTAAAAACTTTTCCACTGTGCATCTGTTCGTTTCAGGTGACCTCCTCCTTTGTTGGAGTGAAAACCTGGAGCCACATCGGCCCTATGCGGTTAAGACTGCCATATACAGTTAGGCCCAGAAATATTTGGACAGTGACACAATCTTCATGATTTGGGCTCTGCATGCCACCACATTGGATTTGAAATGAAACAACTGAGATGCAATTGAAGTGTAGACTTTCAGTGAGTAAATTGATTGTTGAGGAATTGCAACCATTTTTCTACAAAGCCTCCTCATTTCAGGGGCTCAAAAGTAATTAGACAAATTAACTTTACCATAAAGAAAATGTTCATTTTTAATACTTTGTTGAGAATCCTTTGCAGGCAATGACTGCCTGAAGTCTGAAACCCATGGACATCACCAAACGCTGGGTTTCCTCCTTTGTGATGCTTTGCCGGGCCTTTACTGCAGCTGTCTTCAGTTGTTGCTTGTTTGTGGGTCTTTCTGTCTTAAGTTTTGTCTTAAGCAAGTGAAATGCATTCTCGATCAGGTTGAGATCTGGTGATTGACTCTGCCATTGCAGAATATTCCACTCCTTTGCCTTAAAAAACTCCTGGGTTGCTTTCGCAGTATGTTTTGGGTCATTGTCCATCTGTACTGTGAAGCGACGTCCAATCAACCTTGCTGCATTTGGTTGAATCTGAGCAGAAAGTATATCCCTGTACACTTCATAATTCATCCGGCTGCTTCTGTCTTCTGTCACATCATCAATAAACACTAGTGACCCTTTGCCATTGGAAGCCATGCATGCCCATGCCATCACACTGCCTCCACCATGTTTTACAGAGAATGTGGTGTGCTTTGGATCATGAGCCGTTCCAAGCCTTCTCCATACTTTCTTCTTCCCATCATTCTGGTACAGGTTGATCTTAGTTTCATCTGTCCAAAGAATGCTGTTCCAGAACTGGGCTGGCTTCTTTAGATTTTTTTTGGCTAAATCTAATCTGGCCTTTCTATTTTTGAGGCTGATTAATGGTTTGCACCTTGTGGTGAACCCTCTGTATTTGCTCTCATGAAGTCTTCTCTTTATGGTAGACTTAGATACTGATACATCTACTTCCTGGAGAGTGTTCTTCACTTGGGGGGATGTTGTGAAGGGGTTTTTCTTCACCATGGAAAGGATTCTGCGATCATTCACCACTGTTGTCTTCCATGGACGTCCAGGTCTTTTTGAGTTCCTGAGCTCACCAGTGCGCTCTTTTTTTCCCAGAATGTACCAAACTGTTGATTTGGCCACTCCTACATTTCTGCTATCTCTCTGATGGATTTCTTCTTTTTTTCAGCCTAATGATGGTCCGTTTCACTTCCATTGAGTGCTCCTTTGACCGCATGTTGTGGGTTCACAGCAACAGCTTCCAAATGCAAATGCCACACCTGGAATCACCTCCAGACCTTTTACCTGCTTAATTGATGATGGATTAACGAGGGAATAGCCCATGCAGCCCATGAAATAGCTTTTGAGATAATTGTCCAATTACCTTTGGTCCCTTGAAAAAGAGGCAGCTACATATTAAAGAGTTGTAATTCCTAAACCATAAGCCCATGTTGATTATACAACTGTATCTTGAATATGTTTTGGTAAACAGCTAAAATGCCAAAACTTGTGTCACTGTCCACAATTCAGAGTGGTTTAATGGAACCAGTGAACCTACACTTGTCTTCTGATTTTTCATATGTAATGTTGATCATGGTAATCTAGCGGTTAATCTGAAAAAAATATATTTAAAAAAATGTATTTTTCCTTACAACACCCTGCATGTACCTCTCCACCAAGATTTTTTATTTGAATGATTATTTGAATTTGCTTGAAACTTTTATTATGGGAAGGCGTTAATATTCATTGCAGATATCTAGAAAATTTAAAGATGGTATATTAATTTCTCATCATTTAATAATTTATTGAAAATAGCTAGTTTTTAATACTTTTTACTGGTTGTAATATTATATATATTATATTATTTAGTGGTTTTATTTTATAAAACCAGATATTTGTACTGTGTTGACTTTAAGGTTTTCTGTCCCTGTATGATTTGTTGCATACTAGATGATGTCATCTTGCTCCATGTGTGTGGACAATTTGAGTTACACACAGGAAAAGATGTTTTATATATATATATATATATATATATATATATATATATATATATATACACACATACATATGTATGTATAACATCTATGTATAACATCTTTTCCTGTGTATAACTGAAATATATATGTATGTGTGTGTGTGTGTAATGTATGTATGTATGTGTGACTAATATGCTACACGTTGTGTTGAAAATGAAAACTTTATAAATGAAGCCAGGCCATTTTGCCACCAGAGGCCTTGTAATCATGTTTTGATATCCAATTTCCTGGACACTGATGACACACGTATGCTGGTTCGTCCTCTCCACTGGGGGCTTTAAATGGAAACCAAAAAAAGTCAACCAGTCCTATCACACCCACTGGAAGAATGCTCTTTTGACGGCTGTGAAACTGAACATACATAGGAGACAAAGTACTGACTGCAGTTGCTACCTCTCTGAGATTACATGACACAGCTGGCTGGGAAACTTTTTTATATCAGCAATGTTCCTTTGAAAATTGCCTTTGGCAAAAAGTTAGTTAGCTGCAGCACGACCATGAGTGCCCTGTGACGCCTCGATGGCCGCTCCAAATCGAGCTGCAACTGCTCGGCTAAAGGCTGGATTATACTTTCTGCATCCAGTGACGCGAATGAGGACAGAAGGGGTGCATGAAACTCACAATGAAGACGTTTTATACTTGTATTTAGAAGTGCAACGATATAGATGGTCCTCTGTAAAAGTCTCCGCGTTTTGTAGTTAAAATGCAACACTTCTTTTGGGTCTGCCAAAAGTCTTTCAATCATCTTACATCTGTAGTCATCATTTTGTATGACGAATCAATGTAAAGCCATTATGCTACTAAACGCTAAGGTTGTTTTATCACAGCTACCTACAAACAACGGGTTGTATTTCCAACCGAGTGTTTTAACAGTTAAAATGGCAGCATTAAGCAAAAGTTAAGACAACTCTGGAGTTGTCTTAAAGTTAAAACAACATTTAAAATATTTTGGCCACTTAGGATGTTTCTTTAATACCATTTTCTTATCTGAAAATAAGACAAGTTTATGGACTTAAAAACTTGATGTTCTGTAATGGCTTCTATCCTAACCCATCTATCCTCAAACACTTTATTTTGCCAAGTATGTTAGACATACAAAGAATTTGTCTTGGCAAGTGACGTAACATACTGAGCAGACCAGACAAGCATGCAGACTAAACAAGTATTTTCACTGTGTTCCATCAGTAATGGTTGCTAATGGTCTGGCTAACTAAATTGATTGTTTTGATAACGTGTTTACGTTTTAGCTGTATGTATGGTTAGTTGCTATGTAACAGGCATGACAGTTGATTGTCGACTTTGTGTAAGTTAAGATTTCCTAACTTAGGATAAGATGATGTAAGATAAGATTCCTAAAGTAAGATAACATTTGTTTCTCTAATATGAATTTGGGAAAAATCTTATCTTGACCTGTCAGATCTTAAGACAAAAAGATTGGATGTTTCTGTATCACGGCCCCTGGTCTCCACACTTCCTGAATTTTGTTTCTGCCTGATAGTCTATTCCTAAGGTACACCAGCTGATTTACAACCCTATTTCCAAAAAAGTTGGGATGCTGTGCAAAATGTAAATAAAAAACAAAATGCAATGATGTGCAAATTATTTAAACCCTATATTTCATTGAAAACAGTACAAAGACAACATATCAAATGTTGAAACTGAGAGATTTAATTGTTTTTTGAAAAATATATGCCTGTTTTGACTTTGATGCTAATATGTTCTTTTTTATACCCAATCATGTTACTGACAACAGGTCAGATTGGGTATAAAAAAGCATCCCAGAGTCTTTCAGCAGTAAAGATGGATGGGTTCACCACTCTGTGAAAGAGTGCACGATCAAATAGTGCAACAATTCAAGAACAACATTTCTCAGATGGCACTGCATTAAAAACAGACATGTTTCTGTAGAGGAAATTACTGCATGGGCACAGAAACACTTCTGAAAACCATTGTGAAAACAGTACGTTACTGCATCCACAAAGAGTTAAAACTCTAATACGCAAAGAAGAAACTGTATATAAACAGGATCCAGAAATGCTGCCCGCCTTTTCTGGGCCCAAGCTCATTTAAAACGGACTGAGGGAAAGTGGAAAATTGTCCTGTGGTCCGATGAATCAAAATTTGAAATTGTTTTTGGAAATCATGGACACTGTGTCCTCCGGGCTAAAAACCACTCAGCTTGTTATCAGTGCAAAGTTCAAAAGCCACTATTCGTGATGGTATAGGGGAACATTAGTGCACATGGTATGGGTGACGTACACATCTGTGAAGGCACCATTAATGCTGAACGATATATACATGTTTTAGCAACATATGCATCCATTCAGGGAAAGCCTTTCTTATTTCAGCAAGAAAATGTCAAACCACATTCTGCATGTACTACAACAGCATGGCTCTGTATCAAAAGAGTCCGGGTGCTAAACTGGCCTGCCTGCAGTCCAGACCTGTCACCCAATGATAACGCATTATTTGGCACATTATGAAATTAAAAATATGACAAAGGAGACCCCAAACTGTTGAGCAGCTGAAATCCTATATCAAACAAGAGTGGGAAAACATATCACTTTCAAAACTACAGCAGTTGGTCTCCTCAGTTCCCAAAGAAGAGTGTTGTTAAAAGAAGAGGTGATGAAACAGTAGTAAACATGCCCCGTTCCAACTTTTCTGGAACTTGTGGTCGGCATCAAATTCAAAATGGGCATACATTTTTTTTTTAAAAACAATACGATTTCTCAGTTTCAACATTTGATTTGTTGACTTTGCGGTATTTCCCTTTAAAAATATGGTTTACATGATTTGCATATCATTGCATTCTATTTTTATTTACACTGCACAGCGTCCCAACTTTTTTGTAAATGGGGTTGTACCTCAACCGGTGGACAGTGAACTTCTACATTTCACAATAAAGGAGTCCCAGTACTTTCCTGAAACCACTGTATATTGGGAATGACTTTCTTCAGATTAAAAAAGAGATATTCTGTTTTAAGGCTAATTGTGGAACTGTGTTTGAGGAATAAGAATAGCGCTGACTTTGGATCCTCCTTTGGATACCATTCCACAAGTGTGAGATGGTGCACTCATAAAGTGAAAAAGAGCTCCATTTCAGCACTGATTGAAATTGCAGTAAAGTGCAGCTGATAGTGTAGTGCTGTCTGTCTCGGGGTGTTGGGTGCATAAGGTGCTTTCCTGCCAACGTTTTAGACAGAATTAGTTAAATGAGTCAACAGGTAATGCGGTGATCTGCTGTGTCCCCCAGGGTTCAGTTCTTGGGCCACTTCTATTTCATTTATGCATGCTCCTCCTGGGTCAAATCATACAACACTATAGAGTATTCTCACAGATTTATCTGTCCCTTTCATCTCAAGATGATGGTCCAGTTGGCTCATTATGTCTGTGCCTTGAAAAGTCATTATTATCGAATGAATACAGACAAAACTGAAACGATTTTATTTGGAAACGAAGATGAAAGATGTAGACCTGCTGCTGGACTCTAGAGCCCTAATATTTAAAGAACAGGTTTGCAACCTTCATGTCCTTGTGGACTCTGACCTCTGCTTTAGCAGTCACAGTAGTGCAGTTGTGAAGTCAGGTTTTTATCACCTCGAATATACCAAAAATTTTAGATTTTTGACAAAACAAGACCTTAAGAAACTAAACCCAGAACACTTCAGCTAACTCAAAATGTAGCTGACCTGAACCAAAAAAGGGAACACATTACCACAATTAAATCCCTCCACTGGGGCTTCAAGTCAGTACTTTCCTGATGCCAAAACAGGAAATATTTAATGAACATTGATATATATGGAATGAACTTTGATATATATGGAATTAACATTGATATATATTGAATGAACATTGATGTACATGGATCGAACATCGAGATGAAAAAATGAATAATATAATTCATAAAATGTTTTGTTTAGACAGAGAGGGACTTTTGGGGTTGCGTGTGTTGTAGCCTTGCACCCCAAACTCCACCCATCTGTGTCTTCACATCATATATCAGCCACTCTCAGGTCACTCTGTCCACGGGATCACTGTGTATAGATACTGGTCACTTTATCAGAATTCCCTTCCTTTAAGCTCCACCTGGAGTGCCCATTTATTGATGTACAGTTTTTCTTGGCCATCCTCAACCCTTCAACAGTGACTTTCATTCAATATATATCAATGTTCATTCCATATATATCAATGTTCGTTGTATATATATCAATGTTCATTCCATATATATCAATGTTCATTAAATATTTCCTGTTTGGCTTGCTATAACACACACACACACACACACACACACACACACACATATATATATATATATATATATATATATATATATATATATAAAAGAGATGTCTCTCTTTTTATATATTAAAAAGAGAGACATCCTGTATTTTACTGTATTTGATTTGAAGACACGGATTTAAAAACAAAAAAATGAGACAAGAATAAGTCTTAATATGTAATAAGCCTGGGATTATAAGGGGTTAAACATTAAAAGGTTCTTTACACTCACATTTACCATTTACAAAAATTGTTTTTTAAAGAGCCATTCATTGAATTGTTTTTAGGGAAAAAGTGGTGCTTCTTGCAAAGAATCTTTTAGGCACTATTATTATTAAGAGTATAGTGGCTGTCTTTAGGCTTGTGGAGTTTTATTCTGCCTCCGGTTGGGTCAGGTTTGGGTCAGGTTCCAACAGAATTTTGATGGACTCTATTTTATCCCATAGTAACCTGGTGGCCAGTAGAAATTAAACAGAACTGGAGTTTGAAAAAATTAGAAAGGAAGAAATAAATGTTATGGTATGTGTAATTTAATTAATAAGAAAAACACAACTCATCACTTGATTCTTACTATCCTCATGGTGAAGTATGGTGGGGACAGTATCTTCAAGCATGAGGGTGTGGTGAATGGAGCTTTAGCTAAGGAGAAATGGCAACACATTTAACCAACAGTGAATACTGAACCCATAAGAAACAGACAAAGAAAATAAAGAAAAAAACAAACAATTATGGAGTCCCTGTACCTTCCTGAAACCACTGATTGGACATGACTTTCTTCAGATTAAAAAAGAGATATCCTGTTTTATGGTATTAAGACAAGAATAATTCACTTCCTAAAGAGGATACCATTCCACAAGTGTGAGATGCTGCACTCATAATGTGAGAAAGAGCTCCATTTGAGCACTTTGAAATTGGCTCAAAGTGCAGCTGAAGTGTAGTGCTGTCTGTTTGGGGTGTTGAGGGCATTAAGTGTTTTTGCCAACCTTTCAGACAGAACTAGTTAAATGAGTTAACAGGTAATGCGGTGACCTGCAGTGTCCACTTCTATTTAATGGTCCTCCTGGGTCAGATCATACAATACTATGGATTATCCTACCACAGTTACGCAGGTGATACTTAACCCCAAATGCCATCAGCCTACAGCAGCAATGATTTTATGAATTTCTTCAATAATAAAATTGAATGCAAAAAATTCAAAATGCACAGTTAACCTCTGCAAACCTGCTGCCTTACAAAACCAACCCAGATCTTGAAAATAGTGTAACTGCTACAAAAAGGCTGAAATCGTTTACCTTGCTTCAACAAACTGAGCTAGTTAAAATGATTTCCTCCTCAAAATTGTCCACTTGTATACTATTCCACTTGTGTAGATCCAATTCCTACAAGATTTCCCAAAGAAATTTTGCCAGAAATAACCAAGCCTATTTTGTCAAAAATAAACTCCTCTCTTAGCCTTGGCTATATTCCAACTCTTAAACTAGCAGTAATTAGACTTCTGATTAAAAAACCTAGTTTATAGTACGTTTCAGAACGTTGATAGTAGGGGTGCAGGAAAAAATTGATTCTTAGATGCATCGCGATACAGACGTGGACGATTCTGAATTCGGTTCACAAATGTCAAAAATATTTAATTTATAACGTAATGTTGACGGAATGCAAAGGGCGGAACTTGGAAGTGGGTAAGTGCAGCGCCCAGACACTCTGTGGCGGCACATGACAAAAACACAACTGGATGAGTGAGAAATCCGACCGGCTCCCTCTGCATTAAAGCCAGGTTAGGTCTGTAAAAAGTCTTGGTGTCACGATTGATCCCAGTCTGGCCTTCGATGAGCATATTACCAATATTACCAGAATAGCTTTCCTCCACCTGCGTAACATCGCTAAATTAAGAAATGTACTGTCGCTACAGGATGCAGAAACGTTAGTTCACGCCTTCATCACGTCCAGGTTAGATTACTGTAACGCTCTGCTTTCTGGTTGTTCCAGCCAAAACCTTAACAAGCTTCAGTTAGTCCAGAACGCTGCCGCCAGAGTTCTCAGCAAAACCAGGAAATTTGACCACATTAGCCCAATTTTGTGTACCCTACATTGGTTGCCAGTTAAATTCCGCATTGAGTACAAAATTCTTCTACTGACATATAAAGCTCTGAATGGCCTTGCTCCTCAGTACCTCAGTGACCTTATTTCCTATTATCAACCGACACGCCCACTTAGATCACAAGGTGCGGGCTCATTATTAGTACCCAGAATAAATAAAGTTATGTCAGGGGGAAGAGCCTTTTCATACAAAGCCCCCCAGCTTTGGAATAACCTACCAGTCTGTGTTCGGGACTCAGACACAGCCTCCATCTTTAAGTCTAGGCTAAAAACTTACCTGTTTAGTCGAGCTTTTGGTTAATTTGTTTTTCTAACTATGTCCCTCTCATCCCCCCTCCCCCCTACCCTCCCCCTCTCTTTCCCTGAGCTGAGCGGCTGCCTGTCCTAAGAGGGTCTGACCTGAGATGCGGCCGGCGCACTGCAAAGTGGTGTTAAACTGTATCCACTTATACTGTTTTGTGTCTGTCCTCTTATCCGGTGTCGACCAGAGGAGGATGGGTTCCCCTTTTGAGTCTGGTTCCTCTCAAGGTTTCTTCCTCCTTTTGAGGGAGTTTTTCCTTGCCACTGTCGCCAAGGCTTGCTCACTGGGGGCGTGGACCCAGATTCTTTGTAAAGCTGCTTTGTGACAACATCTGTTGTAAAAGGCGCTATATAAATAAATTTGACTTGACTTGACTTGACTAGGTCAGGAGTCACAACCCAAATGTTAAGAAGAGACATTTGCCTTTCAACAAAAATCAAACCACCTTGGCAGCCACAACATTTATGTCCAGTATGTCTCAATATGTGTTAGTGTCCTAGTTTAGGCTAAACAATATAAACGAAAACACAGACTTACTCTGCTTTAAGCTTCAGCTCAGCTACAGCCGCTTTCCTCCCATCTCCGCTCGAAAACTTTTCCTCAAAAGTTGAATAGTTTCTTGTAAAATGTCTCTCAGCTTTCGGCTGTTTTACGAGGCTGAAGTCGCTTCTCACTTGCCAGCTTCTTGCTGTACTTTCCGGTTCCACCTTAAATTCTGACTGAGACGCCAAATGTAATTGCGGCACCATTTAAGGTGGAACGGGAAAATACGAAAGAGAAGCGACTTCATCTTCGCAACTTTTTAGTTAGTGTGTGACAGTCTCTCGTTGCAGATTTAACGTACCAGGAAACCAAGTGCGCTGCTTATAAATGCGAATAAGTCCATTCATCTCCAAATGTTTGTCTGTCTTTCTCTTTTCCCTTTTCGTTCGCTATTCGCTCGGCGAAACCTCGTTGCTATGTGACCTGCAGTCTTTTGCATGCTTCAGGTAGTCCAGAACGCTGCAGCCAGAGCTCAGTTTTATCAAACCTACACTGGTTGCCATTTATTTCTTATTATGAACCATCAGGACTACATAGATCACAAGGTGCTGGCTTAATATTAGTAACTAGAATTAATAAAGCTATATCGGGGGGAGAGCCTTCTCACAGCCCCCCAACTTTGGGATAATCTTCCATTCAGTGTTAGGGACTCAGACACAGCCTCAGTCTTTAAGTCTAGCCTAAAAACTTACTTGTTTAGTCGAGTCTTGGGTAATTAGTTTTCCCTGTTAGATAAAAGGTGCAGATCTGGGGACTCATGGACGTTGAGTAGTATGGTAAACTGGGAGTGTTGGTGCTGTCGTCCCGCTGCTCACACATGTTCACTCAGGTTTGCTGACTGTGGAGCGGAGGGGCGCTGACATCTCAGGGAGCCCTCATGTCTCTGTTACCTTTCTGGTTTCTCCCTTTTAGTTAGGCTGTAATAACTAGACCTGCTGGAGTCTGTGCTTCACTCTGTTAACACTGTATACTGTAATCAGTCTGTATTAACAGAACTAACTCTGTGTGTTTTCTTTGCCGAGTTGAACAGCTGCCTGATGCTGTTGCTTCTTCTGCCTTGATCGGATGCCCACTGCTCACCTGTCTTCCGGACCAGTTTGACAACCATGTAGCTTCCCGCTGTACAACGATGTGCAAACCTAACCTGCATGCCACCGACGATTACCTGTTTTTCCCCTTTTCTGCATTTTAATATTTTTACTAACATTGAAACCTTATCCTGTGTTCATATTGCTCTTGTGTTACCAGAGGAGTCTTGGTTCCTCTCAAGGTTTCTTCTTCTTGCTCTTAGGGAGTTTTTCCTTGCCACTGTCGCCATTGGTGACGCTCATGGGGGCTTGGACCCGGATTTTTCTGTAAAGGTGCTTTGCAACAATACCTGTTGTAAAAAGTGCTATATAAATAAACTTTGACTTGACTTGACTTGAGGTTTGGAACCTTTGTGTCTTTGTGGACTCATCTTTAGCAGTCACTTTAGTGCAGTCAAGAAGTCAGCTTTTTAATCACCTCAAGAATATACCAAAAATTAGAGATTTTTTGACAAAACAAGACCTTGAGAAACTCATACATGGTTTTATTTCTAGCAGGATGGACCACCGCAATGATATTCTGTCTGAGCTTCCCAAAATGACAGAACATTTCAGCTAATTCAAAATGCAGCTGACCTGAATCAAAAAGGGGAACATATTACCCCAATTCTTAAATCCCTACTCTGGCTTCCAGTATCCTATAATATTGTCATTAAACTGTTATTGCTAGACTATAAATCATTGAATGGTTTGTGACCATCCTATTTATCTAACATGCTTAAGCAATATAAGCTTAGCAGAACACCACCAAACATGGAGAGGCAGCTGCTGGCTTTCTTTTATTTCATTTGTATTTGTGTAATGCACCTTGAGTTGCCTTTGTGTATGAAAAGTGCTATATAGATAGAACTTGAATTTAAACTTGATTGTGGAGACATTGTATTTGTTGTGGTTTGCAGACGTTTCTGCTACAGTGATGTATTGTTTTCAGACGACTCAGTTTTTGAGATGGCACTTTTAGATTTTTAGATCTTGGGAGATGACAGCTGCCATGGGTGCGCTGCTCACTTCCTCATAGTGGTCACAATTTCCTGGCTTTCTGAAGGGCTTGCTAAATATATATATCTTCCGCAGAACTACTGGGACTTGAGAAGCTGACAAGGTAGAGAGACCTTACGACTTGAAGCTTGGCCTTTTTGGCTTTAACTAGGTGAGTGAAACAACATAAGCATTAACAGAATCTCCCATGGTTAGCCAGTAACTTAGCTAGACACGTTAGATTGTATGTTCCTCCAGCACAACTCCTAAATAGTTAGTAAAAGAAGATATGTGGCAAGTTTATCTAAAATGTTTTGCAATGTTTTGTGACAATTTAGATATGGCGCCAACTAGGTTAATGTTAGTTAGTGAGGCAAGCGTTTTCATGGAGCATTAACAGGAAAGTGTTGTACAGCTTGTAACTATTCATCGGTTAAACTTGTCTTTCTAAGTTAGATAGTTGCTGCATCATAAACAAAAGTGTCAGTTCCACCGATGTGAATGTTATAATAAAATTACATTTAGTTGTTTTGATGCTATATGTCCATATCTGATAATTATGATTTCATATTTGGCACTGGCTTACTAACTTTAGCCATCGTTACCTCAGCAACCAACTGTTTTTTCCCTTTACCTAGGTGACCACACAATATTGCTGACCCTGTTGCTGTGTCATTGAACTTGAAAAGTTGACAGATTAAATTACAAAATGACCTTGAAGGCAGACTGCTGCAGTCTGATCATCTTTTTCATGTGTCTCTTGAATGTTGTAAAGATGAGAGGTGAGTTCTTTTTAATCCATAATGTACTATTTTGATGAACTCATTATCTACAACCCCATTTCCAAAAGGGTTGGGACAATGTGTAAAATGTAAATAAATGTAAATTAAAACAGGATGCAATGATTTGCATTCCAGCAATTGGTCTCCTCATTCCCACAGACTGTTGTTAAAAGAAGAGGGGATGCTACTCAATGGTAGACATGGCCCTGTCCCAACTTTTTGGAGATGCGCTGCTGCCATCAAGTTCTAAAAAGTTCATGTTTTTTCATGAAATGGTAAAATGTCTCACTTTCAACATCTGATATGTGTTCTATGTTCTGTTGTGAATAAAATATGTGTCTGTGAGATTTGCAAATCATTGCATTCTGTTTTAATTTACATTTATTTACATTTTACACAGCGTCCCAACGTTTTTGGAATTGAGGTTGCAATATGTGGTGACAGGCCCAGGATTATGTCTAATTTAAAGCCTATTTAGATAGTTCAAGCAGATGTGCATAAATGTGTTGGGCCATATAAGTTAAGGTAAACTTTATTAATTTCTGTAGTTAATTAAAGAACTAAGCTGTTACTCTTGTGTGTTTTCTAAGATGGCTATTCTAAATATGTATTTTTTTCTTTTCCTTTTAAATTTTGCTTACTTTTCTTTCATATTGCAGTAGGACTGAATGACTTTGGGGGAATATATCTAATTGCAGTTTTTCAGAAGAATAATGTGATTGCGATTTAAACTGCTATTATTTTCTATAAATTAAGGTCCAGGCCTTTTTTTTTTCAAGAAGACCCCCAAATCCACTTTTTCTGGGTTAAAGTCAATGTGAATCAGAAAAATAGGCCATTTGTACACGAAAACAGAAGTATGTAAAAACCGGGTAAAACAAATTCCTCCATTGCCTGTTCATATCATCTCAGCTCACCATGGGAAGGTATGTCACTTCATCTTTGTCACAGTTGACAAGATTGAAACAAACTCCTTCTATTGGAGTAGTTACCCAACATCTACATAAAACCACTATAACCAAAAAGCTAGATTAGGCATGTTAGCTGAATATGTTGAACCAGCTTGCTAGCAATAAACTAGTTAGCAAACAGCTAAACATGCATACATTCCCTCAGAGGGAATGCTGTGTTGCCAGTGTAGTGCTACTGTTGACGTTTTTCCACAACTGCCAGTTCCCTGCCAAGCACTTGCTCTCGTAAAAGCCAACAGCTTTTGACAGGGAACATGAAAATTGTTCCACTGAAAGCGGCTAGGAACAGCACCAACAGCACCAAAAGCGTGAACTGCTTGTCAGGAGCGGTGAAATGAACAAAGATCTTCATAGTGCACTACATAGAGAGTAGGGAACCATTTGTGATTCAACCTAAGTGATCATGAAATGAAAAGAAGTTTGTGGTGCAGGCAAGCTGGAGAGATAAGCTGTGAGTGGAATGAGCAGTAAAGATTTATATCTGTGCATGCTTAACGACAGCCTGCAGCACAGAAACATGCTTTAGCACTGAAAGAATCAAAAATGTCACTATAAAAACAGATTGTCTGTTAAGTAGTTTCTCTAGTTTCTTTCATCTAATAAGAGTAATGTAGTAGAAGTTCAATTCACCACTTACTCCTGTACTCATGAGAGTTGATGGTGCAGCTGCAGTTCCAAAACAGAGGCTTAGGGAGCTGAAAGTATGGGTCTGAAAGTGCGGGCCGTAAAGTTGAGGTACTGTAACTCTGCAGATGGATACTAGCACCAGCACTAACCCCACACCAAACATGGGCAGCTGAACAGTTCTGAGAGCGTCCTCTCTACTGGTGCACCAGAGAGAAGAAACTGACCACTGTGTCCTCCTCCTGGGTCCAGCAACTCCTCACAGCTCACAGCATCAAGTCCGGTCTGTATGTTTGAGCTGTCAAAAATGGAAACTGAGCAGAGCAGAATCTTTTGTATAGCTCTCAGCAGAAAAGGACATCAATGGAAATGCCTTAATTTACCTTAAGATTATAGCCTGGTGAATACCAGGAAGAAATCAGTTAAACCCGCATCAATAAGCTACATATTTAATATTGCAGTGTGAAACAAATAAACGTTAATGTTAATCTACATATGAAACTTCCTGAAATAAAAGAGAGGCCTAACTGACTGTAATCTGCCTAGCGACAGTCTCTGATTAGGCACTGTTTACACTGGAATGGAACAGAATGTTTATGAGCAAAGCTGAATTATATTAAACCAAAGAGAGTATACAGGCTTTGAGAAAAATCATGCTCTTTAAAACAGTCCAGCATAAAGCCTCAAGCATTTTCTTTCTTTTTACACAGACAGATAAACTAGTCATCACTGTGAGTCACTACCAGATTTGAAGTTTAACTTTTTTTTAAAGACCTACATAAGACAGCTCAATTTGAGCAACTCACCCTTCCTTAATGGACATACAGTTTTAAAAAGGTTCACATCATCAGAGTCTCACTCTCTCAGGCTGGGATTTTTTTGAACACTGTGACGTCATCAGGCAGGCCTGGCTGCTGGGCTGTCTTTTTGTTCTGCTCAAACTGCAGCTTACACTCTAACAACATTGACAGATCACAACAGGGTGGAGGAAGTAGAATGAGAAAGAAACCGCCTCTCTTACAGCTCCGCTCCTCCAGATCCAAAACAAGTGTCTAGAACCTCAGTCCCTGCACATCAGGCCTTATTTCCACATCGAAGATGTGGCTTAGCTGTAGAAAGAATGGTTATAATGGACTGTGCCATGTTGTTACGTGGTGACACAATAACGTAAAGACAGAGAATGGAGAGGAGGCTTTTTTGAGTGGAGTGAGGGGAAAATCAAATAAAGCTCTCCAAGCTTTATTCTCACAGAAACGCGAAAAGAGGGAAGCAAGCATGCAAAGCTAATTTGTTTTTTTTTTCAGTCAGAACTGAAGAGGCTCAGCAAATCACACATACAGCTAATGTTGCTTTGTTACTCTGTACCTAATTATCTCACCACATTGGCCTCTATTGCATATTCCTTAAAACGAGCTAAATTTTCTGCTGATATGGGAAGATAATTTAACTTAATAAAATTACAAACAAACAAAAATGTCTAGTAGTTACATAATGATATATCTATTTGTTCTTATATTAAAATTGTTATATCAACTAGATTTAAGATTACTTCACTTGACAAGACACTGTTTGCAGTGTAAATAAATGGTCGCATCTCTTGGGTTAACTAATTTACAAATTTGCTTCCAAATTTGCTTTCATAGTCTTTTCCCTAGAGCTCCAGAATCTTCCAAAAACCAAAAATAAATATGATCTTCAATGAGAACAAAAACAACAGGGGTATAAGAAAGCCAGCCATTGTCAGGTTTCAAACTGATTTCCGTAATCACGTAAGCTTCCTTTTATCTATACTGCAACCTTTCAGCTTTCTCTTGGGCCCAATATATCACACTTTTCCTAACTTTGTCGTATTTTATGATTATTAACCAATTGCCACCCGGCTGCAATGTTGCACCACTTCAAATACTTGGAGGGAGAAAATTCACAAGGTAACCTATGTGGCAACTTAACTGAGCCTTTCGCTCCTCACTGATTAATGTGGCTGAAACTGGGCCTTCTGTCCCTTGCTCATTAAGATGACCGAAAACACCAACTTTACTCCTCCCTGTTGACCTCCCATTGCAAGCACATTTTTGTTATTACTGCAAATGAAAGCAGGCCTATCTTACATAGATGATCACAAATGTCCATGAATGACCTCTCCTGTAAACCAAGCTTCGCTAACCAGACGGGAACACCAAAAGCTTTTGGGTAATATAAGGAAAACACTCTATCATAATTTCTGTAATGCAATATAAAATAATCTCAACAGGTTGACAAATTTGCACAAACACACATAACCACACACTCAAAGAAGAAAGAAAAATCAGCAGGCTAAAACTCTGAGAGGAGAGAGAAAGAGAGGGAGGTAGGGGTTGAGAGGCATCATCTGATTCATCATTACAGATCAAAGCTATTATAATGCAGGCATTAATTCAGAAACATTAATGAAAACAGTGTGATTGGTGAGATTCAGTCAACAAAGATAGTGTCCCTCGCGTGCATTCTATTGACATCACTCTCAATCAGGCAGAGGGCTTTGAAGGTTCCCACATGGTCAGCTTTCACCTATATGCTGCTTATATGATGATGATAATGCCCAGTTCCAGCTCCTGTACCTGTGCCATCACCATGTCTGGTAGGACAGATTGGAGCAGGGGTCCAATAACGATAATTGGTGATCCGGGACACCGATAACCAATATTTGAGGCCAGTATTCCTTTATCATAAATTTTGTGTTATAGTATGAAAATTTACAAGAATGTAACTCTTACTCACAACTTACATTATATGAATATTAGAACACTGTAAGAAGTAAAGTGCTTTGAGCTTTAGACACTATAAGTTGCAAAAATATTAACTAACATTTTAAAGCTATCTTGTTTACAAGAAAAATGGAGCTCAAAACAGGAGCTCAAAAACTTCAAATTCCAAACTTTTTACAAATATATTGTATTTACACAATCTTTATACAAAAAACAAATACATAGTATGAGTCACTGACAGCACTGAGAGGGCACAGGAGTGGAGCTTGCCTTTTCAGTATAGGGGTGCAAGCGAGAAAGCCTAAATACAGGCTACAAACTGTATAAAGCCTACACTAACCAAATACATAGAACTGTAAATGTAACCCCAGTAAAAATATTACAGAAAAACATTTGAGCAATCATGCACTAAAAATTGTCCTGTTTTGTAAAAAGCGACAACAGTGAGGGTATAGGAAGGTTAACATGATTATATAATTTTTTTTATTCAACTAAAAATGTACTTTATGCAATAATAACAAGCAGTAGTTGGACATGTTGAATGTATCAGATGTATTCTGATTGGCTCTTACAAATGCGGTGGAATCTTTAGAAGCAGTGAGCCGAGATGTCTGTACTTTTAATGAGCGAAAACAGAAATGAAAATGAGCAGAAATTGTGTATAACTTTTATTAATTTATTATTTATTATTAATTTATTATTTTATTACTTTTATTATTATTTAACATTTATTAAACGTTAAACAATATGCCATGATTTTACAACAATTTACTACTTTCTGGAGGCTTGTCTGCATAGTTGGCCCACTGAAGCTCCACTGTATGCACATATATGTCGAACATGTTCAAAATCCTACAGAAGCGATATGGGCCAATACCCATGTCTGCTCCCACACACAGAAACCTCACCAAACAAATGTGATGTTTCAGGCAGGGCATGTCAGTGATGGGGAGCCGAGTCCAAAATAATCCATTCTTCGACTCCAACACATCTGGGAATCGAGGTTGACTCTTGGCCAATGCAAGTTGAAGTGCTTGGAGTCGACTCAATGTTTTTTCATTGTAATTGGCTCGACTGATATTTAACTTAAGCACGTGTAACTTTAAAGCAGAAAAGTGTTTGAGCAGTATGAGTTCAATTACCCGCCTTTAAACAACACCACCACTTAACTGTACCCTAACTCTGCTATGGAAAACCAAGCTCCTTGTTTTCTTCATGATTAGGATCGTAATGAACAAATATCAGAAATGATGAAATCCAAAAATAAACAACATTTTTTCACTGAACTTTGTGGGAAAGAGGATAAAACTGAAGTTTTAATCCAAATTATTTTGTCCCACCTTAAAAGATGCTGCAGTTACATTCTGGTGCCTGTGCAATTGCTGCGCCTGGAGTAAAAACTTTATTTTAAATCCGGGTTAACCGGTTAGTATTAATTCACTTTCAAAGAATTATGACTGCTCTGAGTTTTCCCTCATCCTCTTGCCTGCTCAAGGTCCCTTCAGCAACCTCATTATGTGAAATAGGCTGATGGTAAGATGTGTTGAAACATTAGTCAACTGTAATCATTTGACAAGCCACCTAACGCTGCTTGGTATGATCTTCGAGCTTTTATCATATTACTATAATCTGTACGTACCCCAAAATACTGGGTAAACTGCATTTAAGATAGTTTAATCTCTGCTCTGGGCTGTCTTGACTAAAATTAAGTGGAGTTGAGGTGTTGACTCCATCGATTCCAGCGGCAGGAGTTGAGAGTCGCAATCAACTCCAGAAAAGTCAGAGTGGTGCATCATTAACCTGTGTCTCTCACAAACACTGAAAAGCACGTTTGATTGAATTTACTTAACACATTTCTGTCAGTACAGTTGTGCTGCAGGCAGGACATAGTGACAGACAACAGAATTCGTTTGGTTGTATTCGATCTGTCATCCACATATCAAGCAATCCAATAACGCTCTGGGCAGAACTTTGGGCCAGACAACAAAAGTGTGTTTCTCTGATCATGGTTTCGTCAGCTACGCACAAAAATAACAAAAATCGTTCTTATCGGCAAGAAGCAAGTTCAAGTGCTGATTCCGATAATCTGAAAAATGCTGAATATCGTCGAGCCAGTAATCGGTTGACCCCTGCATGAACAGGTCCTCATCTCATGGCACAGTGTCCTTCTCAAGAACATACCAAAAACCACAGAACTGTATTCCTAGGTATAAGAAATATATTTAAAAAGATGCTAATTTGATTACAGGAGATAATCTAGATCCTTCATATTCCTGATCCAGCTAAATGTGTACATTTTTTCCCCTTTAGCGGTCAAGTGTCCACCACCTCCTGAGATACCGAATGGACAGCCTGAAGAACCACTTGATTTAAGAATATGAATACAGACAGGTGGTCACATATGTTTGTAATGCAGGTTTTACTCTTTTTGGAGAATCAACAGTATCATGCTCTGAAAATGGAACCTTTCAGCCTTCTCCTCCTCGAAGTACAAGTAAGCGGTGCTGGAGTAAATAGGACATATGTATATTTTTTGCATTAAAGGGGAATTCCTCTGCATAACTCGATTGTTTAGACGTCAACAAAGTCATTCAGAGTTGTCTGATGGAACCAGTGAACCTACATTTGTCTTCTGATTTTTCATATGTAATGTTGATAATAGTAAAATAGTGGTTCATCTGAAAAAATATATTTCCTTTAGGGACTATTTGTTCAATTGAACCCAAAGTATTGATTGATCAAATAACTTCCACATGAACAAAATAAATCTAAAAAACATGACGGAAGTGTCACAAAGCTTTGAGCACTGTATCATAAGACAATGTCTCAGGCATCAGGCAGTGTATTTCATGCAATAGCTTTTTGTGAGGTATTAAACACTTCAGACATCTGGTCCTTATCACCTCCTCTGGGAACAATGCTGATTTGTTAAGTTTCACTAGAATGGCTCATTTCACACCAAACTTCTTTGAATTACTTTGTTAAAAGTTGGGACGCTGGGCAAAATGTAACTAAAAGCAAAATGCAGCGATGTGCAGATCATTTAAACCCTATATTTCATTGAAAACAGTACAAAGACAAGAGATCAAATATTGAAACTGAAATATTTTATTGTTTTTTGAAAAATATATGCCCATTTTGGATCTGATGCCAACAATACGTTTCAAAAAAGTTGGGACGGGGGTATGTTTACTACTGTGTTTCATCACCTCTTCTTTTGACAACACTCGTTTTAACAACTAAGCGTTTAGGAACTGAGGAGACCAATTGCTGTAGTTTTGAAAGTAAATGTTTTCTCGATCTTCTTTGATATAGCTCAACGGTTCGGATTTCATAATGCGCCAAATGTGTTCAGTGAGTGACAGGTATGGACTGCAGGCAGGTCAGTTTAGCACCTGGACTCTTTTAATATGAAGCTATGCTGTGGTAAGACATGCAGAATGTGGTTTGGCTCTGTCTTGCTGAAATAAGAAAAGCCTTCTCTAAAAAAGACATCATTTCGATGGCAGCCTATGTTGCCAAAATCTGTATATATCGTTCAGCACTAGTACCTGGTTTTATTATTACATTACTATGATGTCGATTCAAAGAGTTCAGTCAATTATAGAAGGTAATTCATTCCAGAATCGTTACTTATCAGACTTGTAAAAACTTAGCAGGACATGGCAGATTCATACTGGATTAAAATCGTGAATCTCATTAGTAATCACTCATATTAGAGCTACTCAACAGATAAAACTAATCCAGCTGAATAGGGCTATAGCTAGCTAATGCATGTCAAATAAAACAGCTAGATTTTGATTACTTAACTTACTGTTAAGGTGCATTGCACTCATTTACACTAACAACTACTTCATTCTAAGTAAGTAATTCAGTATGATATCAGACTTGATATCATCAAATACTAAAAAATATGTACTCATACTTTTTCTTGGTCTGACTGAAAAAAATGTTATGGATGCATCCCTAATTGTAACTGCAGCTTTTGCACATGACTCTGCCCAATATACCCAATAAGTTTTCACTTCTTAGTAGGTAATAATCCTGTAACGAAAAGGGTTCATAGGCAGGCTGCATGTGCAGAGTAGTTTTATCATTACTCCTAAAAGGCTCCAGTGATATTCAGAGACAAAGTTTGAGCTTAAATCTTCCAAACTGTACATCCACAGCAAAATATATGTCACTTGAATGTCTGTAACAAACTCCAAATATCTGTGCTTAATTAAGAGAGCTGCTATAAACTGTAAATATACTCCACCATTAGCTTGAGGCTAACACAACTTTGAATCATTCTCAGCACTGTGACAAGGTGATGGCATTAGTTTGTGTTGTGCTGGTATGACTGGATCAGACAGTGCTGCTGGACTTTTTAAACAATGTGTCCACTCACTGTCCACTCTATTAGACACTTCTATCTTGTTGGTCCAAGTCAGAGACAGTAGCTGCAAACTGTTGCACAGTTTGTGTGGGTCATCGTCTAGTTCTTCATTAGTGGTTACAGGACGCTGCCCAAAGGACGCTGTTGGCTGGATACTCTTTGGTTGGTGGACTATTCTCAGTACAGCAGCAACACTGAGGAGTTTAAATTATACAAAGGCTGAATTAACTTCTTTTATGATTTTAATTATTGTTTTGAAAACACCAACAGCAACATCTTCTCTTTTTTCAGAGATCACATGTCCAAAACCTTCCTGTATAAAGAATGGATAACTTAAAGACAACTTAAATAAGTTCTGAATGCACACAAGTTTTAAGTACACTTGAACTCTGTTCAGGTTTTTCTTAGTAAACTCTTCTTTTTATCCAGAAATGATGAACAGCCATTTCAAATGCTGGTAGAATCAAAAATAGCTGTAACATAGCTAGTGGATAGCAAAATGGATGGAATTCACCTCCCTGCTGCTTAGAAAATTAATCAGTGTTCTTGAATGCAAAATAAGCCTCTGCACTCAGTTGAGTTTCTTCTCACTTTCTGCTGCTCTAGAGTCCAGTGGCAGCATGCTTTACGTCACTCAAGCCAACACCTATTATTGTGCATAGTGATCCTAGACTTGTGTGCCTAAATTTCATAAAGCTCCAGACACTCAGTTCTTGTTGCTTCCAGATGCAGTTAGTGATTAACTTTTTATTAACATTGTATAACCCCAATTTCAAAAAAGTTGGTACAGTTTGTGAAATACTAACAAACAGAAAGCAGTGATTCAGTGTGACAAGCATTTAATTAAAAATAGTACAAAAAAACAATATTTGATGTTTTACCTAATAAACTTAATTGTTTTTTTTTGTAAATATACTCTCACTCCAAATTTGATGCCTACCAAATGTTCCAAAAAAGTTGGAACAGGAGCTTGTGTTATATCACCTTTCCTTTTAACAACACCTAATAATTGTTTGGAGACTGAAGACACCAATTGATCCAGTTTTGAAGGCAAAATTTTTCAGCCATTCTTCTGTTTTACAAGTCTTCAGCTGGGCAAACGTACAAGTTCTTCATATTAGAGGAGTATTTAGCCAAGAAAGAGGAGAAGATGGGAAAGGGGAATTAAAGATGGTTTGCTGGGAGTAATGGGCCAAAACTGAATCTCAGTGTTGCAAAAAATCTACTTACTTCTTACCATAGATCATTCAAAACAGTACTTCACAGCAACAGTGTAACAACAAAGTACTTATCAATTTATGGTACCTGAACAATTATTCCTTTTGCCCCTTTTTGTTCATTTTTGTTCATCTACAATGAGTTTTTAAGGTGTATGATTTAGAGATTATTTTTACAGTATTAGTTGAGTAATTTGTCTACATTTCCAATTATTTCACATCAAATTAATATCAACAAAAATGGTTGGGAACACATCTTAGAAGTGTTACCATACACTCAGGATTCGATTCAGTTTGATTCCATTCGCAGTATTGGGTTCACAATTCAATATTTTCATGATATTTTGTGCCAGATTTGAATAAAGAAAAGTGATGACTGTATCCACGATGTTTCATAATCTGCTAACGACGCTAGAGCTGGGAGGCAGGAGGAGTGCTGGAGGGAAGTGTTGATTGGTGCTGGTAGTTTGCCAACTTTAGTGTTCAAACAATACACTTACATAATTTGTATATTATAATTAATAGCATGTCCATCGTCCACAATGCACATCGACCCATTTTTGCATCATGGTATCATGTTTCGATGCATTGTTAGACGCCGAGAATACGTATGGTCACAGGCTGAGTTTATCACCACCATTCTCAATGACCATATCCCTTACTTCTCCCCTCCACTGAGACAGCCAATAAGAGTAGTGGTCAATAGCATACAACCAAAACCCAGAAATCAACTTTTTCTTCAAAGATGATACAACTTATACAAAGGGCTGAATTAAGAATTTTCTTTTTGTCCTCTTTACAGTTGTCATTCACAGAGCATACACAACTATGTTAAATTCCAAGAAAAGCTGTAAAATGTCTCTTTTAACAAATCTTATGGTCTCCACTGCCTCCACATGGATGGGCAAGTCATGTTAGGCCCAGTTAGCTACAGAATAGCATGGCATTGTACCGTTACAATGTGGAAAAAAAACTTCAGCTGCGCATTTCATGTTTCCTTTTAAAACAGCTGAAAATACACAATGCAAGACAGATTTTTAAATTTTTTAAAAATTATTGTTAAAAACTTCCAGCAGATTCCCAGAGATCATTTACAAACTTCTTTATATTAGAATAGGAAATATTAGGCCCTAGTCAGCCTCAATAAATGCTCCTGTCCATCCTGCCTTGACTCAAGACCAGACCTTTGTTAAAAATGTAGAGTGTGAGTTGATCAGTTTTATTAAGCTCAAGGCAAACAAGAGAGCTACGTACACCATAAATAAGAATAGAAATGACCTGAGAAAGGAGAGAAAACAAACTGCACACAGGTGGAAACAGTAATGAGGAGCTACATGAGAGGAGACAGGAGAGGGTGTAACCAGGAACAGGACACTGTGACTTCACTTTATATTAGAAGCTGCAAAAATAACCTTGTCATTTGTAAACTTAAGGCTTATATGTGTCTTACACAGTAATGTTAACATATTAATTAATGAAGAATTACTCTAAATATCTCATTAGTTCATGATTAATCAACAATGAATTAACAGCTAAAAAATGTCTTATAAACTGTCATTATTATAAAGTGTTGCTATTGATTATATTGTGCATATATGAATATAATTTAACCCCATTTTACCACTCGCCACTCAGTCCAAGAAATGGTTCAGTCTTTCTTCTAAAGCATCCATGTTTCTTTTTACAATTTGGAAAATGTTTCATATCTGCGGCAGAGTCACCGATATGCACACAAGGAGACCAAATAGGGCAAATAGCAACCATCAAATTCTTTTTCCCAATGTAAGGTGACTGTGACTACAGAAATGTGTATCTGGTGTTTGGTGAGAAACACTGAGTAATTCAGCCTGTAATTTTCTCAACATGGCTGATCCAGATGGTAATAAATCACTGTGGAGCGCCTATAAATAAGGAAGTACCCCAGGACACCATGTAAATCCCACCTAAACAAGGCTTTTCAATCAAATACATATAGACCAATCATTCTTTTTCACAGTGCAAACTACACAGTGGAAAAGAAACTGCAATGTGTCCATTTTTTTGTGGGACAAAATACTTTATAATGTCATTGCTTCAGCATAATCTCAGATTTGTTATGGTTTGATTAGGGTACAGTTCATATATCAGCTCAGATATTGTGAGTATTTATCTTATTCCTCAGGAACTCCTTTCCTCTGCGAGCCCAATGAGTTTAAGTGCCAGAACGGCCGCTGCGCCTTGAAACTCTGGCGCTGCGATGGAGACAACGACTGCCAAGACAACTCTGACGAGATGGATTGCCGTGAGTTAGACTGCCTTTATTTTTTTCGATCACTAGTTTTAGACTGATCACTTTGTAAAGAGTTACGCAGCCCTTTGTGATTTAGTCCTTCAGTAGTGTCCTCTGAAACACCTAAATTTGTTTTGCTCATGGAAAAAGTTTGTGGAAACAACTACATTTGCAGTGTCTGCAAAGATTTTCAGTCCAGACAGATCAAATTTTGCCTTTTGAATAAACTGGTTAATCATCTGAGTGAATATACATGTATAAATTATTGAGTTGCATGTGTCCAAAAGACACTTGAGTCCACATTGTGGATTTAGCCCTTTGTGTCTGTTTGTTTTTGTCTCTCTAATGTCTTCAATCCACATTGTGGAATGCTGTTCATAGACTTCAGTTCAGCATTCAACACCATCATCCCTCAGCAGCTGATTGGGAAACTGAGCCTGCTGGGCCTGAACACCTCCCTCTGTAAATGGGTCCTGGATTTTCTAACTGAGATACCTCAGTTAGTCAGGATCAGTAATAACATCTCCAGCACCACCATACTGGGCTCCACAACCGTCAGGGCTGTGTGCTTAGTCCACTGCTGTTCACTCTGCTGACTCACAACTGTACTGCAAAGTACAGCTCAAACCACATCATCAAGGTTGCTGATGACACGACTGTGGTGGGTCTGATCAGCAAGAATAATGAGTCAGCATACAGAGAGAAGGTGCAGCAGCTAACAGACTGGTGCGGAACCAACAACTTGCCTCTGAATGTGGACAAAACTAAGGAGATGGTTGTTGACTTCAGAAGAGTGCAAGGTGACCACCCCCCACTGAACATCACTGGCTCTGCTGTGGAAATCATCAGGAGCACCAAGTTCCTCAGTGTCCACATCACAGAGAACCTCAACTGGTCCCTCAACACCAACTCCATAGCCAAGCTTCTATTTCCTGCGGAGAACGAAGCAAGCTCATCTCCCCCCTCCCATTCTCGCCATGTTCTACAGGTGGACTTGGAGAGCATCTTGAGCGGCTACATCATTGCCTGGTTGGAGAATTGCACTGTCTCCGACTGCAAGACCCTACAGCGTATAGTGAAGACAGCTGAGAATCATCGGGGTCTCTCTCCCCTCCATCATGGACATCTACACCAAATACTGCATCCGCAAAGCCACCAGCATAGTGGACAACCCCATCCATCCCTCACACTGACTTTTCTCACTGCTGCCGTCTGGCAGAAGGTACCCCCTCACACACATACTCTACACTCACACACACACACACACACACACACACACACAGCCACACTCCTCTTTTGATGCTCTACTTGCACTATGTGGAACATTGCTGCTAAGACTGTGTGTACACTTTGTTTATTCTGCATATACTCACAGATAACAGCATGTTAAATATTCTTTGCACCTTATTCCACTACCTCATGTCCAGAAATGAGTGCTGTGTTGGCACTGCACTGTCCTGTCTGTTTACTTTGTCCAATGTCTGTTTTATCATATTTATTGTCTTGTTTCTAGTTTAATGTTTGCACACTTACGTGTGCACTGTCTTTTTTGTTCCATGTTGCACCTTGTTGTTCCTGGAGGAATGTAATTTCACTCCACTGTGTACTTGTACATAGATGGAATGACAATAAAAGCCTCTTGACTTGACTTGATGTCTTTTTACAGTTTTGACCAGTAAGATTTGGCAGTCCTGGTTATTGTACACTGAGGAGCCAAAACATTTTGACCACTCACAGATAAAGGAGATAGCGTTGAAATACTTCTTAACAACAGAGCATGTCAAGGTCTGGGATATATTAGCCTCTAAGCAAACAGTCAGTGCATGAAATGGGCATGCATGAAGACCTGAGCAACTTTTAGAAGGGCCAAATTATTATGGTCAGATGACTGGGTCAGTGCATCTCCAGAATGGCAAGGCTTGTGGAGTGCTCCTGGTCAGCAGTTATGTGTGCCTACCGACAGTGGTCGGAGGGAGATAAACCATGAATCGGTGACAAGATGTTGGGCGCCCAAGGCTCATTAATGCACAAGGGCAACAAAGACTGTCCTTCCTGGTCTGAACCAACAGAAGAACTTGAATTGCGATAGGCTGCATAGCTGCAGACTGATCAGCATGCCCATGCTAACCCCTGTCCACTACTGAAACTGAACCTTGGAGCAATGGAAGAAAGTCCTCCTGGTCTGATGAGTCCTGTTTTCTTTTATATCACATGGACGACTGAGTACATGTGCACTGTTTACTTGGGGAAGTGATGGCACCAGGATGCATCGGAGCAACGTTCTGCTGGGATACCCTGGGTCCAGGCATTTATGTGGATGTCGGTTTGACCCGTACTACCTTCCTAAATATCGTTAAGGACCAGGTACACCCCCCCTTCATGGTGAAGGTGTTCCCCTATGACAGTGGCCTCTTCCAGCAGGATAATGTGCACTACCACACTGCACACATTATTCAGGAATGGTTTGTGAAACATGATGAGGAGTTCAAGGTGTTGTCCTGGCTTCTAAATTCCCCAGATCTTAATCCGATAGAGGATCTGTGGGATGTGTTGAAACAAAAAGTCTTATCCCTGGCGGGTCCACCTTGCAACTTACTGGATCTAAAGGATCTTAGTGCCAGATATGGCAGGGCACCTACAAGGTCTTGTAGAGTTCATGCCTTGGCAGGTCAGAGCTGTTTTGGCAGCACACAGAGGTGTGATGTTTTTGTTTTTCATGATGTTTTGGCTGATCTGTGTATTTGCTGATGTGTAGTAAAAATTCTTTATCTGTTTGTAGCTTCTAAAAGGCCCGGGGACGCGTGTGCTCCAGAGCAGTTTTTGTGTCTGAGTGACCGTGCTTGCATTCCTGCCAGCTACCAGTGTGACGAGGAGCCTGACTGTGCTGACCGCTCAGATGAGTACGGCTGTGGTAAGGCACTGGCCTTAAGTCACCACTTACCGGTAGATGCTGTAATCTCAAAGAATACAATAGCCAAATATATCTGTCACACACCACCGGTTTGGGATCAAGAGGAGCTCTGAGTCTGAGTGGGTATAGGCCTTTGAGTTTGTGTGTGTGTGTGTGTGTGTGTGGGAGAGACAGTGAGAGAGTGTAGGTAACACTTTACAATAATGTTTGATAGTTAACAAGTAATTAATCAGGAACTAAGAAGAGATGAATAAGTAGTGCTGCAACACATAAGTAACTACTCTTAACTGCCAACGACTACTAGTTAACTACTACTAATGATTAGGGTAGTTCACTATTAACTAAACAATAACAAGCCAGTCTCTTTGAGAATTACTTAGTAACTATGGTTTCTTAGAGTAATTACTTATAAATTACTGATCAATTCAACATTAATTGCTCAATAGCTGAATCTTACAAGGCTCCGGGTGAACTGCTGTAGTGTACTCCAATACTTTTAGAAGTATTGGAGGAAGATTGACATACACTACATAGTGTGCAGTCTCTACAATATAAAATACAGGTATCCTCAAGAGATAGCGGGAGGCATCACACCACACTGCACTGACAGGTGTCCCTTCTGTGTTTGCTTTGATCAGAAACCTTATTCATCCTGTCAAACTGTATTGTAAAGTGTTTCCAGAGTGTGTATTTGTGGTTGTGAGTGTGCTGGGCAGCTGCTCATGGGAAAAGTATTGATTGTTCTTCTCATTATCTTTAAGCCCCTCCCACTGTGACCAGCCCCCCAGAAGAGTCTGTTACGGCAGTGCGGGGGCAGACGGTGAACTTCACTTGTACAGCTGTTGGCGTGCCCACCCCCATCATTACTTGGAGGCTTAAATGGGGACACATTCCAGTCAGTAGCAGGTACACTGTTAGATGACCTTGCCCTGTCTGACCCACATGGAAGACAGAATGACTTTCTAGTTCTGTTTGACTTCATTGTAGGGGTGCGGAAAAAAATCGATTCTTAGATGCATTGTGATGCGGACGTGAACGATTCTGAATCGATTCACAAATGTCAAAAATCGATTTTCTAAATATTTAATTTATAAAGTAATGTTGACGGGACGCAAAAGGCGGAACTTGGAAGTGCGGAATTGTAGCGCCCGGACAGTCTGTGGCGGCACATAACAAAAACACAACTGGATGAGCGAGAAATCCGACCGGCTCCCTCTGCATTAAAAGCCAGCTTGGGTCAGGAGTCACAACCCAAATGATAAGAAGAGCCATTTTGTCCTTTCAACAAAAATCAAACCACCTTGGGAGCCGCAACATTTATTTAATGTCCAGTATGTGTCAGTATGTGATAATTTCCTAGTTTAGGCTAAACAATATAAACGAGAGCGCACTTACTTTGCTCTGCTTTAAGCTATAGCCGCTTTCCTCCCCTTTCCGACAGGAAACGTTTATTCAAAACTAGAGCAACTAGAGCAAAATATCTCTCAGTGTTCGATTGTTTTACGAGGCTGAAGTCGCTTCTTAATCTGCAGCTTCTTGTTCAAATTTACCCGTTCCACCTTAAATTCTGACTGAGGTGCCGAATGTAAATGCGACACAATTCAAGGTGGAATGGGAAAATTCGAAAGAGAATCGACTTCATCTTCGCAACTATTTAGTGTTTGACAGTCTCTCGTTGCAGATTTAACGTACCAGGAAACCAACTGCGCTGCTTATAAATGTGAATAACGTATTGCTGCTATGTGACCTGCAGTCTGCACAGCAATTCTCAGTCGTTGCGAAACAGGGCTTTCGCTCTATGTTGCGCACATCCCTGTCTGCGTGGACATCCACTGTCAGTGGATCTTTTGTCACTGTTACTGTGCATTTTATCACAGATGAGTGGAAGCAGCATCTCGTGCTCTAAACAAAAGCAGTGAATGAGAGCCTTCCAGTTCACTTGCCACATCACTCCCATTTGATTTATTAATAAGAGATATTGGAAGTAAATTCATTATTGATCATTACAAATACTTTGCTTTAAAAGTACCAAGTCACTTTAAATAACAAAACTGAGTCACTTAGTCACTTTAAAATGTATATGGTCTCTATATTCTGTGTATATTCTGTGTATATTTTGTGTATATTTAATATATTTCAGTTGTTTTTTCTTGTATTTTTATTTTTACTTATTTACTTATTTTCTGTAGAGTGATTAGCTGAGCCTCACCACAAGCATTTCAATGCATAAATGTCCTGACATGTTGTGCAAATGACAAATAAACTTGAAACTTGAACTCGAAACTTGAGCTCACACAGTGAGAAAATAGAAATGCTGTACAGAAAAAAAAAGATGCATCGAGATGCATCGATAATCGTTTTATAATCGCATCGCAGCCCTCTGAATCGTAATCGAATCGTGAGGTGCCTAGAGATTCCCACCCCTACTTCATTGTGATATACAGTACCAGTCTACCATTCCATGATCTAAGACAGGGGTGCGCAACCTGAACTGAACAAAAAGACAAAATATTATACAAATAAATAATGTAAGTAGTTTCAATTTTTTTTTAAGTAAAAAAATATTTTTCCACACTTTCAAAGTTCAGTGTTGGAAGTTGGTTGCATTTTCTGCTTCTCTCTATTTAGGTAATCCCATCACACGGTAGGTAAAGGTGATGGGGTTAGGGTAACTAGGCCTGTATACACCTTGTATTAATATGTTTTTGGTGATCGGATCATGTTCTGCATAAAAAACAGATGTAGATACCCTCAGGGTGCCCTGTGAATGGATTACAGTCAGATCAGTCAAACACTGATGAAGGTAGTCAGAGACGGATCCTGACGCATTTAACATGTCACATAAGTGTAAACGGAATGCGCTTTCGCTATTCGTATACAATTACATGAGCGAGCAAAAGTAAAACGGAAACAATGTATGTGCTGACATGCTTTTTATGAGGGATGCACTTTAGGGAAGAGTGCAAATGGAATCCGGCCGAAGTTTATCCAGATATGATCCGCACATGAAACACATGTTAATGCAAGCTGTGAACAGTCTGTTTCTGGCAGGCCAAATCAAGCGCCCTCATGGGCCAACTTTGGCATGCAGGCCCATTTTGGGCAGCCCTGATCTAAAACCTTATGGTTCAGTCCTGAAGATTTACTTCCAAAACATACATTTTAAAAAACATTTCTTTAAATGCATACTCAAAAGTAGTTTTTATTTTGAACTGTAGAGAAACTGAGTTACATTTGGAAGATGTTGAACCACAACTGTTCGATCATTTAGCATTAAATCCAGCATCTGAGGTTAAATCTAGCTGTTCATTCATGTTGTCAGTGAATTCAATGAAGTGAGTAAAAAATTGTATTTCTTCATGGGATATATACTTACACAGCTGTATGTTATGTTTTTGCTGACTAATAAGTTAATATATTTTCTACAGAGACCTCACCTCTGCACATTTTGATGAACAGTTATTGTGTATTTGCTGAATTTAACACAAAAAAATAAAACATGAAAGGTGATCTGTACAAAAGTTATGGCACATACTTTTAGAATAAATAAATAGCCTTAAAGAGATGTTGTATGTATTTATTTATATTTACAAAATATCTTTACAAGCTAAAATTTATTAGGAACAGTATGAACTCTGTTTATCACAGTAGACTTTCAGTCCATGTCCCTGACTGAACAAGTTGGGCAAAAAGTTAATGAACGTTGCGTGTAAATTGTATTTTTTGTTGAACTGTTTCTTTAAAAGTACAGCTAACAGTGAAACTGTGAGGACATGGATGCATGGTCATTTTGTTACATGACTCTGCTCTGACAGCCCTTTGCTCATCTCTCTGTATGAGTAATAAACACCACGTGGGTCTAAATGAAATCTGGAGAGAGCATTCAGCATTTGGCATGGTTTAACTGAAGCATCTGTACAATTAGAACCAGACAGTGAAGATTTTTGGGCAGGAGTGCTCTGGAGTTGTCCCATCACTTCATCCCAAAAAAAGGAAACGCTCTTGGCCTGCTGCTTTGGGCTGATTATTTATTAACAGCCCTGCTTTATTTGTTCTCTAAAATGTCCTCACCTTGTTTATAATAACTCAAAGCCTTAAGGATTTCTGACACACTCCTAACCTCCATTCGCAGCTCTTTATTTTCCACATTCCTTGTCTGTGTTGCGTGATTGAAAAAATGCAGAGAGGAAAAAAAATCCTTCAGTGTTTCTGCTCTTCTGCAATCCAAATAAACAATCAGTCCAATTTCCAGCCACTGAGAAATGGCAGTTTTATTCCAGAAAAGATGTGGTTGGACAAACTGAGCCATGCGAGCAGATCCAAAACAGTGCCTCTCTCTTGTAGGATCTCGATGACCAGCGAGAATGGCCAGGGGACGTTGACCATCCGGAATGTGAAGGAGGGAGATCAGGGGGCGTACACCTGTGAAGCCATCAACGCTAAAGGCCTGGTGTTTGCGATTCCAGATGGAGTCTTGACCCTTTCTCATGTTCCAAGTACGCTACCACAATCCAACTCTTACACTAGCATCTTCACTTTCAGCCTTTAATCCTCAAAAGTCTAGAGTTATTATTGAGGTTTTACAATCCATTCCAGTTACATGACATAATTAATATATATATAACCTCTACTTACAAACACAAATATTCTACAGAATCCAAAGATTTGACAGGATTTGTATGCTTGCTTTAGTTATGAGTGAGAATTATTAAGTTGGCTTGAAAAAGCCAACTTACTGTTCTTCGTAATCTTCTTCTTATTATTATTCTACGCTCAAATTTTTCACGGCCCGCAGTTTTTGACCAACAACCACCAAATTTTGCACAAACGTTCCTCATATACGGGAATAGTGCGCTTGTGCTTTTTGGACCGATCCGACGTACGGTTTCTGGAAAATTAACGTTCAAAGCCGATATTTTTTCCCATAGGGAATGAATGGGCGGAATGTTGGCAGCATGCCAAACATGATGTCACAATGGCCACCTCTCTCACACACACATACAAACTCACGCACGGAGCGCTTAGTCTCACATGCTCTCAGCCTAATGCTCAGCAGTATCAGCACACATAATGATTTTTTAAGGTGGAACTGCTTTTAAGGTGGAATTGCACTTAGGAGCACTGAATTTTAAGGTGGAACGTCTTTTAAGGTAGCACTGAGTTTACACTGACACTGAAATTAAAGTGGAACTGCATTTAACAATCACTATATTTTAGTTGGAATAGAAATTAAGGTGGAATTATCATTCCACAGCATTACATTTAAGGTGGAACTGCTATTGACATATCACTAAATTTAAGGTGGAACACAATTTAAGTTGGAATTACCATTACATAGCATTAAATTTAAGGTGGAACTTCAATTAACATAGCAATAAATTCAACATGGCACAGAATTAAAATATCACTAAATTTATAATGGCACAGAATTTAAGGTGGAACTGCAATTACCATAGCACTAAATTTAAGGTGGCACAGAATTAAAGGTGGAACTGGAATTAACATAGTACCAAATTTAAGGTGGCACAGCATTTAAGGTGGAACTGGAATTAACATAGCACTAAATTTAAGGTGGCACAGAATTTAAGGTGGAACTTCTTTTAAGGTGGCACAGAATTTATGTTGGAACTGTCTTTAAGGTAGCACTGAAATTAAGGTGGCACAGAATTTACGGTGGAACTTCAATTAACATAGCACTAAATTTAAGGTGGAACTCTTCTTAAGGTGGCACTAAATTTAAGGTGGAACTGCAATTTACATAGCAGTAAATTAAGCTAGCACAGAATTTGAGGAGGAACTTTATTTAAGGTGGCACAGAATTTAAGGTGTAACTGCAATTACCATAGCACTAAATTTAAGGTTGCACAGAGTTTAAGGTGGAACTCTCTTTAAGGTAGCACTAAAATTAAGGTGGCACAGAATTTAAGGTGGAACGTTTTTTAAGGTGGCACTGAATTCAAGAAGGAACTGCAATTAACATAGCACTAAATCTAAGGCAGCACAGAATTTAAGGTGTAACTTAGTTTAACGTAGCACTAAATTTAAGGTTTAACTTGATTCACAGTAGCACCTTGCAACGAATTACCATCCCCGACAGATACTTCAGTTTCTGCTTAGCAACATTTTGGCAACATTTTAACAACTATCAACAGTTTTCAAATATTTTAACGTTTTAACGTAATTAACTGGCTTTTTCAAGCCAACTTAAAGTTCGTTCACAAACTTTCCCTTTCTAGTTTTATTTATTATTTCAGCATGCTTTTGTTACTGCTGGTAAGAAGTATGATTTCTAAGCATTAAAGCAGGACTGGAGGAAAACTGAGGACTCAGGACTAGTGGAAGAAACATCGTTAACCTTTCATATGCACTCATAATAGAAAATGTGGAAGACCTGAAGGGCCTTTTAAGAAAGTTCAAAGATCAGAGTGTTAAAGAAGGGACTTCAGCTCAATATGAAGAAGACTAATGTTATGACAACAGGAAAGGCCGCTAAATTTACCATTGATGGAGAAGATGTGGAATGGTGGACAGCCGTTGCCGACTCTGATCAAGATAATGAAGGATAGTGTAATGGTTTTTAAACAGTGACTGGGGAGAAAAATAAACTGATGTTTAAGAAAGACGTGGAGAGCATCATGATTTGAAACGTAGTATTGCATTGCATTCCAAGGCCTGCAGGACGTCTACACTGGAAAGGTCAAGTGCGTGTCAGGTCAAAACGTAAACAAACCACAGACCTTTCAAAAGAAGCTGCTTTACTGACAGAGCTGTCCAGCTCTGGTTTGGGCATGTCTTTAATAGAGCTTATAATGGGTTAGGTTTTATCTAGAGCTTACCACAGTGTGCTGTGTCAAGTCCAGCACAGCAAGGGGGGGCAGCAACGGTAGTGCTCATACCGGCCCTTCCACTCTCACTGCCACCCACTGCGCCAACCTCGCTGTCTTGAATGCTGCTCATGCACTCTGGGGCTATGTCTCCGCCACTGGTGACTGACCAGAGCCGGGCAATGGTCGTCTTCCAGTTGTGTGATGTGCCCACTCAGTGCATGAGCATGCTGATCGCAGTAAAGTTATCGACAAGGTTGTGGTAGCTTACGCAAAGAGGCATCTGTAGTCCACACTGCACTTGAACCACCACTCGTGGCTGCCACTGAACCTTTTCGCCAACGTCTGTCTACCTGCCAGCCCAGGCGTACGGCGTCGACCAGCATGACATCCTATTTCGTCACCGTCATTACGATCTATTGGCAGGCTATACTTCTTGCCGTCTGCCTTCAAGTTCTGACTTGCCTCATTCTCCTTCAGCCTACTGAGGGGTACTATTCCACTTCTGACACTAGTGTGGTATCAGTAGAATTAGAAACACAGGGTAGCCATGATCTGCTGCAAGAAGTGCTATTTATTGATCGCGCAGCAAGAAAAGGCAGAACTCAAAAGGCAGTGTCATTCACCTCATCCCAACATACCTGTCGTCACAACAGTGAACAGGTGGACCAGCAGAGAAATTGAAAAGCTACGGGCTGCTTTGAATCCACAAAATGGACAGTTTTTGAGGAGGTGACAGGTAAGATATACACCTAGACCAATATGACACCAGGACATTATACATCACTTTCTGTGAGGACAGCTGCATTTCAACTACACACAGGTGAAATACAGCAGTGATAAACAATGGCAGCATTCAGGAGTGGGGGCAGAATTCTCTATAAAGAGGCCAAATACAAGCTGGAGAAAGGCATTAAAGCAGCAAAGAAAAAATACTCAGAACAGCTGAAAAGCCACATTGCTACTAAAACCCAGCTTCAGATTGGAAAGGCCTTCAATATATCACCAGCTACAAGGTGAGAAAAATCCCCCTTCCACTGAATGACTACCAACTCACTAATGACTTGAATGAGTTTTCCTGCAGATTTGAATGTGCAAATGACAATTTTTAGTATTGCTCTCCTGCTCATCCCCCTGGCACTCTCACCTGTACCCCCTGCTCATCTCATTATCAATATGCAGGATGTCAACAGTGGACAAGTGGTGAGAAAAGCTCTAAGACTTATGAACTTAGTCTCTCCGTCTGCCCTAAAGCACTGCTCAGGTCCAGTAGCACCGATTCTCACAAACAAATCACTGGAGCATTAATGAACATTACAGGGCTAAATAACTACAGGCCAGTAACCCTGACCTCTGTAGTCACATAGGTCTTTGAACACCTGATCCTAGCCCACCTGAAGACCATTACAAACCCTCTGCTGGATCCTCTGCAGTGTGCATACAGAGCTTATAAGTTTGTTGATGATGCGCTTCATGCTACAGCATCTCAATAGGCCTGGAATCTATGCTAGATTTCTGTTTGTGGAATTCAGCGCCATAGTGCCAGAGCTGCTGCAGATCAGACTGTCCTAGCTGTCTGTGCCAGATCCCTTCTGCCGGTGGATTGCAGATTTCCACAAGGTTGTGTGCTTTCACCTCTTCTCTTCAGTCTCTATACCAACGACTCTTCAAGGAACCAGCTGTGAAGATCCTCATGTTTGGTGGATCATGGTGGTCAAGCAGCAGCAACCACCTGCTGCTGAACTCATAAAAGACTGCAGAGATGGTGGACTTCAGGCACAATCTATCCCTCCCTTAACATCAGTGATGATCTGTGGTTTCCACTGTAGAGTCAATCAAGTTCCTGGGAACAATCATATCCAGGAACTTGAAGTGGAAGTGCAAAAAGGTCTCCAAGACACCACAGTAGAGAATGTTCTTCCTGAGACAACTGAAGAACGTCATCCATAACCATCTGATGTTGTTTTTCCACCTCACAAGAACAAACCATATTCCAGCGCACGGAGTATGTGGAGAGAATCGAAGGATGTAGTCTACCAACACTTCAGGACATCTACAGCAGGGTGATGAAGTGTGCTAGCAAAATTACAGCTGACCCCTCTCATCCTGGACATCACCTCTTCCAGCCACTTCCCCCTGCTAGAAGATTCAGCGCCATCAAAACCAGTATAATCAGACCTGCTAACAGCTTTTTCCCTGCATAGCATATGGGATCAGACAATGTCAGAGGCTCTCAAAGCTATGTGACCATTACTGGAAAAATGAAAGTAGGGCTGAAAAGTGCCACATCTGGTATTTACCTCAAAAGCCCACCAATAATCAACAGCTCAGTCAAAATGTAAAATAATGCATGTTAACAAGAGCTGGGAAGTGAAAATGTGCAGGATTATGCCTCAGCTAGCTTTACATTGGCTATATATTCAGGATTAACATAAAAAGAGTGTAGTCTTGCCGTTTAATATTCTCAGCAGTCTGTCACACTTTGATTTTTATGTCAAAGAATTCTTACAGTCTTGAACCTTGGAATGATTGCATTTCTTTGCATTTTCATTTGTCATGTAAACGATGATTTAAACTTTTACACTATAAAGGTGTATATACAGTAAATAAAAGATCCATCTGTTGACATGCCATCTGTCAGCTACCCTCTATAGTACAAGTGTATCAGCTCCACACATACTACTATGTTAGTGTCACTGTTGACCAGATATTACTTGGGTAAGTCCATTCTCAACACAGCAGTAACATGATACCATGTGTGGAGCTGGTACAAGTGTATCAGGCACAGCAGTTCTGCTGGAGCTTTTATATGTGTTAGTGTCACTGCTAGTTCAGTCCACCACACAAAATGTCCAGCTAGCAGCTTTCTGAAATGAACCACTGATTAAGGGCTGAAGGAGGACCACCACAAATTATGCATTAACAGATGGGCTACAATCTGTAACTGTACACCACCAAGGTGGTGCAAGAAAGTAGGTATTTCTAATAAAGTGGCCACTAAGTGTGCCAGCAACATTCAGGAGCTGTTTGATACATGATTGTAGAATATTTGTTTTAAATACAATAGTTTTTTTTTTTGTTTTTTTTTGAAAACCTTACTGTTCCTAACATTAAAAACTGACTTTGAGATTAAAACATACTTATACTGGTCCAGGTTTTCACATCTGAGCTATCTTGTTGTCATTGACTACATCTTAGACTCTTACATCTAGACCACAAAGGCCTGACAGCTGCTAAAAAGTAATTGTTTAGTGCTGGCTTCTACATTACTCTCTTACAATTACACACTGGGTGCAGTGCTTATTAGAGACCCTTTAATTAGAATTATCTTTGGCTACAGTTAACAGAACAAATCCAGCTACAATAGTTGAATGGAATTGAAGAAGTGAAGAGTTTTGTCAGGAGGGTTTATAAGTATGTGTGTATGTATATACACACAAAGGGGTTGTACAATATATTTGTTGATTGTTATTCTATGTATGTTTTACCTGGAAACTCAAAAACAAAATTACTAAACATTTTCTGAAACACTATTTTGAAAATGTTCCATCATGATGCTGTTGTCTTCTCTTTTTAGGTTTTGAAAGCTGTAAGACAACTACACCATCACCCATCACAACCACCATCACCACAGTGGCAGTCCTGAGCTCTAAGTATATGTATATTGTGTATATATATATATATATATATATATATATATATATATATATATATAATATGTATATATTGTAATTTATTATAATTATAAAAGACTGGAAGTCTGGATAACATAAATGCTTCAGGTTAAAACCAACATCGATTGCAGAAAGAATGCTCTATAAATGTGTATATGATCACTGTTATATCAAATTCTCTTTATTAACTTTGATGAAGTTTCTTCATTTTTTATATTCTTACACTATTTGAAAACAGTACATTGTGTGAATATTTTATAATGAATGTAAATTATGGTACATTAATACACATTCAATTCAAGCATGTTTCTTACGTCTTCTACAAAGTTACCATTTGTAAGATGTTTCGGCAGTTTTGATAAATGAAGAATGTACAGTATAGTTTGTTAATGATATTACGAAGAAGATGATCAAATGTCTGTTTTTCTCAGGTCGTGGTCAGGAGTGCCGCTGTGGTATGACATTGTTCGCTGGACTCTCTTCACTATTATGATGGTCACCCCTGGTCTAGTGCACGTGTGCACACGGGCCAGAGCCAGTGGATAAGACTTACTCACAAACACCAAAAACACATCTGACTGTGGAAAAGACTTTGCTTTGCTTTCGTTTTTGACTTCGTGCTTTAGTTTGATGTCTGTGCCTTAATGTTATTGTGTCTTTTTAAACATGGTTTAATCCATAGATATACACACCTAGATGTTGGGTCCAGTCAGGCCCGTCAACAGCGCCACCATTTTAGGGCGGTCAACATCGCTGCTGGACTACATTCAGTACCATTACAGAGTGACAATTTAAGTAAGATACCGGCAAAAATGATAGTATTTTAAGAATATTGCACTCAGAAAGTGTGATAGGATTATATAACGGAGGGAACGCAGCGATCCACGCTCATGTTTGTGTGAAGCGTATTGTTTGTGTTATGTTTATGTGTAGATATGACCGTGTGGTTAATGAGGCACAGAGAATCTGTTGATGTGATTGTTTTTCCTCTGGTTTTATATTCATTTAATTGCATTATTTCAGTTAAGTCTATTCGTTGGATCTTAACTTGATGTAGTAGTTATATATTTACAATGATTGTTATTAGCTAGGTGAATTATAGCATTTCTTAATCCGTGTAGATATTCATAATAGATTAATGCTGGCACCTTCTTACACGAACCTTAAGTTAGCTTCCTATTCGCCAGCTTCTTGTTCCCATTCCACCTTAAATGGTGCAGTTTCAGGCACCAGAAAGTGACTGCTGCGCCATTTAAGGTGGAACGGGAAAACTCGAACAAGAAGCTGGCGAATAGGAAGCCGACTTCAGCTTCGTCCTTCTTACTGTGTTTTGGGGGTTTGTTTTATTTTTATGTGTATTAAGATTAGAAGTGATTCACACATTGATGGATTTGCTGATGTGTGTGAGTTTGTGTTTTTACTCACACTCAGTTTTTAACATCAGGTGCAGACTTCTTTTCTGCTGGTCCGGATGGCTAATTAGCGCAATCAGTTATTAAAGAAATGAAAGCTACTGAGAGCAGTCTGTGCAGCCTAGATTAATTTATGTCTGAGGATTATAACAAAACAAATTTGGTGAAAATCAGTTCAGTAATAAGGACGTTATGAGAACTCGTCATCTCTCAATACAAGTAAATTTTTTAACAAGCGGACCTTAACCGCACCAACATGGCGGACGCGCAGACGTATCGCCTCAGATAGAGAACAACAGGCAACGTGGCATCTAAATATATATATCTATGGTTTAATCTGCAGCCAAGTGCGCTATATTACAGTTAAATAAACAGTTTCTTTAGGCCATGTTTAAATTGAGTTCTATGTTACAGTCAGGGCTTCACATTAGGCTTTTTCGTGGATTTATGAAATCCACAGAAAAAAGGTCAGTAGCGTTTGCAAATGACTGCTGTATTTCATAAGTTTATTAAAATGTTACAACTCACACTGAACATGTAAAAGGTGCGAGAGAGAAATATAATTCAGTTATCATCCTCTTACAGCTGCTCTGATTCAGGGGAGAAAGAGAGAGAGAGAGATGTTCACCACTCAATTTAAATGATGTCACTTTTTCTAGTTTTTTTACAGTCATCTTGTCACTAAGCCTCATTCAGTTTTATTATTATCCCTTTCTCTCTCTCTCTCTCACACACACACGCTTCCTCTCTCTGTCTCTCCCCTGACTCGTTCAGTAGTTCAGTCGATTTTCTAAGCTAAATCAGGTGATTTGCACACCCGCTGTGGCAGTACGCTTTAGCTAGGATGCTTGTCGGTTTGGGTTTTTCAGCGGGTTTTGTTGCTGCGTTTTTCCATCTTTATTATGTACATTTCAGCTGTCTGATTTGAATTTGTCTGCTTCATTGGAGTAAATGTTGTGCTTGTGAAGAGAGGACACGTTTTTAAGGACGTGTTGCACTGATTGTTGGGTTTATGTTAACATGCTCTCATTAATCTGTGTGATTAGAAAAAAATATGAGCTTATAACAGTGACATGCCCAACACTGTGGTTAGTGTACTGCCATCATGCTGTTGCATAGACCTTGTGATATCATCTGCTGTGATATAAAAATTCACTGACCACCCAAAAAATGTACCCAACAAACATTTGTACCCAGGCAGTCACTTGAGGATCTGAGCCCGCTGATTTGTCATCCACTTGTCCCACACAAACTTGTCAGTGTTAATGTTGAGTCCTGATACTCAATATACTTAGCCATGGGCTGCACACAACACTTTGAGAAGATAAATGTAGGAATAAACTGTATTTATGCAGTATCTTTTCTTTTCCTCTTTTATTGGTGCATGTTATATGCAAAAGCAATGCATCTGAACCTTTTCTCCTTTGCCTTGCTCTAATAATTACAGAGCCCCTAAGCTGACATAGTGATTATTTTTTAATAAGGTGTGGCCACAAATTAATATATTGAGGCCACAAATTAATACAGTCAGGGCTTTGTTTAAACAAAAAAAAAATTGTGGCCATGAGAAACTTCTCAAAATAATAATTTGTGGCCCCGCCTTACTAAAAATTGTACCATGCCAACAAAAGTCAGACGCTCGCGGATTGACAACACAACACAGTTTTTACTAACACAATCAAAGTCCAGAATCTTAGTCAAAAAAACAGGCGTGGGTCAGATCCAAAAGGCACAGCAAAAAGACAATGGTAAGCATAACACAATGCTAACCAACACAAAGGGGCAGGCAAAAGATGTAGTCGTGGAAACAAGCAAAAAGGGTCAAAAACACGAATCAGAAAATTCCAGCGAACAGTCCAAAGGGCAGATCAAAAGACAGAGTCAAAATAACAAAGCAATGGTCAAAAACAGGATACAAACGATAGAATAAACGCTCAGTAGATTCACAGTGGAAATAATACCTCACAACTGTCTCTTCCTAAAGCCCGGGCTTTTAAACTAAACTATGAAAGTCATATGACCAATAACACAGGTGACACACATCAATATTCTGGAGATCTAGAGTGCTGATAGGAGTGCGAGACAAGGTCAGGAGTCATCTGATCCCCAGACGATTCTGGAAGATGAAGTCTGAGTGAGACTCAGAGTGTGAGGGAAGCTCTGCAGTCATGTGATCTCCCACAGGATTCTGGGAGATGGAGTCCGGGTTCCTCTGAGAGCTTGACGGATGCGTGACAAAAATAATTACCATGTCACCAAATAACGAACGGCTAAGAGCAAACTTGTTCAGAGCAAGTTTGTTGTTCATGCAGGTCAATTCAGGACAGGTTTTTTGACATTACTAGCAGATTTGAGTCACTCATCTACGCGAATGTGAACCTTGAAGTTAGAAAGATCAGACCTGAGCAAACAAGGTAATTGAGCAATGAGGCTTGTAATGTAAACTTAGCCTTCTTCAGGTGATGTTGATTTTTTGGTGACACTTTATTTTGAGTGGTCCAACAGCCCCCAGTAACATGTCAAGAACATATGAGGGTTAGGGTTAGGTTTTGGGTTGAGGTTAAGGTCAGAGTGAGGATAAGGGCCAGGGTTAGGGTTAGGTTTTGGGTTGAGGTTAAGGTCAGAGTGAGGATAAGGGCCAGGGTTAGGGTTAGGTTTTGGGTTGAGGTTAAGGTCAGAGTGAGGATAAGGGCCAGGGCTAGGGTTAGGTTTTGGGTAATGTTGGGTGAGGTTAGGTTTTGCTTAATGGAACATATTAAAAACACATCGACATAATAAGTATCAACAGCACATCTTCAAAATATTTACTTCAATGTGTTCAGATGCTGTCCATACAATCCAAATAAAGTGTTACTGATTTTTTTGTGACATTATGTTGGGTCACGACACTGTGAAATTACACTGACTCTGTAGCTCAGTATGTGTCATAATGCTGATAAAACGGCGCAGCTTGCCAAGTCAGGTTGGTTGAGCCTTTTCTGTGGTGACTAGGTTTCATTTTCATTTCATTTATAAGATTCCACATCATCAGCATTGTGATGTACACAGAGCTACAATGTCAGCTGTTCTAACATGCTTTGTCACCTCACCCAGAAAAGTGTCATGATGTCACAAAAATGATCAGTCATCTGACACAAGTGTTTAGTCACATTGACATCAAAGTCGATAAAAGCAGCTTTTAGGACAGACGACACCTGTTAGAATAAGCCTTTATGAATGTTCATGCAGTCCCATGTCAGTTGTCATGACGAGCTTATGGAGATGTCCTGTAGTCTTATGAACATGACCTACAGTAAAGCATTCTCAAAATATGTGTAGCCTATTCAGAAAATTCTGTGCATTTGTAAGCAGCACTTACTCCAAAAAGGCAGGATGTTACTGATGTAGCCTGAGGCTGCGGACGACGGTGAAATTAACTGAAAACCACAGTCCGTCTCTGTCTTACATCCTGTTTCTGATGATTGTGTGCAAAAGGACACAAGACATTTTCAACCACGAGGGTCCTATATGTGGTGCTGATTTCCTAAGGTAAAGTAATATAACAAACACCCTTACAATGTTGAGCTGAATACTTTCCTTCCAGTGCAGTACCTTTTAATGTTAGCATCTGAGGAGCTGAGAGATGAAGTGTTTTCTTATTTCAACTGAGTAAACAAAGTAAAAATGTCTAATAAAAATATGAAAAATAAAAGGAAAAAAGTATTGGGCAAAAAGACTCATCAAGTACTGAGTTGCCTATTAAAATGCAGTGGAACTTCACCATTTGTCACCATAGAAACAGCATAGAATCTGCACTTTTATCATCCTTTTGGTCTAAAATCAAATAGTAAAGTACAACATTGAGAGTTGTGAGTAACAGCAAAGTCGTTCACGTTCTAAACCAACAGAACAGGAGGAAATTAAATCCAGAAGAAAGAAATTAATGTGAACAAAGTGTGGATGACTGAAAAAGAACTAACACGAGTAAAAGTGTTATCATTTCAAAATACTACACTTACAAGGGAACTCCATTTTGTCAAATTTCTATATAACTCAATAGTTCAGAGTGGTTTGATGTAAAAGCTTCATTATAGAGAAACTTACCAACTCAGACTGCTTTACAGTGGTGCTGATAGGAACCAGGGGTCACCATGTTTACAACACAAATTAACCTACATTTCTTCTGAGTTTTGTATGTTGTGTGGATAATGATAAAACTGATAATGGAAAAACCAAAAAAATAAGTTGTCTTTTGGGACTAATCTGCCTTACAACTCCTTGCATGTACCCCTCCGCTATGAATGGCTTTTTAAAAATAGGTTTTAGGTCAAAACCTTTTCTCAAAACCATTGTGAATCTGTGTGCATCAAGCAAGATATTTGTAACTACTTCTTGTAATGTCTGTCTGTGAGGGAGCTTGTAGAGGCATTAAACCTTTCAGATGAATGGTTTCTATCACCACCACCATGAACAATTCTTTCAGTTTCTCTAGAATGAAGAATTTCAGACCAATCCTTCCTGAATGAATTTGTTTGCATCTAAACCAATGAGTAATGCAAAAATGATTGATGGAGTTACTGTTACTAATGTGGAGCACAGGAAACTTGTGTAGTTGGTAAGAAATGCAACCTGTCTGAGGTATGGCATGATGTGGTTTTCAGGAAATACAAGCTACATGGGTTTATCCTAAGAGGCAACTGAGAGGAACTGTAACTCTTTATGTACATATAAATGAATACAAACCTACATGAAGCAGTTTATTAGTAAATTCTATAGGCAGTCATTATCTGTGACTGCTGCTGCCATTGTGAGTAGCATGAGAAAAGCAGGTCACAGATGTGTTTAGAAGACATTAATTATATAACGATAGTTTATAATTCATATCAATCCCTCTGTAGCCTACCTTCTGCGGTTCTTGGAAAATAGAAGGATAATAAATAGAATTTAGCAGTAAAATGTGTTTTGCTGTGTATTCACGTTAAGGCTTTGGTTTTGATCCACCCTGACAGCTGATCTGACTGGCTTGCTTTCTCTCGATGGAACCTAGCTGAGCCCTGCTTGGAGCTTTCTGTTTAGCTGTCCTGGCATTTTGTCTGTACATACTGTAATTAAAACTTTACATTTTTAGAAAATGTGTGTACATCTTTATTGCCAACACTTTTCCTGTGTTAACAAAAATATTTCAGATACAAATATAAAAAAGAACGTAGTTCCTCACCAGGGATTGATGTTTTCAAGGCTCGGCCCAAGGCCTAGTATAACTGGACTGTGTTTATTATCTTTTCTTTGTGATGTCATGTGGTTAGTTGGAATTCTGCTGTTTGTCCTGTAGATGGCAGTATTTTCAAAAGCAATTTACACGGACATACTGTGGAACAGTGACACCAACTCTCCTCCTAGAGATCTACCTTTACCTTATATGTATATCTTTTAGCCACTGTGGATTCATCCACTAACATGAATCTACTTATTCCTAATATTGGATTAAATATGTAATTTTCTAGTGCATGGCTGGTATCTGGCAACAAAAAAGGAATCCATAATTACACTTTTAGGTTTAATATTGCTACCCACTAAGCTTAATCTAACACAGGTGCTTCTTTACACTGTGGTTTTTAAGCTAGTAGCAGTTAGTGAACCTGAAGTTGACTCCGACTCTCGACTCCTGCCAATGGAGTTGACTCGACCTCTTTCAATTTTAACCAAGACAGCACCAGACTCACAGATAAAGGGATAAAACGTAGTTGCTACAGATCATAGTTGATAACATGAATGTTGTGCATCCCATCATTTTCTGAAAGTCCTATTTGCCTAAATATGTGATGAGTGCAGTCTCCTTTCTAACTCACCTCTTTGCTAGTAGTTCCTGCCTACTCACTGTCTTTCTGACCTCCTCCTGCCTCTTGTCATTCTTACCTCCCTCTGCTTCCTTAATACAACAGCACATAAATGTAAAATTCACCATCACCCATACTGTCCTGTATTAAGCCTGCAGGACAACCACATAAAATACAGGCTGGGTTATCGTTCATTAGCTAGCAAGCCAATGTTAAGGCAAACGTTAGCTTTAGCTAGCAAACGTTAGTTAGCTAAACTGTATATTCAGGCAGAAGATAGAAACTAACTAACGTTAGCATTCATCAATAAACTCCTGACACAATCAAATTCAGAAACTCAGAAGGTAAGAAAGTAAAAGTTAATTAAACAAGCTAGACAGATACGTTAGAGACGTACATTAACACAGAGAGGTTGACTGTGGGCCAGTGACTCGAAGAGTCGAAATGGTTGGAGTCGACTCTTTGACTCTGTCGACTCCATGTTTTTTCAACGTAATCGGCTCGAGGGACGTTACGAGGGAACATTATATGTTTTTTGTTTTTTTGTTTTTTTGGTTTTTTTACATTTTTTTTCAAGGAGATTTTCTCAGAATATTGTGGATGAAGCTGAGATTTGAGCCTTTTTGTCCGATTTTTATTCAAATTTCCGTTCCACCTTAAATGGTGCTGCAGTTAGGTTCTATTGTAGCGCAGGTGCAACATTAAGGTAACTGCTACATCACTTAAGGTAGACCGGAAAATCGAATAAGAAGCTGGTGAATACAAAGCCAAACCAGATACCAGGCAGTTCTGGGCCGATTCTGGCTTACATCCGCGAGTGTTGGTTGACTTCTGGATAGATAAGGCATGGGGGCCAGAATTGGGCCAGATGCTGGACAGCTGTGTGAGGTTTTGATTTGCGTTCATGTGCCAATTCTGGCGTGAATGTAGTGTGACAGCAGTAGCACGTCCTCTCATTTGCACACACATCACCCATCAGTAAAGGTCAGTAGAGCTAGAAAACAGTTTAAAACGGGTGCTGTGGTTGTTAAACTGAGGCGATATTTCCTGGTTCATATGAGGGTTTGTTGTTAGGAGTGCTGTACATTAGTTCGACCTGTAAGTAGTGTAAATTAGATACTGGGTTTCTTAATGTTTGTTAGAACAAAAACTTTCTTGTTGTTTACAGAGTTTGTAGCTGTGGAGTTTGACAGTTTGACACAAACACTGTGATATCTGGAAATCAGTTAAAGAAGTGGCAAAATGGCACCTGAATGCTTTTCCTTTTTCCTCAGGCATCAGGAAGTGGAAAGGTTTTGACTGATTTGACTGAAAACTTTTATGATTATTATTATTATTATTATTATTATTATTATTATTATTATTGAGTAACTGTCACTGTCTAGTATTTTAGTTAGATCTTTGAAAAACAAATTACTTCAAACTTATGTTACTTATTATATAAGATACTAGGTTATGTAATTAACAAAAAACATATTATTATTATTATTATATTACTTAAATTAAGCCCTACTTCTAATTTTTCAGATGAGGTTCATCTACAATAGACCAAAACATTTCTGTTTGTCTGTTTGCTTTTGTGCATTAATAATTGTTCCATTTTGAACATATATATAATTGTGATGCACAATAAAGAATCTGACTACATTCTAAATGTTTTTGCTTTTTGTTCTGTCTAAAGGATTCTGCACTGGTGAAAATCAACATATGCAAAACAAAGCATTATGATCATAATATACCCATGTAAGCTCATGATGGAAACAGTTAAAAGTCTCTGTATAACTTCTAAGGTTACTACCACCATAGGTAGGTTTGAAAAGCCACCTCTTGCCCAAGTGGGATCCAATGCATATCTCAGAAAGGGCCTATGTTTAACATAATATAGGATAAAATTTATTTATTGTATTATTTATTTATTATTTAGTTAAATGTATTTATTTACGGTAACAAAAAATCCTCTAGTAGTTAAACTAATTATCACATACAGAATCAGAAAACGTAGCTGTTTATCAAGTTAAATTGCAAAACAGTGTCTTATACACAGTTAGCTTGATCTCTCCTATTTTATAAAGGCACACTGACTGGGTTTACACCTGTACTTCAGGGACATACACAACTATCAAACTAATAACTAAAAAAACTAACAAATCTGGCCCAGTTCTACTCACTTTACTCATTTTTTGAGGGCCAGAGCTGGGCCACATCCACTGGTTGTCATTTTACAGTGTGTGGGCCTCATTTGGGCCACATCCATTAGTTCCTCTCATTTTAGAGTATATGGGACACATCTGTGCTGATGACCCAACCAGAACTGGGCCAGAACTAAACCAAGGATGTGGCCCACAAATGGGCCAGATACAATTGGCTAACTGGGAACTTCAGCTTCGCGAAAAGATGAACAAGATAACATCCTACTTTTTTAAAAGCACTGAAAAAAGAATTTGAAAATGGTCCACTTAGAGCTTCGTTTACAAACAACACCTCACTATTTTATACCCACCAAAGTAATTTAAGAATGAGTACTGAGTAACGGAGTGCACAGCACCTTGTGCTTGCAGTGCCTTTGCTGTTTGTGTTTATGTAGATGTGTGAACTGTTTCTGACCATTCTGTCATGTCTGCACTGACATGTCTACATGCATCGGCTGCTCATTTCCTCAGAGCAGTGTGTCATAATTTCCTGGCTTTTTTTTAAGAGCTTGCTAAGTATAAATAGCTTCCACAGAACCACTGGGACCTGACATGGTAGAGAAGTCTTAGGACTTCGTTGTTGACCTTTGTGGCTCTGTCTAGGTGAGTGTAACAACGTAAGCAAGGAGGTTAGCACAATCTCTCCTGTTTAGCCACTAAGTTAGCTAGCGAGATTCTTGAGACTCCTTAAATTTGTTCGTACTAAATAGTTAGCAAAACAAGATATGTGCAATTTAATCTAAAATGTATGGCAATGTTTTGTGGTAATTTATATAAAGATTGATAAATTATTTTGATAATTTAGCTTGTATAGTGGTATCTGGGTTAACATTAGCTAAGCAGGCAGGTGTTGTCATTGTGCATTAGAAGGAAGGTTTGAAGGTTTGTAGAGCTAATAACTAATTCATCAGTTAAACCTTTCGGTAACACTTTACTGTAGGGTGTATAGCGAATTACACCTTTTGGAATATGCATTTATAGAAATTCATTTTAGTTGTTGAGTTTTAATGCTTTTTGCTGTGTACCTGATAAGCTTGTTATGCTTGTTGGCTAACTAGCTAGCGTTAACTCAGCAACCAACTCTCTGTTTTTCTTGCTTACCTGTGTGACCAGACAATATCACTGACCCTCACTGGATTTGAGAAGTTGGCAGATCAAATCAAAAAATGATGTCAAACTGCTGCAGTCAAATCATCTTTCTCATGTGTCTCCTGAATGTTGTAAAGATCAGAGGTGAGTTCTTTTTAATTTACTTTAACTTACCATTTTGATGAAGATCAGTAAGTAGAGACAGACCTAGGCCTTTTTTATCTTGCTTTAAAGCATTGAGGTGTGCCTGTTTTCAAGGAGGGGGTTCCATGTGCCATATTTACACCACAAACAAATGTTACATTATATTTAGAGGTTGGTCATGATAGCACATCCATCCTTTTTTCCCTATATCTTTCTATAAACCCCTGGCTTAGGCTTCCATTGTGGTCTTTGTGAGGATGATGTCTAATCTAACGCTTATGGGTAAATCATGCAGATGTGCATAAATGTGTCAGGCCACTTTTTAGGGCTTAAAGTCAACATGAATTGGAAATCAGGACGCATTTTATGGGCAAGACATGATTGTATTCCTCAGGATTTGATTGGAGCGTGAATATGGGCGTTCCGAAGTCAGACTCTGACGGTCAGCAGAATCTGTCTGTTTTGTAAAAGAAAGAAAAAACAAGCCAAATACAAAAAATGATAATAGTAAACAGATTTTGTCAAAAATTCAGTACTACAATATTTTGGTTGTGGATTTTCTGTACTTTCTGAAACATCATTCTTTATTTGTTAAAAGATTGGTGTGTATTTTTTAAACTTGTGAAGAAGTAACATTAGATGAGGTTAGTAAACTAGTCTTAGCATCCATTTTGCTTTTCTTACACTTTCATAGGAAATAATTTCATGGCAAATTTAATTACACCTGGTGTAGCATGATATTACACCTTTTATTAAACAGTCAAGCTCAATGCACTTTTAAGAAATATTTGAAGACATATTTGACTTAGCATTTAAATTAAAATTCGATGTCTCTTTGGTGTTTACCTTTTTTAATTTGATCTATGTCATCACCTCATATGATGTTAATTGAATACTCATAATTTCTTCTATTACTGTTCAGTTTTATCACCTGTCTGTAAAGCACTTTGAGCTGCCATGAAAAATGATCTATTAGTAAAGATGATAATGATGATGATGATGATTATTATTATTGTTATTGCTTGACAATAATAATTGTTATCCAAGGCTATTATCAGCACTGTTGCATCTTTAAGACCTGTGATAGGTGGTGTTGAGCCCAGTGATTTAAAGCAGAATGACTAAATTCAGATTTCTAGTAATTGGTTTCTGCTCTACATTCAACTCTATTTTTTGTCTTCTCAGCCCAGTGTGAGGTACCCAGAGCAGGGGATCAACGAATTTTGACTCCTGAATCAATCAAACTGACTTACTCAGATGGAGACACTGCAACATTCCAGTGTTCAGTTGGTTATAAGCCTGCATCTTTGAGAGGTTCCAGAACTATTACCTGCTCTGGAAACAAGTGGGACTACAGTAAACTGAAATTTCAGTGCACAAGTAATTCTCCAACAGAACTCTCTTCATTACTCATAGATTTCCATTTTATTTGTCTGAATGTGTGTACTTAAGATCTTTTGCATATAATTTGCAATGTATGCATTTTAATTTCTGTGCAATGGTTCTGGAATAAATGCAGGATCTGATTTAATAATATTTTGTATGTTTTAGAAAAAAGTTGTAGACCTCTTCCAGACTTTGCCAATGGGAGATATACTTATTCTCCAGAAGGAGCTGAAGGAGTTTTATTTGGTGCGACAGCCACAGCACAGTGTAAAGAAGGGTGAGTGAAATATGTTTTGATGTATTTCTGGTCAGTCCTTTTGTTGATTAGTATTAAATGTAGTTGTGTTTATATACTCATACAGTTCCTCTCTGCTTTGCAGCTTTCGGCTTCTTCGATACACAGCTAGACGTTGTCTAGATGCTGGTTGGGATGGGAGAGAGCCTGTCTGTGAAGGTTTGTCATTTCCTAAACGTAAAAATTTAGAGTGAATTATACATACATACATAATCTAAACTGCTTATCCTTCTGGGTCGCGGTGGGGTGCTGGAGCCTATCCCAGCTGTCATTGGGCAGAAGGCAGGAAACACCCTGGACAGGTCACCAGTCCATTGCAGGGCAGACAGACAGACATACACATTCACACACATACTCACACCTAGGGGCAATTTTAGCACGTCCAATTGGCCTGACTGCATGTTTTTGGACTGTGGGAGGAACCCGGAGGAAACCCACGCAGACACAGGGAGAACATGCAAACTCCACACAGAAATGACCCTGGTCGCCCGGCCAGGAATTGAACCCAGGCCATTCTTGCTGTGAGGCGACAGCGCTACCCACTGCGCCACTGTGCCGCCCTTAGAGTGAATTATTATTTAACAAAATGGTTTGAAACAATATTTTATTTAAACATGTTTTTCCCTTTAGTGATCAAGTGTCCTCCACCTCCTGAGATACTGAATGGACAGTCTGAGGAGACGCTTCTAGACGAGTATGACTATGAACAGGCTGTCACTTACGTTTGTAATGCAGGTTATACTCTTTTTGGAGATTCAACAGTATCATGCTCTAAAAATGGAATCTTTGAACCTTCTCCTCCTGAATGTATAAGTAAGTAGTGCTGGAATAAATATGCCATATATATATATATATATATATATATATATATATATATATATATATATATATTTGTGCATCAAAGGGGAATTTCACAGCATAATTTGAATGTTTAGATGTCAACAGAGTCAATCAGAGTAGTTTGATGGAACAAGTGAACCTACACTTGTCTTCTGATTTTTCATATGTTATTTTAATAATAGTAATATAGCAGTTAATCTGACTGAGGGGGAGAATTTTGCCCTATAACACCCTACATGTACCTCTCCACCATAAATTAATATTTGAATGATTATTTGAATTTGCTTGAAATTCAGTGGTTTTATTTTATAAAACCAGATATTTGTGCTGTGTTGACTTCAAGATTTTCTGTCTCAGTGTGATTCCTATCGAGCCTGTATTTCATTGGGTTCAGGAAATTTGCAGGTTACAGCTTGTAATGGTTCAATGTGTTGCATACTAGATGATGTCATCTACAAATCAAACCATTACAAGCTGTAACTAGCAAATTTCCTGAAACCATTGAAACACTCAATAGGTATTACATAGAGACAGACACATAGACAGTCAACATAATACACATAGCTACCTGTAAAATTAAACACTAAATGTAATATTGCAGCCGGTGAAAAGTAAGAAAAAATAGCTATTTTCAATAAATTATTAATGATGGATTAATATAACATCTTTAAATGTTTTATATATCTGCAATGAATTTCAACACCTTCAAGCAAATTCAAATAATAATTTCTGGGAAAATATATAGTCAAAATATCTCAAACAGTGGGTTTTCAGCTCTGAAGCTATATTTAGTAAGATCTGTGGCACTCAATTTTTTATGGAGGACCAAATAACTTATAGATGTTATAGAACTTTATTAATATTACACAGAATCAAAATCTGGTTGCAAGAAAGTGAAAAAATATTAAGGTAAAAAAATATATTTTTATTGATAATTTGATTACTGTTAAACATTCAGCAATAACTATTTACATGAATACATGTGGCAAATTATTAGGGATTCTTGGATGTTCAGCACAAATTTTATCTCAATCCAGCAAAAAAAAGCAATAGGTGAGGTCTAGATGCACATACAAAGAATCACAAAAATGATGAAAAGGACCAAACTTCAAACAATTAGAACTAAAAAGTACTCAGAGTCATCGCATGAATTTAATTCAAGTTTTCACATGATTTTTAAAAAAAAAATCCATGACATGAACTGGGAGGGTTAGGTGAGATGGTATGTTATGACCCGATGTTTCAAGCATCAGGAATGGTATTTAATAGAATTGGATCAAACGGTGGCACATATGAGAGTAACATGGTGCTTTTATCCCTGCTGAGTTTCTAGCCAATAAACAAGCACTCACATGTATACCTTGGTGCTTTTTTTAGCCATTGCAGTGTGAAACCAACCAAACTGAATGGAAAAAGATACCATGTCACAAAAACCCAAACTCTGGTTCTGACTTTAGTAAACAAACTAGGTGAAATACATCAGATGTCTGATTCCTATCACCACCACTGTGCACAACTTATTTCACAGCAAACCACTCTGAATTACTTTGTTTACATCTCAAAGAATTAATTATGCAGAATTTTTTCCGCTTTAACGTTTAGAATTGGATGTTTAGAGTTAAGTAGGGAAATCACCAAACGGTGCATTATTCCAGGAGTTCAAACCCAGACATTAATATTTCTCATTTTTGTATATGGATCATTCTATCGAATTGGTTCAGACTTTTGCTTTGAGTTTCTCTACACCTCAATTATGTTTATTGTATTGAAATAAATGATTGAGCTTTCCATTTTGTCACTACCAAAACAAACACTACTGAAATTTTACCAGATGTTTCAGTATTGACTGTTTCAGTGATTAAAATTTTTGCTAATTTTGGGCATAGCTCACAAACACTAGCTAGTACATGGCGTTTTGGGATTGACAATTCTTTAGGATTTTCAGATTTTTGGACACATTTAGTTCAAAACAATGGGATTTAACTGCTCACCATTTGGCAATGAGGGACAGGGATGCAGTCACAAGTTGAAATTTAAGTGTTAAAATTTAGGGCAGAAAGTACCCTATAAATAATGATTTTGTGTATATATTTAGCTTATTACCGTCCTAGTTAATGTATTGGGTTTAAATGGATCATAACTTAAAATACGGTCACTCATCACAACTGGCTTTCATGCCTGATCATCACAGCAAGCTAAACGTGTTCATAATCTACTGTAAGTACTATGGTAAATGTCTAAGATCTGAATACTTGTTTTTTACAGAGCTTTTTTGAATGTGGGGCTGCGGTTTGAGCTAATTAGGTAGAATGATCCATATATATATATATATATATATATGTAATGTTGACGGAACGCAAAAGGCGGAACTTGGAAGTGGGTAAGTGCAGCGCCCGGACAGTTTGTGGCGGCACATAACAAAAACACAGCTGGATGAGCGAGAAATCCGACCGGCTCCCTCTGCATTAAAGCCAGGTTAGATCAGGAGCCACAACACAAATGATAAGAAGAGCCATTTTGACCTTTCAACAAAAATCAAACCAGCTTGGGAGCCACAACATTTAATGTCCAGTATGTGTCAGTATGTGATAATTTCCTAGTACAGGCTAAACAATATAAATGAGAGCGCAGATTTACTTCACTCTGCTTTAAGCTTCGCCTACAGCTGCTTTCCTCCCATCTCCGCCAGAAAACGTTTCCTCAAAAGTTGATCAGTTAAATGTCTCTCAACGACTGTTTTACGAGGCTGAAGTCGCTTCTTATTCTCCAGCTTCTTGTTCGAATTTACCCGTTCCACCTTAAATTCTAACTGAGGCGCCGAATGTAAATGCGGCACCATTTAAGGTGGAACGGGAGAATTTGAAAGAGAAGCTGACTTCATCTTCGCCACTTTTTAGTGTGTGACAGTCTCTCGTTGCAGATTTAACGTACCAGGAAACCAACTGCGCTGCTTATAAATGCGAATAACGCATCGCTGCTATGTGACCTGCAGTCTGCACACCGGTTCTCAGTCGCTGCGAAGCGATGTTGCACACGTCCCGTCTCGAAGATATTTTACTGACCCAGCGATCCCCCCCGTCTCTACAACGAGACCAAAACCAAAGTTATAAAATCACTAAAGAAAACGGGTAGAATAGCTGTAACGTGCTGCGTGGTCATCCACTGCGCATTTTATCACAGATGAGTAGCAGCAGCTTCTCGTGCTCCAAACAAGAGCACTGAATGAGAGCCTTCTAGTTCACTTGCCACATCACTTCCATTTGATTTATTAAAAAAGATATTTGAAGTGAATACATTATGGATCATTACAAATACTTTGCTATAAAGCACCAAGTCACTTTAAATACACTGAGTCACTTAGTCACTTTAAAATGTATATTGTCTCTATATTCTGTGTATATTCTGTGTATATTTTGTGTATATTTAATATATTTCAGTTGGTTTTTCTTGTATTTTTGTTTTTACTTATTTACTTACTGTAGAGTGATTAGCTGAGCCTCACCACAAGCATTTCAATGCATAAATGTCCTGACATGTTGTGCAAGTGACAAATAAACTTGAAACTTGAACTTGAAACTTGAGCTCACACAGTGAGAAAATATAAATGCTATATAGAAAAAAAGATGCATCGATAATCGTTTTATAATCGCATCGCAGCCCTCCGAATCCTAATCGAATAGAATGGTGAGGTGCCTAGAGATTCCCACCCCTAATATACATATATATATATATATATACACATATATATATTATATTGTGTATGTTAAAAAAATTGTGTTCTTGGTTATAACAATGGATGTGTTTTCATTTTCAGAATGAGGCATATTCAGCATTTTCTTCATTCACATTTCTCTTCATTGTTCTTTTTATCCAGAGGTGTCCTGTGATCCACCCTCCCTTCCGAATGGCAAAAGAGTTCATGGAAGACCACCCTATAGATTTAAAAGCACTATAGAGTTTGCTTGTAATCCTGGCTTTAAGATGGTGGGATCTCCTTCCCTAGTGTGTGAGAGAAATGGATGGAACTCACCTCCTCCAAACTGCACTGGTGAGAGTTTGGGCATTTTTAGCATCTACAGTGTTCACTTGTTTGGATATAAAAGGAAATTGGCCCAGCTCAAAAATATCTACTTGTTTAAGTGATACAGCTCTGCGCTTAAAGCAGTTGCATGTGCACATTTTATAAAGTTAGCCACTGCTGGGAGTGGGTGACTCTAGATGATGACCAGAATGATGTGCAGTGAAATGTGATGTGTTTAAAAAGTGACTTAAATCTGTCAGGAAAAGATCAGATTTTTGTGTTTAAAAGGCTGAAAAAATCACACAGTTAAGGTGAGCTCTCAAGCCTGTTGGTTTATGCAAAGTCACTTTAAAGAGAAGTGGTGATGCAGTGAAATCACAGTGGCTCAGTGTAGTTACATGCAGGGAATCACTTTCTTACAACAGAGCTATCTGTGCCATTACTAATTCTTAACTAATTTCTAATACCACTATTAATATTAATAACCATTTACTAGTTTACTAGTACCTTTTATTTTTATTTTTTTACACTTAAAGGACCTGCAGGACTGAATATATGGCCAAAACTAAAAGATGACCATTTTTTCCATGTATTTGTACCGGTCTAGCACCTTAGCTCTCAGATTACGCAGCCAGAGAAGTCGGCAGTGTTTCTAGATGCTGTTGATACATGACTTCCGCTGTGCACAGTACAGTCTTAACCTGCATTTGTGTACTGTTTACTGACCAGGGTTTGTCAAAGTATTCCCGAGCTCATGTTGTGAAATCCATCATGGATGCTTGCCGTTTTTAATGCAGTGCTGTCTGAGGGATCGAAGGTCATCATTCAGTTGTGGGTTTAGGCCTTGGCCTTTACACACAGAGATTTCTTCTGGTTGCCTGAATCTGTCGTTGACATTATGCAGCATAGAGTGAAAGACCTAAAATCCTTGCAATCGCTCAATGAGTTTGTTTTAAACTGTTAGATTTTTGGCTGATGCATTTTTGGCAAAGTGGAGAACCTCAATGCATCTTTGCTCATGAAGTACTTAGACTTCCCTGGGTGCTCCTTTTATATCCAAGGACGATTGCGCCGTCTGCTTTTTGAACATTTCACAATGTTCCTTTCTTAAATTGCCCCCATTCCCAACCCTTTCTGAACATGTTGCTGGCATCCACCAGAGACTAGAATTCTTGCGCTTGAGTTTATCTGTTTCAGTTGCATTTTGCTTAGCGTTCTTTGCCAGACTGAAACTCTGTGAACCAGTGTTCTTTTGGTTATAAGTAGATCCAAAAGCTTCCAGAACTATTCCCTACTCCGGGAAACAAGTGGGACTACAGTACACTGGCACTTCAGTGCACAAGTAATTTTCCAACAGAACTCTCTTCATTACACATAGATTTCCATTGAATCTGTCTGAATGTGTGTACCTAAGATGTTTTGCATATAATTTGTAATGTATTTAATTTCTGTGCAATGGTTCTGGAATAAATGCAGGATCTGATTTAGTAATATTTTGTATGTTTTAGTAAAAAGCTGTGGAGCTCTTCCAGACTTTGCCAATGGGAGATATACTTATTCTCCAGAAGGAGCTAAAGGAGTTTTATTTGGTGCGACAGCCACAGCACAGTGTGATGAAGGGTGAGTGAAATGTGTTTTTAATGTATGTCTGGTCAGTCCTTTTGTTGATTAGTAATGAATGTAGTTGTATTTATATACTCATACAGTTCCTCTCTGCTTTGCAGCTTTCGGCTTCTTCAATACCCAGTTAGACATTGTCTAGATGCTGGTTGGGATGGGAGAGAGCCTGTCTGTGAAGGTTTGTCATTTTCTAAATGTAGAAGTTCACAATGAATTATTTTTTAACAAAATAGTTTGAAACAACATTTTATCTAAACATTTTTTCACCTTTAGTGATCAAGTGTCCTCCACCTCCTGAGATACCGAATGGACAGCCTGAGGAGCCACGTCTATACGAGTATGACTATGAACAGAAAGTCACTTACGTTTGTAATGCAGGTTATACTCTTTTTGGAGATTCAACAGTATCATGCTCTAACAGTGGAACTTTTGAACCTTCTCCTCCTGAATGTATAAGTAAGTAGTGCTGGAATAAATATGCCATATATATATTTGTGCATCAAAGGGGAATTTCACAGCATAATTTGATTGTTTAGATGTCAACAGAGTCAATCAGAGTGGTTTGATGGAACAAGTGAACCTACACTTGTCTTCTGATTTTTCATATGTAATTTTAATAATGGTAATATAGCAGTTAATCTAAAAAAAAACTGGGTGGGTGTATTTTGCCCTACAACACCCTACATGTACCTCTCCACCATGAACTATTATTTGAATGATTATTTGAATTTGCTTGAAACTTTTATTATTGGAAGGTGTTAATATTCATTGCAGATATCTATAAAATTTAAAGACGTTATATTAATTTTTCATCATTTTAGACATTTTTCAAAATAGCAAATTTTTCAATACTTTTTACTGGCTGTAATTTCACATTCAGCGTTTTTTTCATAAAACCAGATATTTGTACTGTGTTGACTTCAAGATTTTCTGTCTCAGTGTGATTCCTATCGAGCCTGTATTTCATTGGGTTCAGGAAATTTGCAGGTTACAGCTTGTAATGGCTTGATTTGTTGCATACTAGATGACGTCATCTACAAATCAAACCATTACAGGGAATCACTTTCTTACAACAGAGATATCTGTGCCATTACTAATTCTTAACAAATTTTTCATACCACTACCAATATTCGTAACCATACAGATTACTAATACCTTTTATTTTAATTTTTCACACTTGTAGGACCTGCAGGACTGAATATTTAGCCAAAATTTAAAGATGACCATGTATATATATATATATATATATATATATATATATACAAGTCACATACAAAGTCACTCTAAACACCTATGGTGATGCAGTGGGATGCAGTCCAGAAGTTATCCACACTGCATGATGAAGGTTCAACATATCAGTTTTCCACAAATGCCACTTCTTGTTTAGTTCCCAGGTTGTATATACACTGGTCTGCACCAAGTGCCCCTACCTGTACACATGCTCAGTTTTTAGTTCCTTGTTGTTCCCTCTGTGAAGACCAGTGAAAAAAGAGTCTTTTCATGTCCCTCACTCCTTAAGGTACCAGATGAAATACTTATGTACAAAACCAATCCCAAAAAGGTTAGGACAGTATGTGAGAAGTTAATAAAAACAGAAAGCAGTGATAAGTAAATTCTGTTTGACCTGTATTAAATTCCAAAGAGTACAAAAAAACAATACTTGATGTTTTACCTTGTGAACGTCATTGCTTTTGTAAAAATATGCTCATTCCAAATTTGATGCCTGTGACGTGTTACAGAAAAGTTGGGACAGGAGCATGTTTACTACTCTGTTAAATCACCTTTCCTTTTGACAAAACTTAATTGTTTGGGGGCAACAACTGATCCAGTTTTGAAAACAGAATCTTTTGCCATTTTTCTGAGACATTTTTCTGTCTCAATCAGTTCACATTACCAAGATGGCGGCGCATGCACAGCTGTGGCTTCTCTCTCTCCTGACAAAATGGTGTTTTCATGTTTTTTGTCCTGCGAGTCGCAGTGTTTTCCTGCTCGACATTGGCAGAACCTCATTTTTAGAGTTAAACTCGCAGCGAAGAAGAGCTATGAGTCTGTGGTTTGCTTAGGAGTCTGGCACCAACACCGCCCCCACTCCTGCATCTCGCCCAAAATGGAGGCGCTATAAGTGGCATGAGTGGAAGCAGAAGAGGGGTAAGCGCGGAGGTATCCGAGCTAGGCTAATGGCTAGCCCACACAAGCCGGCCATCCCCACCATGGTACTGGCCAACGTACGCTCACTGGACAACAAACTGGACTATAGACGCCTGCTACGCACAACCCAAAAGTCTGTGAGAGACTGTTGTGTGTTTGTGTTCACGGAAACATGGCTCAGTAACAACGTCCCGGACCACGCCATCCAGCTTGAGTGGCTAACATGGTATTGAGCAGACAGAGCTCTCGTTGAAGGAAGTAAGACCCGCGGCGGGGGGCTTTGTGGTTACATTAATGATGCCTGGTGTCACGACGCTGCTGTGGTCTGCAAACACTGCTCACCGTTAGTGGGGTTTATGGCTTTTAAGTGCAGGCCATTCTACATCTAGAGGGAATTTACTGCCGTTATAATCATCGCTGTTTATATTCCTCCAAGCTCCAATAACAACAATAGGAGTGAGGCACTGAATGAGCTGTATCGACACATCAGTGAGCAGCAGACAGCCCACCCTTTTCTCATCTTGGCTGGAGATTTCAATCATGCAGACCCAAAGAGTGTGTTTCCAAAAATATATCAACACATAAACTTTCCAACACTGGGAAAAAAACACACTGGACCATGTTTACACCACCCAGAAAGAAGCTTACAAAGCCATTCCCCTCCCCCACCTTGGCGCCTCTGACCACATCACTGTTATGCTAATGCCAGTATACAGACCACTGGTTAAAGTCACCAAACCAGTTCAGAAGCAGGTACGAGTGTGGCCGGAAGGGTCTTCAGAGACACTTCAAGACTGTTTTAACACCACAGACTGGAATGTGTTTAAACAAGCGGCGACCTACAACAACACCACAGATCTCCAGGAGTATACTGACACAGTCACTGGCTACATCTCCAAGTGCATGGAGGATGTAACTGTTCTCATGACCATCATGGTTTGGGCCAATCAGAAGCCATGGCTGACAGGGGAGGTCTACAGGCTACTGAAAGCTAGGAATGCTGCCTTCTCAGCAGGAGACAAGGTGGGCCTGAGGGCAGCTAGGACCAACCTGTCCCGCGGCATCAGAAAGGCAAAGAGGCAGTACTCCAGGAGGATAGCCCATCGCTTCAGCGACAGCAGAGATACACAGAGCCTGTGGCGGGGGATACAGACCATCACAGACTACAAGCCCCCACCGCAGACCTGTGACAGCTCCACCTCTCTGCTGAATGAGCTTAACAACTTCTTTGCCTGGTTTGAGACAGACAACAACATGCCTGCACAGAAGATCCCACCAACTCCTGGAGACCAGGTGCTGACGCTGTGCCCAGTCAGTGTGAGGAGATCATTCAGCAGGATCAACGTTCGGAAAGCTCCTGGTCCTGACAACATACCCGGTCGTGTGCTGAGGGACTGTGCTGGGGAGCTCACAGATGTCTTTACAGATATCTTTAACATCTCACTGAGTCAGGCTGTTGTCCCCACATGCCTGAAAGCCACCACCATCATCCCTGTCCCGAAGAAAGCGTCACCCTCCTGTTTCAATGACTACCGTCCAGTTGCACTCACTCCTATCCTCATGAAGTGCTTTGAACGGCTGGTCATGCAACACATCAAGTCTGTCCTTCCCCCCTCCCTGGACCCCTTCCAGTTTGCATATTGGCCTAATCGCTCTGTTGATGATGCCATCTCCACCGCCCTCCACTCAGCCCTCACACATCTGGACAAAAAAGACTCTTATGTCAGAATGCTTTTCATAGATTTCAGCTCCGCATTTAACACCATCATCCCCCAGCAGCTCATTCTCAAACTGGACAGGCTGGGGCTGAACACTTCACTGCGCAACTGGCTGTTAGACTTCCTGACTGGGAGACCACAGGCAGTACGGGCTGGCAACAACACATCCTGCACCATCACACTGAACATGGGGGCCCCCCAAGGATGTGTACTGAGCCCCCTCCTATTCACTCTGATGTCCCACGACTTCACACCGTTGCACAGCTCCAACCTCTTCATCAAGTTCACGGACAACACGACTGTGGTGGGTCTCATCAGCAACAACGATGAGACAAACTACAGGAGTGAGGTGAGCCACCTGGCCTTGTGGTGTAGACACAACAATCTCCATCTGAACAATGAGAAGACAAAGGAGATTGTTGTGGACTTGAGGAGAACGTGCACCCAGCATGCTCCTCTGACCATCAATGGTGCTGCTGTGGAGAGGGTGAACAGCACCAAGTTCCTGGGCGTGCACGTCACAGAGGACCTCTCCTGGGCCACCAACACAGCATCACTGGCCAGAAGGGCTCATCAGCGCCTCTACTTCCTCCGCAAACTGAGAAGAGCCAGAGCCCCAGCCCCCATCATGTGCACCTTCTACAGAGGTACCATTGAGAGCATCCTGACCAGCTGCATCACCGTGTGGTATGGCGCATCGTGTCCTGCCGCAAGACACTCCAGCGCATCATGAGAGCAGCTGAGAAGATCGTTGGCACCTCCCTCCCCTCCCTCCAAGAGATATACAGCTCCCGTCTCACCCGAAAAGCCCTCTGCATGGCAGGTGATCCCACTCACTCACTACACAGCTTCTTCAGCCTGCTGCCATCAGGGAGGAGACTGCGGAGTCTCCAGGCCAGGGACTGGGGGACAGCTTCATCCACCAGGCTGTCAGGATGCTGAACTCTCTCCCTACTTTGCCAATGTCTATTTAAATACACATTTTTCCGGGTTACTTTTTATTTAATGTTATTGCTACACCATGGGGTCTGAGAGTAACGCAATTTCAATACTCTGTATGTCCTGTACATATTGTAGTATTGACAATAAAGCTGACTTGACTTGACTTGACTTTTACAGCTGTCTTCAGCTGTACAACCATGTGGGTCCTTCATTGTTGTGTTTTACACGTTTTCAAAGGGAGAAAGGTGGACTGCATGAAGGCCGATCTGGCACCTGAGCTCTCAGATTACACAACCATGCTGTTTTAACAATCTGAATAGTTCTTTTCTTCTTTGGCCCAGAGAACACGACCTCCATTGTGTCCATAAAAGTTCTGAGAGATTGACTTCTCACATCACTAAACACGTTTCCACTGTGCATCAGTCCATTTCAGATGAGCTCAAGCCCAGAGAAGTCGGCAGTGTTTCTTGACGCTGTTGATACATGACTTCCGCTGTGCACAGTACAGTCTTAACCTGCATTTGTGTACTGTTTACTAACAAGGGTTTGTCCAAGCATTTCTAAGCTCATGTGGTGAGATCCATCAGCCAGTTTTTAATGCAGTGCTGTCTGAGGGATCGAAGGTCATCATTCAGTTGTGGGTTTAGGCCTTGGCCTTTACATACAGAGATTTCTCCTGGTTGCCTGAATCTGTCATTGATATTATGCAACATAGAGGGTGAAAGACCTAAAATCCTTGCAATCGCTCAATGTCTTTGTTTTAAACTGTTAGATTTTTGGCTGATGCATTTTTGGCAAAGTGGAGAACCTCAATGCATCTTTGCTCATGAAGTACTTAGACTTTCCTGGGTGCTCCTTTTATATCCAAGGACGATTGCGTCATCTGTTTTTTGAACATTTCACAATGTTCCTTTCTTAAATTGCCCCCATTCCCAACCCTTTCTGAACATGTTGCTGGCATCCACTAGAAGACTAGAATTCTTGTGCTGGAGTTTATCTGTTTCAGTTGCATTTTGCTTAGCGTTTTTTGCCAGACTGAAACTCTGTGAAGCAGTGTTCTGTTGGTTATAAGCCTGTAGATCCAAACGCTTCCAGAACTATTACCTACTCTGGAAACAAGTGGGACTACAGTTCACTGAAACTTCAGTGCAGAAGTAATTCTCCAACAGAACTCTCTTCATTACTCATAGATTTCCATTTTATCTGTCTGAATGCATGCACTTAAGATGTTTTGCATATAATTTGTAATGTATTTAATTTCTGTGCAATGGTTCTGGAATAAATGCAGGATCTGATTTAGTAATATTCTGTATGTTTTAGAAAAAAGTTGTGGACCTCTTCCAGACTTTGCCAATGGGAGATATACTTATTCTCCAGAAGGAGATGAAGGAATTTTATTTGGTGCGACAGCCACAGCACAGTGTGATGAAGGGTGAGTGAAATGTGTTTTTGATGTATTTCTGGTCAGTCCTTTTGTTTACTAGTAATAAATGTAGTTGTATTTATATACTCATACAGTTCCTCTCTGCTTTGCAGCTTTCGGCTTCCTCAATACACAGCTAGACATTGTCTAGATGCTGGTTGGGATGGGAGAGAGCCTGTCTGTGAAGGTTTGTCATTTCCTAAATGTAGAAGTTCACAACGAATTATTATTTAACAAAATAGTTTGAAACAACATTTTATCTAAACATTTTTTCACCTTTAGTGATCAAGTGTCCTCCACCTCCTGAGATACCGAATGGACAGCCTGAGGAGATGCTTCTAGACGAGTATGACTATGGACAGAAAGTCACTTACGTTTGTATGCAGGTTATACTCTTTCTGGAGATTCAACAGTATCATGCTCTAACAGTGGAACTTTTGAACCTTCTCCTCTTGAATGTATAAGTAAGTAGTGCTGGAATAAATATGCCATATATATATTTGTGCATCAAAGGGGAATTTCTCAGCATAATTTGATTGTTTAGATGTCAACAGAGTCAATCAGAGTGATGGCACAGAGATATCTGTGCCATTACTAATTCTTAACAAATGTTTCATACCACTACTAATATAGTAATATTACTAATACCTTTTATTTTTATTTTTCACACTTGTAGGACCTGCAGGACTGAATATTTAGCCAAAATTTAAAGATGACCATTTATATATATATATATATATATATGTACAGTGTTGTGAAAAAGTGTTTGCCCGTTCCTGATTTCTTATTCTTTTGCATGTTTGTCACACTTAAATATTTCAGATCACCAAACAAATTTGAATATCAGACAAAGATAACACAAGTAAACACAAAATGCAGTTTATAAATGAAGGTCTTTATTATTGAGGGAAAAAGAAATGCAAACCTACAGGGCCCTGTGTGAAAAAGTGATTGCCCCCTCCATTAAAACATAAATTAACTGTGGTTTATCACATCTTTGGAAAGCTGAGTTCAATTTCACCCAGGCCTGATTACTGCCACACCTGTTCTCAATCAAGAAATCACTTAAGTAGGACCTGCCTGACAAAGTGAAGTAGACCAAAAGATCCTCAAAAGCTAAAGACATCATGCTGCGATCCAAAGAAATTCAGGAACAAATGAGAAACAAAGTGTTTGAGAGCTATCAGCCTGGAAAAGGTTATACAGCCATTTCTAAAGCTTTGGGACTCCAGCAACACACAGTGAGAGCCATTATCCACAAATGGCAAAAATACGGAACAGTGGTAAACCTTCCCAGGAGTAGCCAGCCGACTAAAATTACCCCAAGAGCGCAGCGACGACTCATCCAAGAGGCCACAAAAGACCCCACCTCATCCAAAGAACTGCAGGCCTCACTTGCCTCAGTTAAGGTCAGTGTTCATGACTCCACCATAAGAAAGATACTGGGCAAAAATGGCCTGCATGGCAGAGTTCCAAGACGAAAACCACTGCTGAGCAAAAAGAACATAAAGGCTTGTCTCAGTTTTGCCAGAAAACATCTTGATGATCCCCAAGACTTTTGGGAGAATACTCTGTGGACTGACGAGACAAAAGTTGAACTTTTTGGAAGGTATATGTCCCATTACATCTGGTGTAGAAGTATCACAGCATTTCAGAAAAGGAACATCATACCAACAGTAAAATATGGTGGTGGTAGTGTGATGGTCTGGGGCTGTTTTGCTTGCTGTGGTAAATGGAACCATGAATTCTACCTGTCTACCAAAAATCCTGAAGGAGAATGTCCGGCCATCTGTTCGTGACCTCAAGCTGAAACACACTTGGGTTCTGCAGCAGGACAATGATCCAAAACACACCAGCAAGTCCACCTCTGAATGGCTTAAGAAAAAACAAAATTAAGACTTTGGAGTGGCCTAGTCAAAGTCCTGACCTGAATCTGATTGAGATGCTGTGGCATGACCTTAAAAAGGCGGTTCAGGCTCAGAAACCTTCCAATGTGGCTGAATTACAACAATTCTGCAAAATGAGTGGGCCAAAATTCCTGCACAGCGCTGTAAAAGACTCATTGCCAGTTATCACAAACGCTTGATTGCAGTTGTTGCTGCTAAGGGTGGCCCAACCAGTTATTACGTTTAGGGGGCAATCACTTTTTCACAAAGGGCCCTGTAGGTTTGGATTTCTTTTTCCGTTAATAATAAAGATCTTTGTTTATAAACTGCATTTTGTGTTTACTTGTTATCTTTGTCTAATATTTAAATTTGTTTGGTGATCTGAAACATTTAAGTGTGACAAACATGCAAAAGAATAAGAAATCAAAAAGGGGCAAACACTTTTTCACACCACTGTATGTGAGAAGTTAATAAAAACAGAAAGCAGTGATAAGTAAATTCTGTTTGACCTGTATTAAATTCCAAACGGTACAAAAATATCATTTTATATCCGAGGACGATCGCATCATCTGTTTTTTGAACATTTCACAATTGCGCCCCATTCCCAACCCTTTCTGAACATGTTGCTGGCATCCACCAGAGACTAGAATTCTTGTGCTGGAGTTTATCTGTTTCAGTTGCATTTTGCTTAGCGTTCTTTGCCAGACTGAAACTGAAACTGGTTATAAGCCTGTAGATCAAAACGCTTCCAGAACTATTCCCTACTCTGGAACTTCAGTGCACAAGTAATTCTCCAACAGAACTCTCTTCATTACTCACAGATTTCCAGTTTATCTGTCTGAATGTGTGTACGTAAGATGTTTTGCATATAATTTGTAATGTATGTATTTAATTTCTGTGCAATGGTTCTGGAATAAATGCAGGATCTGATTTAGTAATATTTTGTATGTTTTAGAAAAAAGCTGTGGAGCTCTTCCAGACTTTGCCAATGGGAGATATACTTATTCTCCAGAAGGAGCTGAAGGAGTTTTATTTGGTGCAACAGCCACAGCACAGTGTGATGAAGGGTGAGTGAAATGTGTTTTTGATGAATTTGTGTTTTGATGTATATAATGTAGTTGTATTTATATACTCATACAGTTCCTCTCTGCTTTGCAGCTTTCGGCTTCTTCAATTCACAGCTAGACATTGTCTAGATGCTGGTTGGGATGGGAGAGAGCCTGTCTGTGAAGGTTTGTCATTTTCCAAACATAAAAGTTTAGAGTGAATTATTATTTAACAAAATGGTTTGCAACAATATTTTACCTCTACCAATAAAACAAGAAATTTAACATCTTTTCCTGTGTATAACTGATATATATATACATATATATATGTGTGTGTGTGTGTGTGTGTGTGTGTGTGTGTGTGTGTGGACATACAAGTATATACTTGTATATACTCCAAATGATCTATATATGTATGTTTGTATATGTGTGCAATTTTTTGTTCTTGGTTATAACAATGGATCTGTTCACATTTTCAGAATGAGACATATAGATCATCTTCTTCAGCACACTCAGATACTGTCACCCAGTCTTTTAACATGAAATCATTGTAACTGCAGCTCTTGCACATCACTTCGCCTAATATATCTAATTAACTCTGACTAGGCCAACCTTTCCACTAGTCTTCCGCTAAGTTTCTAATGCAGTGCCGTCTGAGGTACTAAGGTCATCATTTGGTTGTGGGTTTAGGCCTTGTCCTTTACACAGGTTTCTCCTGGTTCCCTGAATCGGTTGTTGATCTTATGCAACATAGAGGGTGAAAGACCTAAAATCCTTGCAATCCTTTTTGGAACAGGTTGCTGTCTTTTCTGTTGTGTAAATGTTTTAAACTAACCATAGATAAGAATGCTTGTACATGTCCAATTAATATGAAGCAATGTAAAAAATCACATGGCATGTGCAAGAGAACAAAAGCAGATCATTACTTATTTAATTGATTGTGATATTTGATATCACCGGTTATCACCTATGGCTAGTGCATATCCTGTTATCAGCATTGTTTTAATGTGAACAACTTCACGAGCAGAGAGCATAGTAATTTGATACAAGATGGCCCATAATTTGTTACTGCACTACATTCAACTTGTATGTGTGTGTGTGTGGGTGTGGGTGTGGGTGGGTGTATTTTTGTCTTCTCAGCTCAGTGTGAGAAACCCAGTGCAGGGCATAACAGAGTTTTGACTCCTGAATCAAACAAATCGACTTACTCAGATGGAGACATTGCAACATTCCAGTGTTCACCTGGTTATGAGCCTGCAGATCCAGAAGTTTCCACAACTATTACCTGCTCTGGAAACAAGTGGGATTACAGTTCACTGAAACTTCAATGCACATGTAATTCTCCTACAGAACTCTTTGCATTGAAAAGATTATTTTCATTAATCCTAATTTGCTCTAGGCTTCAATGTTTTCTTATATGTATGCATCTATTTATTTATAATTGATGTAGTGCCTTGAAAATGATACATTACTACATAAGCTACAAATAAGTTACATTGGTTACAGAATATATCTGTGTCTGTTTTTAATGTACAGGCGAAAAACTGAAAGTCACCTTAAGCCTAACTGCACAAATGCTAGAGATCGAGAGGGAGAAGCTGGAGTTGTACAGGGAGAGACTGGCAGTTGAGAAGGAGAGGCTGCAGCTGGACAGAGACAGACTGGAAGTGGAAAAGTCTTCACTGGCGTTGTGCAAAAAAGCAGAGTGAGGAAATGTAGAACATTATTTGATTCTCTGCTTCATATATATATATATATACACACACACACACACACACACACACACAAACACTAATATGCAATTCTAACAACACGCAACATGCTACCTTGTGTTGAAAATGAAAGCTTCATGAGTGGAGCCAGGCCATATATATGGCCACCAAAAGCCTTATTATATATCTCCGATTGATGATCTCCAATCACCTGGACATTGATTGCGTGGTACCCCTTTTGGCACACATATGCTGGTTTTTCCTCTCCACTGGGGGCTTTAATTGGAAACAAAGAACTGTGACCAGTCCAATCACCACCAGCATACAAGATGACTGGAAGAATGCTCTTTTGATATCTGAGAGCTCTCCTCCCCGGGGAAACTGAATATACGTAGGAGCCAAATTACTGATTGCCATTGCAACCTCTCTGAGATTACAGTGCACGTCATTCTCCTACAAAACTCTTTGCATTAAAAAGATTATTTTTATTAATCCTAATTTGCTCTACGCTTCAATGTTTTCTTATATGCATGCATTTATTTATTTATAATTGGTGTAGTGCCTTGAAAACAATACATTACTACATAAGCTACATTGGTTACAAATAAGTTACATTGGTTACAGAGTATATCTGTGTCTGTTTTTAATGTACAGGCAAAAAACTGAAAGTCACCTCAAGCCCAACTGCACAACTGCTGGAGATCGAGAGGGAGAAGCTGGAGTTGTACAGGAAGAGACTGGCAGTTGAGAAGGAGAGGCTGCAGCTGGACAGAGACAGACTGGAAGTGGAAAAGTCTTCACTGACGTTGTGCAAAAAAGCACAGTGAGGAATTTAAAACATTTTAATGTTTGATTTTATGGATCTTATTTTTTATTCTCTGCTTTATTGATTATTATCTGATCATCATTATACATGGCTGTTTAATGATTACCACTGAATAACTGAATGAGCTATATCAATTAAACACTTATTTACTTATTTCATGTCCCTGTGTAATTTATAAGTTGATTCCAGGCCTACTACCTTTATTTTTCTAATCTGTAAAATTTGTTGAATGAGCTGATTTCTCAAGCTGAGCCCTGGGTTAGTCCTGACCTGTGGTATTCCAAGCTGTCATTTATTGAAATAATGTTTAATTTATTAGTTAGTTACAACACGCTTCCTTGTGTTGAAAATATAAAAAAATATATATATATATATATATATATATATATATATATATTGCCACCAAAAGCCTTATTATCAATATTATCTCCAATTCATGATCTCCAATCACCTGGACATTGATTGCATGGTACCCCTTTCGGCACACATATGCTGGTTTTTCCTCTCCACTGGGGGCTTTAATTGGAAACAAAGAACCGTGACCAGTCCTATCACCACCAGCATACAAGATGACTGGAAGAATGCTCTTTTGATATCTGTGAGCTCTTCTCCCCGGGGAAACTGAATATAGGTAGGAGCCAAAATACTGATTGCCATTGCAACCTCTCTGAGATTACATTACGTAGCTTGCTTTATCATCAACTTCACTTTGAAAATCACCTTTGGCAAAAAAAATGTAGCATGTTAGCTGCACCATGACCAGGAGAGCCCTGTGACACCACGTTGGCCGCTCCAAATCTGCAACTGCTCGACTAACTGCAGTATTATGGCCCGTGGGAGACGGTAGTTGCTAATAAGTATTTTTTCGTTGAAATGCAACACTTCGTTTGGGTCTGGCAAAACTCTTTAAATCATTTTACATCTGTAGTCATCATTTTGTATGATGAATAAATGTAAAGCCATTATGCTAGCAAATGCTAAGGTTGTTCTATCACAGCTACCTATAAACAACCTATTCTATTTCCAGCTGAACATTTTTACAGTAAAAACTGAAGATTTCAGCAGAAGTTAAGACACCTCTGGGGTTGTCTTAAAGTTAAAACAATATTTAAAATACTTTGGCAGCTTAGGATGTTGCTGTAATACCGTTTTCTTATCTGGAAATAAGACAAGATTATGGACTTAAGAACTGTTGTTCTGTTTATGTTTCAGCTGTGCGTATGGTTAGTTGCTAGGTAACAGGCATGACAGTTGATTGTCGACTTCGATCGAGTAAGTTAACATTTCCTAACTTAAGATAAGATGATGTAAGATAAGATTCCTAAAGTAAGATAACATTTGTTTCTGTCATACAAATTTATGAATAACTTATCTTGACCCTTCAGATCTTAAGTTAAGACAAAAAGATTGGACGTTTCTGTAATATGGCCCCTGAATGGCAGCCACACTATAGACATCTGGGACCATATTACAGAAACTTCCTATCTTTGTTTAAGTTTTACCTAGCAAACGACCATACGTGCACAGCTGAAACATAAATATGTAATCAAAATAATCAAATAACCATTACTGGGGTAAAAAAAAGGTCAAACAAAACTAAAGTGAGATAAACTCTAAGTTAAGAATATTGTGACCGTGCTTTGAGCTGTTTATCAGAGAGTTGCAGCTCCCAAGTTTCAAGTTTCCAATGTCTCAAAGTTCCCAAACCACGGTAATGTTATTGCTCCTAATAAACAGCATCACATTCAGCTCTGTCTCCTCATTACTCACCACAATCACTGTAATATTTTATCTGATGAGTTTTCATCAACATTAACACACAAAGGTAATAAGAGGGGATTGTTTTACGCATCTGTCACTGCTTAAATTATAGAAACAGATGGTTAAAACAGAAGTTAAAACACTTCTGGGGTTGTCTTAAAGTTAGAACAGTATTTAGGAAATTCTGTCTAGTTAGGGTGTTTCTATAATACTGTTTTCGTATCTGGAGTTAATGGATAAGAATATCATAAGAATTGTTGTTCTGTAGCTTCTGTTCTTAATTCAGTCCTAACTGAAGTTGTCATGGTGACTAAACAGATAAGATTTCAGACTTTAGAAGTTTGGCCCCAGGTTTCCACACTTCCTGAATTTTGTTTCTGCCTGATAGTCCTAAGGTACACCAGCTGATTTACCTCAACCGGTGGACAGTGCACTTTCACGTGTCGAATTTCACGAGTCCCAGTACTTTCCTGAAACCACTGTATATTGGGAATGACTTTCTTCAGATTAAAAAAGAGATATTCTGTTTTAAGGCTAATTGTGGAACTGTGTTTGAGGAATAAGAATAGTGCTGACTGCAAATTAGGGAAAAGTTTCAGTTCCTTCTGCAAGTGTGAGATGGTGCACTCATAAAGTGAGGAAGAGCTCCATTTCAGCACTGATTGAAATTGCAGAAATTGTAAAGTGCAGCTGATAGTGTAGTGCTGTCTGTCTCGGGCTGTTGGGTGCATAAGGTGCTTTTCTGCCAACGTTTTAGACAGAACTAGTTAAATGAGTTAACAGGTAATGCGGTGATCTGCGGTGTCCCCCAGGGTTCAGTTCTTGGGCCACTTCTATTTCATTTATGCATGCTCCTCCTAGGTCAAATCATACAAGACTATGGAGTATCCTACCATAGTTATGTAGGTGATACCCAGATTTATCTGTCCCTTTTGTCTCAAAATGATGGTCCAATTGTCTCATTATGTCTGTGCCTTGAAAAATCATTATTATCGAATGAATACAGACAAAACTGAAATGATTTTATTTGGAAACAAAGATGAAAGATGTAGACTTGCTGCTTGTCTTGACTCTAGAGCCCTAATATTTAAAGAACAGGTTTGCAACCTTTGTGTCCTTGTGGACTCTGACCTCAGCTTTAGCAGTCACAGTAGTGCAGTTGTGAAGTCAGCTTTTTATCACCTCAAGAATATACCAAAAATTTTAGATTTTTGACAAAACAAGACCTTGAGAAACTAAACTCAAAAAACAGAACACTTCAGCTAATTCAAAATGTAGCTGACCTGAACCAAACAAGGGAACACATTATCCCAATTCTTAGAGCACTACACTGGCTTCAGGTATCTTAATAATAAAATTGTCTATAAAGTGATATTACTAGTCTATAAATCATTGAATGGTTTGGGACCATCCTATTTATCTAACATGCTTAACCTATAAAAGCCTAGCAGGACATCAGAAACTACTCATCACATGGAGAGGCATATCTTAAAATCAAGACTAAAACTGTAGCTTTTCGTTCAAGATTTTAACTTGTTCTTCATGCACAGTCTGCACTCTGCACTTTAACATACTCTAGCACTTTATTGCTATTGTCTTATATTTTCAATGAATGAATGAATTTTTATCTCCTGTAATCTAAATGTAATGTTTTTATTTTTTGTTATGTTTGTATTTTTCTGTCCTGTCTTTCTTTTATTTTATTTTACTATTTGTGTAAAGCACCTTGAGTTGCATCTATGCATGAAAAGTGCTATGTAGATAAACTTAAAATGTAAACTTGAATGCTGAGAAAGTGTGTTTGTGGAAGATTCCAGACATTTCTGCTACAGTGATGTATTGTTTTGAGATGAGTTAGTTTTTGAGGTGGCTCTTTTAGATTTTTAGATATGATGAGGTTCGTTCATCTGTGTCTTTGAGGAAATTATTTTAAGGGCCCATTTGATACATTTTTCTTGTAATTTTTTTAATACCTGAGCTCCACCTATGATGTTAAAAATGTAAAAGTTTAAAGAAACTTCACAAAATGCACAGGCCCTATATCAGTTTCAGAGTTCTTCTTAGGACCTTTACAACACCGCTTATAACTAGGTTCATACTAGGGGTGGGCAATATGGCAAAAATATCATTTCACGATTTTTTTTTTTTGCAGGATCACGTTCATGATTTTATTACGATTCTTTTTCATGTTGGTTTTTAATACCATTTTGCAAGTTACTAAACAATACAACCAAACTAATCTCCCCATTTAAAAATATAGCACTAAAAGAAAAAAGAATAACAGAACGAAATGAAAAAGTACCTTTTTGAACAGATTTTAATCTGTGTGTGCAATTTTGTCAAAAAATTAACATTGGTTTTAAAAGGTAAACAACACGACCAATCAGGTAAAGTGCAATCTGCATAACAGCCAGCATCACCTGTTGTTGAAAAAAAATGACATTTTGAACTTTGTTTTTCATCTTGGCACGACATTCAGTGTACATTGGTGGAATGGCGGTGTTGGAAAAGAATTTGCGGCTGGGTAACTCATACCACGAATCAACTACTTTGAGGAGTCTTTGAACCCCTCGTTTTCCACAGTTTTGATAGGAACCATATCCTTTGCTGGATTAATTGTTACTGCTTCTGTTACCTCTTTCCATCGTTTACTTGTCTTCTCATATGGAGCGCCTTTCTCAAATGCTTGTGTTACCGTTGTTTGTTTTGGTCTTGCTATAACGTTAATGTTAGCCTCTGCTGGCTGCAGTGTAGCGGACCTCCTCAGTGCTTGACTTTCTGCGTACTGTTTGGGATGTTGTTGCTTTAAATGGTTAAAAAAGTTAAAGTTGTTGTGTTGCTGTCCAATGTGAGAATCTTCTCTGTGCAAACTTTGCAAATCACCACGGTTTGTGTCACGTCAGTTTGGGAAAATCCAAACCAGTTTCATATTACTGATGTTGACTTTTTTGGGGGGGGACTAACTCTTCGCCAGTGTTTTCATTCATGGCTTCCCCTTGTGAAAAATGGGAGGGAAAAGCGAGGCATGATGGTATGCTATGATTGTAACACGATCCAACAATCTCCCTGTGATGGCGTATCGTGGACATATTGTAATCCTTCACGATCTGATATCGTCATATCGCACACCCCTAGTTCAAACTATCCTTACGGTGACATATGGTGGTGGCAGCATCACAGAAATGTTTCTTTAAAGCAGGAAGCAGGAGACCGGTCAAGACTGAGGAAGCAGTGAATGGCGCATTAGCCAAGGAACCAAAAGGAACACATTAAACTAACAGTGGATATTGAACCTATGAAAAACAAACAAACTAATTAAAGAACGATAGAAACAGTTAAAGAGTCTAAGTACTTTCCCGAAACCACTGAAAATGACCTTCTTCAGATTAAAAAAGAGATCCTAGTTTTAGGGTAATTGTGGAACTGTGTTTCAAACAAGAATAAGGCTGACTATGCAAGTTAGGACAAAGTTTCAGTTCCTTCAGAGTATGAATTCCATGAGTGTCAGATGCTGAACTCATAATGTGAGAAGGAGCTCCATTTTAGCACTGACTGAAATTGGCTTAAAGTGCAACTGATAGTGTAGTACTGTCTGTTTGGGGTGTTAGGTACATTAAGTGTTTTTTTTTGCCAACCTTTTAGATAAAACCAGTCAAATGAGTTACCATGTAATGTTGTGACTTACGGTGTACCCCACAGTTCAGTTCTTGGGCCGCTTCTATTTAATTTATATATGCTCCCCTTGGTCAAATCATACAAGACTATGAAATATTCTAATGATTATCCTATGCAATTTATTTGTCCCTTTCATTTCAAGACTATGGTCTAACTAACTCATTATGTCTGTGCCTGGAAAATATAGTTGAGTGTAAATGTTTGCACCCCCTTAGTTTGAAATGACAAAAGGAGTAGGACAAAGAAAGGTTTTTAATGAACTCAATATTCAATGAAAGATCAGATTTCCCAAATGTCCTTTTATCATCAAACATAAGAAATATGGTCAAAAAATATATATAAATACAAAATGATATCACTTCAAAAGTTTGCCTTAAAACATTTAAAACCATTAAAACCCTATGAGCAACCTTTCATCCTCTCAGGTGTAATTTTAGTCCATTTTTGCTGGCATATTTGCTCCAGTTCTACCAGATTGATGGGCTGTCTGATTTGTACTGCATTCTTCAATCTATCCTTAAGGTTTTCTGTTAAATTCAGGTCTGAATGTTTGGTTTGAAGCATTCATGTGGTCAACAGTATCAGCCAAACACACACACCTTTTAAGCTGCTTATCCCTCTGGGTCGTGGGGGGAGCTGGAGCATATCCCAGCACTCATTGGGTGGAAGGCAGGATACACCCTGGACAGGTCACCAGTCCATTGCAGGGCATATACATTCACACACACACTCAAACATAGGGGCAATTTAGCACATCCAATTAGCCTGACTGCATGTCTTTGGACTGCGGGAGGAAACCCACGCAGAAAGGACCCTGGTCGCCCAGCCAAGGAACCAAACCCAGGCCCTTCTTGCTGTGAGGCGACAGCGCTACCCACTGCGCCACCGTGCTGCCCTATATCAGCCAAACAATTAAAATAAAATGAAGTGTCCAAACCATCAACTCTAGGATGGGCCAAAACATGTGTAGGCAAATTTAAAGTGTCTGAAGAAGCTCTAAAAAAATCACTAGCTGTGGACAAACTAATACACCTAGACCAGGGGTGTCCAATCTTATCCGCAAAGGACCTGGCTGGCTGCAGGTTTTCTCCAGTTATTTAACTGCAGAGCATAGCAGCCCACAGGAAAACTAAAATTAGCTTTTTAAAATACAACTTTCTTTTGCAATTTTCAAGTACTGACATCGAAAACCTGAGAATTAGGGCCTGAAAAAGATGAGATCGTCCAGTTTGGTTCATATGAGGACAATATGAGGTTTATTTAACATTATGTAACATTACGTGACGGTTCTTTAACCCTTTAAAAGGTTCTTTACACTTACACAATTCATTTACAAAAATGTTTCTTTAAAGAAGTATCTATTGAATAGTTTTAGGGAACCAAAAATGGTGCTTCTTGCAAAGAATCTTATAGTCACCTTGATTAAGTTCTTCTTCAGATTAAAAAAAGAGACATCCTGTTTTTGGGATAAGTGTGAAACAAGAATAAGGCTGACTATGCAAGTCAGGAAAATGTTTCACTTCCTCCAGAGGATACAATTCCACAAGTGTGAGATGCTGCACTCACAATGTCAGAAAAATTCACTTTCAGCACGGATTAAAATGGGCTCAATGTTGTAATGCTGTTTCGTTGTGTTTGGTGCATTAACTGTTTTTTTTTTCCAACCCTTCAGACAGAACGAGCTAAAAGAGTTATCAGGTACTGTGATGACCTGCGGTGTCCCCCAGGGTTCGGTCCTTGGTCCACTTTTATTTAATTTATGCATAATAATTATAGCCACAATGTCAAATCTCATTAGACCCCATAGCATATTCATAATAAAATATTAAATATAGTATGCTCTGTATGCAGCAGTTTATTGGATAGTATTGATGCAAAATCTCATTCCAGAGTATTGTTTTAACCCAGTGAACCCATGACGTTGAAGTAAGTCTGGTTTATTGAGTTAACCTGTTTCGTGAGAACAGACAAGGAGGTGCAAGATGGCGACGTAATGTGGTCTGAGACAAAGGTCTCTCCTATGTAGTTGCAGCAATTACTAGGTGTGCATCAACACCGATACCTGTATTGAGCATCTGCCCAATACTGCACTCATTTATTTGTGCTTGTACTCATAAGATTGCATCGATACCAACAATCAATACCATCTGATACCATGTGACACAAGCCTAGAGTACACTGCCACACTAAAGAACAAACCTCTGTATTCAAGGGACAAGGCTGAAAACCAACACTGGCTGACCGTGATCTTTGGGCCCTCAGGCAGCACTACATTAAAGCAGACAAGACTCTGTAGTGGAAATCACTGCATGGGCTCAGAAACACTTCCCAAAAAACACTTCCCCACTTCACTGTCTGTGAACACAGTTCGTTGCTGCATCCACAAATGCAAGTTCTTTTTGGAAATCATGGCTGCTGCATTCTCTGGGCTAAAGAGAAGAGGGACCATCTGACTTGTTATCAGTGCACAGTTTAAAAGCCAGTATTCATGATGGTATAGGAGTGCATTAGTGCACAGAGCATGGGTGACGTGCACATCTTTGAAGGCACCGTTAATGCTGAATGATATACTCAGGCTTAGAAGCAACATATGGTGCCATCCAGACGACGTCTTTTTCAGGGAAGGCCTTGTTTATTTCGGCATGACAAAGTCAAACCACATTCTGTATGTATTACAACAGCATGGCTCTATATTAAAAGAGCCCTGGTGCTAAACTTGCCTGCCTGCAGTCCAGATCTGTCACCCACTGACAACATTTGGCACATTATGCAACAAAAACTATTGACAAAAGAGACCCCAAACTGTTGAGCAGCTAAAATGCTACAGCAAGCAAGAATGGGAGAACATTTGGCTTTCGAAACAACAGCAATTGGTCTTTTCCATTGTCATATGGATACAGTGTTGTTAAAAGGAGAGGTGATGCAACACAGCAACTTTTTTTTAAAAAATGTTACTGGCAATAAATTTAAAATGGGCATAGATTTTTCAAAAAACAATAATTATTTGATTAAATTTAGGGTTCAAATGATTTGCAAATAATTGCATTCTGTTTTTATTTACATTTTGCACCCCAACTTCTTTGGAAATGGGGTTGTAGTACTGAAATAATTCAGAAGTTGTTTGGTGAAAACATTTTTTTAAAATGCAGTGTAATATCACTGGTGCAGTTTATTGTTTGTGTTACAGGTCTCTGGCAAAAGATGCTGCAGACAGATATATCCTGTGTAAACAGGAGAAATAAAGATACAGGGAAAAGGTGGTTGTGTTGCGTTTGGTGATTCTTTTCGAATGATTCAATCTTCCTTACAGGAGTACAGTACATTTGATACATATACATGTATACGGATTTGCATATCTTGTTTTTTTTAAATAAAATATTACAACTGACATCTCTTGTCTTTATTTCTTTAGTGCCATACACAGTATTATGGCATTAATAGAGACTGCCATATTATACGTATGTTCACTAAAACAACATTGTTTCTTTAACAATTACTGCTGTAAGTCTCTAAATGCAGTTTATGTGGTCATTTAACTCTTAAAATTCAACTATGTAGCTTGTGAAATGCCAATCAGTAAAGAAATAAAGGTTAATGTCCTTAAGAATATGCTTTGTGAAACAGAAGAAAAACAGTAGAAAACCTCAAATACCCTTGGGCAGTTCAATCAGGTTAATGATTAGCCTAAATACATTAATTTTAATGGCTAGAGTTAGCATATTGCTGCTGTCAGAAGAAAACCTCCTATCTCTATTTTTTCTGTTTTTCAGTTTTTACCATTATTTGAAAATGCCTGTTGCTGTTTGCACTGTGTGTAAATGTAATGATGAATGGACCAAAGAAACAGCCCAAAAATGACTTGGAAAAAATTCTGGTTTCATTGACTCACATTAAAAGTAAAGCACCCACCAGGCATTTCAACATTTATTCACGGTTGAATGTCTTGGATGCAGGTTGAATCACTGTCAGATTTTATTTTGATTTTGAAAAGTGAATCAACGTTGATATCGCGACGTTGTTTCAGCGTCTTACCTTTTTAACATTGAAACTCCCTGAGAACAAAAATCAGTTGGGCCACATATAGACCAAATACAGCACGCCGAGCTTGAAGGGCACCGGCCGAGACTTCGGTTTGAATCCAGGCCCAATTCTGGCCCAATTGCTCGGCTCACATCCGGGTACACCATGATATTAACACTCCCCTGCCCAGCCAGCAAAATATACTCACTTCATTCACTTCCAGATACTTTCTGCATAAGTCTCTATTTATTAACTACATGTACCTGAATCAAAAGCATAGCATTTGTTCAGATGTAGACCAACATTCACTCTTATTTAGAAACAGCATAACGGAGAAAGCAAACAACCATAAAAAGAAAACCAAATGACCCAATCCCCAATGAAGACACTACAGCATAGGTGAACACAGATGATCAATCAATAGTCTGCCACAGTTTTAATGTGCATTATCTTCAGCCAGTATGTATCGTATCATGGCTTGTAAAGTCAGCAATTCTTAAAGCTCAGCTGTTTTCACCCGTATGCATGCATGAATTTCAATGACAACACTAAAAATCATTTGGAAGCAATTGCTTTAATTGTCTTACATAAATATACATCATTTGCCTACAACATAATCAGTTACCATATACCAATAAATAGGTGTTAAAAATACAAACTAAACCGAAATGTGCATAACACCACCATGCTTTGTTATATGTATACACTCGTTGGCCACTTTATTATTTACAGCTACCTTGTATTTGCTCATTTTCCATTTAATCAGGTCCACTTATACAGGAGCATTTTGTAGTGTGGTCCATCTGTTTCTTTGCATACTTTGTTAACCCCCTTTTACCCTCTTCTTCAATAGTCAGGGCCTCCTCAGAGCAAGTATTATTTGGGGGTGAATCATTCTCAGCACTGCAGTGACACTGTGCTGGTGTGTTAGTGTGTGTTTTGCTGGTACGAGTGGATCAGACACAGCAGCGCTGATGGAGTTTTAAACACCTCATTGTTGATGCTGCACTGAGAGTAGTCCACCAACCAAAAACATCCAGCCAAAAGCATCTGGTGACCACTGATGAAGGCCTAGAGGATAACTAACAAACTGTATCAACAGATGAGCTTATTACATCTACAAGGACTAGCAAGGTTGGTGTGTCTAGAGTGGACAGTGAATGGACACAGGGTTTAAAAACTGTTAATCCTGATTTAAGTGCAAGTGGTGTTGCTTGTACCTTTTAAATCTATCACCTGTGCACACCCAGAGATGAATTGTGCAAAATATTGTTGCCAGCTTTTTTGGTAAATCTTTACTCCCCCCCAATGAACAACAAGCTTTGGTACTTTATAAATACTCCTTGTAGTTTCTCAGTTAGAACTATTTAAGCAACCATAAACAATGTAAACCATAGGCATTTTGAGAGCTTGTGGCAGTTCCTCCTATGAAAATTGCTTCATGCCCGCCAGCACGTGCCACAGCAACGCAGTGATGTATTGTCATATGCAAACAGGCTTAACTAGTTTAAGTTAGGTGTATAAAAAGTGGTCAGTGAGCATATATATAGAGCATGAATGGGAGAGAGAGAGACAGAGAGAGAGAGAGAGAGAGAGAGAGGCAGACAGAGAATGAACATCTGACTGCTACCCAATAATGTTAAATATACTCCGCTCTTAACAGATGTGAAGGCCTCTGGTCAATTTTTTGTCACCTGCAGCTTGGGATTGTGGATTCTTCATGGCTGCACCTAAAATGAAGACAAAAGTAAGCAAAATGCATAACATCCTCACCAGACAAATCACAGTTGGGCTACGAATGAGCCTAGAAGAACAGCAGGCATTATGAGAAATAAATCTATAAAGCAACAAGAAAAAGGGGATGTGTGTGAAACAGCTTACAAGAAGGAGGATGTTCCTGTGAACTGAAAATGCTTGTGTCGAACTAAAATAGCTTTTGCAAACTAATGAAAAAGAGCAAAGCAGGTGAGCCATGGTTTTAAATACATAATATTACGCTAAAAGGTACAGTAAAATATGTAAAGAACTCTATACTAAGATTATGAAGAGCAACACTGTAACCATTACTATAAATAAAAGTTCCTGGGACGAGCTGTAAGTCCTTATCAGTTGAGAACCAGAAGCAGCAGATGGATGGCTGTAGGAAGAGGACACATTTAGTCAAAGTTTAAAATACTAACTTTAATAACTGAAACAAAGGCATATATAAGTCTACTAACTGCATTTCTATAAGCATACAAGCCTCACAAATCCAGTAAAGGCACTGCTTCCAAACCTGAGAAATACCTGTTTATGCAGATAGGGCTTGTTTCCCAGCCTCTGCTTGAAAGCCAGGAGCAGCAGGATGGACAAAGTACACAACCTCTGTACCTGAGCAAAAGGGAAATGCTCTTGGTAAAATATTACTTGAGCAAAAGTAATTGATCAAATTTGTGCTTGCTTTAAACTACTTAAGTATCAGAAGTAAGAGAACTAAGCTATTAAATGAGTTACATACTTTTGATAAATACTTCGCAGTAAGGAGAGGAACAGTTCACTCTAATGCCTGCAGCCACACAGGCCTCCTTAACGGAAAATATTAAAAACAGAACTGCAGTAATTCTCACTACTTTTATTTAAGATAATTTGATGAAATGCATTTGAAGTCAACCTGAAATCAAATCGGAACCTTAATTTAAAATGACATAATTCTTATTTTACCACTCTCTTTTATAAAAATGTAATTACTGTTCCAAAAATCGACAAAAGTATAAATAGAATACTTCTACTTTAAGAGTTTCTACTTTTACTCAAGTGCAGAGGTTTTGTACTACTCAGCTACTCCTGCACTTTAATATGTGATGAGTTAATAGGGAGCGTAGAAGTAAGAGAGGAACAAAAGACAACGAAACTGACTTACTGTCAGTCAAAAGTCATCATGAGAGAGGGAAAGAGACATACTCGTGTTGACATATGGTTAAAGTATAAAATATTCAAACACAGACATACTTACCTTGGGCGATTACACTGGCAGAAAAATGAGTGAAAACAAAGCAGCAACCCAGTTGAAAAAGAAATAAAAGTTGCATGCAAGTGACTGCAAAGAGAAGTAGCAGTGACAATCATGAGTGAAACAGGATTTCAGAAACATTATTCTGTCTGAGCCTCTAGTCAGTGATGCAGTGATTTCTTGTACTAACAACAATTGTTTTTATTCCGCTTACTATACATACATTAATATACTCATAAAGTGGATGCTCAAACTCCAGTTTATACAACTATAGGGCAGGACGTAACCAAGTTAGAGCTCAGTTAGCATAATTAATAAAGAAGAATTTCTAAATTCCTTAATAATTCACTCCATGAGATGTAGACATGTGGTTGCAGAGTCATTCAGAGTGGTTTGATGTGAAATGCTTCATTGTAGGGAAATGTACCGACTCAGATTTCTTTATAGCGGTGGTGATAGGAACCATGTCCGCCACACAAAAACAGCCTTTTTATTTACTACCCAAAACCACCCGTGAACCTATACGTGTGTTTTGTGTAAAGTTGATGATAGTACATGTACTCGTCAGCCACAGAGGAATTAAAATGAGTTGATTAAAATACATTGTCAAAACTTTATCACAAAACTACCATAAACAATGTTTCAGTCATCACGCAGCATATATCCCACAATTTTATATAATAACTTTGAAAGGGGGCTTTCAGAGGCATTCAATTCTTCAGACGTCCCCACTATCACCTCCACTTTGAACATTTCTAAATCATAGCTAGTTTCTCTAGAACAGGGCATTTCGCACACTCTGAATGACTGTCAACATCGCAACCATTTAATTATACAGATTTGGTGGAGTTCCCCTTTTAAGTTTTAACTAACTCAAGCACCAGTCACTCGACGTCTCTCCCTCTAAATCAGGGGTATTCACTTAAAATCCAGTAAGGTCCAGTTAGAGAAAATTTCCTCAAGCAAAGGTTTGGAACATCATGTCTAACTTGCATCATGATTCAGTGCCATATACTGTATATTGAGGTAGCCTAGTAGTTATATCAACATCTTATGTAGTCAACAACTCAATGGCAAATCAAATGAAGTACAATTCAGTAATATTTCAATAACATTTATTGTCAGTTTTCTCTTTTTAGGGTGCGCCATGTGAAATAGCTTCCCTCTGGCTCACTTTCTTCTCCGACTGCTGTTCCTCACCTCATCCCTCTCTGTGTGTGCATCACTCACTCGAGTCTCAGTGCTCTTCATAATGCACAGATATGATTGGCTGAGTAGTGTCACATGTGATATTTACCACGCATGTGATTGGTCTGTGAGTTTTCCCGGGCTGCTAAAGCAGTACCATAAAAGCTAGAAAAGTTACGGCAATTAAAATAGGACCATCCAGTCTAAATAATTCTCCATAGTTTATCGGTTATAGGTCCAGGTGCGCATAGGACAGCATCTGGGTCCGGACTTGGACCACGGTCCGCCTATTAGCGGTCTCTGCTGCAACCTCTCAAACCCAAAACACAACAGAATACATACACTCAATATGTGAGTATGCAAGTGAGTTTCCCCCTGGCCAAGTGCGGTTTTGTCGCTTTCCTTTCGAACAAAACTTCTGCACATAAAAAGCATTAAATAAATATTGAAAGGAAAAAGTAACCAGATTACATGTTACTGTTTATTTTACAATTCTGTTTCTTCTGTTTATGGTTATTTGTTGTTTTATAGTGTAGTATTGTTGGCCTATTATCCCTTTGACAAACATAAAGAGACCAATGGAAGTGTTTATTAATGTTGTTTATTTGTGTTTTAAGTGAAAAGCATACATTCTAATTCTTCACTCTCTCCCTTTACAACACCAAAGTCTTTTCCAGAAGCTCTTCTTCTCTTTGCTCTTCACCTTTGCGTCCTTTGAGGCCTCCTTTCTCTTTTTATCCTCGGCCTTCTTTTGCGTTTTGAGCGCTTTGGCCTTCTTCTTTTGGATCTTCTTCCACTCTTGTCTTTCTACCTTGCTCATGTTCTCACTCGGGATCGGGCTCACGCGGTTTTGCAGCTCCTGCATCAGCCTCTGTTTCTGAATGACCACCAGAGGAACCGCTGATAGGATCCTGTCCTCGCTCTGCCTAATCGCAGCTACCGGATCCCTCATCATCTCCCGTTCGCGCTCCAGCTCGTCCATCTTTTGCTTCATAATGGCCTTGTACTGGACGTTCACCTCCAGATTTTTGGAGCGGAGCTCATCTGATACCGCCCAGATCTTCTTCACCTGCTTCTTTTCTGCTTCCCACATCTTTATAACCTCCTCAATCTCTTCCTCTTTCATCAGGAGCTCACCCTGTAGCTGCTCGTTCGCCTCTAAGAGCTTCTGGATGCGCTGCTTCATCTGGGCTTCTAGGTGTTCTTTCTCCAGTGCCTCAGCAGCTTCTTTGTCCTTCAAGCTTACCGCTCTCTCTCTGGACGCTTCTTCCATCACTCTGGCTTGGTCCAACTGCCAGTCCTTTGTCTTGAGCTCAGCACTGAGTTTCTCCACACGCAACACCAGGCAGGCCTCCTTGACCGTCCACTGTCCTCGTTCCACCTTTCTAATTCTTTCTGCCTGCTCTCTTTCTTTCTGTCTGTCCATCCTCTCAGTCATCAGCAGATGATTCAGGTGCTTTACATTATCCTGAAGCCTCTTCCATGCCGCTTGGATTCTGTCTTCGTCAAGACAAGAGATCTTGTAATCCAAGTACTCTATATCGGTTCTTATGTTCTCCACATAATCACCTTCCATTTTTACTTTTTAACACTAAGAGTCGGGACACTGCAATGTAAAGATTGTTAGTTTGAAGAAATAACAAACAAGAACGCGCAATATTTATTGCCACTGTATGAGAGACGCTGACCTTCCACTGCTGTGCGAAGTTCAGAAATGAAGAGTTGATGTTCTGCGGGTCTATTTATAGATTTTCGTGGATGACGTCACAAATGGCTGTGATGACGTAATAGGTAACTTTGTCCTACCCAATCATTCTGCAGCAAACCCCAACATTCCAATGCCTGCAGTTTCCTATCAATAGCATTCCGATTACGTCACAATCACGCTGCCACTGGTTTGGTCCTAGCGGTGCTGTGGCGGTTTGTAAGGAGACAAAGCCGTAACCGATCCAGCAAAGGCAGTAAAACACACTTCTCGACTGTACTGACTTGATCTCATTCGATTTGTGGTTGTACTGATGACAAACGAAAGCTAAAAACTGAGCTGACGCAGCGATGATATTTTCGTGTTCCAAACCGCACACTAACCCACTAAATAGTATACATAAACAGCGCATTTACCGTTACAAGTGCACTCATTAGTGTAGTAGGTGAAGTACACAAGTGTGTGGTTTGGGACGCAGCCAGTGAGACGCGATCAACAGCTCCAACGGCTGATCATAACGTTGCTGTGCTGCACGCTAGCTGCTCGATAAACATCTGCAAGCGAAGGTTTGAGGTAATTTGTTGATCGAGGGTTATTTTGGACGTAAACTGATGCATTTATTGAGCTGATGTTGGCTTCGTATTCGCCAACTTTCGTATTTCGTTCTACATTTAAGGCACCTCAGTGTAACTGCAGCACTATTTAAGGTGGAACGGAAAATTCAAATAAGAAGCTGGCGGGTAAGTAACTAACTTGAGCTTGATATATATGCATGCGTTTATTATTTATGAGCTTTGGTAGTCACGTTTTTATAAAATATCACACACTGGAATGTTCTGAACTCTGGAGAAACGCAGGGTATACGGATCCAGTCCACCAGTTCGGCTAATCGTCACCAAACGCGTTTTGAAGCCTTCCGAAGTTTCCAGAAGCAGATCTAAACACTGTTCATGCTCAGTGCAGGCGCACTGGGACCGTCTCAATACAGGTGGACTCGGGGGCCTCAATACGGGTACTGATTGTCTGTTAATGTAGTTTTCATGCTGTTACAGTGGGCGCCAAGCCAGGTTTCCTCACAAACTTAAGTTTTTGTTGCTGTTGTTTTCTATTTTTAATGTATAAATTTATATTTTTGAAGTGGTCCTATGATCAAAATATAATAATAATAATAACAATAATAATAATAATAATAATCTTATTAATAAAGCAGAATGTTAAAGACATGTTGATTTAAAGTCAAAGTTGACGATGATTTGTTAGTATTTTGCTAACAACCATTTAACATTAAACGTTTTTTGAACGTGTTTTCATGGCATCATTTCAACCACATTTCAACGTTGAAGGTCGGTCGTGTCCCGGCTGGGTAGGTTTTTTCCTTCTCCTGTAAAGTTACCATTTTGGAGATATGAGGTTTTCTTCCGACAGCAGCGATATATTTCACTCTGTTTAAGCTCTACATTTCGTCTATCAACATGGTACTATAAGAACAGAATCGGAATAACATCCCATAGTCTGTTATTTCATGATTTCTAAGCTTTTAATATAAAAAAAAAACAGAAGATATGAAAAAACAGGAGAAAGCTGTGCTGTGTTTCAGTGTCTTCTAGAATGATTCAAAGAGAGGCACTTCCGCTCAACTACCACGGCTTCCTACACAAGAGCGCCCCCTAGCGATTGCAACAGGTATGAACTGGAAATGGTTTTCAGATTTTAAAAATATGGAAGAACAAAATGATACATACATGTATAAAGAATTAATTATTCTGACAACATATTTTTAGGTAGGGGTCACATTTGCATCCAATTTTTTAGCTACATTATTGAGTGAGTGGAAAAAAATATTTTCAAATCAATAAAATATAAAAAGGAATTAATACTTTGTCATGTGTTGTGGGTCACTATGGGATTTTGATGTCTATCTTACTCCTGTTACTTCTCTTGATGCTGATTGATGGATGATGCTGGTGTGACACTTGCCTCCTAAATGCAGAAAGCTGCTGGGAACCAACAAGACTGGGACACACCCATCTTCTAGCCACTACAACTCATCTTTTACTTTAAATTTCCCTATTTACTTTAATAAACTTGTTTCCTGATTGTTTTTTTCTTTTATGATCAGCACTTTACTGAACATTCAATCATTCAATATAGACCGCACAGACAATGATTATGTTAGGTTTGTTATAACAAGCAAAGTAATAATAGTAATAATTATGCTTACAATAGCCTGGTATGAGGGGAAAAAAAACAAACAAATAAACAAATAAAATGCTACCACGTTACAGAGAGCGTGAGAGAGAGAGAGAGAGAGAGGACCACCTGATTTAGTGTAAGGTTCAATGTGTATTTTCAGCTGAAAATAAACAGGGAATTCATAGTTAAAACATTAATTAAACAGGAAAACCAGAATCAGTTTATGGAGCAGTAATAGCAGCTCATGAAAGAATGGAGGGATGGGAAAGGAACAAGTAACAAAAAAAGTGCATTAAAAAATAACTGAAAGAGAAACTGACAGTTGGTGTAACAATCATATTTGGCAGTTAGCTTCACTATGAGATGTAGCGCACTATTCTGCTTTTCTTGCTATCCTGCACTGTAAATCTCCAAAAAAGGCTGGCTCATCCTGGTTAGGCCCATATACATTAGCAAGCATTAAAGGTGCAGTAAGTGAGTTTAATCCTATTTTATCTCCTTACAGTCTGCTAGCTGTCTGTTCTGTGTGCGCGATTGTAAAAGCGCAGTGTTCGTACACAGCCCTGGCTCGGTAAAAGGGAAACAAGCAAAGTGGTTTGGATGGAACCACACAACATCATTCCAGCCAATCAGCAACAGGGGGCTTTCGTTCTCACAGGACAGGGGAAGGGGAGGGGCAGGGGAAACTGTATATCTGGTGCATACTCCGCATCGTCAAGACAGGAAGATGGCAGAGAAACAGCCAAAGAGGAGAAAATCTGAAGAACCAAGATTGAGAAAGAAGTTCTAACGGCCTGATCTTCAGGGAACATATTAAAACATATCCATTGACATATCAGTTTCAAAGGCACAGTAACAAAAACAGCCTATTTGATTCTAAGGGATAAAGAGGGGTTGAAAAATGGTCATGTAATGATGAATTATGACTGTTTTTTGGTACATAAAACCACATAAACATAATAAAAGGGCTTCAAGAGAAAAAAATACAAGAAAAAAAGTCAATAAGATAATGCAGGCCTCAATAAGCCCACTAACACATTTATGTGTTATTTGTCAGTAGATTTTGAATGGAAGCCTGATATCTGAAGTTAACAACTTCCATAGAATCATCTTTACAAATTTTAAAGTGCACCAGCGTGAAATATTTTTTGCATCTGCTTTGTTATTGACTACTCAGTACTCACAAAAAAATGACTAAATTACAAAAAAGAAATTTTGCTAGTGACCGTTCCACACTTATTTTGCTAGTAACAAGTTATAAGATAAGAAGATAAGAAAAACTTTATTGTCCATTAAATTTACATGAAATGGAAATTTGTCTTTGGCAATCTGGCACATAAATACATAGACAGTGCACATGAACTATGTAGCAGTGGGCACAAATGATTTTTTTGTACCCATTCTTTCTAGCTAGTGGGACCTTAAGTCTCCTGCCTGATGGCAGCAACCGGAATGATGAATGAAGAGGGTGGGTAGGGTCCTTGTAGACCTTGCCTTGTTGCCTTGTTGGTTATGGATCGGATGCATAAGTTCTGGAGTGACAGTTGTTTATCTCCAATAATCTTACTGGCCTGGTTGACCACCTGGGCCAGTTTATTTCTTTGCTTAATTGAGAGGTTCCCATACCAGGACACAATATTGAAACGGAGAACACTCTCTATAAGTGACCTGTAGACCATGATCAGAGTATGTTTGCTGGTGTTAAAACCCCTCAGCCTCCTGGGGCGAGAGAGTCTCTGCCGTGCTTTTTTATAAACATAATCTACATTGTTCTGAAAAGTGAGTCTGTTGTCAATAATTGTTCCCAGGTATTTAAAGTGATCGACTTGTTCCACTTCCTGCCCTTTCATGGTGATTGGTTTGAAGACAGATCCTACGCTGCCTGCACCCACCCTCCCTCCGAAACATAGCTCCTTGGTCTTACTGACATTAAGATCAAGAAAGCTACCATCAATCCAAGTGGCTAGATGGTTGATGCACTGAGAGTGGGAGGGGCTGGTAACATCTTGCAAGCAGGCAACAAGGGCCATATCATCAGCATATTTTACAAGAGAGATGTTCGCTGTTATATTTGACCTCATTTATGTACATGGAGAATAAAATGGGAGATAAAACACACCCCCGTGGAACACTACTGTTCAAGACAAAGGCAGTTGGAAAAAGTGTTGTTGATACAGACGCGTTGGGGCCTTTCTCTCAGAAACTCCCTGATCCACAAGACAAGGCTACTACTGACATTCAGGTCACACAAACGTTGCAGAAGGAGATGGTGTTGAACTGTATTAAAAGCAGAGGAAAAATCCATAAAAAGTACCCAGACATATTTATTGGCCTTGTCCAAGTGACCAAATACTTTATCCAGAAGAATCAGTGTGGCATCTTCTACTCCTCGACCAGCTCGATAGGCAAACTGCATGGGGTCCATGAGCTTAACAGTTTGTGATATAAGCTCCCTGCTCACTAGGCGCTCCATGCATTTGACTAATAATGATGTAAGAGCAATAGGTCTGAAATCATTCAACGATTTTATGTGAGCTGTTTTTGGCACTGGGATGATTGTTGCCATTTTCCAGGCTTGGGGGACAAAACTAGTATTAAGAAACATCTGGAATAGCTGGGACAAGTCCCAGTTGGATGGCACATTCCTTTAAGACCCTTCCCTTAAGCCCATCTGGCTCATTAGCTTTATGGGGGTTGACTCGTTGTAGGATTGAAATAACTTCTTCTACTTTAAGTGTCATGGAAGCAGGTGTCATTCCTGCATAGACAGAATCACAATAATCACTAAAATCATGTCTATCAAATCTAGAATAAAACATATTCAAGTTGTTTGAGAGGTGAATAGGATCCTCACACTAAGGGGCTACACTGTGTTTCCTTCCCATCATTGTATTTAATCCTTTCCAAGCATCTTTTGCATTTCCATTCCTCAGTTTATGCTCAACCCTAAAAAACGCTATTTTCTTCTGATTTAAATGATATTTTAGTCCTTTGTTGATCCATGGCTTATTATTTGAGTAGATTCTGACATTTTATGTTTTACTAATAGAATCAACACAGAAGTTTACATAACGGGTAAGAGTGTAATTTATCAACTCTGGGTCATTACAGGAGAACTGGTCATTGAAGAATAAGTCCCACTGATCTACATACATACATACATTATCTAAATCGCTTATCCTTCGGGGTCACATGGGGTGCTGGAGCCTATCCCAGCTGTCATTGGGTGGAAGGCAGGATACACCCTGGACAGGTCGCCAGTCATACACAATCACTCACACCTAGGGGCAATTTAGCTTAACTGCATGTTTTTGGACTGTGAGAGGAAACCGGAGTACCCCCACGCCGACAACATGCAAACTCCACACAGAAATGACCCCGGTCGCCCAGCCGGGAATCAAACCCAGGCCATTCTCGCTGTGAAGCAACAGCGCTACCCACTGCGCCACCGCGCTGCCCTACAGCACTGATCTAGAGTTTTATTAATTCTTGTTGGACAAAATACATATTGCTCCAAGTTTGGCAGGTGGGTGGAGAAAATACATCTGTTAAAATCACCCAATAAGAAGACTGGAGCAGAATGACATTGCGCTTTATTATAGCTGTCAGCTATGCGCTCAGCTGCTTGTGCATAATCTGGGCCAGGCACGTATAGCAGAATGATTGTAATTTGCCTAAATTCGTGAGGGAGATAATGTGGTCGAAAAGAAACAGTCATGATCTCATAGTGGGTAGAACAGTCAGTTGCCCAGCTAGTATTGATGAACATGCATAATCCACCTCCAATACTTTTTGCTGTTCGTCTGGGATCTCTGTCATATTGGATAAGTGAGTATCCCTCCAATTCGATGTTGGTTATGTTTTCTGACAGCCAGGTCTCCGTAAAACAGATCAAACTGGCTTTGCTAAAATCCCTGTCATATTTCAAAAGAGTAGCATGTTCGGTCATTTTATTTTGTATTGAACACACATTGGGTAAAGTGATTGTTATACACTGATTTTGAGACTTTGGGACACATGTACATCAAAACAATATGATCTAACTGCTCAACATGTGGCAACAAGTGACAGGGATGCAGCCTCACTTCCTGTTCTAAAATGCAGGAGTGTCGTTAAAATAATTCTCCGTATATGGACATAGTGGAAATTCAGTGGTCAGGGTTTAGGACAGAAATCTCCCAATGCCCTATAAATGACAATTTTGTGTATATTAAGCTTATTTCTATCACAATTAATGTCTTAGGTATAAATAGATCATAACCTGTTTACGAATGTCTGAATGAATTTTTCATTGTTATTTATTTATTTATTTATTTATTTATTTTACTGTGGGACCATAGTTTGAACTAATTCGGCAGAATAGACCATTTTGTGCAACTTTTCAAAACTGCAGTTTACCAAAAAAAAAAGGTGGGTACATTCATATAGTATACTGTAGTAAATAACAGTGTAACTGTGCAGTGCACTTCATTCTGACAGTGTGGGATAAAGCTATAATCTATTCAGTAAACTACTGATATATTGTACCTATACTATAAAATACCTGTACCTGTACTATAAAATAAGGTTAAGTAGTGATGAAGCGGACACTGCTGCTGAAGGAGGTCATTTGAAAACCACAGTCCATCTCTGTTTTACATCCTGTTTTTCGAGGACTGCATGCACAAGCACACCAGCACACAAGACACAGTCACGCAATGAGGATCCTGTACCTGGTGGTTCTCTGTCATGGTAAGTGTCTTTTATGAATTAATATTACAAACATCCTTATATTCTTGTATTTCATGTTTGCTGGCCATTCAGGGCTGTACTTTTAGCATTCAGTGTTGGCATCAGAGGTGGGTACAGTAGCCTTAACTAGGTTTAAGTGCTTACTTTACTGTATTATTGATTCAAGCAGAAGTAAAAGTAGCTATGAAAAACCAACTGGAGTAGGAGTAAAAATATCAGCTCCAAAAACTCACTGGGTAACATGTAGAACTGCAATGGAACTTCAAAATACCTCTAGCATATATTAACCTGTAACTGTTAAAGGTTCTGTGAAGGTATGTTTTTTGTTCATCAAGGTACAAACAACGTAAATGTACCCTCAAAGGTACAACAGTGGTTTTAAGGTCCATTTGTGAACCTTATATAAGTTTTTCCAGGTGAAAAGTACATATTTGTACCTTTCCATAACCTAATGATTTAAAACAGAACAATAAAATAAAAAGCCTGGAGACGAGACGGGTGTGTGGAGTCAATACAACTTATCATTTAAGTGGATTATGGTACAATTATGTTCCCTGACTAAAGATACTGAGATATACCATTGAAGGTACCACCCTAGTGACAGTTTCATACCTCAATTTCTGAGAGTGTAGGAACTAAAACTTGTTAGAGGCAAATCCTCTCATTTTGGGATATATATAGTTGAAAAACTGGTAAATGCTGAAAATGAGAGTTGTGATTAAGAGCTAATCAGTCAAGGTGCTGAACCAAAGAGAACGAAGCGAATAAAATTAAACCCAGAAAAGAAATGAAAATATAAATGTCAGTGACTGAAAATAAACTGAATATATATTCTGTTACTCTTAGTGTTATTTGGAAATACAGTACAAATACAGTAGAAATCCATCAAACAGTACTAAATTCCTGTGGTTAGCAATGCTACATTATGATATAATGTGGTGCACAGGAAATACAAGCTAGATACAGTTCAGTTCATTTTAGGTCCAAACAGCCCCTTTTTTCTACACAATTTTTTTTTTTAATTATTTGTTTCCACTTGCTGGATGTCCATGAACATCCATCAGTTACATGAAGACAAGTTATTGTATTTGCTCATCCTTACTCTACAAAATAGCTGTGGAATTGGGGCCACTTTCGAGTAACATACAATAGGGATGTTAATGATTATCCAAGCACCCAGTAGCTGACAAAATGCTCGACCGATGCGTTTGTCTTTTTAATTAACTTGAAGAGCATTTTGGAACTGTATGCATGAGCGCACAAGAGCACAGCATGTTCCAGCTTTGCATCTGATTCGTTTCTCCCTCAAATTCACTTTCCATTCATGAAGCAAGTCCTCAGGTACGTGCCTTCACTGAACAGAAAGTGGAAATGTTCAAAAAAGGTTGTCAGTCAGTTTGCATGCAAATCCCTATAGTTACTGAACTTTAAGCCTTAACATGTAATAAGCCTGGGATTTTAAACTTATCAAACAATACAAAAATAATTTTCGGCATAATCATTTACTGTTTATTCTGATTAAAAATAACTGCATGCAACATGCAAACAAGAATTATTGCTTTCTAATATCTGTTATTCATAATGGCTGTTTTAATATTGCCTTGTTAATCAACAAAAAACTTTTTTATTAATGGATCAGTTGTTGTTAACGTGATACAATCAGGAGGATGGCCAAATTTTTGCATTAGGTTAACCCCTTACATGGCCAGGGTGCACTAGCAGGCCCAAAGTTTATTACACCCTGTAGTTACTGAATAATAAGCCTGGGATTTTAAGGGGTTTATTATCCAGAAGCACAGACAGCTTTTAGGGGAGACACTTTCTTTCACTTTCCTTAGTTCCAGCATTGCTTGGCGTTGATTTCTGTTCAGTGAATGTACCACCCAAGGACTTGATTTGTGAAAGGGACTGTGAATTTCAGGGGAAACTGAATCAACACCTGTAGTCCTACTTATAAGTAGTACTGATGCAGAACTCCTGGTTTTCTGGAGTCGACTCAGACTCTTGCTGCTGGATTCAATAGGGTTAATTCCTCAATTCCACTAAATAAACAATAGAGCCAGAGCCACTGATAATGGGATGCAGAAGAGATTAAACCTTCCCATATGTAGTTTGCAGTACTACCCTTCTTAATGTCATGTTTCTTCTGTTAAGTGTAGCCTTATGCAAATCTGGTTTTAGCTAATAGTTAGTCTATGTAGTTAGTCCCATCTGTTACTGTCTTGTCATCTCAATTTAATTTTAAATTTAAATCACTTAATTTTACTTTTACAAAATTTTACTTGAAAATTAGCTTTTTTTTCTTGTTGTTTTCTACCAGTCAGTGCGCAGCTTCAGTGTGACAAATCCATTGTCCGTGCCACAGTCGGAGGAAGGTTTAATGTCGCCTGCACATACAACACAAACCAGTTCCGCTTCAGTAAGAAGTACTGGTGTTTGGGGGAGTCCAAAAGCTCTTGTAAGATTTTGATGGATACTGACGGCTTCACCAAAGCTGAGCTCAAGAGTCGTGTTCAGATCACTGAGACCTACAGAACCTTTCACATTCTAATGACCGGACTGCAGGTGGGAGACAGTGGAGTCTACTGGGCTGCAATTGACAAGATGTATGCTGATATCATGTTTAAGATCCAGGTTGAAGTAAAAGAGGGTAAGAATTAGTCTGTATACTGTCTAGTAAATATTCTAGAACGCTGTATATCTATACTTTTTCTTCAAGAGCAGAGCTAAATGAAGTGCTGTTTCTGTAACGCACGAGTGTTATGCAAATGACAGTGGTAGGAATGAGTGTAGGTGGTCAACTACAGCACTGTGCAAAAGTCAGAGACAGCGTTTTGTATATATATTATATATATATATATATATATTATATGTATATATATATATATATATATATATATATATATGTATTACAAAATATTTTTAAAATTACACAAAAGCCTCAAGTCATCAAGTATAATATCAAATCTATCAGTACTTAATTTTTCCCCTTTTTTACTTTCATGCATCGTACTGCCACTTTAACATCCATTTCATCCTCCCAGTCTTAAAAACAAAGAGTTACAGCTGTGTCCTCCCAAACAACAGACAAAATTGTTCCCAAAGGTGTCAGTGACATTGTGTTTAATTCTTTTTCTTAACACATCTTTTTATCACTTTCTTTTAGTTATATGTTCAAAGCACTATTTAAAATGCCATAATAATCTCAAAGATTTTGTACATTGTACTAATAATTAAACCATTTGCATGGTTTAAATATCAATTTATATTGGTAAGCTATGATGTAAACCAGTAATTAATGGTTCGAATTTCAGAAGCTGTAAGCAGACCGAAAGTGTGGCCAGTGGGCTCCCTTCTGCTGACGTGTGGGGGTCAGCCGCTGACACTGCTCTGTAGGAGTGAGAGAGGCACTAATGTGCAGTACAGCTGGTACAGAAAGGCCCATCCTGAAGCTGTGCTCTTAAAGAGCGCCCCCTCCACTCACTGACCAGTGTGGTAGAAACACCTACCTTTTACTTTCACTGTATACAGTAAAATAAAAAGAGTATGGCCACCTCTGAGCAAATTATATTGATTTGATCATGTTGATTTTTAAACTGAAAAGACATAAATATGTCCTCTGCAGCAAACTATTTTTTCAAAATAACATTTTTCTGCAAATGTTAATCCACGGTTACTTTATCTTTGATTCATTTGAAAATAATAAAAACTTAAATGGCAATTGTGGCATTGTCACCACTGTACTAAGTCAGTACTTATTAACACCCTCTTTGGCAGATGTCACAGCTTGCAGCCAGCTAGGAGTCTTTCTGTTCCTGTTTTAGGAATTTTATGCTACTCCTCCTATAAAATGCTTCTATTTTTGCAATAAGCTTGAGCTGTCTTGCTTGCGCTGTGTGTTTAAAATATACCCACAGGTCTTCAATGATATTTGGTTCAGAGCTCTGTGAGGGCCTTTCCAAAAGCCTCAACTTGTATTCTATGAAGTAGTTCATGGTGGATTTTGAGGTACACTTAGATCCTGTTGTAGAAGCCTCTTTCTGCTTCAGTTGTTTCAGTTTCTGCTAAGATGAGCCCATGGTTTTTGAGTCTTAGCGCAGTTTGAAGAGTCAGAGAATTTATTACATTCTGGAATTATCATCAGCTATCAATTCCTAATGACTACTTGCCTAACTAGTCTTAAAGAGTCAATTAGGGGCAAACTAATTATTTATTTTGAGACTTTACAACTACAGTGGTGTCCAAACTTATAATAATTGTGGCATATGCTGTTATATTTTTGGCCTAATATTAAAAGTAACCATGTGTTAGCATTTGCATAAAACAAACCACGTCTGACCACTTGCAAATATGCTGATCCAGCAAGTCATGTCAAATCTTGTTCTGACTTAGACCATTTCATTTTGATTTTAGAATACTACCAGATCATTTTTATGCAGTACTATTTTGAAAATGTGCTTTAGTGTTGCTGGTCTCCTTTCAGATTTTAATAGCTATGACTGTAGGACAACTACACCACCCATCACAACCACCATGACCGCAGTGGAAGTTTTCAGCTTAACGCTTGTCACTCAAACCAGTGGATATAAAAAACATTCACGACATGTCAATCAAACACGGTTGGAAAACTTCCTTCTCAGGTATGAACAAGATTGTTTATTTTAATTTTTCTGTCTGAATAGCATACAAGTTTAAACTAACATCTGTTGCAGAAAGAATGTTCTTAAACATTGTCGCTGTCATATCTAAACCACCATTTGAAAACAGCTTTACATTTCATAAACATTTCATGATGAATGCTGGAAAAATTGGAACAAAGTCTATGTTCACATTAGCAGGCTAAAGTTGCACAAATCTGATTTTTTTGCATTTATGTGACAAAGATCTGATGTTCTCAGAGCTGTGTGAACACACAAATCTGGTCTTTTCAAATTAGATCTGAGCCACTGTCATATGTGGTCCTACTAGCTTACCATCTGATATATACAGCCTTCAGTTGAGCACCCAAATGCAGCATTAGTGCCAGGAAACTTTGCAAAAGTAGTACATCTGGCTCTTTCTCGCCTTCGTCTTTCCCTAATAATGAATAGCTGAGAGGTGGTCACAGCTAATTATCTTTGGGACAAAGACTTGTTCTGATGGTTAGAGAGGTCCAGCCCTAAATTGTGTCCTAAAAGGCAAGAGACTCTGAGGTGCATTTAGGACAGACTCGTGCGATATGCAGGCTCCGCTTGTGCCACATGCACCATATAGGTTGTACTCTTTTGTAAAATAAACTAATTTGTTTGTCTACAGTATCTGAATTCAAAGTACAAGCATAAGACAGCTCATAGACAAGTGAAATTTATAAACAAATGCATTTTTATGTTGGTCATGTTGGCCAGACCGTATCTATGGCTCAGATAAATAAAATGATTGGTCCTCACCTGTTTCTCAAAGGATTCTGTGTAAATACACCACTCCTGAGTCTGCATTGTTGCAGCCCTCACCAAAGGCCACAGTAAGGGGTCATAGAGGGTGTTAATTACCACCCCTTTGAGTGGCAAAATAAGAACTGGGACACCCTGGAGCCTCACTGTCCTCATGTGCACGTGCAATTGTGAACTGCAGGACGATTTGTTGTTCATTATGTCCATGGTTCATTCACATGACGTTACTGATTAGGATGTGTGCATGCGGGTCGCTTCAGGACAGAGTCGTCCCACTTACACAAATGTGAACCATGAAGTTAGAATGATGGGATCTGAGCAAGAAATTGGAATTCAGCAATGAGACTTACAATAATTACAGTAATGTGAACATAGCAATTTTTTACACTAAGGTGCTTTAAACTTAAAAGCGTTTAACTTTTATCCTCTTTTCAAGTAAATAGCTTTGAGACAGCTATGATATTGTAGCATGGAGGGTGCACAGAAGAAGCTTGGACAACTCTAAGATTGTGTCTATGACAAAGCTTTATTTAGAATTGACACAACAGCCGGAGGTACAGCTGTAACCTGCTACAGAATTCCACTGGAGGTTATGTTAATGTTTAGAGTTCACATAAACTCTAAAAAACATCACATACTTGAAAAAGCAATTAAAAGCCTTTACTTACCCACTTTAAAAACTAAATACAGCCTAGTTAAGCATGAGCAAAGCATCATGGGAGCCAAAAGCCCCCCCCCCCTTGTCCAAGAGAAGCAACTGCTTACCAGTTCCACCATACAAACTCTTTGAAATGTCTAGAAGCCTGTTGTCCCCCTTTGAGGGCTCCAGACCTGAGGGGGTGCCTGGCATCCTCACAGGTGCTGCCGACAGTGTCAGGCTGTTGTGGTCCTCCCGGATCTCTGGCCGGCATTGAGGAGACTCCAAAGCTGCTGGAGTGTATCGGCAGCATTTTGGCAAAGCCTGGAGGGGTTCTCTGTGTGACAAGGGAGCGTTGGTTGGGTCCTGAGGGGCATCGTTCTGGAGGGCCATGAGAACTAGGGTCCCAGGTAGCTGATCATATTGGGCCATGAGAGCAGCTGAAGTGCATACAATGCATTCCCAATGTAATGTTCAGGTCTGCATCTGGTGATGAAATAAGTTCAATACCTAACTGCCTTATTGGCCCCTGTAGATTGGCTATTTCTTTGGGATGCTATACCCCTTTACCCAGCACACTGTAAGTCTTCAAGAGAGCACACACTTCCCCAGGACTTGGGGGGTGGGCCATCCCCCAGTCACCTATGCTACATGTTGACTTTCTGCTTTCTTTCATCATCATACTTGGCATGAATTCCTCTGCAAACTATTCAGTAGTTTGTTAAAGATCCTACGATGAAGTCGATGAAGTGTGGAACAATACATTTTAGGAAACTGTAAAAACTCCTTCCAATGTCTGTATTTCTCAGGTCATGGTCAGGAGTGCCGCTGTGGTATGACATCGTTCGCTGGATTCTCTTCACTCTTATGATGGTCACCACTGGTCTAGTGCACATGCGCACACAGGCCATACCCAGTGGACACAGACTTACTCACAAACACATCTGACTGTGGGAAAATCTTTGCTTTAGTTTGCCAGTTTATGCACCTGTCCATCTAAATAGCTGCCTGTCCCTTATAGAGCCAATAGTCATTGGCTTCGTTATGGGATGTATTTTGATTTCTGTGCTTTAATTTCATTGTGTCTCTTCGATCTGCAGCCAAGTGTGCTATACTAGAGCCAATAGGTCTTATTTTATAGTTAATAAAGACATACATTTAGCCTTTAGGGTATAATTAAGCTGTATTTACGCTTTATCTTATTTGTGTACAGTTGTATGTAAAACAACCTTTTACACAGTCATATGGATAGTTGGAGTTCTGTTGCTTGTCCTGTAGATGGAAGCATTTTCAAACTGATTTACACAGACATGCCATTACACAGACACAGAACAATAAAAAGGACAAGAGTTTCCAAAACTGTTCAAAAGAGTTCAGTGTGACTCATAACGACCAAGAAAGATGTGGTACAGCACCAAAACTGTCACCATCAGATAAATAGTGCTTTCATCTTTGGAAGATAGCAGAAAATCAAACTCTACTCTAGCTTTAGATCTGAGAAATCCACAAGAGTTTCTATTCAGCCTTCCACTGTGGGAAGAAAACTCAGTGCTATGGGTCTAAAAGCAAGTACAGCTGTCAAACAGTTGTTACTGAGAAAATCACTTTTGCAAATCATACAAAGAAGCTGATGGTGTTCTCAGAACAATGGACTGGCCTCCCCAGAGTCCAGACCTCACACCACTAAATGTGATTGGGACTTGTGAGAAGAAGCAAATGCACCCAAATAGTACCTGCTCTGTGAGGGTCCATGGGGGTCCTGACCACTGAAGAACAGGGTAAAAGGGGGCTAACAAAGTATGCAGAGAAACAGATGGACTACAGTCTGTAATTGTAGAACTACAAAGTGCACCTATATAGTAAGTGGAGCTGATAAAATGGACAATGAGCATAGAAACAAGGGGGTGGTCATAATGTTATGCCTGATCGGTGTAGTTGTGGACAAATGAAAGGCCAAATATGCACAGAATGATTATGACAGAGGATCAAAAAAACTAAAGGAGCTAAAACCAAATGACAGACTAATGTTGTATGATAGAAACTCATGTACCACAGAATGTTCTACGTGGTTCAAGCTCAAGAGGGAGTGACTTACAGGAGAAATCGTAGATACTTGCTGGAAGTACCTGAAAGGAAACTGAATAGAGCAGAGGTAGCAAACCCAGGTGCAAACACGAGACGCCTATAACTGAAAGTAAAGGCATTTAGAGATATAAGGAAAGTCAGGAAGTCTAGTAGAACCATTAAAGCACCTCAAAGGCTAATTGAGCAAATATAAATGGTAAGAATTAAGAATTAAGAGTAACAATCGAAGGAGGTAAAGTTGAAAACTCTGTACAGAAGGTTAAAGAGTTCACGGATTGTTAGTTGCTTGTGAGGTTGGAATTACACATGTATGTCGTAACAGCGGTCAAAGGAAGATTCAGCTGAAGCCATGATTCTGCTATGAGAACAGCCCTTTTATTAAACAAAGCAAGCACAAACGCACATAACATACAGCCAACCTGTGGGGGAGGTCACCAACCACACACTTCATGCAACCAGTGACACCCCCGCCCATACACAAACACCCACACCCCTGCCACAGAATAACACATATAACACATCACACACCTTTTAAATGCTTTAATATCATACCAAACAATAAACAGTACCCTTTTTAACAAGGGCGAACACCTCCCATGAGCCTCTTCGTGCATCTCTCTGCAATGCCATCTCCTGGTTGGCAGCGTGCCATGTCAGTACAGGTGAGTCTCAAGTGGACTCCGAAGTCCTAATCTTTGAATCCCAAACAAGTGAGTTTGCTTTCGTTAGCTATATTAAGGCCATTTCAACACTAAACACCAAAAATGATGGTAACAGTAATAGCACCTTTTAATGACAGCATGTTAATAGTGTGTGGCTGTATAGTAATTAAATTAAGCCACGTCACATGACTCGAGTCCACACCTCTGATTTATTGTATGTAGGTATGCACCTATGCATGCATGCAACAGCAAATAAATAGAAGTTGAGCAGAAGCATATTTACGTGTGTTCCCTGTAGGGGATGCTTGAACTTATTTTCACTTAGAAAATTAACAAAACATGTAATTTGACTGGTGTTTGAACTTTTGCATACGACTGTAACTAATAGTATCTCTATCTTTCAACATGAAATGTGCTTGTTTTTTATGTTTGGGCACTGACACAAGCAAACAAACACACATCACGGCAAAAATGCTTGGTCCATACACTTAACATCTAAACTTTTCTGATATAATGGCAATGTGTTTGAGACAATAATAGGGCTGACTATGCAAATCAGGAAATTTTCACTTCCTCAAAAGGATACCGCAATGCAAGTGTGAGATGCCGCACCCATAATTTGAGAAGTGCTCCTTTTTGGTGCAATGTTGGGCATTTTCTTTGCTTTTTTTAGTATTTTTCTTTCATTTTCAAACCGTGCATATGCATTTTTTTATTTCATGTTCAGAATCTGCAGTAGCTGTTCAGTGTAAAAGTTGCTGGTGCCTTTTAGAGTACAGTGAATTACTTCGCTGGCCAACTGTTGGCCGCTTTGGGGCCGTGTTGCTACAACACGAGAGTTGTAGGCAGGGGTTTGGCATCAAATTCTAGGCCCCAGGCCCCTCCCCCGCTCCAAAGAAAATGAAGAAAAGGAAAAATATTGTGTATTTATTATGTTGTATGACTTTATGAGGTTGGCTGGTATACATTTAGGGGTTGAACAGCTGACAATAAGGAAAATGTGCTCTAAGTCATCAGTCTTGCTGTACCTCAATAAAGACCAAGTTTAGTGGTCTCTAAAAATTAGACTGGACCTCTACACTTGGTCCATGCTCAAAACAATCAATTTATTTAGAGGAAAATTCAAAAGAGGAAACCTAAAAAAAATTGAAATTGAAATATAATTACTATGTTTTTCACTGAAACTGCTTAACAGGTGCTTTATTGGTTAGAACACTCTTCAGCTGCATCAGAAAAGGAAGAAGTGTTGCTCTCTTTTTCTCACTGACTGTGTCTAAAACTAAAAGTGTGCGTTTTGCAGGTTAGCTGCTGGGCTGAGGCTAATTTTGTTTAGCTATGATTTCACTGCCTGTTAAAAAAAAAGCTTACTTGCTGCATTAAGTTAAATCCTGTGCTTATCAGCTTGTGCTTGTCACAAATGACTGCAAATGTAGCTAATTCCCATAGATATGAATAATCGCTAGTTAGCTAGCTAGCTAGCTTATGTTACTACAACATGTGTACCGTTTGGTACTTTAGGCTCACCCGTTTTCTGAAAGAAACAGGTCAGAATTTGCTTGCCCATTTATTGTTTTCTCGCTCTTTGCGCCTGTCGTTTCTGAGTTTGATTTCATTTTAATCAGGTCAGAATTGGAGGACAGCCACTAATGACAGGATCAAACCCATTTTGCTTTTGGCGAGGGGGTGGGTCAAGGAAACAACAGTAGAGAGCATAACTATTGTTTATTACTATAATAACAGACAATATCAAAATTAGAAACCAAAATCAATTTATTTCCGAGGCTTTTGCAGAACGCCTCCCCATTGTAGGCAGTCATTAGTCAGGTCCATAAGTCCATCATCACCTGCAGGCCGATGCCCCTGGTTATAGGCTAGTTCTGTGCCCTAAAATGGCCTAACATAGTTTTAACAACTACTACAACTTGTTTTCCAAAACCAACATAATAATCTCCTTCTCTCATCTATTTTTATCAGCTATTATAATAATCTCCTGCAAGATGTGTGCATGCATCTTCACAAGCAACAGTCTGATTGGCCAACGCTCAGTTCCTTTGTATAAAGTTTGTCCAGTAAGAGCAGCAGGGTTGTGCTTTAGCTGTGAGAGCTTTAGTAGTGTCGATTGTTAAATTAAGGTGGAAAAAGGCAGGAGGACGTTCTGTTCTCTTAATGTTTTGCAGTGTAATACTGGGTGCACCAGGATGTCAACAGTGAGACGTTTGGCATCCATAGCTATGAAAAAAATCAACATCATTAAACATCCACAGCTGACAGCAAATGTTGGGAAAATTCAACTCTTGACAAAAGTGCCTTTGGTACACTGCCACTGGTGGTGTCGCTGTTCCATTAAAAACAATGGAATATTCATCGACATGCCATCGACAGTCCAACACCGCAATGTTAATGCAGCACTAAACAGGCTGGTTTTGTTACTGTGTCTTTATAACTGATATATAGGATTGACTCTGTTCTGATGGGCTGCCTTGTATTGTGCTTTATTCTAAAAGCAGTCTGTCTGACAAAATGAAAAATGGGACACCTTCATCTTTGTGGTCCTCACATGCATGCACATTTGGCCCTCACCTCTGGAACCTGAGGGCAGGGCGGTCTAGGGACATTTTTAAACATAATCTTAAGACTTACTTTTTCCACAGTGCTTTTAATTTGTAATTCTCTCATGATTATTTTATTGTTTAGTATTATTTCATTTTATTTTTATCATTAATTATATAAAATTTACTTTTTTTTTTACTTTTTTATTTTTATTTTTGACTGTATGTTTAACCTTTACCAGTTATACATTTGTTTTATGTAATTATGTTGGTTTTTATGACATCATAAAAACAAGGACTTTAATATGGGCTGTTTTTGCAGCATTGTTTTCATACATGAACATTTTGGATTGGAGAGTGAACGGTACATTTTGAAATTTTTAGAGTGTTTTTAAATTACATCAAACTCATTTTTTTTAAACAAGCGAGGAGTAGCTTTCCATGAAATAAAAATCTATTTAAAAATCATATTTCAATGCACATTTGAAAAAAAACAAAGGTCATAACATCGCTAACTTCGGCTCATTTTGAGCTGCAACGCTCCAGTGAACAAAGACTCGTTAGAGAATCGAAAGAGTCGGTTCTTATTGGTGAGCTCAGCCAGCCGAGAATCTGACTCACTGATCCGGAGCTCAGTCTGGCACTGATTCAGTGATTCAGTGCGGAGTTCTGAAGTTCAGTTTCGGTTTCATCATCAAAAGGGGCGGGGCCATGAAGCTCCAGGCTTCCGTTTGTTTTTCCTGTCAGAGATACCGAAACAAAGCGGAAAACGGTGTAAAATAATTGTGTGTGTTGTGGCTTTAATGCAGCCAACGGATATTACAGCGTTTGAGTTTTGTAGTAATTCGTTAGAAGGACGCCCCGTTATGCTTTTATGAGTTTATTATCGAAGCCTTTCTTTCTCTTACAAGGCTGAAATGTCGTGCACTGACAGTGACAGTAACTGCTGCGCCATTGACAAAATTCAAACAAGAAGCTGGAGAACAGGAAGCTGAATTCAGCCTCGTCTTTCAGTTTGAGTCAGTTTAATCAGATTGGTCTTAGCCTAACGGTGTACGAGCACGTTACTGAACAGAGGACACATTCAGCTCCATTCACTTTTAGAAAGATTTAGATATCTGAAAACGACAGACCTGCAAGTATTACTGCTCCTACTGTTACTACTACAACTACTACTAATGTGTTAAGAATGATTATTAATAGGAATAATTAATACTGTATTTTTTTTCTTTTTATTTATAATATTCATACTTTGTCGTATATCTAATATTAAAATGATACATTATTAATTATTTAAAAATGATAAAATAAAATGATATATTATTAATAATAAAAACTATTAACATTCATATTAAGGATAATTAACGGCAGCTGCACCGAATATGTGGTTTTACTGGTCTTCGTTTTCTCTTCATGTGGTTTAACCTAAACCTAGTTATGAACGTGTGCGGATCCAGAAGGTCAGAAGGTCACCGATGTTGACTAACGTTTACGGTTAAAACTAGAGATGGAGACGCTGCGCTACAATGTCGTCCTTTTCCCATTTCTCCTGTTTGTCCTGAAGGTTGTCAACATCACAGGTAAGATCTGTTTTAGGTGTCCTCTATTTTCAGGAAGCGCTCAAGCTGGTAGTGCTGTAATTTGCTATGAGATGATCAAAACAACAATTCAATGCTGGGAGGGGTGCAAACCAGAAAATCCATCTGCCACCACAAGGCATGTGCAAAATAGATCTCAGAGCAAAGAGATTCCCAGGCACACCGTCTTAAGAGAAGTATAAGCATCCTTTATTGAAACCTGGCAGTATGTATAAAAATGTGCCAACGTGTTGCGGCCTTCTCGGGCCATCAGCAGGACACAAAAAATGGCAAAATGATTTGCACGTGTTTTGTTGATGCGAATGGATTTTCGTTGGTTTTTCCACTCTCAGCATGGAATAATTACTCTGAATACAATCCACTTTAAAATGTATTGAAAGCACGGCTACATTACTTTCCACCATGCAGTACTAAACAGATTTTCCTCATTGAATTGCAGTCATAACAGTGAATACTGTTATACTGTTACTGAATACTACAGTGCACACATGATATTATATTTCCATGCGTGACTTGCAGAATCTGTGCCAAAATGAAAAGTAAGACACTGATTTATCATTCCTTTAAGTACTGCACAGTGGAAAGCAATGTAGTCTTGCCTTTATTACATTCTAAGATAGTTTGTATTTAATTCTTAAATCCAGCATTTCATTTTTTAAAATCCAAATCCTCATGCGTTGTTTTCCAGTAAAGAGGTGAAGTGATGTGAAAACAATGTAATACAGGTTTTGTTTTTCATTTTGGCACATATTCTGCATGGAAAAGTAATGTTGTGTCTGTTGTATTTCATGTTTTTCCACTGTAGCGATTGCTTTTCCATTCCTTTATGTAGATTATATCCACCACTGAAGTAAATAGGGTGAATACATTTACTAATATAATTCTGTGTTTATCTTTCTCTCACTGTTAACGTTTTATCTTGAGGTCAGCACATGTTTTGTAGAGAGGGCTATTTCAGGGTGGTTAAACTACCAATTTCAGCTCATGTTCATTTCATTATTGCTAGTAATTGTCACTTTATTTTTTTGCATGTACATTTACAAAAATGTTATATTAAAATGTTTGCCTTCTTGACCACTGTTGATCCTTTTTGTCCATTTTGTCAAGGGCTCTGAACATTACTGTCTGTTAAGGAGGGTATAACATACTGTTTTTCTGTTTTAAAAGAACAGATTTCTCTGAGTAAATTCATTGAAGATGAATTTAAAGGGAGAGATAGAAAATATCTAAATTTTGTATATGATTTGAAAGCCAAAGATACATGATGCTTGCTTGCTAATTACAGAGTTATGGCCTGATGTGGGTGGAATTGGTTGGCACGTGTTTAAGCCTGCTCAAGTGCAGGACTGTTGTCACAAACATATAGTATTTTTTATTACAAACCCCGTAAATAAATGTAAGTGTAAATAAATCTGAATGCAGTGATGTGCAAATTATTTAAACTCTATATTTAATTGAAAATAGTACAAAGACAACATATCAGATGTTGAACTGTAAAAATATATGCCTATTTTGAATTTGATGCCAGCAACACGTTTCAAAAAAGTTGGGACGGGGACATGTTTACCACTGTGTTTCATCACCTCTTCTTTTAACAAACTCTGAAAGCATTTGAGAACTGAGGAGACCAATTGCTGTAGTAAAAACTGAAATGGTTTCCCATTCTTGCATGTTATATGTATTTCATTGCTCAACTGTTCAGGGTCTCCTTTGTCATATTTTTAATTTCATGATGCGCCGCATGTTTTCAATGACTGACAGGTCTGCACTGCAAGCAGGACAGTTTAGCACACAGACTCTTTTACTATGAAACATGCTGTTGTAATATGTGCAGAATGTGGTTTGACACTGTCTTGCCAAAATAAGCAAGATCTTCCCTGAAAAAGATGTCATCTGGATGGCAGCAGATGTTGCTCCAAAACCTGTACATATCGTTCAGCATTAATGGTGCCTTCACAGATGTGTAAGTCAACCATGCCATGTGCACTATTGCACCCCAATACCATCACGGATGCTGGCTTTTGATAACAAGCCGGATGGTCCCGGATGGCTGAAGCCATAGGACGCGTCAATGATTGCCAACAAGAATTTCTTTCTTTGATTTGTTGACCACAGAACACTTTTCCACTTCGCCTTAGTCCATCTTAAATGAGTTCTGGCCCAGAGAAGGTGGCTGCGTTTCTGGATCCTGTTTATATGTGGTTTCTTCTTTGCATTTTAGAGTTTTAACTTGCATTTGCAGATGCAGTGATGAACTGTGTTCACAGACAATTTTCAGTTAAATATAGGGCTTAAATGATTTGCGCGTCATTGCATTCTGTTTTTATTTACATTTTGCACAGTGTCCCAACTGTTTTGGAAACAGGGTTGTTTGTACTGCACACATACTAAATAGTATACTAACTGACACAACCAGAATGCAGTACTCTGCTATATCATTGTTTTTATAAAATGTATATTGATTGTTCTTACTTCTGATATGAAGGCCATTTGATGACGTTAGTCTGTCTCATGATGAAAGTAACATAACGTTTAACTTAAGCGATTTTTATATTTTTCTATTTTAAATATGATTTTTTTATTTGAAATGATTTAATGTTTATGATCAATTGTGATGTTTCAATGCAGGCTAATTAAAGGAGTTTTAAATTGGTAAAGTTGCTCACTTTTATTTCTCTTATTACTGTTCTTAAAGTTTTTTTTTATTATTCAATCCATTGCTAAAAAATGGAAGGATCTTTCCTAATGTTTAAATGTTTCAAAAATAATATTTAGTTGCCACATAATGATTTTATTTGTTGTTTGGTTTAAATTTAAAGCTCAGATTATTTTTTGTTGCTTTATTCTTTGAATATTTGAACATTGTGCCAACCATCCCTATAATACATGCTGTGTTGGGTCTGGTTAGGACAAATGCATACATGCATTTAGTAATTAATGCATTAATTCCAGGAAATATCTTTTGATGTTAAAAGTGTCTGTTTTAGTTAACATATCCAGCTTTCATTTGCTGCTAGTTGGGTTAACTTATTCTACAGTATGTGTGGGATATATGCCAGGGTAGGGCTGTCACCATCATGAAATGTTAGCTGATAATTAATAAAAATAATTATTAACAATTGTATGATAATTGCCATATAAAAATGTAATTTCTTGTTCATTGTATGTAGTTATTAAGGTACACACTTTATTAATAAAAATGATAAAAATTAGGCTGATTAGCCATCTTGCTTTTTGGCTGTGTTTACTGAGTAGCTAATACTGGTTGTACTGACTTGACACATTGACACGAACACCTACCATTTGTTGATTCACGTAATTAGAATTAGCTACGTTAATAATAAATAAGCAAATAAGCTTTTTGGTTTGTGTGGATGTGTCTCAATGAATGCATTTACAGCCTTTTTTACTTAATTTGATGTGGCTCAAAAAAATTAATCATCTCAGATAATTGTGATGAAGTCTTTTATATAACAATTGTGACAGGCCTGCGCCAGAGAGTGGAAATTGTGCTACCTAACCCCACTCTCCCCTACTCTGGACAGAATTATGTGTGGTGGTACATACATTTGGAATCAAACAAAGCATAAGACAAGATTGGGTATTTATTAAATTTGTGTTATGTACCGATAATATATTCACCTCTGAAACCTGTGATCTGTTTTTGTCTCCTCAGCTGAGTGTGAAAGACCCAACATTGGAGATAACAGAGTTTTGACTATTGAACCAGGCAAACCGCCTTACTTAAATGGATCCACTGCAACATTCAAGTGTTCAGTTGGTTATAAACCTGTCCATTTTAGAGCCAGCAAGTCTATTGTGTGTATCGACGGCCAGTGGACAGAACTGAAACTTCAATGCCAAAGTAATCATGTTGAAATTTTCTCATTGCATACATTCACCCATGCACAATATAGATTTCATATTCTCTGTAATAATGACTTTGTTTATATATAGCCTCAGTATTGTAGGATTTTTTTTAAATCGTCCTGTTTTGCATAAAATACATGAATGAAATACATAAAGAAAATAATGGATAACAATTAAAAATAAAGACTGAACCGAGTGCTGGAAGTGTACTCACATAATTAGGAGATGATTTCTTTAGAAAGGTGTGAAGCAGTATCAGTCAGTGCAAGAAAAGAGTTTTTAACCATCCAAGTGTTTCAGATTTCTCACTCTCTCCTGCCTTTCTTCTTTCTTTCCTTCCTTATTTCCTTCCTTCCTTGTTTCCTTCTTTGTTTCTTTGATGCTTCCTTCCTCGTTTCCTTGTTTTCTTTGTTTGCTTCCTTCCTTCCCTCCTTCCTTCCTTCTTTTCTTTCTTGTTTCCTGCCTTCCTGCCTGCCTCACTCACTTTCTAGAAAAGTCCTGTGGAAGTCTACCTGAGATCCCCAATGGGAAATTTTTACTTGATGAAGGAATTGAGTTTGGTGCGACAGCTGTTGCACAGTGTAACACAGGGTCAGTGAAATTATTCTGGCTTTTGAGCTTTTCATTTTGGTTTGTTTGTGTTTGCTTATGCAAACATGTATGCATGTACATGAAAAGAGTACATGCTGTAAATTGTAAATGCAAGATTAAATGAATATGCATGTGCCTTTAGGATAAAAAACAAACAAAAAAATCCCTAAATGAATATTGTCTGCTTCCAGCCATCAGCTTGTTGGACAACAATATAGACGTTGCCTAGATGCTGGATGGAGTGGGAGAAACCCTACCTGTGAAGGTTATTAATTTATTTGTTTATTTGTTTGTTTATTTGAATTTCAGGTTGGTTAATGTGAACATGTACTTAATTTGGATGAATTTAGACAACATCATTTCATAATTATTTAAAATCTTTATAACATCAACATTTTTTACATCTTTACCTTTTTTTCTCTTTAGCGGTGAAATGTCTTGAACCTCCCTCAATAGAAAATGGAGAACTTGAGGATGCGTACTACGAGTCATATGAATATGGACAAGCAGTCACGTACCGCTGTAAAAGAGGGTTCACTCTTGTTGGACAGGCAACAATATCATGCTCAATTGATAGAACTTTTCAGCCTTCTCCTCCTCAGTGTTTAGGTGAGTTATGCTGGATTCACTGTATCAAAGTGATTATGTTGGCCTTATTTTGAGATTATTTGAGAAAGTATACAGTGTTCATATATATGAATAAAACTGATAGGATCCTGTGGATCCTTATAAAGACCTAAAATAGAATTTAAAAATTTTATTCTCAAAATATCTTATATACATTATGGTATCCCAGGTGGTTGCTAAGGTGTTGTTAGGCCATTGTTATCTCAGGCGGTTGCTAAGGTGTTGCTAGGCCATTGCTATGGTATCCCAGGTGGTTGTTAAGGTGTTGCTAAGCTGTTGCTAAGCTGTTGCTATGGAATCCCAGGTGGTTGCGAAGGTGTTGCTTGGCTGTTGCTATGCTTGTTAAGATGTTCCTTGACTGTTACTGAGTTGTCACAGGTGGTTGCTAATGGATTTGTGTTAGTATGTATATAAGTCTGTATGTAATGTCTGTGAGGGACAATAAGAGAGTTGTCATATGTAACATCATTTGTGGCAGTTTCTCACCATTCCACCATGCATTTCCTATTGTAGAAAAAATGAGCTGTGAAAAAAGCATAGCATATTAAAATAAAGAACTGTAATTTAGCATTGTTAAGCCAATAAGAACCATATTTAACAACTAAAAAAAATAGCAGAAATAGTGCTGTTGTTTCAAGTCATTTGTCTCATATATGCATCCTGTGCACTTACATTTATGAGCATCAGATGTGGCTTCAGTAAAGTTTTGTAAAGACTTTGTAAATACATATATATATATATATATATTCATATATAATATTATATAATAATATAATATTATATAAATAATAATAATTCACGCTATTGGTAGCAGCTGTTGAGCCACAGATTTCTCACCTTGATGGGATTCTCAGGCCCTAGATCACAGAGGTGTCTGGTGCAGCTGACTGATGAAGGCACCCTGCAGGTCAAGTGGACACGCTGGCCCAGCTAGCAGGCTAACCCCAGGCCAGAATCTGTTGTTAGCCCAAGAGACCAGCAGTTCCTATTTCTCAGACTGCAACTGGATGATAGGTTGGACTGGTCAGCAAACACAGTCATCCTGTACAGAAAGGGGCAAAGCTGGCTCTATTTTCTGAGGAGGCTGAGGTCCTTTAACATCTGTAGGAAGCTCCTGCAGATGTTCTATCAGACCGTGGTTGCCAGCTGTCTTTTTATGCTGTGGTGTGCTGGGGAGGAAGCATGAAAAAGAGAGACGAGTTGGACAAGCTGGTCAGGCGAGCGGGGTCAGTGGACAGTGTGGAACTGGACTTTGTGGTTAAGGTGGCCGAGAGAAGGACACTGCAGAGACTGCTCTCCATTATGGATGATGATGGCCACCCACTGCCCACTATCTATCTATCTATCTATCTATCTATCTATCTATCATCACCCCCTCAATCACAATCTGGACTAACATTAACTTAGACTGTAAAGGACTGCACAGCAGAAGATGAGGGACTGCTGAAAGAAGCCAAAATCAGCCACATAACAGGGCTAACGTTAGGGCTAACTGTTACTCTGGATGTTATGTCATTTGTCACACATTGTTAATATTAATAGGCAGTATTAAAGGAAATTCTGACCTGATGGTATCGGTATGGTGTCAGTACTCTCTACTGCCGATAACAATACTGCTTTTCGTGCCAGTATCAGCATTTATGCAACACAAATTTTCACAGGACGTTGTTCTCACTTCTCCTGTTTCACCCCTCACTGCTCACTAACAGTTACTAACAGCAGTTACTGGGTGAAAAATTATTATTTTGTTCTGATTATACTGATTACAGATTTCCCAGTCTGTTTCCATTTACTGACAAAATGGCCCCTAGGGGACCTGCAGAAAAGACTAAGTTTAATTTATTATTATGTATATAATAATGACAATTGTTGGCAAGTGGTTCTACACTTTTCAATGATAATTTAAGTGTGTATCCCTCATATTTGTATGTATCCATGTTTGGTTTTCTAATATCTGTGTAAATATAACAGAAATGAATACATGCTATATGCTATAGAGTGTGTATATGTTTGATGAGGTCTTTTAAAGATAATAAAAAGCATTGAATGTAATTATAAAAATTGTCCAGCAACTTGGGAATTTAAATATTGTGCATTCATGCCCTGCATATTCACTCTGCTCTTTATCCAGTCGTCTCCTGTGAGAAACCAGACATTCCACATGGAATTCGAGTTGAAGGAACGATGCCACCCTATAAATACAAATCTAGCGTCCGCTATCAGTGTGACATTGGCTACAAAATGAATGGGCCCGGTTACATGATCTGTGAAGTAAGTGGCTGGGTCCCACCTCTTGTAAATTGCACCGGTAAGAATAATCATTGTTTCTAAATGCATTAGAAACTTAGTTTACTTTTTCTACACCTCTACTAATCTGAGCTCCTATTTAGCCATTTCATTATTTTGTTTTTATGTGATTTATGTGCAGGGTAACATGGCCCTGTTCTCTTGATTACAGTGTCTTCAAGTGGCCATTCTCACAAAGGCAACCTATTCTACATATCCTACATATTTTTATTTTTCATTGAGGTCTACTTATTACATTTGTGCTCTTTTATGCACCAGTAAACAGTCATTATTCATTTTACATGACTGTTTTGCAACCACTCTTCATACTTAGAATTAAATAAGCTGTTTCCGTTACCGTGCCTTTAAGACTGATATATATAGATGACAAGGATTGGCAGTCCTGTACTGTGTGTCACTGAAAAAGTGTTCAGAGCTAAAATACTGCTTCTCTTCATTTGGCTTTAGCATCTTCAGAACAAGACGTAATTTCCAATGTTTTCAATTTTCAATTTTGTCTGCCCCATAAGGTTCAGCTTAGAAGCACACACACAAAACACATCCTGTACACCATAAACTATACAGTAGTGTGCAAAAGAGACCAGACACCCACTTCATTTGTTTCCAGCGAGCAAAGACCACTTAATACAGTTAAAAATAAATGCTCATTTTTAATGTCAAAAGAACATATATGTAACAGACAAATACACAGAAGCCTTAAAAGCATAATTTTTCCAGTATTTAGTGTGTCCACCCTTTACCTTTATTACAGCTTCCATTCTCTTCAGGAGACTGGCTTTCACTTCTTTAAAGAAAGCCAGCAGGGATATGTTTTCTGCATCTCCAAAGTTCAGTCTTAGAAGTTGGTTGCATTTTCTCTTTCTTGCAATCTAAATAATCCCAAACACATTTATTGATGTTGAGGTTTGGTTTCTAAACCATTGTGAGATAAAACCCAAGACTTTGACATTTCCACCTCTGTGCTTTACAGTACTCTTAGTGCAGTCTCCCCTCCAGACTTTCTCCACACAGAGAGTCTACCATCAGTTTCATGTTGTGTTTTTCTCTAAAACAAACATTGTTGTGTTAAACATTTTAGATGATATACAATATAAATTTAAATTCAGGACATAATCTAACTTTATTCAATTAACTCTTTAACACATTTCCAGGTCCACTGCCACAGGCTGGTAGCATAGTTTGGAGATGGACATAAACAAAGTCCTTATCTCATGTCACAGTAACTTTCTCAAGGAACAGCCATACCAGAAATACAAGGCCTCACAGAGACACAAAAGCCAAGGAAACACATTTCAAGATGTCAAAATGGCCACTAAGTACAAGTTATTTGTTTTTCAGTGTCAGGCAAAAATCAGAAATTATATGTTTAATAGAAAATTAGACAGAAACGTCAACAATTAAATATAATTTTGGAGTATTTGGTGTGTTCCCCCTTTGTTCAGTCATAAAAGTTGGTTGTATTTTCTGCTTCTCACCATCCAAGAAATCCCAAAACCATTCAGTGATGTTAAGGTCTGGACACTGGGATGGACAGTCCATTTTTCTGAGAACACCAGCTTGTTTGTATTGGTTTGTTTTATATTTTGATATTCAGTTTTTTTTTATTGTTTAACTGGTCCGTGACAGCTGCTCGTTCTTTCAGACTCATAGGGCTGAGTTGTTTTCTCGCAGTGGAAGGAAGAACTTAAACAAGATAAAATAAGAGTGGAGCTTGATTTTCAGCTATTTCTCAAAGATAAAGGCTTTTTTGACAGTGACAGTTGGTCTACCAGTCGTTAGGAGTCCCGTTTTCTTCATATACTTTCTTAATTTTTAAATTCTAGTTTTGGAAACTAATTTTTTTTACTTATTTTCTTTTAGACCATCCAACAAATGGATTGTATTATATCTAATCTCCCCTGAAGTATCTTTTGAAAAATGAATAACTTGGAAATTAAATAAATGAAGGGTGGTTTCTGACTTTTGCACAGTACTGTATACTGGTCTGTCTAGTGTGATATTGTCTCTAATTGGATGCTAACATTTTACATTGAATGGAAATTTTATTATTTTACATTATGTAAGTCCAGTATTCATATTTCATGACTAAGAAAATATAGTATGATAGCTGGCTTCCTCCTTTTCTGTCGTAATCGACAGAATCTTCATGAAAACTGCATAAATGGATGTTAGAAGAAATTTCTTTTTGAGAACAGTTGGTGAGAGAAGCTCATTGATGAAATGCTCTGGACTCTCATTGTAGTTAATATTTGTTGCACTTTCTCACGTTGATGCATCAGTCATTGATAATTACTTAGTCATTTTCAGCCTGTAACAGCCCCACTGCCCCTCTCTTTTCTACTATTTACTGATTAACTGTTACCATTGAGTGCAGTCAGTGTCAGTGTTTCAAACCTGAAAAAATTACATTTCTTGTCTTTTCAGTGATCACATGCCCGAAACCTCCTGGTATAGAGAATGGACAAATTAATGAGCAACTCCGGGACGTTTATACATATGGACAAGCTGTGACATACTCATGTATGGAAGGCTTTAAACTTGTTGGAGCTTCAGAAAGAACGTGTTCTGGTGATGAAACTTTTCAACCTTCTCCTCCTCGGTGTCAGGGTAAGTGATTTTATCAGTATTTTTGGATCTTTATTGCTTTAATGTTTAACATAGAGAGTTTTACACTGGCTTCTGAAGTTTTTGTTCTCAGATGTGTTAGTTTTTATGATTACACATGATTTCAGTATGAGGCATATTCAGCATTTCTAAAGTCCTTCATGCTTCTGCTATTAATAACAGTATTGAGAATAAGAGTGAGATTCAATGCCAAGTGAGCAGATAAACTTCCATAGCAAATACTGTGAGGCACAGAATGGAGATACTATAATAGCACTGAATAAAGTAACATCTTTTGTTTTGTTTTGTTAAAAAAATAAAAATAAATCAACCTCAACATATTAATGATGCAAAAATAAATATATTCTAGTGCAAATTGCATTTGGTATCATTATGAAAGACATTGCCAATGGTTGGGAAGATTTCGCTCAATAAGAAGCAATCATGGTGGAGTTGAGGGAGCTTTCTAAAGTTCTTAGAGATAATATTATTAAACAGCACTCGAAAGGAAGAAGCTACAGAGTAGAGGTCTGCACTACCACAGATTCCTGGGTGACCCGTCAAAATATCTTGCAGCGTAGGACTAATTTTCAGTATTGCTTGCGGGAGCGGGTGGGAAATCAGACCTCTTCAGGTGGGAGCGTCAGAAGCAGGCATGAAGAGAAATCCAGCAAATCAATTAATAGCCTAAATGAAGTAGATCACTAAATCATATATATATAAACAATATAACTGTAAAACAGTTACAATGAATAAAGTCATTCTCGAGCAACCGATCACGTGAACAACACCCACATTCTCATAGGTCTGATTCACAAAGTCTTGCTTTTCATTTCGGCCCCCATGGTAAGTGGTCAGTGCTTTCAAACAGGCTGTGCGTGCGAAGCGGGAGTCTCACACGATTCACTGAAGCGGTGCAGTGTATAGGATAATGTATCTGTGATTAGACTGTGTCAAATATTGGATGTCTGTTCGCTTTGACGCAACTGCGCGGGCGGGAGCGGGACAAATCATTTCCGTTGTGGGTGGGAGCTGGAAAAATGATTCAGATTTTCTGCGGGAGTGGGACTGAAACAACAGTCCCGTGCAGACCTCTACTACAGAGCATTAGCAAAGACCTTGAACATCCCTGTCAGTACACCACTAATCATCCTCAGACAGGTGTGCCGTGCAAGATTTCTCTCAGACTAATGTAAAGGAGGGCAGGAGAGAAACTAGCAGAGTCGCAGGACGAATTGAAAGCAGCAGGAACGACAATTACACACAGAACTATATGCAGTGAACCGCCCTGCACCAAGATGCACGTCTTAAAACTGCACACAAATCAGAACGGTTTTGGAACAATGTACTCTGAATCAAAAATAAAACTCTTTGTAATAATTCAGCTCATCATGTTTAGAGAAAGAAGGGTTGTGCATATGATCCCAACAGCAGCATATCCTCGCAGTGAAGTATGAAGGTGGGAGCATCATGATATAGGGCTGCTTCTCTGCAAATGCTACTGGGGCATAACATGTCAACAATGGAAATATTAATGGAGAGATGTGCCAGGATATATTAGAGGATTATTTAACCTCATTAGCCAAGAAAGGGGAGAAGATGGGAAAGGTTGAGGAATTTGCTGAGAGGAATCAGCCAAAACTGAACCTCAGTGTTGCAAGTACTAATGTTATTAATGTGTGGTGTCTGAACACTTATGTCATATATATATATATATATATATATATATATATATATATACATATATATATAAAAAGAATATAAAGATGAATAGAATTTTAATTAACAAATAGAGGTTTGTTAGATTTTTCTTAGGTGTATTATTTAGAGATTATTTTTACAGTATAAATTGTGTACTTCGTCTACATTTCCAATTTTTTCTGACTGCCGTTCTGATTTCACATCAATTGAATATCAACAATAATATTTGGGATCACCATTTCTTAGATGCGTTATGATACACTCAGCTCACGATTCAATTCAGTTTGAATAAGTTCACAATATTAGGTTCACAATTCAATATTTTCATGATATTTTGAATCTAATTTGAGCCAAGAAGAGTGATGACTGTATCCGTGATGTTGCATAATCTACTAATGACACTAGAGCTGGGAGGCAGGAGGAGAGCTGGAGGGAAATGTTGATTGGTGCTGGTAGTTTGCCAGTTTCAGTGTTCAAACAATACACTTACATTATTCGTATATTATAATTAATACTATTAAATTCCATCGTCTACAGTGCACATCGTCACGTTTTTGCATCGTGGTATCACAATGTTTTGATGCATTGTTACACACTGAGAAGAAGTATGGTCTCATTATAAGATGGCTACAAAAATCTAAAATTATCACTGCCTTGATAACAAACTGGACTAACATTAGCGCTGTTGCACTGTATGTTATGACATTTGTTTTTTGGAACACCATTAATATTACAAAGAAACATTTAAAGGAAATTTCGAACCAGTATATCACCCATTACTGTTATAGATTTTGCAGTAAGCATCGTCACTACTGCTTGTCAACCCACATCTCTGATGTGATGCTTTCTTTCTACTGGCACATGCATGTCAAAAATTGCCTCATGCTATCGGTATTCTCTATTACTGGTACTGATACTGCTTTTTAAGTGCCAGTATCAGCATTGATGCAACACTGATTACCAGGGAAAAAAATATTATTTTCTTCTATTATATTGTTTAAAATGTTCACAGTCTCTGACAAAATGAAGCTTTGAGTACTGTTTATATGATAGTGAAAGTTTAGTTGGTCTACCAGGTCCTGCACAGTTGTTTGGAGTCTCATTGTCTTTATATATTTTCATAGTTTTTATTCTAGTTTTGAATATCTTGCACTTAATGGCCGTTTTGACTGGACATTAAATAAATGAAGGGTGGTCCCTGACTTTTGCACAGTACTGTTTACTGGTCTGTCAAGGGTAGTATTGTCTCTAATTGGATGCTAACATTTTGTCTTGAATGGAAATTTTATTATTTTACATTATATGAACCCAGTATTTATATTTCGTGACTAAGAAAATATGGCATGATACCTGGCTTCCTCATTTTCTATCGTATGTAATTGGTTCTCTTTTCCTATCATATGTAATCAATCACATAAGAACACTGGGACTCAATATCTTTCTAAGTTTTTGTAAGAAGATTCTAAAGATAAAGATTCTAAGAAAAAGTCTACATGAGATTCATGATGTGTTCTTAAACCTCAGAACTGTTCACACCTTTGTGTTCTTGAGTTTGTGTGGATTCTGTTCTTACCTAAGAACAAATCCCAAAACAGAAAACACATTTAGTGAATGTCAGAATCTTTGTAAAAAAAACTGCGTAAGTGGGTGTTAAGAAGAAATTTCTTTTTGAGAACAGTTGGTGAGAGAAGCTCCTTGATGAAATGCTCTGGACTCTCACTGTAGTTAATATTTGTTGCACTTTCTCACGTTGGTGCATCAGTCATTGATAATTACTTAAAGTCATTTTCAGCCTGTAACAGCCCCACTGCCCCTCTCTTTTCTACTATTTACTGTGACCATTGAATGCAGTCTGTGTCAGTGTTTCAAACCTGAAATAATATAATTATTAATAATAAATAATCAATAATTGCCTTTCTTGTCTTTTCAGTGATCACATGCCCGAAACCTTCTGGTATAGGCCCTGTTCTCTTGATTACAGTCTCTTTAAGTGGTCATTCTCACAAAGGCAACCTATTCTACATATCCTACATATTTTTATTTTTCCCTTGAGGTCTGCTTATTACATTTGTGCTCTTTTGTGCACCAGTAAACAGTCATTATTCATTTTACATGACTGTTTTCCAACCATTCTTTATCCTTTAGAATTAAATAAGCTGTTTCCGTTACCGTGCCTTTAAGACTGATATATATAGGTGACAAGGATTGGCAGTCCTGTACTGTGCGTCACTGAAAAAGTGTTCAGAGCTGAAATACTGCTTCTCTTCATAGCATCTTAAGAACATGACGTAATTTCCAGTGTTTCCATTTTTTTCACATTCTGTACACCATAAACTATACAGTAGTGTGCAAAAGAGACCAGACACCCACTTCATTTGTTTCCAGCCAGCAAAGGCCACTAAATACAGTTAACAATAAATGCTCATTTTTATTGTTGAAGGAAAGCAAAAAACATATATTTAACAGAAAAGAAGCCTTAATAACTAAACATAGCATAATTTTCTTCAGTATTTAGTGTGTCCACCCTTTCTTACAGCTTCCATTCTCTTGAGGAGACTGGCTTTCACTTCTTCAAAATAAATCGGCAGGGATATGTTTTCTGCATCTCCAAAGTTCAGTCTTAGAAGTTGGTTGCATTTTTTCTTTCTTGCAATCCAAATAATCCCAAACACATATATTGATGTTGATGTCTGTTTTCTAAACCATAAGACAAAGCTTCAGACTTGTTTTACAGTACTCTTATTGCAGTCTGGTTGGAATTCCCTTCCAGACTTTCTCCACACAGAGAGTCTACCATCAGTTTGATGTTGTGCTGGAAGTATTTTTCTCTAAAACAAATATTGTTGTGTTAAACATTTTATGAAATAATTTAAACAACTTTATTAATGTTTACCAATGGATAGAGGGTCCAAATCTTTTTGAGAGCACTATATATACAAGTTTGAAAGATATAAATTTAATTTCAGGACATAATCTAACTTTATTTAATTAACACTTTAACACATTTCCAGGTCCACTGCCACAGGCTGGTAGGATAGTTTGGAGATGGACATAAACAAAGTCCTTATCTCATGTCGCAGTAACTTTCTCAAGGAACAGCCATACCAGAAATACAAGGCCTCACAGAGACACAAAAGCCAAGGAAATACATTCAAGTCATCAAAATGGGCACTAAGTTATTTTTCAGTGTCAGGCAAAAATCAGAAATCATATGTTTAATAGAAAATTACACATAGACATCAGCAACTAAATATAATATCAAACTTTGGTGTATTTAGTTTGTCCCCCCTTTGTTCAGTCATAAAAGTTGGTTGTGTTTTCTGCTTCTCACCACATTCTCAAACACATTCAGTGATGTAAAGGTTTGGACTGTGGGGTGGACAGTCCATTGTTCTGAGAACACCAGCAGCTTGTTTGTATTGGTTTGTTTTATATTTTGATATTAATTTTTTTTATTTTATTGTTTAACTGGTCCTTGACAGCTGCTCGTTTTTTCAGACTCATAGTGTTGAGTTGTCATCTCACAGTGGAAGGAAGGACAGAAACACTTGTGGATTTTTACAGATCTAAAATAAGAGTGGAGCTTGATTTTCAGCTGTTTCTTTTGCTTTTTTGATAGTGACAGTTTAGCTGGTCTACCAGGCCTTGCACAGTTCTAGGAGTCCTGCTTTCGTTATAAACTTATATACTAGTTTTAGAAACTGTTTTTTTTCCACTTATTTTCTTTAGACCATCCACTTTCTTATACAAATGGATTATATTACATCTAAGTATCTTCTGAAACTTGTGCTAAATGGTTGTTTTGACTGGACATTAAATAAATGAAGGGTGGTCCCTGACTTTTGCACAGTACTGTTTACTGGTCTGTCTAGTGTGACATTGTCTCTAATTGGATGCTAACATTTTTTTGAATCCAGTATTTATAATTGATGACTAAGAAAATATAGTATGATATATCTGTCGTATGTAATCGCACAAGAACATTGGGCCTCATTCATCATATCTTCATAAGTTTTTTCTTAAATTTCTTCTTGAGAAAGGTCCTAAGAAAAAATCGACGTCAGATTCATGATTTATGTGTGTGGATTCTGTTCAGAAAACACATTTAGTGAATGTCAGAATCTTTGTAAAAAAAAACTGCGTAAGTGGGTGTTAAGAAGAAATTTCTTCTTGAGAACAGTTGGTGAGAGAGGCTTATTGATGAAATGCTCTGGACTCTCACTGTAGTTAATATTGGTTGCACTTTCTCAAGTTGGTGCATCAGTCATTGATAATTACTTAAAGTCATTTTCAGCCTGTAACAGCCCCACTGCCCCTCTCTTTTCTACTATTTAGTGAGGACTGTGACCATTGAGTGCAGTCAGTGTCAGTGTTTTAAACCTGAAATAACTGCCTTTCTTGTCTTTTCAGTGATCACATGCCCGAAACCTCCTGGTATAGAGAATGGACGAATTAATGAGCAACTCCAGGACGTTTATACATATGGACAAGCTGTGACATACTCATGTATGGAAGGCTTTGAACTTATTGGAGCTTCAGAAAGAACATGTTCTGGTGATGGAACTTTTCAACCTTCTCCTCCTCGGTGTCAGAGTAGGTGGCTTTTATTTTTGGATCTTTATTGCTTTAATATTTAACATAGAGAGTTTTTCACTGGCTCCTGAAGTTTTGTTCTCAGATATGTTTTTATGATTACACATGATTTCAGTATGAGGCGTATTCAGCATTTCTAAAGTCCTTCATGCAACAGTATTGAGAATAAGAGTGAGATTCAGTGCCAAGTGAGCAAATAAACTTCCATAGCAAATACTGTGAGGCACAGAATGGAGATACTATAATGAATTAAGTGCTGAATGAAGTTTTTGAAAGAAGAGGTACAGTGAGGGGAGGCAAGTATTCAGACACAGACATTTTTTTTATTTTTAAAAATAAAAATAAATCAACCTCAACATATTAACAATACAAAAATAAAAATATTGTAGTGCAAATTGCATTTGGTATCATTACACTCTCAGAAATAAAGGTATGAAACTGTCACTGGGGCAGTCCCCTTCTTGTCACTGGGGTGGTACCCTCAGGGGTACATCTCAGTACCTTTAGTCAGGGAACATAACTGTACCATGATCCACTGAAATGATATTTTCTAAGTTGTATTGACTCCACACACCCCGTCTCGTCTCCAGACTTTTTATTTTATTGTTCTGTTTTACAACATGAGTTTATGAAAAGGTACAAATATGTACTTTTTACCTGGAAAAACCTATTTAAGGTACACAACTGGTCCTTAAAACCACTTTAAAACCTTTGAGGCTACAGTTGCATTTTTTGTACCTTAATGAATGAAAAATGTACCTGTACAGAATCTTTATTTCTAACAGTGTCTAAAAGACATTGCCAATGGTTGGCAGGATTTCACTCAACAAGTAGGAATCATGGTGAAGTTGAAGGAGCTTTCTAAAGTTCTTAGAGATAATACTATTAACCAGCACTACAGAGACACAGCTACAGAGTAGAGGTCTGCACTACCACGGATTCCAACGGGACCCGTCACAATATCTTGTGCTGCGGGAGTAATTTTCAGTGTTGCTTGCTGGAGCGGGTGGGAAATCAGACCCCTGGTAGCGGGTAGAAGCAGGCATGAAGAGAAATTCCACAAATCAATTAATAGCCTAAATGAAGTAGATCACTAAATCATATATATATAAACAATATAACAGTAAAACAGTTACAATGAATAAAGTCATTCTCAAGCAACCGATCACGTGAACAACACCCACATTCTCATAGGTCTGATTCACAAAGTCTTGCTTTTCATTTCGGCCCCCATGGTAAGTGGTCAGTGCTTTCAAACAGGCTGCGCGTGTGAAGCGGGAGTCTCACGCGATTCACTGAAGCGGCGCAGTGTATAGGATAATGTATCTGTGATTAGACTGTGTCAGATATTGGATGTCAATTTGCTTTGACGCAACTGCGCGATTCAGATTTTCTGCGGGAGTGGGACTGAAACAACAATCTTGCGCAAACCTCTACAACAGAGCCTTAGCAAAGACCTTGAACATCCCTGTCAGTACATTTGGTTGATAACAGGCAAGAGGAAAGTACTAATGACACTCGAGCTGGGAGGCAGAAGGAGAGCTGGAGGGAAGTGTTGATTGGTGCTGGTAGTTTGCAAACTTTAGTGTTCAAACAGTACACTTACATTATTCATATATTATAATTAATACTATTACTATTATAGATTTTGCAGTGAGCATCGTCACTACTGCTTGTCAACCCACACCTCTGATGTGATGCTTTCTTTCTACTGGCACATGCATGTCAAAAATTGCCTCATGCTATCGGTATTCTCTATTACTGGTACTGATACTGCTTTTTAAGTGCCAGTATCAGCATTGATGCAACACTGATTACCAGGGAAAAAAATATTATTTTCTTCTATTATATTGTTTAAAATGTTCACAGTCTCTGACAAAATGAAGCTTTGAGTACTGTTTATATGATAGTGTGGATTCTGTTCTTACCTAAGAACAAATCCCAAAACAGAAAACACATTTAGTGAATGTCAGAATCTTTGTAAAAAAAAACTGTGTTAAGAAGAAATTTCTTCTTGAGAACAGTTGGTGCCCCTCTCTTTTCTACTATTTAGTGAGGACTGTAATCATTGAGTGCAGTCAGTGTCAGTGTGTCAAACCTGAAATAACTGCATTTCTTGTCCTTTCAGTGATCACATGCCCAACACCTCCTGGTATAGAGAATGGACGAATTAATGAGCAACTCCAGGACGTTTATACATATGGACAAGCTGTGACATACTCATGTATGAAAGGCTTCAAACTTATTGGAGCTTCAGAAAGAACGTGTTCTGGTGATGGAACTTTTCACCCTTCTCCTCCTCGGTGTCAGAGTAGGTGGCTTTTATTTTTTCATCTTTATTGCTTTACATTAGGTACAGTGAGGGGAGGCAAGTATTCAGACACTTTCACAATCAGGTTTACACATCTTTTGTTTTGTTTTGTTAAAAAGGTTAAAAATAAAAATAAATCAACCTCAACATATTAACAATACAAAAATAAAAATATTGTAGTGCAAATTGCATTTGGTATCATTGCACTCTCAGAAATAAAGGTATGAAACTGTCACTGGGGCAGTCCCCTTCTTGTCACTGGGGTGGTACAGAATCTTTATTTCTAACAGTGTCTAAAAGACATTGCCAATGGTTGGCAGGATTTCACTCAACAAGTAGGAATCATGGTGGAGTTACAGGAGCTTTCTAAAGTTCTTAGAGATAATATTATTAATGTATAGGATAATGTCTCTATGATTAGACTGTGTCAGATATTGGATGTCTGTTCGCTTTGACGCAACTGCACGCTAGAGCGGGACAAATGATTCAGATTTTCTGCGGGAATGGGACTGAAACAACAGTCTCACACAAACCTCTACAACAGAGCCTTCGCAAAGACCTTGAACATCCCTGTCAGTACATTTGGTTGATAACAGGCAAGAGGAAAGTTCATAAAATCACAACTAATCATCCTCAGACAGGTGTGCCGTGCAAGATTTCTCTCAGACTAATGTAAAGGAGGGAGAAACTAGCAGAGTCGCAGGACGAATTGAAAGCAGCAGGAACGACAGTTACACACAGAACTATATGCAATGAACTGCACCGCACCAAGATGCACGTCTTAAAACTGCACACAAATCAGAACGGTTTTGGAACAATGTACTCTGAATCAAAAATAAAACTCTTTGTAATTATTCAGCTCATCATGTTTAGAGAAAGAAGGGTTGTGCATATGATCCCAACAGCAGCATATCCTCGCAGTGAAGTATGAAGGTGGGAGCATCATGATATAGGGCTGCTTCTCTGCAAATGCTACTGGGGCATAACATGTCAACAATGGAAATATTAATGGAGAGATGTACCAGGATATATTAGAGGATTATTTAACCTCATTAGCCAAGAAAGGGGAGAAGATGGGAAAGGTTGAGGAATTAAAGAAGATTTGCTGAGAGGAATCAGCCAAAACTGAACCTCAGTGTTGCAAGTACTAATGTAATTAATGTGTGGTGTCTGAACACTTATGTCATATATACATATAAAATATATATATATAAAAATTAATAGAATTTTAATTTTTAATATAATTTTTCGATAGAAATTTGTTAGATTTTTCTTAGGTGTATTATTTAGAGTTTATTTTTACAGTATTAATTGTGTAATTTGTCTGCATTACCAATTTTTTCTGACTGCAGTTCTAATTTCACATCAACTTAATATCAACAATAATGTTTGGGATCACTATTTCTTAGATATGTTATGATACACTCAGCTCAAGATTCGATTCAGTTTGATTTAGTTCACAATATTAGGTTCACAATTTAATATTTTAATGATATTTTGAATCTAATTTGAGTCAAGTAGAATAATGACCGTATCCATGATGTTGCATACAAAGCAATTTCAATTGCATTTCAATGTGTTCTGAAACATCTGAGAACTTTTGTGTGTGTGTGTGTGTGTGTGTGTGTGTGTGTGTGTGTGTGTGTGTGTGTTTAATCACACTGTTTTAACTGATTCATTGCAATTCTTCTCTTTTTAGTGGTGAAATGTCTAAGACCTCATATGCATACCGGACAATTTAAACCAGACCAAGAGACATATGAGTATGGACAAGAAGTCAGTTACCTTTGTAAAATACTCTTTTACAATAGAGCTTCAAAAGTGGTCTGTTCTGATGAAGGAAACTTTCATCCTGCTCCTCAATGTGTGGGTAAGTTATACTGGGTGAATAAAAATTCAAAAATAGTTCTGCTGTTTAATCTTTAAGTTTGAAAATGCATCGGTTTAGTGCTTAAAATTTTCACGTAAATGAAATTCACCTTTGAGTGTAGTAGTAGGAGGAAATGAAAATTTCCTTCAGACTCCTTTTGGCAGGGATCTGTTATAGGTCTTTTTTTTTAGTTTAGATAAGAGTTTATGTTAAGTAACACCAAAGTATAATGCATGGAATCCAAATTCCAAATAAGGAATTAATGTGTAAAAAAATCTATATAGTGGCTTCAGACAGTTGTAGACCAGGACCGAGTTCTGGATGATTATTGGGTATTATTGGCCCATGTATCCTACAGCAGAGCCACATTTTCTCATTGAAAAGCTAGAAAAAAAACTCTCTCTGAAGGTGAAATGAACTTTTGAAAAACCACAACTGCTGTGGGATGGATTTTTGAGGGCAGGCAGTTTGAAATGTTACAATGAATTGAATTGCAGAAGGATGCTAGATAGCTAACTTTACTGGTAAGAGGCCTGTTATCTTAATGCATCTGTAAAATTACGGTAACTGTCTGTAAATCGTTAGATGCCCGGTGAGGTCTGGGGCATTTTCGCAGACAGGAGATGAATGATTGAAAGTCAGAGTTTATCAATAGTCCTTCATATGTTATGATTATTCATCTCGGGCCTTCAGTGCAGATTCTTTTCAAGTTTTGTCGAGTCTGACTGTTTGACCTTGGCTTACTAAGCTGCAGCCTTTAAAAGAATAATTTAAAATGCTGGAGAAGCAGTCAAGTTTCTGAAATATCTTGTATTTGCAGAGTTGTTCAGCTTAAAAAGAACAGAATCACACCAGACGCTTTATTTATCTGCAGGAAACTAATAAAAATAATAGCAATAGTTTTTTTAATGGATTTTAAGATTTATTGTGCACTGTATCATCCCCAAAAGCCTGTTTTTGTCAAATTTTGCCTGCCTCTTCTGAATCTTTGTTTATATAAGTGGTTTAATTTGAGAGGTTTAAGGAGACAAACAGTTCTTGAGTTTTAGTAATGTAATTCAAAATCGCCAAAGCCTCAATTATTAATTAATATGTGGTGACTATGGTGGGCAGAAAAGTAAACAATTTTGAATAATTGAATTTACACAGATTATTTCAAGACCAATTTTGAAATGATCAGATTAAAACTGGTTTGCAAAGGGTTGTTTTCAAGTAGTTGATGTTAGAAGGATTTCATTGCATTTCTTGAAAACGCTTGTAATTGTTAAGTTATTAAGATCACTAAATTGCATTATTTTAACCCAGTTTCATCTCCTGAAGTGAAATAATGTACAAGACGTGGTCAATGCCTCCAGTGGTCAAATCTTTTGAAACTTCTTAGGCTAATCGAGAGTCGAGACTCAAGTTTAATAATGATTGGTCAATGTTAAGCCTGTCAAATATAAGCTGAAATCTGATTGGCTGATGGCAGCCACAGTTTTTCCAATTATCAAATCATCCTTAAAAAAACCGTCTTGTAAATAAGCTCAAAGATGTAGCATGCAAAATTTCAGCTTGATTGGATGTATGGGTACTTTTATACAACTTTTATAGCGCCCTTTATTGACATACATGTGCCAAAACTGACAGGCTACCTCAAGTCTTTTGAAATTTTGTAAACAAGTTTTTATTGATTTTATTTTATTAATTTTTGCATTCATATTACTAGCTACAGATTGAGTGACAAAAATAATATTTTTAAGCAAATGAAATCTCAAGTTGAATTTATTCTTTGTCATGTTTCATAGGTCACTATGGGATTTTGGTGTTTGTTTTACTGATACTCCTCTTGTTGCTGGGTAAGTGTTAGAATGAATTGTTACATTAATTAAGTGACTGACTGACCGTCTGGACCATCATTATCCACCTCTGAAATAAAGATTTTGGTTTCACTTTATTATATTTTTGATTATTTATTGGCTACAAATACTCTGATTGTTCATTTAATGGAAGTCCAGTGAGGAATCTAAATACCCCCTTTAACTGTGGCAATGCTGTGTGGTTAAAGCAAGGTTTAGGTTGGTGTTAGGGAAGTATTCTGTTGATGACTAACAGATATTGAATTGAATACTGGTTGAAACTTGACTAAGCACCTACCATGCACACCCACTTTTTGTTCCAGCACTTGCTATGTTAATAACTTAGTCATATCGACAGGTTCACTTGGTTAAAATACATGTAGAAAGGTTAGACATTAAACATTAGATTAGGTTATCATTTGGGTTATTTTGGCATAACAGATACAGTTAGCACCCTTAGTAAAGATGGGTAAAAAGGGTTAATTAGCTAAAGCTTACACTTGCAATGTGAGGGAAAAAAACTTTAACTGGAGTAAATTTAGTCTAAGAAAACAAACACCCTGAAAAAAATCTGTCATTTAAGATTTAATATAAAAAAATAATGCCATGTATCCTAACAAGGTTCGCAGATCCTTTTGCGGAAAACCAGTCCCAAAACATCACAAACCCTATTTTGTTTCAGGTTCTGTTTTCTGTCTCATTTCACCATAGAAACCAGATCCAGTCAAAGTTTCAGTATGTGTCATGTAGCTATTTTTTAATAGACAATGCTTGATTTTTGAAGGTCAGCACACTTTTGTCTCATTTCATTTGTGTATTCTCTGATCTTTTCCCTGTTGATGAGAGAATAAGGGAATTTGCCCTCTGTCATGCCTTATATTTATAGCTGTATGCAAACAAACACCCCAGTCTTATGACATGTTTTGCTGATTTTTGAAGTGAAAAGAAGTTAACACATCCACTACAGGAACACACTTAAATATGGCATTTTTGAAATTTTATTTTCTGAGTTTAATATACTGGAATATTAGTTGAGTCAACTAATATCCCAGTATATAGAAATATACACTCACTGAGCTCTTTATTAGCTACACCTACCTTATATCTACACACCTTGTCCATTTTATAGCTCCGCTTACCAAATAAGGGCACTTTGTAGCTCTACAATTACAGACTGTAGTCCATAGTTTCTTTGCATAATTTGTTATTTAAACACTTCTTAAACACTGTGTCCACTCACTGTCCACTCTGTCAGACACACCTACCTTGTTGGTCCACCTTGTAGATGTAAAGTCAGAGACAGTTCACAGGTAGCTCATCTGTTGCTGCACAGTTTGTGTTAGTCATCCTCTAGTCCTGCATCAGTGGTCACAGGATGCTTATATATAGGTTAAGGGTATTTGTTTTCTTAGACTTTCTCAGTCGTATAGATAAAAGAAAGAACATGAAACAAGATAAAATATTTACAAAACTTGCTTATAGATTAATTATGTTTTCTGTTTTTCATCCAGCTGCTGCTCTGCTGTGTTTAAAGAAGAAAAAAAAACAGTAAGTCTTTTAAGAGCATTTGGACAAATGTTCAGAACAACATAGTGAACTAATAAGGTTTATAATTTATTTTTAAAGTCAGTTAGTATTCATGTCATTCTCCTTACTGCTTTCAGCATGCTGTAGGTGTAACAAGTTTTTTTTGCTCTAATAACCACCACAAAGCTGATCTGAATTGCTGTTATTGGTTGCATTGTATGCATACCACACTGTGATGCCTGCAGGACAGAAACTGCTTCTCTTAGATAAAGTGAACATATAGTAGGCACATGTTTTTTAAACTGACGAAGTCCTGGGTAAGTATTGCAGTTAAACTGATATCAGGGAAGTGGGCTGAGATTAAATGTACCTGGATATTTAGCTACACCCAAAATGACCAATGCTGGACCTTTGGATTGCAGCTGTAGACGTGTTTACTCTGGAAAAGTGGCCACTATAATTGAAGAGGGCGAGTTATAGCACACTCACTGTCCTGGTAAGGAAAACAGTACGTGTATCTGCTTAATCATTGTTTTGGTAGCACTAACTTCTTTGCTGGCCTAGATACTGATCCTACTTATTTTCTTATTGTTTCTACTGGATAATTTTGCTGCTAGTTACTCTACGAAACCTGATAAAACCACATGACAGATGGTCAGGACCATGATAGGCCCAAAAGCAGAAATAGTATGTTGTCGCTGTCAGAACAAAACCTTGTATCTCCAAAAAAGTAACTTTACAGGAAAAGAAAGAAAACTTTCTTAACTTTCGATTTTATTTCTATTGGTCCATTCATCATGAAATTTTAACACAATGTAAACAGTGGTTGTCATTTTCAAATGGTAAAAACAAAATGATAAAAAAAGTAAACAACAAAATAGACAAGCAAAGTTCAACACAATGTAAAGGGCAGCTGCTGTGTTCAAATAATGTTGAAAGAAATTAAGAATATTTGCTTTTTTTGGATAGAGACCATATATATCTAGGGTTACAATTACTAGAATTACTAGCAAGATTTTACCCAAATACAGAAAATGCTTCATTAATGGTAGTAGCGAACCATCAGTATTACTGCTAGGCCTTCAGTTTGGGTCCAGGGTTGGGATGTAATAAAATACAAGTATTAGGAAAACGTATTCAAAATACAGGAATTAATTATCTATATTCAGTCCAAGTTACATTTTGTAAAGTCAGTAGTCGAAATACAGTTACCTTTTACATTTTTATAAGAATACTTTGAGAATACTTAATAAAAACACAATGTTCAAAAGAAGCATCATCAATGCTTGTTTGTTAACTATTTTAAAATCAGCACATGGCATGCAGAAAACATGCTCATTCGATGAACTGTAAAGAGAACTTCTTTAACGGCTTCTTCACAAACACTAAAGTTCCTGCTAAAGCCTGAGTAGACTGATAAATCAATGTAATGATCAGTTAATCTTAGAGTTAATAAACAAATCAATGATCAAACTAATAATCTCAGTAGTGGACATTTGTGAGTGATAAGTTTAGCATCGGTGTGGTACTGGATTTCTGCTGAGGGCTGTTGGAGCAGCAGTGGTCAGAAGCAGGCGGTGACAGAGAAAAGAAAAGAACTGATTTTCAGCGCATATTTTCCATGAAACATTAAAAGAAGGATTACTTGAAAAAAAATGCCTACCAGTAGCAGTGTGAATTAAATAAACATTACAGCAGAGTTTTCCTATGTGTCTTATCAATATGTATTCTAAATATATTCTAAATGTTTTCATTACTTTCTTATATATTGTAATGGAATACATTACTGAAAACATTTTCGACAGTGTATTCACTATGAATACATCACTGTTTTTTCAAAGTATTTTGCCAAACACTGTTTGGGTCAAAGGACAAGACTTGGTCAAAAATGAGGAAAAAGAAGGACTACAATAATGCTTCTGTTAGCGCACCTGTGGGGATTTGGTAGTACTTCTGGTAATATGTTAGCTCTAAGCTAATTTTGCCAGTTCTAGATTAAAGTCAGTAAGTGCGTTACATGCACTGATCATAATCGGATTTCTCAGTACATGTATCCTCTTATTTGGATTTCTTTTAGAATTCTCAGTCTGCACATTTGCAAAAGAAATAAGCAAGCAGCACTGCTGTGAGATGGCAGCCAAACACTGTTGGAGTGACAACGAAATGAGGGATTTAAGTATTCTTCATCTTCTAGATGATGTATGTTCGTGGCGCGATGTATTTTTAAAAAGCTGCGGCATGAAGTTTAAGTTTATGTTACTTTTACGTCATGTTCTTCTGTGAGTTTATTGGCTGGTTGCAAAGCAGACATTCGATTACTGCCTGACTCATGTAGACCTGGAGGTTCCTCATTATCAGCTTACTCAAGTGCATATAAATGCGTTGATTGGATTACTGACAAAATCTGATTTTCTGCAGTTATCGGATTAATAAGTGATGTATCTAGAACTTCCAGAAGGCCTTGAGTGATCTTTTTTTTCTCCAGAAATTGATCCGCCCCATTGTAAATCCACTTGCTGTTCCTAATTATGTTAGTGGTTAATCCGATGCATTAGGCTGTTTGTACAGCTTGTGTAGGCCTAACCAATGAGAGAGCTTGCTTGGCTGTATCTAACAGTATCTCGTTTGGCTGTATCTAACAGTATCTCATTTGGCTGTATCTAACAGTATCTCGTTTGGCTGTATCTAACTGTATTTCATTTGGCTGTATCTAATTATCTCGTTTGGCTGTATCTAACTGTATTTCATTTGGCTGTATCTAATTATCTCATTTGGCTGTATCTAACTGTATCTCGTTTGGCTGTATCTAACTGTATCTCGCTTGGCTGTATCTAACTGTATCTAACAGGGAACATAATGCCTATTTTAAAGCCTGACACTTATCCATCGGGTGTTTCAGATTTAACCCTTTTGTTTCCAACCCGAACTTAATTGTGAAATAAGAGTAACAGACGTATGGTCATATTAAAAAGGAAATCCATTGATTTTTCTCAATTTCGACATATTTTAGTCGTTGACAAAGAAACAAAATCATTCAGAGTGGTTTGATGTGAAATGCTGTGTTCTTACTGACTTGGATGTGGTGGTGGTAGAAACTAAGAGCTGCAATGTCTACAGCGCATTTTATGTACTATCCAAAATGATCTGTAAACTTACTGTTCTTATATATAATGCTGAAGATGGTAAAATAGAAATAGAAAAAATATGTTTTTAGGGACTAATTTGCCTGACAACACCCTGCATATACCTTTCCACAATGAAAGTATTTACAAAAATATGTCCTAGGCCAAAGGCTTATCTCAACAATCGTAAAACAATGTCTTCATCAGCCTATTTGGAATCAGTTTGTGTAATAACCTCCTCTAATGTATATTCAGATGTCTGGTTCCTATCACCACCACTGTGACCAGTTATGACTCTGTTAGTTTCTCTAGAATGGAGCCTTTCATATCCGACCACTCTGAATGCCTTTTTTACGTCTCAGTGATTTAATTATGCTGAACTGTTGAAAAATTGATTGAACTAAAGCTAAAAAACAAACATTAGGCCTACAAGACACTTGAAAGCTTCCCACTCTGACTAATGGTTAGGCTAGATATGGAAATTCAGTACTTCAGACTGAATTGCTCCAATAGTACACAGTAGCGAAAATGTTATTTCCATTTCAATACCTAAGGGAGTCAGTGTTCTCAGCAGCTGTGAGCCTATCAGCGTGCTTGTTCCAGAATATACACTAGTGATTGGCCGTCTAAATTACATAGTGCATGCATGTTACGGTCCATAAATATACCCACTACTATCACCTGCCAATATCACACATTTCTGATTTGAGCTACACTCACATTCTCTGTTGTTCGGGAATTGGTGTAGAAGTGTTGCTATTGGTATTGATGTTATTATTTTATTATGATAGCCAGCCCTGCTTAATCACTTACTAGGATAACTACTCTAGCTGATGTTAGCTCTCACCAAAAACAATGAAAATATATTCCTGTGACTACTGTCAATATTGCATTAAAACTTATGCCAGTATTTAAAAATTATAACATTTCAAATTTATTTCATGTCTGAACAGCTAAATAAACACATTCCACCCCTTTGTATTTTAGAGGAGCTCATTGATAGGTGATGCTGATGGAAAGAGTAGAAAAATCAGAGCCAGGAAAACGTGTAGTTAAGCATGATAGCATTTCAGCTTTTATTCTAACACCAGTCACTCGATTTTGCGCTTTCAGATATCTTATAAGTGAGTGTCATCTTATCATAGTTAGCTGGAACCAAGTCGGTGCTGTGATGTTTGGCATATTTGGCCTGCTAACTAAGCTCTTGTTAGCTTAGCCAAAACATACAGTTACAAACACCACAGAACAGGTTCGATTTCAGCTTTCTGTCACTCCAGCTCCACTTACTTGACTTTTGCTTTCTCAGATGTTAGTGTTTATCATCACTTGTTTCAGGTGAGCGTCATTTGGTCAGAATCTTACCTGTACAGTGATGTTTGGTACAAACACCACAGAACAGTTTAATTTTGCCTCTCTGTCCCTCCAACAGCAGCAGCTTGACTTCACTCCCACAGCTATGAATCATTATCATTTGTGTTGATGCTTTGGTTGTCCAGGATCAAACATGTTCTGTGGTGAGCAAAGCTAAGCTAATGCTAACCAGCTCCTCTCTACTAGTTTACCATTAAGCAGTTGTTAAGATAGACGATTTGACATTTATTGAACAAAGCCTTGAAAATTGTACAGTGCTCACCTATTTGGTGACCATATAATTGAACTACTCTTTTTGATTTTTTTTGCTATTGAAAAAAGGCAGAACGAGATGGAACAAAAGCAACATAAATACTTTTATGTTGATTACAACCCTCAACACCCCCCCACCGCAAAGGCAATAATATTCACTTACTTGGGTGTTCTCTGTAATCTTTCCAGATCCAACAGCTATTCCCTGGCCATACAGTATTCCAAGGAGGAATCTTCACTCAAATAACATGGCATACACCAAACACAAGCTTGACTGGGTGTCCTCTCCAGTTTATTCAAATGCTGGGCGAGTTTCTTTCGGAAAAGTATTTACGCAGTGAAAAAAGTGATGGCTTGAATTTCCTTGATTCAAATGTGTATGTCATTTCTACATAGAAAAATTCCAGATATACTTGATTTTTTCTTACATTTTTTAGAGAGTAATTGTGTTTTGTGTGGAAATGATGTAGAAATGTAAATCAGGTAAATTCAATGCATTTATTTTTTTTTACTGTGGCTGATTTTGAATGCCCATGCTGACCATGAATGTAATCTGATTGAGATAAAAACTGGCATTTTTGAGTGAATATATCACTGTCCATTAGATAAGATGTGTGTGCTTTTTAATGCAGTGTCTGCTTTTTTTTCTGATTGTGTTCATTTTCTCACAGCTGTGCTCAAACCACAGCTAGTGGCTTTTGTCTTTGTCCTAACTTTTGCTGTAAGGTACTTTATCATTATTCAGTGGTGGATAGCAACGAAGTACATGTTCTTCGTTACTGTACTTGCGTAATTTTTTTATGTGTGGGTACTTATTAAAGTATTTCCAATTTTTGAGAGTTTTACTTTCTCTCAACTACATTTGACAGTAAAATATCTTAATTTCTACTCCACCACTTTCCATAGAAACTAGATTTTCAATATTATCTAGAAGAATATGATGCAATTCCACAAATGAAATAGTCATAGTGCATTTTTCTTGTCCAGCTTAGCAACTGTAACTAGGCCTGGGCACCTCTGACAAGCTTTCAGCAAGTTAGAAACTCGATTTATCTGGATTTTAGGCAGCAGGTGAAATGTTTCCTGTTTCCTAAATTGAGGTATATTGGGAATATCTTGCAGTACTTTTACTTTGGATTCTCAGATACATTTAAAAGCAAGTATCTTTGGACTTTTACTTGTGTAATATTTATAGGCACTTTTCCTTTTATTCAAGTACTACATTTGTATATTTTGTCTACCACTGTCTAATTATTATTAGGGATGCATTGATACCATTAATGATTTCGGGTATTGGACCTATACTATGCTCATTTACTCATACTGAAAAATGCATGATTTCAGCATTTGTCTACTGCCTGATACCATGTAATGTAAGTCTATTGTTCGCTAGTATGTTAATGAACAAACAGCGCTTGCTGGCAGTAAAGGACAGAGCTGTCTGCAGGGGCTGTTTAATGAGGCATGTCAGTTGGATCAAGCGTTTTTGTACAATGTGAATATATAAATCGTAGGCCTTGTCCATACACAATGGTCTATTCAAACATACTGTGTGAGGAACAAGATTTCTAAAATCTGATTCTGTCACTATGCCACAGAGACTGTTGTTAAAAGAGACAGATGAGGAACTATGAAACATACTCTACCCATAGCCGTATAGAAGTGTTTTTCTGATGTTGAACTAAACCCTGCTCTTTCCACTGCAACACTATTTGATCAAAGGTAACTTGGCTATCTAATGCATGTCATTTAAAATCATCTAGATTTAACGTCTTAACTGTTAATGTACATTGCCCTTATTACACTAGCAACTACTTAATTCTAAGTAGATTGCTCATTATGGTTTCGGTATCGGCAAGCACTAAAAGACATACTCGTACCCGTACTCGGTCTGAAAAAATGGTATCAATGTATCCCTACATTTTTTTTTTTTCTTAAGAGGGCATCAAACAGTAAAAGAATTTGGCCCATCTGTTTTGACTGAAAAGTGGGAATGTTATAATGACACTGAGAATGGGGACCAATATGTTGGATGTTACTAATGTAATTCTGCTGCAGAAGCTGTAGCTTTGCACTGAGATAGGTGTAGTCCTGCGAAAGGCTGTTGAGACTGTTAAGCCTAAATTGTTTGGAGATGCAAATAAATTTTATATGTGCTGGACCAAGATTACACCAAAGGTCAATTTAAAAGGCAGTACTGAACAATCGAACTATTTATTACATGCCAAAGCTTCCAGACTTGCTAAGCACTTTTTATTTTTAGTTGTGTGGTTCTACTGAATAATATTTAGCTGCATGTAAATTTTTCTTGTAATGTATTATTGATCCTTAACATGGAAAGATATTATTTTTATGCTTATAATTTCAGCCGTTTTAAAACTTACACCCACATACTTTGTAAGTATGTGTGTATGAAAGTATAGTACTGTGCAAAAGTCAGAGAACACCCTTTATTTTATTTAATTTCCACTCAGAATAGCCATTTTCCAGAAGATATTTCTGAGGAGATGAGATAAAATTGCGTAAAGAAGGGAAAGTCCAAGAAAAAAAGAAAAAATCAGGAGTTTCCAAATATTGCGTGGTAAAATGCCTGCATGCTCACACAACACACAATCATTTGGGATTAGTATTGGTTTCAAAGATCAATATCTGTATCAAGTGTAAAATTGCAATTATATAGGGCCTAAATCACGAAACTAAAGAGTTCAGGTGACAGAGAAAAGTGCATAGCTGTCAAAAAGCCATTGCTGAGAAAAGGCAATGAAATAAGGAAGAAAATTTGCAAATTAAAGAAAGAAGCTGCTGGTGTTCTCAGAACAATAGACTGACCACCCCAGAGTCTAGACCTTAACATCACTGAATGTGTTTGGAAGTACTTTGATGATGAGAAGCAAAAATGCAACCAACCTCTAAGACTGAACTTTGGAGGTGTGGAAAAATTTCCCTGCAGATTTTTTAAGAAACTGAAAGCAGGTCTCCTGAAAAGAATGGAAGCTGTAAAAAAAGCAAAGAGTGAGACACTAAATACTTACAAAAAAATTTAGTTGTTGAGAGTTCTGTGTAATTTTGCATTCAATTTTTTTCTGCTTTTTTCACTAGAAACCAAATAAATGAAGGGTGTTTTTATAACTATATTGAGTTAGTTTAGTCAAACACACACCTATTTAAACCACTTATCCTCCTGGGTAGTTCAGTCAAACAGAATGCTCAAAAAATTGCTTATGCTTCCTAAAAAAATAGCTGGCTTAATTGATTGGTTTTATTTTTTTTTATTATTTTATTATTTTATTTTAGCTTTTTCCTGTTTAAATGTTGTGCTTGAAAGCTGAAACTTTTATAGTTTTTCTGTTCATTCTGAGTTTAAAACCCGCTGCTGAGTGAATAACGGTTATTAATGAATGTGTTTGGAACAGATTAAAGCAGATTAAAGATGCCATTGCTAACACGACATATGCCTTATGTGTAGATTTTTTTATAACATATGACAAACATGCCAGGAAGAATGTGCTCCTTTCAGAACATGTATTCTAAATAGACAGCTTGCTTAGGAGATGATCATACTATGATTTTAAATATCAGTGGGGGGTTTATCATGTCGACACAAACGTTACGTTAAGTAAGGCAGACAAGCAGGCAATGAAATGACTGTATACATGATTGTAGATATTTGATGTCTTTTTATTTCAGATTCTTAAATGGGCTTCCCTTTACAACACTGAAGTAATGCATGCACTCATTTAAAAGTTAGAGCCCCCTTGACTTAAAGGTTTACTGTTAGTTCCTTTATCAGAAATATCATAATGTTTTTTTTTCCTTTTACTGTCTGTCAGTCTACTGCAAAAACTGGTGGAACTGCAACGCACTACAAGTGCAACTGGACTGTTGTCTGGGCTTTGGTTATAACTTCTGGTTTCTTTCTATTGAGTTTTTGTTTTGTGGATTTGCTCAAAGGTTTAATGGCACCTTGGTGCAGGATATAGTTGCCTGTAGGGCTGTAGTTAAGACCACCTAGTCAAGAGTCCAAATGAGAGCAAGACCAAGTCTTAACTAGCCTTTAAAGTACCCCTAAAGTCATAATTTGAAACACAAAAGTTTAATGTATGTTGAATAATACATTGTTAAATATTTTTAAGTACTATTGTTATGCCCAAGAAACTACTACAAATGGCACAGGATCATCCCTAAGCCTCAACATTTAACACAACTTATGTACCAAGGAAAAAGTGGGAAGAAGATCTCTTGGTTACACCCTCTACCAACCTCAACAAACCTGGACAAACATTCTGGAAAACACATTTAGCATGACTAACAATACTAACCTTCATCTCATACAATATAAGGTAATTCACAGAGTACACTACACTGGGCAAAGGCTCTATAAGATGGGAATAGTAGACTCTGAAATCTGTAGACACTGTTCACTAAACACTCCAGACAATTACATACATGCCTTGTGGTATTGCATACCAGTCAAATACTTCTGGCAACTTGTTATAAATCAACTAACTCCATTGTTAAAACAACCCATCTCCCCATCCCCATCACTCTGTCTGTTAGGTGACACATCATCAGTCCATCTAAACAAGGAAGAAAACAACACTTTTTGTGGCGTTAGCCATCACTAAAAAGACTATTCTGACAAAATGGAAAACAAGGAAAAAGATTACCATCAATCAATGGAAACATTTCTAGAACACATAGCTATGGAAAAACATCTCAGCATCTGTCAAAAACAAATCTCATTAATACGAATAAACATAGTCAACACTTAACAACATTCTACAACCACCTTAACTTCCATCAGCTTTTATACCTACCTGTGGTGCCTCTACCCGAATGTTCCTGTTCACATATTAACACACACACTCACACACACACAAATAAATATATATGGCAGGTATTATAAATAGCTATAGCTTAGTTCATTCTCTGAGGGTACATATATTATCATTTCTGTTTTCTTTTTTCTTCTTTTTTTTTTTTACATGTTCTATATGTTTGTTTTCTTCTGCCAATTTCTAACATTTTTTTTCTCCTTTATCCCCCCTTGTAATTTTTGTTTGCTTGTATGTTTGCAGTTTGTTGTCTTCCCTCTACACGATGACAGCATATACTAGAAGAAATTTGTAATACAGTAATAAAGAAAAATTGTTCCTCTGAAGAGGGGGGGTGGTGGCGGGCAGAAAAAAAAAAGCAACCACTCAGGATTATGTAGCAACAGCCTAGAAACACCTTAGCCTGGGATTCCATAGCATTTTATTGCGGCCAGCCTGGAAGCCTTGTAGCTGCACTGTAGAGTCAGTCAGGAGGCCCGCCCAGGAAGCCTCGTATATGTGATGTAGAGTCACACTGACAGCTGTCAAGAAGCAATAACGGGAAAGGAAATAGATAAAAGAAAGCATGTTCACAGAACAATGGACTGGCCACCCCAGAGCCCAGACCTTAACATCACTGAATGTGTTTTGGATAATTTCAATCGTGAGAATCAGAAAATTCACCCAACTTCTAAGACTGAACTTTTGATATCACTGCAGATTTCTTTGAAAAACTAAAAGCAAGTCTCTTGAAAAGAATGGAAGCTGGCTAAGGAAACCCTAGTTGTTAAGGCTTCTGTGTAACTGTTCTGTTTAATATTCATGTAAGAAGCAGCACTCTGCCAATAACCACTGTCCACCGGTAACTCTTATTAGCACTGAAGGGAGGGCAGTGGAAAGAGAGAGCAACTGTGGGTTCTGTGGTGTATCACATCACGTCATTAAAAAGCACCTACACCCTGTGGAAGATGGCAAATTCTAAAACTGACCTTTGGAGGTGTGGAAAAATGTCCCTGTAGGTTTCGTTGAAAAACTGGAAGCCAGTCTCCTGAAAAGAAAGGAAGCCGCAATAAAGGCAAAGAATGGAAACATTCTTTTTTTTTCTAAGTTGTATTGACTCCACACACCCTATCTGTGCTTTTTATTTCATTGTTCTATTTTAATCTTCAGGCCATGAAAAGGTACAAATATGTAGCTTTACTCTGGGAGAAGCATATTTAAGGTACAAAGTTGGAGCTTGAAATCATTGTTGTACTTTTGAGGGAACATTTACATTGTTGGCACCTTGATGATGCTGCACAGCACCTTTATTTCTGACATCGCACAGACTAAAATAAATACACAATACTTCTTCACTTCTCTTATGAGCTCTATATGTCAGCCATAAACACCTAAACTGTCATCTACTTATTTTGTACTCCTAACATGTGAAAGTATATCAGGATCAATATTACAATGAAAATGTTCTAAGCAAATTGTAGTGTATTTGTATGTTTGCATTTAAATTTCTCACTCATATATGCAATGTTGAATAATAATTCGACAGTAATAATTTACAAGAAAAGGTCTGATTCAGTTCAGTATTTCTCAGCAGAATCAGGCCACTAAGTCATATCATACCTTCCAGCACCTACAGAACCCTGTCCACAAATACTATCCAGCAGAACCAGTGGTTTCCCCATAGTGGTTTGGATAACAGCTTATACCCTACTTCTTTTGAATGATACCATAGAGGAACCTCATTTGGTTCTCTAAAGAACCTTTCAATTGATATTTAGGGGTCCAAGCACCTTTAGGTGCATGGAACCCTATTGCTTTTGCTCGGATTTTTCTTATTATTATTATTATTATTCTTTTTCTGCCCTAAAATGGTTTGTGGAGAAGACACCGTAAGTCATCCAAAGACCAAACTTAGAGGGTAGGTGTAGATTCCCCCCCCACTACTCAGGCAACTGAAATGAAACCCCAGTTGGCCTGATGGTGGTGCTATAGAGCAACATTTTACGTTTTTGCCCATATCTCCTGAACCATTGGGGCTACCCTCAAAATTCTTGCTTCTACATAATCCTTGCTTTATTCTACACCAACACACCACTGCAAGTTTTTAGCTCCGCCCCCAAATTTATCATCATAATTGGCAAAATATGTGACATCTACATTTTTCTACTAGTCTGAGGTTTTTCAAGATATCAACACCAATGAATCTGTTCGGCCTGGCCTTTTCTGACTTAGGGGGCTATAGATTCTTTAGTTTTTAGGTGATTGTGATACATCTTGGTAAACTTGTACACTACTGTTTTCTGATGAAACATGCAAAGTTTCATTTAACTTGATTATCATAAGCCCCTACAACACTTAATCTAGTGCGTAATTATTAAAATGTCATTATATTCTTCTATGAATGAAATAAAGAAAAGATAATGGTTTTAAATTACACATCTTATTAACGTCTAAAACATTGCAATTATATGTCTGTTCCAAAATTGCACAGGAAATGTGGAAATTTGAGTTAAAGCCAGGATGGCCACATAATTAATAAGGGTAATATCTTTTCTGCCCAGCAGAAGGAGCATCAGCATTAAATGCAAATTATGACTTCAAACATACTTATGGTCATAGTCTTTGCAACATCTATCTTGCGGCAAAGGAACTTTCAGAATTTTATGTATTCCACTGAGCCAAGCAATTTTGCTTATACAAGTCTTTTAAAAAACTCTATTGTTTTTCTGTAAATCATCGGAGTTTGAAAACTGATGTTTTCATACTGCTTGCTGAAATGTTTTTGCAACACCTCAAACTTGGTCTATATAACCGTCAAAGTCTCAAGATCAATGATTATTTAAAAAACCTTGGCTTTTAAGCACAATGTTATTGCAAGTTATGGATCAATCAGTGCGGTCCAGCCTATTCGGAAACAAGGGACCACAAATCTGTCACTTATGCTCTGATTGTGACCAAAAATGATATATATATTGCAAATAATCAGTTGAGGAAACCTATGAGATTTGGCTTGAATTGGCTTAAGTTGGCTCCTACAATGCTCAATGTACTGCCAACAATCTAAAATGTAATTATTCCTGTCTAAGATTAAAATAAAAACATGACTATTGTTTCAAATTATGCATCTTAATGACACATTAACACTTTACAAATATGTGTAGGTTGCTTAACTGTACAGGAAATCATATAATTTGATTTCAGCAAATTTTAATTAGAGCAAGAGGTGTTTTATATTTCTCTGGCCACCAGAGGGAGCCAAATCAGTAACTGCAAATGTCAATGTTCAACTAATTAATAAAAAATATACTATTAGTGGAAAGCTTTACTCTATGTCTTTAGGTCAAGACAATTTCTGTACTTTTTGCTTTCCACGGTGCATGATCTATTTTTTAATATCCTTGTTCTGCGAAATGGGCAGCACGGTGGCGCAGTGGGTAGCACTATCGCCTCACAGCAAGAATGGCCTGGGTTCGATTCCCGGCCGGGCGACCAGGGTCATTTCTGTGTGGAGTTTGCCTGTTCTCCCCGTGTCTGCGTGGGTTTCCTCCGGGTACTCCAGTTTCCTCCCACAGTCCAAAAACATGCAGTCAGGCTGTTTGGACATGCTGAATTGCCCCTAGGTGTGTGTGACTCTGTCTGTCTGCCCTGCGATGGACTGGTGACCTGTCCAGGGTGTATCCTGCCTTCCGCCCAATGACAGCTGGGATAGGCTCCAGCACCCCACCGTGACCCAGAAGGATAAGCGGTTTTGATTATGTACGTATGTTCTGCAAAATATATGCAGTAAAATTTTAATATCCTCAGTCAGCTAAATAATATTAAACTATTTTTCAAATCTTTCTTCTGCAAAATATATTCAAATATTTTTTAATATCCTCAGTTAAATAATATTAAACTATTTGTAAATATCCTTTTCTTTGTTTGATATTGAACTTTTTGAACATCCTTGCTCAGCTAAGAAATATTAAAATAATTTTTAGTAAGTTTAAGCATTGTTGGATAATCTATGCGCTAGCTGCAATGTACTGCCCATTCAAATTCATTAAGGGCCCACATTGGACTAATGTGGGCCCAGTGTGGAGTGACCCACAGTGGGCCTGTGTCAGGTTATCTGTGGGCTAGCACATTGATGTTCTGTCCACCCTACTCCATTTGGGGCCATCAGTGGGCTAGGTGATGTAGGCCTAGCGTGGAGAGACCCGCAATGGGCCTGTGTCAGGTTATATGTGGGCTAATCCAGTGGTGTACTGCCCACTCAAATCCATTCAGGGCTCACAGTGGGGCTCCAGTTGGTCACTACCAATACGATAATAGCTTTACTTTAGATACAATTTTAGCTGATGTTGAGCGTAACTGAAAAACGCAGCCACCTCCCGACAGAAAGTTCCCTATAAATGATTTTGTTTATTATTAGCTTATTACTATCTCAACTAATGGCTCGGGTTTAAATAGATCATTACCTAATCCTTGGTCTGAAGACTTAATTGTTCTTTTGTGTTTGACTGCAGTCTGAACCAATTTGGTAGAATGGTCTGTATAAAAAGTTTGCATGACTAGGCAAGTGAATGTAACTTCCTGCCTGCTCACATTTGGTTGGGTGTTGGGTAAACACACCCTGTTGAAAGGAAGCTGTTTGGGCGGAACTGAATGATTTAATCAACGGAAACACACAGGAAAATGGTTATATAAAAATGAATTATGACTATTTGAAGTACATAAACCCACAAGCATCATAAGTGGACAAAAATAAAATATAAAAAAAGATATGACCCCTTGACTTAACCTGATAAAAAGGTTTCAATGGATTTTTAAGGATAACATGATCAAACCTCTGAGGGTATTTAGTCTTCTAGTTTGAAAGCTTTTTTTTTGCTATGTACAGCCATATGCAAAAGTTTCAGTGCCCCTTGTTGAATTACTGGTCATTTGACTGGACTTTTGCATACCACTATACAGCTTTTTGCATTTAAAACCAAAAAAGGAAAAGGGAGGGCTATTCCAGTCTGCAGTTTGACTGATGACCCTCTAATAATAGCCAATGACAAAATTCACTTTTTCTGATGACAAATGGTGGGAAGCTTCCTCTGACTCACACTGAAAAAGTTCATTCTGGGCAAGAAACTGCAGGATATGACGCTGAGGGCCAAGTGGAAAGTACACACCAGATATTTGTGTACTGCATCATCTATTCTTGCTCACTGGATATGTTTATATAGATCACTCTATCAAACTAGTTCAAAGTTAGAGTTCAAAACACAATTTGACTTTTAACTGACTTGGGCTTTAGACTAAAATCCTTTTGCTTTGAGTGACCCTATACCTTAATGATGTATATTCTATCAAAATAACTGATGGAACATTACATTTTGTCAATACCAAAACCATTATAACACTACCAAAACTTTACCAAATGTTTAAGTAGTGACTGTTTAGTAGTGACAATTTTAGCTAATTCTGAGCATCATGACTAACAAGCACAGCTTTAACAGTTGTACACACATAAAATCATAATATTTTTCATTAAAAGACAAAAAAGTTTTCAAAAATGTGTTTCGGTAGTGACAATTTGTAATGTTACACGCTGATTTTCAAACTTTGGGACACATTTACTTGGGTACTAACTGCTCACCATGTGGCCATGAGGGACAGGGATGCAGTCTCACTTCCTGCTCTAAAATGCTGGAATATGGCTAAAATAAGAATCCATCCACAGAGTATCACTCGGTTTCGGTGGTGACATGAAAACGTGGGACAGCATTTTTTTGAATGTACAGAATCTCTATTAATGGCATGGGATTAAATAGATCATAGCATAATCCCTGTGAACATTTAAGGTCTGAATATTTATATTTTTTTAAATAGTTTTCAACAGATTTTTAAAAATAATTTTGAACTAATAGTTTTGCAGTTTGAACTACAACCTCACTTCCAAAAAAGTTGGGATGCTGTGCAAACATAAATAAAAATAGAATGCAAATCATTTAAACCCTATAGATAATTGAGAATAGTACAAGGACAACATATCAAATATTGAAATGATAATGATGCCAGCAATATGTTTCAAAAAAGTTGGGATGGGGGCATGTTCACCATTTTTTTTCATCACCTGTTCTTTTAAAAACACTGTCTAAGCGTTTGAGAACTGAAGAGACCAATTGCTGTAGTAAAAAGCGAAATGTTTTCCCATTCTTGCTTGATACAAGATTTCAACTGCTCAACAGTTCAGGGTTTCCTTTGTCATATTTTTTGTTTCATAATGTGCCAAATGTTTTCAGTGGGTGACAGGTCTGGACTGCAGGCAGGTTTAACACCCGGACTCTTTTAGCACAGAACCATACTGCTGTAATACGTACAGAATGTGGTTTGGCATTGTCTTGCTGAAATAAGCAAGGCCTTCCCTGAAAAAGATGTCATCTGGATGGCAGCATACATTGCTCCAAAACCTGTATATACTGTTCAGCATTAATGGTTCCTTCACAGATGTGCACTAATGCGCCCCTATAGCATCTCAGATGCTGGCTTTTGAACTGTGCAATGATAACAAGCCATGTTGAGAGATGTTATTCTTGAATTGTTGCACTGTTTGCCCACACAGTCTTTCACAGTGATGAACCCCGCCCCATCTGTACTTCCAAAAGAATCTTTGGGATGCTCTTTTTCGACCCAGTCATGTTACTGATTTGTTGCCAATTAACCTAATAAGTTGCATGATGTTCCTCCAGGTGTTTTTTTAGCAACTTGTCCCTTGTTGCCCCTGTTACAACTTTTTTGAAACATGTTGCTGGCATCAAATTTAAAATTGGTATATATTTAAAAAAAAACAGTCAAATTCATTAATTGGATTGAGTGAAGAAAGCATAAAATATATTTAACAGTTAAATTAAAGTAAACAGATTGAGCAATTGCTTCTTTTGGCACTTGTGGATTTAATAAAAGAAAAAGCTGTCCATGATAGATTTACTGACAACTGAGTGGCATAAATTTGAACAGAACTGTCTCTGTTAGCTGAAAGACAGCTGAAAGGCAGAGCTTGTCATAATTCTTGGTGGTTTCTGTTGATTAGCTCTTTATTTATGCATTTATTTATTTATTTATTTATATATTGCATAATTCTCTCTGCAGTTTAGCCATGGCCAACCTGCCCATCATGTGACTGCTTGCACTGGCTAGCTTCCTGCTGAGTGCCAGGGGGTTGGTTGTCTTTAAATAAGCTTAACTTTGGGTTATACTATATTTTTTGGTTTAGATGCATTTTACAGGTATTTATTTTATCAACCACAATGGTGTTTTGTGTTCAAGTTACGAGTTCAGTTTGTTTTGCTTATTTAAAAGCATACAGTTGACAATTATAAAGCCTGTGAATCAATTAGTGTTATTTGATGTTCATGTAGCGTTATTTGATGTTCATCATAGGTGAGTGTTTGCAATGAAGCACAGAATTAAATGTAGCCTAAATATTTTGAGTAAGCTGTCCATTCGTGACATGTATGGTTTGTATTTATGGCCCATTTTGGTGTAATATGTAAATTCTGTTAAAGTTTCAAAATGTACCACTTAGTCCATACACTCCATATAGGCAAAAACAGCCCAATTTGAATGAATTGTTTTTGTGATATCATGAGCAAAACATTTACATATGTGCCCCTATTCAGTCTACAGCGATTTAGCTCCACCTATTCACATTGAAGTTATACTCTCACCGAGCACTTTATTAACAACACCTGTACACCTTCTCATTCATGCAATTATTAAATCAGCCAATCATGTGGTAGCACTGTAGTTAATAAAATCATGCAGATACAGGCCGACAGCTTCAGGTAATGCTCACGTCAATCTTAAAAATGGGGGAAAGATATAATCTCAGTGATTTTGACCATGACATGATTGTTGATGCAAGACGGGCTAGTTTGAGTATTTCTACAACTTCTGATTGTGTTGGGATTTTCACGCACAACAACATTGTCTTTAACAATGTTTATCTTATTTCAAAAAGGAAGGAAACATGATATGTGCCCATTATGTTTAATGTAAGGTATTATTTCTAGATCAATTCTATGTTCACACAATGTAAATGGCAGATGTTTTTTAAAATGGTGTTTAATGGCTGAGTAATGAACAGAAAAGGTGGTAATATGTTGTGCTGAAGCAGGTTGCACAGTGTGGTGTGTTCCAGAAGAGTTCCTGGGAGATCAAGTTAATGAATGACTCATAAGTGAATGAATAACTTCAAAGTCACATGATGTTAGATAAAAAATAGTGAAAAGCAAAACAAGTCTCTTTGAATATTAACTGACTGAACATTATCAAGTAAAGCCAACCAAGTAAAGACCTTTTAGTACTTTAGCAGTAATCTACACCCTAGTCTAGCCTTTCGATACAACTGTTAGCTATCTAGAAGATGCAGGTTATCTTAAAGAGCTATAAAAAAACAGCAATAAAGACACATTAAAGACTTCCCATGAAGCCAACACCTACCGTCTTTCCAGGTTATAAATTAAATGCATTTAAACTGTGACTAATGATGAGCTGAGACTGGACCTTTGAGCCAAGGCCCTTCTCACAATGCATAACAAGCAAATGTGTCACCCACCATAGGAGAAATGTTCACTTTGTCACCTTTCAATTCATGAACCATAGCTTAGTTATTAAGATATTCAATGTATTCTATCTATCTATCTATCTATCTATCTATCTATCTATCTATCTATCTGTCTATCTATCTATCTATCTATCTATCTAGGGTGACTGGATATGTGGATATAAGCTTAAAAGCAGAAAAGAATTCTACAAAAATCATTCATTTCTTTTGGTTTTAATTGCTTTTGGTATAACACTACTGAATATATCTAAATATATCTGAATATATGTAATGAATGTTTCAGAGCAATTCTGTAATTGTAATGGAGTGTTACTATAATGTTTGTGAATATAACATGAATTCTTCATGAAAGCACAGTTACTGTGAAGTGTTACTTATTGTTATCTAGATAGTATTAAAACTTTCTCCCATGAATGGTTTAATGTTATGCAATGAAATACTATTTTTGTTTGATTTAAGATGTAAGTAAAATAAAAGTAATTTAAGTAAAGTGTGTTTTGATTTTTATTTTTTAAGGGGGGCGTATTCTTATAGTAAGTTGTTTTATGCCTCAATGTTGAATCATCTTAAAATTAAACCAGAAATCAATATTACTGCACTTAGCTTCTGATTGATTTTGAGTTGATTTCATGTCTGCCTTGGTTGCTTATTCAACGATATTTCAAGATCAGATGTAACGAGCAGTTTCAATGCTGAATCAATATCAGAAATCAATGTTGATTCAATGATTTTTCCTGATGTTAATTCTATGTTGAATCAATTTTATTTTGCTATCTGGATCGTTACCAGATCGTTACTGGTAACCAGTTAAACCATAAGCCAAAACACAATACAAAACCATCAGAAACAAAAAAGAAACACTTAATGGTAAAAATCACAGTTGACTTTGATAGGTATAAAATTCCAGAGCACTGTGCATCTTGTGACATCTTGTGACAACAAACATGAATTAACACATGAATTTCTGATAAATTCAGATGTTGAAGAACTCTATTACCTTTATCTTCATTCATGCATTAGTAATTTAATCTTGTGGTTGTTAATATATGACTTATTCATTTGTTCCTGATTAATGACTCATTACTTTCTGATTAGTTATTCATTAGTACATGTCTTAATGACTGACAGATCATGTACCCTTAATTTAAAGTGTTACTGATTTGTTTTCAGTTACTAAACGTACAGTACAGCCGAACGGTTCCCACGGCTGTGCCTGCTGGTGTTGCATCTCCTTAAATTCACGCTCCCCTTCACAAACCAAGCCCTCGAGCCACATATTCACTTAACAGAAGTCAACACCAAGCAACACTGGAACATCGGAAAACAAATAAGTTCAGGAAATGTTACTGTTACACGGCCGTTTGTTACTGATTGTGTTAACTGATAAACTATAAATGCCTGTTGGTCCAGCTTGGCTCGCGTCTGTCATGATGGCATTAATTGAAACGAAGGGCTGTGCGGCGGCGGCTTCAGCTGGTGACGTGAAAAGTCCATGACACGCCTTTCCATCTTGGCCACACCTCTCTCCTCTTCCCACGCCCCCCAGATCAAAAAGAGGTCAAAACTGACATGCAAACAAAAAAAGAGTAATGCAAAAGGGGAAAGTACTGTAGAAAAAAAGGGAGCATAAAACGCAAAACGCAAAGAGAAAATAGTGTTGCAAAAGATTTATCTTAAAAAAGTGTTGCAAGAGAAAAAGGGTAGCACAATTTCTCTTCTTTGTTTTCAATATCTAATTATTTTTGCAACTCATTGAGACCACATTTTTGTGATTTTTGTGTTTTATTTTCTCGTCACTATTGAAGACCCAATTTGACTCCATACAGGAACTCTGAATAGAAGTGCTACATCATTTAAGGTGAAACAGGAAATGAGAATAAGAAGCAAACTTCAACTGCAACAACCTAGTCTCTATCCACTGTACGAGTTACAGTCAGCAAACCGGGGCTGTACAACTTAAGGTGGGGCCGCTGGTTTAGCCTGTAAAATTTCTAAATACACACGCTCGGATGTAATGTTTATAGTTTGTCTGAGTGTTACGCCTTTTTTAAATCTCACACTGCTGTCAGGCGTATCGTAGCAATGCTGTCAGTGTTTCTCATTGGTCAAGAGTCACATTCTCTGTTTGGGTCCTGAATATAACATGACAGACAGGTTGAGGGAGAGCAGCGGGGTTTCCTTCTGTCTCATACAAACCGCCCTGTCTTAACAGTCTAACCTGTAATATTTCTCTCCCATAGATTTGCACTGTAATGATTCTCAAAATATGGAACAAAGTATCAGTTCAATACGGAACACGTCTTTTAGTTTCCAACTAAGGGATGATTCCGTATTTTACAGGACGGTTGGCAACCCTATCTGGCTATTATACTTAGCTAGCTATGCTAGCTGAAACATCATTGCTTACAGTAGTAGTCTTCACTGTTTTTACCAACTGGATAATATAAAGCAGCTTTCTGTGTCACACATATGACAGTGATTTTTTGCAGTGTTATTGTTTTAAGCAGAGCCTTTATATGTAGTGCGAATTTATTATTATATTTATTAACATTGAGTTCCTAGCTTGTAGCAGGTAGGTCATTCTAGGCCACAGACGCTGAACTGTTAGCAGTTTTATTTGTCCACTTTAGCTTAGTAACTATAGCTGGCTCAGTATGTCAATAATATTCATCAAATATCATATTATTCATATAAAATTCTATTTTATTTTTAAAATTAATTCTCGGCATTGTCGGGACCAAGGGCTATCTCCTTCAACCCCAGACCTCCAACATAACGTTATTAAATAAAAAATCTTTCAATACTGGCTAGACACTTACACTAAGTTCTCAAAAGATGTCAAAAAGGTGAGATGTCTTCAGACGCTGAGTTTGTGGAAAGAGGGAAAAAGGCTTCTTCTTTATTCCAGCATCAGGTGGCACGCAGGGAACGAGAGACCCAACTGCCCAAATGCAGTGTTCTGACAACGTTTTTTGTACACTTTATCTGATCACCACACCCTTCTTATAATTTTTTCTGTGTTTCATTTGGTCCCATTGGATACAAAACCCCTACATTATGTAAACATAATGTATCTCATGTATACGACACTCCTTCTTAAAAGCTGGTTTCAGCCAGTTCGTACCAGTTTATCTGATCCCACAAGGCCCTACTGGACCATATATCATATGGACTCATATGAGTTCACGGACAGTGCACCTGCAGTAAGTCCATCTGCTTTTGGAAAGCCCCCAACAGCGTCCTATATTGCCTCTTAGTGAGACATTAATATAACCTTTTAGCCAATGCTTAACTATTTGATTATTGATTACATGTCTAATCTATTTACTTATTGATAAAGAGTGTATTTATTCCAAATTTGCCATCGCCATCACAGCAATAGCTAAACAGCTAAGCACTGAGTGAAATGTGCTAAATAAAGATGATGATTATTATTATTATAATAATTGTTATTAATCAGACACAGTGCATACATGGTGACGTGTGTACTTCTGAGTACAGTGGAAACAGAAACCACTCAAACTCAATGGTTCTAGATACGTTATTATTAGCTCATTTCAGGGAGAAATTTCATTCACTCACTCCTTCACTAACATCCATTCTTTCAGTGTCTTTTTTATTTCTTTCTTCACAGTGTTTTCCATAAGCTCCTCTTTCCCGAGTTCTTTTCCTCCTGCGGCTCCTTCTTCTCCTCCTCATCTACTTTCATCTGCTTTTCCAGCTTTGTACCCTTCTTTTCTGCTCCTTCTTCCTTTCTTTCTCCTCTGCTTTCCTTTCTTTCTCCCTTTCACGCTTCAAAATTCCTCACCCTCTTCTCCTCCTCGTTCTTTTGCTTCTTCTGCTCCTTACCCTTCTTTTTCTGCTCCTTCTTACTTTCTTTCAGTTCTTACTCAGCTCCATCTCACCTTGTGCTCCAACATAGTACAGTAGCTACCAATGACCTCCCTGAACTTCTGTGCTGTCTCTTGTTCCTCCTGCATCTCTATCTCCATTCTGGACAGTCTGTCTTTCAGTTGACGGTTTTCACTCTCCAGGAGGACCTTCTGCTCCATCATGGCCCTGTTGCTGGACATTTCCTTCATGTGTTCCTCTGATGTCCTCATTATCTCCTTCTTCTCTTGTTGCATCTCCGTTTTCATTCTGGACAGTCTGTCTTTCAGCTGACGGTTTTCACTCTCCAGGAGGACCTTCTGCTCCATCATGGCCCTGTTGCTGGACATTTCCTTCATGTGTTCCTCTGATCTCCTCATTATCTCCTTCTTTTGTGCTCTCCACCTCTCTCGTTCCTCCTGCATCTCCATTTCCATTCTGAACAGTCTGTCTTTCAGCTGATGGTTTTCTGTCTTCAGGTTGTTTATCAGGAGGTCGACTTCTGCTCCTCATCAAGCCTCATCAGTGCTGCTTTTTCTGCACTGCTGTCAGCTCCTTCAGAAGTGCCAACAGGCAGTGTTGCATGGACAGGGCTGCACGGCATGTCTGCACTACATGAGCTGTGTTCTGTTGTGCGTCACCAATAGCAGCTTTTAGGTCTTTTATATAACTTGTATTCATTTTTTAGGATGCTGCGCTGAAAACAGCTCGATAAACTCCAACTGGTTCCAGGAAATCACTAAACAAATTGCTTTCAGTTCTAACAGAGAGCTCAATACAAAACACACATGCTGCACTGCTGAAGCGCAATAGTGGAAAGTGGAGGTTTTTCACCCCTGTATATAGACTTTCGGAGCGGCACGATGACGTCAAGCGATTACATCACAATTCGATGTCCATATATGGAGTCTGTGACGTCATCAATAAATCACGTGACACAACATGTGTTCCACACATGATTCCAGCCAGCACACTATGGGGTCCTGCTGTAGGCCCATACATTGAGTTAATTTTGTGCCAAAGCTTTAAAATAAAATAATAAAACATGCAAGAAAAGTGATAAACTTGTAAATGTGAACACAAAATCGCAAATTTAAATAATGACAACTGAGAATAAAACTCAGTTTCTCAACTGAGAGCCGGGGCAGTTCCTGCTGCTGAGAGGTCAAGGAGAATCAGGACAGATGACAGTTTGGCTGATCTTGCTGACTGGAGCTTCTCGGTCACTGCTATAAGGGCAGTTTCTGTCAAGTGCGCCGGTTTGAAGCCAGACTGGTTGGGTTCCTGGAGCTGGTTCTGTGTGAGGAAGAGAGACAGTTGATTATAGACTACACGTTCAAGAATTTTTGAAAGGAAAGAAAGGAATGATACCGGTCTGTAGTTGTTGACATCAGAGCTGTCAAGCATGGGCTTCTTCAGGATGGGAAGTTGAAAGTTGATGGAACTTCACCTGATGACAAGGACTTGTTCATGAAAAAAGTGATGAAGGGCAGTAGTAGGGAGATTGACTGGAGCAATGAGGATGGGATGGGATCCAGTGGGCAGGTGGTTGGATTACTGGATTTGATCAGTTGTAGGACATCATCTGTGGAAAGAGAAGAAAAACAGTTTAAGGGATTGAGAACAAGAGGAGGAGGTCTAGTGGAAGGAGTGGAGATAGAGGGAAAAGACTGGTGGATTCTATCAACCTTCTCCTCAAAGAAGGTGACAAAATCCTCGGAGTGAGAGAAGAGGGTGGAGGGGAGGAGGAGGGTTGAGGAGAGAGGAGAAAATGCTGAAGAGCTTGCGTGGATCAGATGCTGATGTTCCAGTTTCCCTCTGTAGAAAGATGACTTTGCAGAAGTAACTTCTGGTGAGAACTTGGAAAGGAGAGATTGGTAGGAGTAAAGATCCGAGTCAAGCTGGGATTTCCTCCACCTTCTCTCAGCCTTCCTTGGCTCTTACCGGTTACTGCGCAGGACACCTGTCAGCCAGGGGGCAGGTGGGGAAGATCTTGCTGGCCTGGAGGAGAGAGGACACAGAAAGTTAATTGCAGATGAGAGTGAAGAAAAGAAAACATCTGTAGCTGTGTCCAGTGAGAGAGAAGAAAATGAATCAGGATGGGGAAGGGATGGTCAGGATAGTTGAGGTGAAAGACGAGGGAGGAATAGAGTGCAGGTTGCATCGAGAAGAGGAGCATGAAGGGGTGGAATGGACAGGAGTAGCAGGGAGGGGGAGTGAAAAAGATAGGAAGTGGTGATTAGAGCGGTGAAGGGGAGTTACTGTCAGATCCAGCACAGAGGTAGGTCTGCTGAATATCAGGTACAGAGCGTTGCCTGCTCTGTGCGTCAGAGGAGTCTGGTTGAGGGTGAGGTCAAATTTAGTCAGTTATGCATTAGCCTAATGAGAAACTGTAGAACAGACTCGGTTTCTATCACAATACCTACATTTAGAGTCAGTTATTCATTCAACCTAAGGAGAAACTGTAGATCAGACTCGGTTTCTATCACAATACCTACATTTAGAGTCAGTCATTCATTCAACCTAAGGAGAAACTGTAGATCAGACTCGGTTTATATCACAATACCTACATTTAGAGTCAGTCATTCATTCAACCTAAGGAGAAACTGTAGATCAGACTCGGTTTATATCACAATACCTACATTTAGAGTCAGTTATTCATTCAATCTAACAAGAAACTGTAGAACATAACACAATATTCCAACTCAAAGAGCTTTGCTCAAGACTAGTTGTACTTTTGACTACCACAAATGTTCTCATGATAGCTCAACTAAATATTTTGTTTAGTGTTAATAAAGGGGAAAAAATGGAAGTTTCTAAAACTGGAGTTGAAAAAAATGGTAGATTGTCAAAGTGTCACCATCCAATAAACAGCACAAAATCAAGATCCACTCTTACTTTAGCTCCGAAAAAAAAACTGTGACAAAATTTGCAAATCAAGCAAAGAAGCTGCTGGTGTTCCCAGAACAATGGACTGACCACCTCAGAGTCCAGACCTTAACATCACTGCATGTGTTTGATATTACTTGGATGGTGAGAAGCAGAAAACGCAACCAACTTCTAAGACTGAACTTATGTGAAAAATACCCCTGAAAACTGCAAGTAAGTCTGAAAGTAAGTCACCTATAAAGAATGGAAGCTGTAATGATGGTAAATTTTGATTTTGATTATGTGAAAGGCTATTAATTATCTCATGTGATCAAATTTGTGTTTTAACACAGGATACACACACCTAGCAATCAAGCTCCACTCTTGCTTCAGAGTTATAAAAAATCCACGGGTGTTTCTGTCCATCCTTCCACTGTGAGAAGACGACTAAAGCCTATGAGGCCTGTGGTACGTCTGTGTGGTGTTGCTTCTCTTCATTTGTTTAGATCCTGGAGTGTGTCTGTTCCTTGAGAAAGTTATTGTGACATGAGATAAGGACTTGCTTACGTCCATCTTCCAATTATCCTACCAGATATGGTGTCATGTCCTGCAGTGGAACTGGAACTATAAAACTAATTTATATATTACAATATAGAATACGCAGTGGCTCTAAAAAGTTTTGGAAACTTTAAACGCTTGTAAACTTTAGTAAAGTTCTTTAGGTCACTTCATTAACAGAGTGCTATCTGTTTCAGAGAAAAACAAGCTAATGCTGGACTGTGTGGAGAAAGCCTGGAGAAGAATTCCAGACTGCATTAAGAGTACTGTAAAGCACCGAGGTGGAAACATAAACAAACAAACTGCTCAAACCATAACCATATGAATCACACCAGCCAGTTTTTGAAAAAATATTTTGTCTTAGAATGATCTCTTTCAGGTAAAATGCCACTTGATTTAACATTTTGTCTCTTAACACAATACATGTAAGACCTTTTTAAGTCTAAATCTTTTTAAGTCTTTTTGGGGCCTTAATATTTCCTTAGAATATATTTGTACACTAAGGAATACACATTGTTGGTCTTTCTGTCTCAGTGAGGCCTGTAGTATTTTTGTGTAATAATTCTTAATAATTCATCAACATTGTGACATTGGAGGCTGCAAAAATAGTATCTTATATATATCTCATATTTCTCCTGTTAAGATTTTTGTAAGCTTATTTTAAGGTTATTTACCTTATATACAAACATTTTTTACCTGTTTTAAGCCATTGATAAGTAAAATTATCTCACTATAATATTATAATTTATTATAATAATTTTGCTTGTTTTGAGAGATGTGCTTGAAACAAGCTAAATTATCTGCCAGTATATAGTGCAATACGTTTATGGAAAAAATTACTTAAAATACGTAAAAAATGTCTAGAAATAAGATAAATAATCTTATGATAACTCCACAACCATCTCAAAATAATAAATATTAGATATATCGACTAGAATTGAGATATTATAGATAGATTTTTTGCAGTGTAGAAGGCTGTTGTGAAATAAGATAGGACTTATATCATCTCCAAACTATGCATGACCTACAGTTGTGGAACTGGGTATTGCCATCATTGTGGAACTGGGTGAAAGGTGACTTTGTTCTGAGACTTTATTATTTATGATATCCTTGGGAGTGACTGTGACAGACGTCATTGGGATGTCCATGAGCAGGGCAGGACTATGAACCAAATTCAGCCCTCGACTTTTATCTAGACCAGCCACAGTGACTCTCCCCCAAGCACGACCACTAAAAACCACCCCCAGACAAGCCTGCTGTCATAGTAACAGTGAGTGGAGGTATATTGTTTAACAACAAGAAACATGGTTTAGCTTTTTAAAATACATAAGTGTGAACATGTCAAAGATGCTGTAGCTTGACTGAGCTAATTGGAGTGAGTGCTGGTTAGCTAGCTAGTTTAATGAGCCAGAGTGTGATAGTGCATTAACATTAAGCTGGGGGCAGTCGTGGGCTGGGGGTTAGGGAACTAGCCTTGTGACCGGAAAGTCGCTGGGTCGATCCCCTGAGCTGATAGGACATGACTGAAGTGCCTTAAGCAAGGCACCTAACCCCCAACTGCTACCCAGGCGCTGTGGATAGGGCTGCCCACCGCTCCAGGCAAGTGTGCTCACTGCCACCTAGTGTGTGTGCGTTCACTAGTGTGTATGTGGGTGTTTCACTGCACAGATGGGTTAAATGCGGAAGTGAATTTCCCTGTTGTGGGATTAATAAAGAGTAACTTAACTTAACTTAGCCATATGGAACCTTAAAGTACAAGTAGACTGAATGAACTGGCTAACTTACTCCTGTTTCTAATTACGCCCCTCATTCACACTTTTTAGAGGTTTTCTCTCTGTCTTTCCCTAGCTAGCCTTCATAGTTTAACTTTCCCGGTTATCATTATGCTTTGTTCTGGGGTTGGCAGTATTTGCGCGATTGGTCAGTGGCCACACACTGAGAATGAAGTGGATCACTAACTGGTCTCAAGTATTTGCCTGGCACATGTCGTTTGTCTCAGGCGGTAACCATTCATTTTATATAGGACTACATTAGAAACGTTTTTGTTTTTCTCTTTCTCAGTGTCTAAGTGGCCCACACACAGGAATTCTCCTGATGGCCAGTCTGTCCCTGCGTATGAGAGATGTGGATGCAGTGTCAGCTTTACCTAATAAGCGACATAAGCAGCTGCTTGGGGCCCCCTAAGGACTTGTGGTGTTAACTTAAAATCATTTTGGCTTGTAGCTGGACAACAAGAAACAGCAAATCTGGGGTCTGTCTTACAGAGCAGGTTCAACGTAGACAGACTTTCTGACAGAGTTTCAGTTTCACAAAAAATCTAACAGCTGTGCTTAACTCCTTTAACAACAGCGGTTAAAGACTTTCACTGTTAATCCAGGTTTAGATACTCAGGTGGTAATTAATCCGCACATGAAAGTGTGATGTTTATGAGGAACATGTGTTTCGGTAACATGAGGAGGTGTCACCAAAGAAGGAAAAAGAAATGATAGTACATAAATATGTAGAAAGTTTATCTGTAATTTTATTTTGTGACTTATTAGAACCCCAAATGAGCATCTAGTCATCAACAATGGAGTAATTAGCCAGTTATAAATGTATGGAATTTATACAGTGGTGGTGGTCATAGTTATTAGTTAGTCTCTAATTTGACAGTACATCAGTGAGAAAGATGGCGGACCTCAAAAAATAATAGCAAGGAATCAATGGTTGTCAGCATAGTCTGTCTAATTTACATGTCATTTGCATAAAGGTTTAACTGCTTTGTCCACATCTGTACTTGGTCAGGAAAGCTCTCTCTCTCTCACTCTCTCTCTCTCTCTCTCTCTCTCTCTCTCTCTCTCTCTCAAACAAATTCTTGCTCACTTGGCTCTTTTAGCTAGTTCTAGTCTGCGGATTTCCTTCTGGTCCTAATTTGAATACCTTTGTCCTAGTTTAGACTTTACAAATGAAGGTTTGCTTAGGCAAATCTGTTGACTTGTTGAGATGTTTTTTATCATTGCTAGTCATCAATTTTGTTATTTGTTTTCATTTTTTTTGTTTCTATAAATCTGAAAAGCTCCTTTTTCTCTTAAATTTAACATCTTCCTGTTAAATTCTTATCTGTGGTGTTCAGTTTTTGGGGTATATCACATTACAGAAATCATTAATGGGCGTCACTTTTAGGCTAGTTCTGATAAATTACCCATTGGTGGTCCCAAACACATCCAATGTCCTTTACAAAGGCAGTTACTCAGTGAAATAATGGATGAGAGCCTAGTTTATTGTTTAAGTTATTATTACTCGTTTACTCTCTTAAAGAGAAATTCTGATTTTTCAAATTGTCAGTTGATGAGATGTAGTAGCTAGATGTGAAATGCATCATTATGGAGAAACCTACCTACTCAGATTTCTTTTCAGTGGTGGTGATGGGAACCCGGGGTCATTTTATTTACTATCCAAAACTAGCAGCAAACCTACACGTGCCTCCTGAGCTTTTATATGTAATTTTGATGGTAAAAAAGTGGTGAATCTAAAAAGATATATTTTTGACATAATTTATATATATATATATATGTGTGTATATATATATATATATATATATATATATATATATATATATATTGTTATACTCCTTGTTTCTACACTCTTCACAGAAGAACTTTATGGTTCTACAATTACAGACTGTAGTCCATCTGTTTCTCTGTATACCTTGTTAGCCCCCTTTTACTCTGTTCTTTAATGGTCAGGACCCTCACAGAGCAGGTATTATTTGGGTGGTGGATCATTCACAGCACTGCTGAAGTTTTCAAACACCTCAGTGTCACTGCTGGACTCAGAATAGTCCACCAACCAAAAAACCAAACACAGCAGACAGCGTCCTGTGTGCAGCATCCTGTGTGCAGCATCCTGTGACCACTGATGAAGAACTACAGGATGACCAACACAAAATGTGCAGCAGCAGGTGAGCTATCATCATCTGACTTTACATCAAGGTCGACCAACAAGTTAGGAGTTTCTAATAGAGTGGACAGTGAGGGACACAGTGTTTAAAAACTCCTCCAGCACTGCTGTGTCTGATCCACTCGTATCAGCACAACACACATTAACATGCCACCACATCAGCGTCACTGTAGTACTGAGAATGATCCACCACCCACATATAGATAGATAGATAGATAGATAGATCTTAAAACTTTCTTAAAACGTATAATTCATAACTTCATAACCATTCAACTTCCTGTGAGGGTGCTATTACAGGGTCAAAGTCACACCAAACCATTTCATCATGCAGACATTTTGAAAAATCAATGGAATTCCACTTTAAAGAATTCAAATTGTATCCATTTAAGAGTTTTATTTCATTTCAATTTCATTTTTTCAAAATTTCTGCATGATTCATTGATTCAGAAAGTCAGAGTGGTTCAGAGTCAGGCAGACAATTTATAACCTTTTCATATGATAATGTAAGGAAGATTGTAGAGGTTGATGGTTCCTTTCACCACCACTGTGAATAATTCTTGGTAAATTTCTCTAAAACAGAGCAATTGTTTTGCGTCTGACACAATGGATGAAAGTGGATGTTGTTTCCAATTGCACCTCCCAGGTTGAGTGAGTTATAAATTAATCACTGGTGCTAGCAGTAAAGCGTTGCTTAATGTGCCAGCTTTTTCATGATTAATACATTTATGTTGCCATGCCACAGCTGTTTCAGTTATTAGAAGTGAGACCTGCACTTCCAGGTTAGTGATCTCCATACCAGAAACATGAAACGTAATGTCCTTTTCATAGAAACTCGTGCATGAATCGACAATTGTGATACTGCTCACATCAAACAGCTACAGTGCCGCTCCCTTCCTCCAGATCAGTTATCCAGGGAGTGGATAAGGGTGCAGTCAGAGAACTTGGCTAAGGCTCAAAAAGCACGTAATCCCATTTGAATGAACTTACGTCCTCAGCTGCTTTCCTAGGAAGTTCAGAAGGAAGGACGTAGTCCGGTAAATTGAGCTAAAAAAAACCTCATAACACTGTGTAAGGATTGTTATCATATACACTCAACATCTTCACAGACGGACAGACTCTCAAATCACGTTCCTTACATACCATCATATGTATCACATTTTACATTCAAAAATGTCAAAAAACACTGAAATTAATGGCTCAGACTTTTTAGCCCACAAACGTCAGTGTACTATTGCAAGCCATCAGCACCAAAGACTCAAAAAGAAATGTCCATGTTCACATTTCTACGTAAGTAGACACTTTGAGAATTTCCCCGTTGTGGGACTAATAAAGGATTATCTTATCTTATCTTATCTTATCTTATCTATGCATGTTGTCACAAGCAAGTTGTGTGGTCAGCTAGCGCAGGTACAAGGACAGGCATGGATGACATGGACCATTCTACTGTATTAGTTCAAACTACATCCTACAGTAAAAAAAAAATAAATAAATAAAACAATTGAGTACACTTTTTATATTTCCATTGTTTATGTTATGGTCTATTTAAACCCAAGGCATTATTGAAATAGTAAAGAAGTCAAAATATTTAAAATAATTATTTATAGGGTACTTTCTAATCTGAGGTGGCTGTCCCAAACCTTACCTCTAAAATTAAAAAAGTTATTTAAAAATTGCTGTCCCATGTTTTCATGTCAGTAACAAAACGCAGAGTTTTAGTCTATAAATGGAGCCTTATACTAGCCATACCCCCATATTTCAGAGCAGGAAGTGAGACTGCATCCCTCATGGTGAGCTGTTCGATCCTAAAATGTGTTTTCAACTCTGAACTAATTTAGTAAACATGTGTATATAGAGGAAGTGCAGGTTTTAAATTCATCACACATAATTACGAATGCTCTGTTAGAGACATATGAATAATGCAAATAAAGAAATTCATACGAAGTTTGAAGCTGTAATCCATTACACTAATTTGCTACAGGACAAAAGTAATTAATGTAACTTGCTACTTTGTACTGCATAACCCCCAGCACTTGTGGTGACAACAGTGTTTGCCTTTAGCCCTTTTAATTGCTTCACTTTGTTCATGTTTATGTGGTAGGATTTTTTATTTCTCCGCTGCTTGACTTCCATCCATCTTTCACAAAACTGGCTGTCAGTCATAACTATTATGTGCACACACACAGGTATATAAGCCTTGGTTGACACAGAAAGTTGTTAACCACCATCCTAAAATGAAAATGCCACAATGAAACTTTTCACCGAAACATTTTTCTTTTCTTCAAGCAATATGATAGAATATTGACATGATATGATAGAATATTGATATAATATGATAAAATCCCGTACAAAATACACTTGGACAGGATATGGCTTCTGTTTACATGAGCGCTCTCAGTAATTTCTCAGGAATCATACTACACTATATGGCCAAAAGTATGTGGAGGCCTGGCCATCACACCTGTATGAGCACTAATATGGAGACACCAATATTATTTATCATTTAATTTTCAATAAAAATCTTAGTCTACTTTCTAAAAAACAGAAAAAATAATTAACTCCCAATGACTGCTGGAGTTCAGTTAGATGTTGATTAGTTTCAAGGAATAGGCACACAGGCAAAATGCACGCAAATACATCCACCAGTTATCAACTAACAAGTAAATAAAGAATTACATGAAAACTGCCAAAACAAAACCTGAGCCAAACTAACACAACAAGCAGCAGGTGTTAGGGATTACGAAGGGGTGAGCAGGAATGTTCCAAGGAGATACAGCATGATTAGATCTACCCATTTGTTTGTCTTTACAAAAAATAAATAAATTAAGAAAACCTGAAAAATCAGCTTGTCAATGTGAGTCGGCTCACGTTTCTCTACAGGAGCTGGCTCAAAGAGCCAACACGTCCACAAATCTGTTTCACGGACATTTCTACACGCTTTGGCTACGACGGCTTCCCACAGAGCGCTGACTCACTGAGGCGGGCGTGTTGCCTATTTCCTCGTAGCAGTGACAACATTTCCTGGCTTTCTAAAGAGCTTGCAGACTGTAAACTGCTTCCGTAGAACCACTGGGACCGTATAAGCTGACAGGGTAGAGAAACCTCAGGACTTAAAACTTCCTATTTGGATTTTTGGCTTTACCTAGCTTAGGTGAGTGAGACGGCGCTACGTGAGCGAGAAGGTGACCCAACCAGAATCTCGCCGCTTTGGCCAGTAACTTAGCTAGCGTTAGCTAGCCACGTTAGCTAGTGAGGCTCTTGAAGTTTGTTTGTCCAGAACAGCTCCTAAATAATTATACAGCAGAACAAACTTCAGTGTATTGTCCAGTTTATGCGAATGTAGATAAACGTAGGTAAAGTATTTAGATGTAATGCTTTTTAACCCATATGGTGCTAGCGCGGTCAAGGTGAGCTAACGTTAGCCAGGTAGGCGTTGCCGTGGTTTATTAATGGAAATGTGTTGTTGAGCTTTAACTAGTTCGTTGGTTTGCTAGCGTTAGCTATATTTTTCTTTTCTATTAGAGAGTTGGAGAGTTAAAACTGTTATATCATAACCACAAGAGTTGTTTCCACCCATAATAGCCGTACTAGCTAGGTAACCTAACGCTTTAAAATTCATTTTAATTGTTGAGTTTTTGAGTGTTAGCTAGACGTCCATGTCAGAGAAGCCAGTTATGGCTAACTCAAATATCGTTAGCTCCCCAAACAACTCGCTGCTTTGTTCGTTTTCCTAGGAGACCAGACAACATCACTGACCCTGTTGCTGCGTCATTGAGCTTGAAAAGTTGGGAGAGTAAATTACACAATGACCGCGAAGGCAGCCTGTCGCAGTCTGATCATCTTTCTGATGTGTCTCCTCAGTGTTGTAAAGATCAGAGGTGAGTTCTTTTTAATCCACAGTTTATCATTTTGATGAAGTCGTTGTCTAGTAAGTAGTAACAACCACAGACGTTTTTATCTTGTTTTGAAGCGTTGTCTTGAGTTGTGCCCGTTTTCAAGGAGAGGGCTCCAATCACCATGTTTACACCACAAACAAATGTTAAAATGCATTTGGAGGTTATGACTAGTACAATGCGTCCATTCCTGTTTTTTTCCATTAGCCTATACCTTTCTATAAACTTCTGGCTTAGGCTTTCATTGTGGTCTTTGAGAGGATTATGTCTAATTTAAGGCCTGTTTAGGTAGACCAAGCAGGGCATGGGCTATGTGGCCTACATTGCATGCCCAGTAGTCAAGATACAGTGACCGCTGAATGTGTTGGGCCACTGAGGCTAACCTAGATAACCTTTAAGTTAATTAAAGGACTAAGCTGTTACTCTTATGTTTTCCAGGATGGCTATTCTAAATATATTGTTTCTTTTACTTATTAAATTTAGGCTTCTTTTTGAACGATGTGGTGAATTGGGATTTTTCATAACAATGTTGTAATTAGGATTTTAAACTGTAATTATTTTGCATAAATTAAGGTCCAGGCCTTTTTTTGGCCAAGATGACCACCACACCCACTTTTTTTGGCCTAAAGGGAAATTCCACATCTTTTTAAAAATTCTGTATAATTTAATCATTACTATGTAAACGAAGTCATTTAGAGAGTTCTGATAAAAAGAGCTCTGTTCTAGAGAAACATAGGTTACATAGGCAAATTTGTTCGCAGCCTTGGCGATAGGAAGCAGACATTTGAAGCTTTGAAAGCTGGTGAAAGCTCCCTCACAGAACGTTACTACACAAAATATTTGTGAAGTTTGTTTTCTGATGTCTGACACACTGTTGTATTCCTGTTTTATGATAGTTTTTTTTTTATTGTTTTAAATGCCTTCCCCAGTGAAAACTCTCCCCCTGGTTGCTTCTGATTGGTCTGACTCAGTGGTCACCAACCGTGGTCCTGGAGGTCTGTCTTTCTGTGGACTGTAGTTTAAACCACAATCTAACACACTTGTCCTAAATGATTAATGTCCTTACAGGTCCTTGATTGGCTGGTTAAGATGCATTAGTATAGGTATGGGGAGGATGCAGCATGTTGTTAGTTGGAATTCCACATGAAAGTAGATCTCCAGGAGGAGGGTTGGTGACTACTGGTCTGACTCATTTATAGGCAGTTGGCAAGCTCTGTTACCAGGTTAAATTTTCCCACTTTAAACGTGTAGGCTGTAATTTAAATTGCAGCTCTTGTGATTTGACAGATGCACTCTTTTAAATTACAAACTCGACATAAACGTGATCAGTCTTTTAGCCCTATAAGGCAGCTCTCAGGTCTGTGCTTGTCTGTACAGAAAAGAAGAATGTGTATAGAATAAGAATTTCTGATATTTCAAAATTGCAAAGCATCTGAGAGGGAACGCTTTTGGTCTTTTAATCTTAAGTGCAAACTAGATATAAAGCAAGAATAGTGATTTTTCCCACTACTTCTGCCATCCCCCATTTTACTGGGGACTGATTCAGGTAAGCTGGAGTGGTGAATAGTTTTGCATACTTTTCTTCATAAGAATTGTTATGTGGCTACAAGCCAAACACATTACTGGCATATCTCTGTGCTCTTTGCTCATTACGACATATGCAAATTCAGCTCTCTCCAGTAGCAAGTCTTCAGGCTAGTCAGAACACTGACAAGCCTTGGTGGTCACTTGGCATAGTGTGTTGTTATGTAGAAGTCAACACATGGGTGCATTTTTCTTTGCATCCAGTGATGGTTTGCACAAAAACACAAGGACCTATTAAAGGTGCAGTATACGATTCTGGAGGACAGTTGTTGATCTTTAACCTCAACAACAAAACATACACCCCTCCCTTCAGTGCTCCTCCAGAAGCTCCACCCCCAAATTCATGGACACACATTGCCAAGGCAAAAGTCACTGGGCTAGCAAACTTGTTTTATGGCCAAGAAAACCTGGAAAAAAAAAACCCTTCGCAAATGTTGTACGAAGAAATACCATGATAGAATGAGCAAACAACAACACGGCAAGTAATGTAACTAGCATTAACCAGAATGTAGCGATAGTTTGCTAACCCACAGTTACTGTCACAAACATTAAATATACTGACCTATTGGTTATGGTAATGTAGTCCACCTATCAAGCAGGAGCAACCTCCTCATTCCCTTTCATGCCTTTCAACTCTCTATGAAGCTGAAGTCAGCTTCTTTTTTGCATTCCACCTTAAATGGTGCAGCAGTTAGGCTATATTCAGGTGCCTCATCTTCTTGTTTGAATTATCCTGTTCCGCCTTAAATGGTAGAGCGGTTACATTCAGGCACTTAAGGCTCCAGAATGGAACTGCTGCATGATTAAGGAAGGAATGAGAAAATGCGATTAGGAAGCTAACTTCAGCCATGTGAACTTTTGGAGGTCACTCTCCGCTGCTGAAACGCCTCGCTGTCAGTGCTCTGAGGTCTCTCCACCGATGATTTTGTCCTCTTTGGCTGTTTCATCTCTCCATCTTGATACTGAGTGGAACAAACAGCACCTCCCCTTCCTCCTGTCCTGTGCACGAGCACGAAATCCCCTGTTGCTGTTTGGCTGGAATAGTGTTATGTTTGTTGTCCTAAACCACTTTGTTTGTGCACACAGAATGGAGAGCTGCCAAACCATGAAGAGATGAATTGCATTTGACAGTGTATTGGATTGAAATCGTTTACTGTGCCTTTAAGTTTGGGCAATAATGTAAATTTAGATGAGCGATTATCGTCTGTTAACGTGATAAACAGTCTAATCCTGATCCAAATTAAGTTACAAAGTACCACATGTGAGCGTTACAGAACCTTACCCTGTAGCTTGCATGTTGTTACCATATAATTACTATCTGGGCTTGTTTTATAATAACTTAATAATTTATAATGTGCCAGTTTGGTTGCATCTCTCAAGGGTTAAAGGTCCATCAAATCATGGTCTAACTGGCAAAATCACCTCGTACTGGAGTTTATCTGTTTCTCTCTGTTTAGTTTGTTGGTGATGTTCTGTTTGTGTAGCCTGTGTAGTCTTCTCTGTTGTGTAAATGTTTTGAACTAACCATAGATAAGAATGCTTGTACAAAGGGAATTGTTCAATTAAAGTGAAGCAATATAAAACAGAAACACATGGCATGTGCAAGAGAACAAAAGCAAATCAGCACTTATTTAATTTATCCTGATATTTGATTTCATAAATTTTTGACTTTCGATCTTGTTATCAGCATTGCTGCTTCAAGACCAGAGAGCCCAGTAATTTTATACTGGATGACCCGTAATTTATGTCTGTGCTACATTCAACTCTAGTCTTTTATTTATTTATTTACTTACTTTTTGTCTTGTCAGCTCAGTGTGAGAAACCCAGTACACTGGAAAACAGAGTTTTGACTCCTGAATCAATCAAACCGACTTACCCAGATGGAGACACTGCAACGTTCCAGTGTTCAGTTGGTTATAAGCCTGCAGATCCAAAAGCTTCCAAAACTATTATTTGCTCTGGAAACAAGTGGGACTACAATACGCTGAAACTTCAGTGCACAAGTAATTCTTTTGCTCTTTCCATTACGCATAGATTTCCATTTTGTCTGTCAGAATGTGTTCTAGGATAAATGCAGGATCTGATATTGTAATATTTTCTATGTTTTAGAAAAAAGTTGTAGACCTCTTCCAGACTTTGCCAATGGGAGATATACTTATTCTCCAGAAGGAGATGAAGGAGTTTTATTTGGTGCGACAGCCACAGCACAGTGTAATGAAGGGTGAGTGAAATGTGGTTTTGATGTGTTTGTGTTTTGAGGTATTTCTGGTCAGTCCTTTTGTTGACTAGTAATAAATGTAGTTGTGTTTATATACTCATACAGTTCCTCTCTGCTTTGCAGCTATATGCTTCTTCGATACACAGCTAGACGTTGTCTAGATGCTGGTTGGGATGGGAGAGAGCCTGTCTGTGAAGGTTTGTCATTTCCTAAATGTAGAAGTTCACAATGAATTATTATTTAACAAAATAGTTTGAAACAACATTTTATCTGAACTTTTTTCACCTTTAGTGATCAAGTGTCCTTCACCTCCTGAGATAACGAATGGACAGCCTGAGGAGCCACTAGAAGAATATGATTATGGACAGGCGGTCACATACGTTTGTAATGCAGGTTATACTCTTTTTGGAGCATCAACAGTATCGTGCTCTAACAGTGGAACCTTTGAGCCTTCTCCTCCTGAATGTATAAGTAAGTAGTGCTGGATTAAATTAAAATTAAATGCCTTATTTAATTTTGTGCATTAAAGGGGAATTTCACTGCATAATTTGATCGTTTAGATGTCAACAAAGAGTGGTTTGATGAAACAAGTGAATCTACACTTGTCTTCTGTTAATAATGGTAATATAGCAGGTAATCTGAAAAAAAAATTTTTTTTGGAGGGAGAATTTTGCCTTACAATACCCTTCATGTACCTCTCCTCAATTAATTCATTTTAATGCATGTTGGGTAGGGGTGTGGGAAAAACTCGATTCTTAGATGCATCGCGATGCGGGCGTGAACGATTCTGAATCGATTCATTCAATGTCAAAAATCGATTTTCTAAATATTTAATTTATAATGTAATGTTGACGGAACGCAAAAGGCTGAACTGGAAGTGGGTAAGTGCAGCGCCCGGACAGTCTGTGGTGGCACATAACAAAAACACTACTGGAGGAGCGAGAAATCCGACCGGCTCCCTCTGCATTAAAAGCCAGGTTGGGTCAGGAGTCACAACACAAATGATAAGAAGAGCCATTTTGCCTTTCAACGAAGTCAAACCACCTTGGGAGCCACAACATTTAATTTCCAGTATGTCTCAGTATGGGATAATGTCCTAGTATGGGATAATGTCCTAGTATGGGCTAAAAATATAAACGAGAGCGCAGATTTACTTCGCTCTGCTTTAAGCTTTAGCTTTAGCCGCTTTCCTCCCATCTCTGCCAGAAAACTTTTCTTCAAAACTAGAAGAGTTTCTTGTAAAATGTCTCAGCATCCGGCTGTTTTACGAGGCTGAAGTCGCTTCTCATTCGCCAGTTTCTCGTTCTAATTTTCCCGTTCCACCTTAAATTCTGCCTTAGGCGCCGAATGTAACTGCTGCACCATTTAAGGTGGAACGGGAAAATACGAAAGAGAAGCAAGTTCATTTATGCAACTTTTTAGAGAAAGACAGTCTCTCATTGCAGATTTAACCAACCGCGCTGCTTATAAATGCGAATAAGTCCTCCAAATGTTCATCTTAATCTGTTTTTTCGTTCGCTACTGGCGAGGCCAGACTTCGGGGCTATGTGACCTGCTGTCTGTTCTCAGTCGTTGAGAACCAGGGCTTTCGCGCTATGCTGCACACTTTGGAGCCGAGATTCAGCGTCCAGTCTCGAAAATACCCCCCCCCCCACACTCTCTACAACGAGACCAAAAGGGTGGCTGTAATGTACTGCGTGGACACCCATTGCCACTGGATCTTATTTCAGGGCAACAGCGCATTTTATCGCAGATGAGTGGCAGCAGCGTCTCTGAATGAGAGCCTTCTAGTTCACTTGCCACATCACTTCCATTTGATTTATTAATAAAAGATATTTTAGATAATTAAAGCAAAGTATTTATAATGATCCGTAATGCATTTACATTATGGATCATTACAAATACATTGCTTTAAAACTACCAAGTCCTCAGACAGTGGGAAGATAGAAATCATGTATAGAGAAAAAAGATGCATCGAGATGCATCTATAATCGTTTTATAATCGCATCATAGCCCTCTGAATCGTAATTGAATCAAATCGTGAGGTGCCTAAAGATTCCCACCCCTAATGTTGGGCCAAAACCATATCTCAAAACTTTGCTGCTCAAACGTAGTCTTGTGACACTCTCTGAAAACAATGTATGTCTTGTTTATTTCTTACTTTCCAAGATAATTTTTTTGGAGATGGACCAATCAGTGTTTTTGGGGCCAATACCGATCACGGTTCGCCTTTCAGCACTATCGGGCGATAGCCGATACCGATCGAGGGCGGGACTGGATGCCACATTTAACTAGCCCAATCAAAGACACAAAACATGGTTTAAATTGGTGTATTTATTACCTAACAACGTTGCAGTGAACTCGTGTGAAATAGTCTCACATCTTTAACAAAAATAGCAAAAAAAATTTAATGAAAATGGTCAATATGCCGCAGTCATAATTTGTTATAGTTATATTATTATTTTCATACTGAAATAGCAGTAAATTAAACAAAAATAAACAGTCAGTATACTGCAATCATGAAACATTATAGGCCTTGAATTATTTTCAGAATTAAGTGGAAAAGCAGAAAATTAAAATTGTCCATACTGCAAGCACACAGTTCTTATAGGCCTTGAATTTTCAGAAAAAAAATTGCAGCAAGATCAAATAAGGAAATTGAAATTAAACAACTGAGCCTGTTTTAATGGGGGGGGGGCACATGTCTACCCAACTGACTTACTGTTTCTTAATGTTGAGCATTGATGGCAGTTCATCATGAAGAGTAGCATTTCTTCTTTCTGGCACGACAGTCTGTTCCTCTTTTCAGTCAGTATATTTGAAGCAGTGCTAAACAGTCTTTTGCTGTCCACGCTTGTGCAAGGCGCAGATAGGTAGACTCGAGCATCTTCGGCAAAAGCGGCAAAGCAGGCCTTATTGCTTTGCCAGTAATTCTGTGCTTGTGCACTCCTTGGGATGTTGGTCTCTGAAAGGTAGCTGTGCACTTGAAATGTGATCGGACTGTTGCTCTCCTGTTCCTCAGTGTTTTACTCCAGTATTTCACTGTACATGGTAGACAAGGAATCTACTTGTGATACTTTTTCTTATGGCTCGTCTGTGTTGCTGAATTGACTTGATCCAGGCCTTTCTTCATCAGAACGTTACTCCTGTCTTGTTTGAGCGCTCAACACATCCATGAACTGCTCATAGAGATGAAATGATATTAAAATTTCATATCACAATTATCATGACTAAAATTATCATGATTATCGATATTATCGCGATATTGTTCAAAAGCGTTGAAAAGTAAAATAAATAAATAAATACTGATACACAAACTGATTCGTTTCACCAATTTTTATATTAACACATAGATTTGGCAGCAATATGCACTTTTTGTTTGCATAAACATTAAAAAATATAGTCAATACATTTGTAGTATTACATTTGTATTACTTAGAATACTCTGTAAAGAAAATAGAAAATGTATTATTATTACTGTTATTACTATAATTATTATTACTGTTGTACATTTTTATTATTATTATTACTGCTGTGATTATTATTATTACTATTGTTGTTGTTGTTATTGTTATTATTGTTATTATTATTATTATTATTATTATTAATTACAATAATTAGGGATTTCCCTGCATAGAGAATTAAATCTCAACCAACTCTGAGGTGGGTCTTAATGGAAAATTACTACTTCTAAGAAGTGTTGCACTCAGGGGATTTCTGTCCGAACTGCATTTGCAGCATTATTGTGCCGATGTGGCGCTGAACCCCTAATCAATACAGTGCACCAGGAAAAACAGCCAAAATCACAGAGAAATTGCGTGACCGCGCTGTGAGCTGCAGACAGTGTAGAACTCACACAGTGTGTCTCCACCTGTGGAGCTGCTTCTCTAAAAGCATTTTAAAACTAAAACATAACTTAAAATTAACATGCATCTGAGCTGCGGCAGAAACACTCGTGAAGTTTAATCTCTGAAACTCTGCTTTTCCTAAAATCAGCACACGGCGTTTACTCACGCAAGGTCCCGTCTCAAAGCACACTATCTTCCCTATGTAGTGCACTTCATGGATCATGAAATAGCAAATCCTTCACCCAAAGAGTGCAGGAAATGTTCACAATAACAATATATTAACAACAGGTTACAAATTCCCTATTTAAAACTCTGCTTGTTAATGATGATTGTGTTTGTTTGAAAAGTAGCGCACTATGTAGGGGACACTGAGTGATTTGAGACAGTGTTATTCTCTTCTCAGACAGTAAACACTGCAAGCGAGACGAGAAAGGGGAGCTGTGCAGATTGAACTTCTGCAGCTTCTTGTTCCAGAGCTTGTGTGACTTAACTCAGAGCTCATTTTGGAGACTCTGCTCCACAGAAATATATGTTAAAAGCTTTAGTTTCGATTCACAGCTGATTCACCGATTGTTTTGAAGCTAAAAGCTTCATTTTATATTATTAACGAACCATAAGCATAAGTTAAACCACACCGACCATGACATTTCTTCCCCACGGACTTCTACGTTAAAGTTAACCTTGAATTCTCTAAAAAGTAGCGGGTGGTGGTTGCGAAGATGACTCATAAGGTTTGATGTGTTGCCCCCTTTCGCCGCTATTTTCTTTCGGCCTGTTCTGCAGACAGGGTGGTCATCTGCAGACAGGGTGGTCATCTTCAATTAACTTTCCTTCTGCATCCTTATAAAACCCAAAATATGACCAAACGTCAGACTTGGTCTTCTTAGAAGGCTGAAATATCTCTGAATCTGTGTCACTACATTCCGCCATGTTCTCCCTTCTCTCCCTCTCACTCTCTGGGAGAGTGGCACCACCATGTTTCAGTGTACGTTTCCAATGATTGGCAGTAAAGGTGGCCAACAAATCATATTTAACTCCATAAGCACCTAACACACATTTTTGTTCCAGTGGACTTTGTAGCCTGTAATAGGTGCTGTTCCATCTTGTTGGAACCTCTTGTTGAAACCTTGTGTCAAGTTGTCTCAGCTGTGGTTGAATACTCTGTTTGAAGTGGCTAAAAGTCCATCTTGCATTTGCTACAATATCACTGATGCTGCATTGTGACAACACCCCTTCATTTACTACTAGCTGAAATGAATGCACCATGCATGGCAAACTTGGTAATGCAGCATCTTGCAAGGCTTTTGTGTTGTTTTGTGCTTTGTCTCTCAAGGTGACTTCTGCTATGCTTTTTGGAATCGTTCACATTTGAAACATGGCAAACTCCCCCAGAGCAGTAGATATGTAGGAGCTTGTGAATTCTCATGCAAGCAGAACTGCACTGTGTAGGGCAACATCTAAAAAGTATTTCCTACTAAGAATGGCATTCCATGGCTAGGTGAGAAATTAAGTGGCAGAATCCCACAGCCAAAAAGGGCTAGTTATCTAGCACTATAAATTCCATCACTTTGGATGTGATGCCATAAGCTTTCTGACTGTTGCTGCTGTATTTTTGGTATTGGTCAAATATGGTCTGCAGTTTGCTGGCTTATTTTTGTTGTGTTAATCGTCTTTGCTAGTTCTGCTGTCTTCTAATACTGTGTTAGCGGTGTTAAAAGTTTTTACTTTGCTTTCCCCATGAAGCATGTTAGTTTCACAAATTTTACAGTGACAAAAAAAAACTACTTGGTATGACAAAAAAAAACTGCCAGACTGATGACGTTTTCTATCAGCATGCGCAGTGAAATCCAATACCGGGTCTCTGCAGCCCTGCGTGAGACCTGCAATTTTAGTTCCGTAGTCGAATCTAGCATTCGAAAGAAAAACTGCAGGGTTTTGAGACCAAGTGGGCCTTACGCAGGGACGCAGCAGTCCTTAACTCTCAAAATATGGCTCATATGTTTTATCTCACTAATCCTGGCCGGGTGTTCAAGAAAGCACAGTTGGCCTCGCTCCCTCTGGGTGGGTAGGATGCCCCCCCCACAGCGTAGGGACAAACCTATATTTAAATTTACACAGAATCAAAATCTGGCTGCAAGAAAGTGGAAAAAAATATTCGCTATTTACATGAATACATGTTGCTAATTATCCGTAGGGCTTCTTGGATGTTCAGTACAAATTTAATCCCAACCCAGCAAAGAAAATAAAAAGCAATTGGTGAGTCTTAGAGTGCACATACAAAGAATCATAAAAATGATGAAAAGGGCCAAACTTCAAAAATCAAAAACTAAAAAGTATGTTTTCACATGATTTAAGAAAATCCATGACATGAACTGGGAGGGTTAGGTGAGGTGGTATGTTATGACCTGATGTTTCAGGCACCAGACAGAGTATTTCATGGAATTGGAGCAAATGGTGCCACATATGACAGCAACATGGTGCTTGTTTCCCTGCTGAGTTTCTAACAAGCACTCACATGTGCTTTTTAGCCATTACATTGTGAAACCAACCAAACCAAACTCTGGAGTCATTTATTTCACACCAAACCACTCTGAATTACTTTGTTTACATCTCAAAGATTTAATTATGTAGATTTTTTCCCACTTTAATGTGTAGAATTGGGCTTTTCATAAATTATGGTTGTGAGTCTCATGGCTTGAGTCCAGCTCAGTTTGTTTGTTAATTTCTTTCTTTCTTTCTTTCTTTCTTTCTTATTTATTTTTTTCCAGATTAGTGAATTCCCTACTCTAATACACTTTCTAAACCTGGCAGTTGAATGAGTTGAAAAAGCTCTGTTTGAGAAAGGAAATCACCAAACTGTGCATGATTCTAGGAGTTTAAACCCAGACATGAATGTTTCTAATTTTTGTTAATGGATTTTCACTACACCTTAATTATGTTAATTGTATTGAAATAAATGATTGAACATTCCATTTTGTCACTACCAAAACAAGCACTAGCGAAATTTTAACCAAATGTTGTGATAGTGACCGTTACAGCGATGAAAATCTTAGCTAATTTTGAGCATAACTCAAAAGGGCTAAGCCCATACATGACTAGCAAACACAGTTTTGATCAGTTGTACACACATGCTCATAAGTAAGTTTACTTAATTCTAAAAAAATGTTTTGTTAGTGACCATTCTTAATGTTCCACACTGATTTTCAGACTTTGGGACACAATTACTTAAAAACAATAGAATCTAACTGTTCACTATCTGGTGATGAGGAACAGGGTTGCAGTCTTACTTCCTGCTCAAAAATGCAAAGGGTTTAGCCAAAATAAGACTCCACCTATGCACTAAAACTCTTTGTTTCGGTTGTGACATGAAAACACGAAATAACTCATGTTACATTAAATCTTCAATTTTAAAGAATTTAAAAAGATTAAAAAAAAAACATTTGAAAAAAAAAAAATCCATAAAGTACGATTTTTACAAGTTGAAATATAGAGGCTAGGGTTTGGGGCAGACACCTCCCAATCGAAATTACCCTACAAATTATGATTTTGTGTATATATTTAACTTATTACTGTATATTACTGTCTTGGGTTTAAATCATAGCATTATCCTTGTAAATGTGTGTGTGTGTGTGTGTGTGTGTATGTTTATGAATATATGTTCATGAATTTTTGTTCTTAGTTGTAACAGTGGATCTGTTTTGAATTTTAGAATGAGGCATATTCGTAATTTTCTTCATTTTTATGTTCATTTTCTTCATTTTTATGTTCATTGTTTTTTTTTATCCAGAGGTGTCCTGTGATTCACCCTCCGTTCCAAATGGCAAAAGAATGAGAGGAATTCCACCCTTTGGATATAGAAGCACTGTAGAGTTTGCTTGTGATTCTGGCTTTAAGATGGTGGGATCTGGTTCCCTGGTGTGTGACAGAAATGGATGGAATCCACCTCCTCCAACCTGCAGTGAAGAGAGTGAGTAATATTTTTCAGTGTGTGATCTGGTGTTTTGTGAAAAGTTTCCCCCTAATAGTTTTCTTCTTGACCTGTTTCCCCTAAACTTCAAGCAGGCATTTTAGCAAGTATTTTTAGTGCTGTCTTCCATGAGGACGTGACTGAATAGCTAAACAGTGATAGTATATTTGCTCCCCCTCTGTTCTAACCACAGCACACTCAGATACTGTCACCCAATCTTTTAGCATGTAATCACTGTAACTGCGGCTCTTGCACATTGCTTTGCCTAATATATCTGATTAACTCTGTGTAGGCCAGCATCTCCACTACTTAATTTGGTAGTGAAACTAGGAAGTCAGAGAGCTTCTTACTATAAACTGCAACCTATTAAGTGTAGTGTTCTCAAAATTGTAACTATATTTTTATGAACAGTTTCAGTAGATTATGAAATGCGTGAAAGCCAGTTATGATGAATGAGCGGTTTCCCCTGTATAGCACAGAACTATGGAAGCCTGTTTCTGCCACTGAAACAACTATATAGTCTTTTAGTAACTCATAATGATGAGTTTCCCATTACTGTTACGAGATGCTAAGTCCCATGACATAGCATCTCACAACTGACTTGCTATTTCATCATAATGAGATAATATCTCATAATTATGATTCCTTGTCTCCTAATAATGATACTATGACTTACGATCTCAAAGCTATGACTTGCTGTGTCATGATAATGAGATCCTGTCTCAAAATTACTACTTTGTATCTTAGTGTTTAGAACCTGGTAATTATGAGATACTAAGCCATATGAGATACTCCCATGGCATATCATTGGGGATCTTAAGTCATAAAATTTTCTCATTATTATGAGATACTAAGTAATTAAGTAACAATTATGAGAAACCTTTATTGTAAAGTACTAAATGGCAGAAATGGCCCACTTTTTGAGGGAATGGAGATATATTTCGGTTAGAGCCTTTGTTTCTTTACACTCAGTGTGATGTAGTTGTCTCACCAACAATAGAGGAGTAGTGCATAACTAAGGATAAGTTCCCATAACAAGCCTTATTGCTGATTCACCACCTCCCCAGGTCTCATTGGTGTGAATACACATTTGCTTTTAAAGCAACTACATGTGCACATTTTATAAAGTTAGCACTGCTGGCAGCAGCTGGAATTAAATCATGGCCACTGGAGCCACGGTGGCGAGCAGGCATTTGCCCAACTACTTTTTGAGTTCATGTCGCAACATACAAACCTCCGCTTTCACTAAACTGCTTGAAGCGCTGATCAGCATGAACAAACAGCATGATCAGCATAAACGAACTTCTGATTAATAAACAAACACCCACATGTGTAATTTAGTCCACTTTAGCCCTTGTAGTGCGCCATCCGAACCAAAGGAAAGAGATATGATATCACACTTTGGTGGGTCTTGTAAAAAATGAACTGGGTATGAAAACAGTCTGATGTTCTCCAGAGATGTTAGCTAACAAATATTGCTATTTGGAGCTGCACCTACTGTAGTAGCATCAAAACAAACACTGGCACTGTTCATGATCAGGTTCAGAGGTGGGTAGAATAGCCTTCATCAATACTCAAGTAAATGTATTGATACTTGCATAAAATCATTATGCAAGTAAAAGTACCTTCCCCAAAACTACTTGAGTAGAAATACAAAAGAAGCAGGTCGAAAATCTACTTAAGTATTGAGTACTGCAGTGAAACTTCTCACTACATCCAGCATTTATCAGCATAGAAATGAAGATTGTGCTGCTCTATTCTTCTCTTTTTGGGATTATTTTGGTCTAAAATACAAAGCTCTGAAGTCAGATCACAAACCAGTCACAAAGCAGTATTAATATTGCCACCATCAAAACATACTGAAATTAAACACAAAAAATGGAATTAGCCTATTTTTACAAGTTAAAATTTAGAGGTTAGGGTTTGGGGCATACACTTCCCAATAGAAATTACCCTACAAATTATGATTTTGTGTATATATTTAGCTTGTTACTGTTTCAGCTAATGTCTTGGGTTTAAATCATAACATTATCCTTGTAAATGTCTATGGTCTGAATACTTATTTTTTTACATGTTTTTTTTAATGTTGGGCTGCTGTTTGAGCTAATTAGGTAGAATGATCCATATATGTATGTTTGTATATGTTTATGAATTTTTGTTCTTAGTTGTAACAGTGGATCTGTTTTGAATTTTAGAGTGAGGCATATTCATAATTTTCTTCATTCATATTTCTGTTCATTGTTTTTTTTATCCAGTGGTGTCCTGTGATTCACCCTCCGTTCCAAATGGCAAAAGAATTAAAGGAACACCACCCTTTGGATATAGAAGCACTGTAGAGTTTGCTTGTGATTCTGGCTTTAAGATGGTGGGATCTGGTTCCCTGGTGTGTGACAGAAATGGATGGAATCCACCTCCTCCAACCTGCAGTGAAGAGAGTGAGTAATATTTTTCAGTGTGTGATCTGGTGTTTTGTGAAAAGTTTCCCCCTAATAGTTTTCTTCTTGACCTGTTTCCCCCAAACTTCAGGCAGGCATTTTAGCAAGTATTTTTAGTGCTGTCTTCCATGAGGACGTGACTGAATAGCTAAACAGTGATAGTATATTTGCTCCCCCTCTGTTCTAACCACAGCACACTCAGATACTGTCACCCAATCTTTTAGCATGTAATCACTGTAACTGCGGCTCTTGCACATTGCTTTGCCTAATATATCTGATTAACTCTGTGTAGGCCAGCATCTCCACTACTTAATTTGGTAGTGAAACTAGGAAGTCAGAGAGCTTCTTACTATAAACTGCAACCTATTAAGTGTAGTGTTCTCAAAATTGTAACTATATTTTTATGAACAGTTTCAGTAGATTATGAAATGCGTGAAAGCCAGTTATGATGAATGAGCGGTTTCCCCTGTATAGCACAGAACTATGGAAGCCTGTTTCTGCCACTGAAACAACTATATAGTCTTTTAGTAACTCATAATGATGAGTTTCCCATTACTATTACGAGATGCTAAGTCCCATGACATAGCATCTCACAACTGACTTGCTATTTCATCATAATGAGATAATATCTCATAATTATGATTCCTTGTCTCCTAATAATGATACTATGACTTACGATCTCAAAGCTATGACTTGCTGTGTCATGATAATGAGATCCTGTCTCAAAATTACTACTTTGTATCTTAGTGTTTAGAACCTGGTAATTATGAGATACTAAGCCATATGAGATACTCCCATGGCATATCATTGGGGATCTTAGCCATAAAATTTTCTCATTATTATGAGACACTAAGAAAATAAGTCACAATTATGCGATTACGGTGTGAATGCACATTTGCTTTTAAAGCAACTACATGTGCACATTTAATAAAGTTAGCACTGCTGGCAGCAGCTGGAATTAAATCATGGCCACTGGAGCCACGGTGGCGAGCAGGCATTTACCCAACTACTTTTTGAGTTCAGGTCTCAACATATAAACAGTGGCAGAGCGAATCACAATCTCCATTTCAGCTGGGAGGCACTTTCAAACCTGCCTTGGTAGGTGCTGACCTGCCGAACTTTTTTCTTTAGTTTGGTTTTGACATCCGACTCCACCCAAATTCAGATCCGCACCAAACAACTGAACTGCGCTGATTCATGAGAGAATTCAACACCAGAGCACTTCTTCGCTGTACTGTCTGTATTGTCTGCTGCTTTTAACATTTCACTCTTTACAAACACTCATATCAGTCCTGCACTGCAAGCTGCTGTAAATAAGGACAGACAAGCAATAAAATAATGCTTCGAATTTGATTTTGGCACACAGTCTCTGGAGCATATTTTTTGCCAGGTATCAGCGACTTGATCGTTTGAATTTCATTTGGTAGGCACAAAGATGATCAGCGTCTCTATTTTCTGTTTTCATGGTGGTGAATGTGAGGATCAACCGAGCGCTTGCATCCCTGCAAAACTTCTGATCAATAAATGAACACCCACATGTGTAATTTAGCCCTCTTTAGCCCTTGTAGTGCACCATCCAAACCAAAGGAAAGAGATATGATATCACAAAAAAAAAAAACAAAACAACTTTGGTGGGTCTTTTTAAAAAATGAACTGGGTATGAAAACTGTTTGGTGTTCTTCAAAGATGGTAGCTAACAAATATTGCTATTTGAGGCTGCACCTACTGTAGCCACATCAAAACAAACACATGCACTGTTCAGCGGTGGGTAGAATAGCCTTCATCAATACTCAAGTAAATGTATTGATACTTGCATAAAATCATTATGCAAGTAAAAGTACCTTCCCCAAAACTACTTGAGTAGAAATACAAAAGAAGCAGGTCGAAAATCTACTTAAGTATTGAGTACCGCAGTGAAACTTCTCACTACATCCAGCATTTATCAGATTGTGCTGCTCTATTCTTCTCTTTTTGGGATTGTTTTGGTCTAAAATACAAAGCTCTAAAGTCAGATCACAAACCAGCCACAAAGCAGTATAAATATTGCCATCATCAAAACATACTGAAATTAAACACAGTTAGTAAGTAAACATGAATGGCTAAAATGTAACAAAGTAAAAAGATTCCTTTACTTACTTTAGTAGAGTAAAAGTAATGATTTGAAAATACTCAGCGGAGTACAAATCCATCAATGTAACTAATTACTACCCACCTCTGAATAGGTGTATAATGGCAATTTTAGTCATGTACTCTGTGCCAAAGAAGACTAGAAGACTTGTTTTTTTTTTTTTTGTTATTATTGATTATTGACTTGTATTTTTTCTTATTCTAATAGGGCTGACATCACCAGAATTCTCTACTTTTTCTTCATTGGTCTTTTCATCTAAAATCTATATTATCTAACTATATATTGATGTAAGCCTTTATAAAATCTATTTCTGTGGTTTTTTAAGCAGTGCTCAAAAGAAGTCTTGGGACACTCTTCGAATACAATTTGTCTTTTTAATTTATTACTTTTCATGGTAAATGTATAATCTTTTTCATTCGTATTCAGAAAAGAAAATACAGATGTTTTCAGCAATAAACCTACTGTAAACTAAAAGAGTAAGCGATCAACATTCAAAGCAGAGAGATCACATTGTGTCCTGATAAACAAAATGTTTAGCTCCTCCACAATTCAGTAAATAAAACAATTTCAGTCACAGGAGTATTAGCAAGACATTTATCGCACACTCAGTCAGCTTGACAGTTCTTTAAGAGGCTAAGCAAATTTTATGCAGTTTGTATACAGTATATACAGTTCCTGATTCTGTGTTGGTAACTGAGTGCAAAAGGAAGGCAACCCCCATTCAAACAGTAGATACACCAACAGGATTTGGTATTCTCCTCAAACATCCTTGCTCCTGCGATTTGGCTTATAACGTTTAGGGATGTTTCCCCCACCCGGGTTTGTCAGTCCAGAAGTAATCCACTTTGAGTAATGAGTATTCAACACATCAGCTCCACAGATGCCATTTCTTTTCTTGTTTAGTTCCCAGATGGCATATACACTGGTCTGCACCAAGTGCCTCTACCTGAATGCGTGCTCAGTTTTTAGCTTCTTGTTTGTCTTCTGTGAAGGCCAGTGAAAAAGGGTCTTTTCGTGTCCCTAACTCCTTGAGGTACCAGATGTAATGCCTGACAGAGATATCTTCATGACATATACTTGACACAAGTTAGGACAGTATGTGAGAAGTTAATAAAAACAGAGAAGCAGTGCTAAGTAAGTTCTGTTTGACCTGTATTCAATTTTTAAAATGGTAGAAAAACACAATATTTGATGTTTTACCTTATGAACTTGTTTTTTGTAAAAATATGCTCACTCCAAATTTAATGCCTATGACACACTCAAATAGTTGGGGCAGGACCATGTTTACCACTCTGTTACATCACCTTTCCTTTTGACAACACCTAATAATTGTTTGGGGACTGAAGACAACAATTGATCCAGTTTTGAAAACAGAATATTTTGCCATTCTTATGTTTTACAAGTCTTCAGCTGTGCAACTGTGTGAGTGCTTCATTGTTGTGTTTTGCACGTTTTCATAGTGAGAAAGGTGGGCTGCATGAAGGCCGATCTGGCACCTGAGCTCTCAGATTACACAACCATGCTGTTTTAACAATCTGGATAGTTCTTTTCTTCTTTGGCCCAGAGAACACGACCTCCATTGTGTCCATAAAAGTTCTTAAAGGTTGACTTCTCAGATCACTAAACACATTTCCACTGTTCATCAGTTCTTTCAGAGGAGCTCAAGCCCAGAGAAGTCCGCAGTGTTTCTGGATGCTGTTGATACATGACTTCTGCTGTGCGTAGTACAGTCTTAACCTGCATTTGTGTGCTGTTTATTAACAATGGTTTGTCAAAGTATTCCTGAGCTCATGTGGTGAGATCCATCATGGATGCATGCCAGTTTTTAATGCAGGGATCGACGGTCATCCTTCAGTTGTGGGTTTAGGCCATGCCCTTTACACACAGAGATTTCTCCTGGTTCCCTGAATTTGTTGTTGATATTATGCACCACAGAGGGTGAACGACCTAAAATCCTTGCAAAATAATGAGCAACATTTTTTTAAACTTTTTTTAAATTTTTGGCTGGTCCATTGTTGGCGGAGAACCTCAACATGTCTTTGCTCATGAAGTACTTAATCTTTCCTGGGTGCTCCTTTTATACCCAAGCACGATTGCATCACCTGTTTTTTGAACATTTCACAACGTTCCTAGTCTTAAATTCCCCATTCCCAAACTTTTTGGGACATATTGCTGACATCAGTTTCAGAATGAGCGCATGTTCACAAAAAAACAAAGTTGTTGTTTGAAGTTGTACTGTTTCTGTTCAAATACAGGTTAAAGTAGATTTCTAAATCACTGGTTTCTGTTTTTATCTGCACTTCACATACCATCTAAATGTTTTTGGAATTGGGTTTGCAACACCCTGGTACAAAAGAGGCTACATTTGATAATGTGTAACAGTTATAAAATGACATACTTCTGAATATGGTAATGCACAGGTTCCACAAATTGAATAATTCTAGAAGTGGTAGAGATGTCCTAAAACTAATTTTGAGCGCTGCATGTCTATATAAACCTATAAATTGACCATACAGCAGAACTGTCCATTTTCAATAGACTATCCTTTTATTCTTGGAAGGCGGTGTATTTTGTATGTATTGCGCATCTTCACATCTGGTAGTTCTATTTCAGTTCCATGTTGCTGAAAGTTAGAAGCATCTCTACCTCTCTAACTCTCTGCATGATTTCATGCTTTTTTTTTCTTCTTCTTCTTTTTTTTTTTAATTGTTTTTTTAAATAGTTTTAGTACAAGAAGTCTCAACAACAACAAGTACAACAACTACAGCAACACCACCTACTAGACCCACAAGTCCAGCTCCTAAAGGTGGAGTACTAGGAATATCTGAGATTGCTCTGACAATTTTCACAAATTTCTTATCATTAGTGCATGTTAGAAATAGGCAAGATAATACTAAGTGAAATGTTTTCATAATACACAGTTAATGCTGGTGCTTGGTTCTTGCCAGTAAAAGAACAGCTCAATGAAAATCCCAGTGTCCTCATTTTACCACCTTACTCCAAACGACTACAGTGGCATCAACAAGGGCTTTTTTGGTTTCTGAAGGCCCTGTCCACTCGTGTGTCCAGACAGATTCTCTGTATTTTTTTGTTCTGTCTGCATAATACTTAAAACAGTGTCTTTTTAAAAATGCTCTCAAGGATGGTGATTTATTTTTGAAGCTGCGTTATTTAGTGATTTTCAGGGTTCCATGTGGATGACCAAAACACAGATATAATCCCACTAACTTGCACATGGCTGTTGCTGTTTTCATACATAACCAGATTTTATCTTCTCCTGGTGGTGGTCTCTGGCAGAAACATGGCTGATGACTGATTTGTTTCTGTGGCCTAGGCAATATGGGGGTGATTTTGGGGTGACAGTATGCTTATAATTGAACTTTGCTTTGCTTTACTTTTACATTAAAACATAGTGCGGAGGTGTCAATGTACTGCACTCTTTTCTTTTTGAATAGCATGTCAGCTTGATTCAAATCGATTTGAATGTTAAAAATACCTCAGTGATTCTCAGTAAATTCAAAAGGAATTTAAAGCTGTAAGCTGCCTTTCGGTTGTTCAGAGACAGTCTTGTAGCCTTACAGCATAAACGTCCGCTCACTACAATGGGGTTGGCTTTCTTTTGCTCTTTTTAAGCTTTTATTTTCTAAATCTTCGAATCTGTGTGAAATATTGAATTAAGGAGGTCAAAGCCTACTTGCCAGTATCATTTTGTAAGGAAATGTGATTCAGCTTTGTGACATGCTGTGTGTTTTACTCTTGCAGTGTTCTTGCTGCGTATGACTTTTAACCCTTTTCAGGCTGGCCTGCTTAAGTAAGCAGGTGGACTGAGAGATTTTCAAAAACGCTGCTGACATAGATGATTTTCTTTTTTTGAAACAGTAAAAAAAAAAAAAGTTGTCTTTTTTGCCATCTAAAGTTTGCTTTTTTGAACCAATCCTTTAAGCTATAGAAAGTAATCTGAGACTCTTTTGCTTATGCATCTAATCATTCACATCGTATAGAAAGCACCTAATTCACTTTGTAAAGAGTGCCTGGCTGACTAGCTCATCTGTTGCTGCACAATTTATAAGCCCCCTCCTGTCTACCCCATACATCAATGGGAAGGAACCACCATAATACCACCACTAATCAGATATTACTTAAGTGGTGGACCATCCTCAGTCTCAGTAGAGTGTGGTGCTGGTAGGAGTTTAGCAGACTCAGTGGAGTTGCCAGAGTTTTTAAACATCTCAGCTGCCATTTTGCCCACCTTCAACTCTGATACTTTTTTCTTCCTGTTTTTTCTTCTAGATAAGAAAGAAGATGATAATCCATCACCCAGTAAGTGGTTTCCTATTATTTGTAATAGTGAAGCACACTAATGTGTGGGATATCCCATATCCTAAGCAAGCAAGATGAGACTGATTGGGTTAAAAAAAAATGACATAGCGAGAATGGTATTGATGAGACAGTTGCAAGTTGCTGACCAAAAAGAACACAAAGGCTCGTCTCGCATTTACCAAAAACATCTAGATGACCCCCAAGACTTTTGGAATAATATTCTGTAGACTGACAAGTCGAAGGTGGAACTCTTTGGAAGAGATGTCCCGTTACATCTGGCATAAAGCTGAAACCGCATTCCACCATAAGAACATCATACCAACAGTCAAACAGGGTGGTGGTAGTGTGATGGTCCAGGGCGGCTTTGCTTTTGCAGGACCTGGACGACTTGTCTTAATTGATGCAACCATGAATTGTCCTAAAGCTCAAGCACAGTTGGGTTATGCAGCAGGTCAATGAACAGAAGCACTCAAGCAAGTCCACCTCTGAATGGCTCAAAAGAAACAAAATTAAGGTTTTGGAATGCCCCAGTCAAATCCCTGACTTGAATCCCATTGAAATACTGTGGCAAAACCTTAAACAGGCATTTCATGCTCGGAAACCCTCCAATGTAGCAACTGTGCCAAGAAGAATGGGCCAGAACTCCTCCACAGCAATGTAAAAGACTCATCACAAGTTATTGCTAATGTTTGATTGCAGTTGTTACTGCCAAGGGTGGCACAACTAGTTATTAGGGTTAAGGGGGCAGTTACTTTGAGCAAAAATAAAAATTAAAAATGAGCAAAAATAGAAGACATTGGGGCACAGCACTGTATAGGTGTGTGTGTGTGTGTGTGTGTGTGTGTGTGTGTGAGTGAGTGTATGTATCTTTTATGTATTATAAAGCTTTATTATATAAACCTTAACAATGAACACTTTGGGTCCAACTGCACAATTGCAAACTGGAAAGCCCCCCCCCATTTTACTTTAAAACAAACATTGGGGCACTAATCAAACCAGGGACCTCAAAACACTACTCCTTAAAAGCCGCCATCTAACACACTTGAGAGTTTCATTAACGTTAGGAAAGAAATTGCTTTAGTAAACTTGAATATTGAGTTGAATTGTCCGATATCTGAATCAATGAAAAAAAAATGTCTCTTGCTTACAAATTGTCTGTGTAAGAGTGCAGATACAGTTTTTAAAGATATATCTGGTTAGTCACTGGTCATTCAGCTAACTTGCTTACCATTCAAGCTCAGCCTTCTTGCATGCTTCTTTAACACATTGTTTAACATTGGACTTTTGATTGGACTTTTGATGGAATATACTCTAATCAGTTATCATTTGTTGTTTGTAGACAACGCCGGGAAAATCATAGGTGGGGTGATAGGAGCACTTGGAGTACTTGGTAAGTTTATAATAAGTGACCATTTATGATTTATATGGTGGTTTTGGTCCCATTTTATTTGGGCAATTACCATAGCTGGTCTACACATGCTTATTATTATAAATTATTAACAAACCATGTGTTGAAACCCATTTACCAGATACAGATATATGACAGGGTTACAGTTACTTATGATTAGTGCCAGGATGAGGGTTAAGGTTAAGATACTTTCGGTTTAGATTAGGATTTGGTTTAGGGCAGGTATGTCCAACTGGGTTCCATCCAGGCCAAAGCGCAGCAGGGGTTAGCATTTCCCTTGTCTAACACGCTTCAATTCACAAAGACCTTGCCAATTATCGATAGGGTTTAATAAAGTTTGTTTATTGAGGCAGAATGCAGAGGTCTGCAGTACTGTAGCCTAGGGGGACTATAGTCTGACACATGTGGATCAGGGCAAGGTTCAGTCCAAATCATGTTTACAGGTGCAGCTAGCATTGACACACTGGGGTTTTTGGGGGCACCATACTCGAAAGGTGCTGGAACTCTATTGTAAAGGATCCAAGCACATAATTTTAGTTTTCGGATTTTTGGTCTGTTTTCTACCATAAAACACAACATGGACACAGAGTATGTATTACATGTCGCTTCCCACACCATGAGCATGTTACACTTGTTTTTTTCCTCATTTTCCATGAGTATTGTTTTTTTTCTGGTCTTCCATATGATATATTGTTGGGTACCATGTAAACAGGCAGAATAATAAGCCTTAGTATGTAATAAGCCTGAGATTTTAAGGGGTTAAACATTCAAGCAGCCTTTTAATATCTACATCATTGTTTTAGAATAGTAGTGCTTTCTGTATCTGTTCATTTTAGGTAAGCGTATTTATTTGCACTAATTAATTTGAATAATTAAATACTATAAGCACAGTGTTAGAGTTGGTATTTGTTGGTTAAAAGAAAGAATAGATGTGTATTTTATTAAAGGTACCACAGAACTCATTTATTCAGTATTTTAAATTGTTCTCTGAAGTCTCTGTAGAAGGTATGGGTGAAAAATGCCCAGATGAAGTTTTACATGCCCTTTAAAACCTTCTGATTTGGCCATAGAATGAAACGAGCGATTTGTCCCTTTTATGGTGGGCTTATGAATAATCTGATGAGCTCTGCTCCGATGTGCTGGTTTACAGCGACATACTGCGATGGCTCACACAGAAGCAACGTGTTGAAATAGACACAAGCAGGAAAATAAAATTGATCTCCTTGTTAATAAGCTAGGTTGTCAGACTGTTTAGTCAACTAAGCTACTAGCAAGCTCCAACTAACTAGCACACGTTATCCATTAGGGGTGGGAATCTTTAGGCACCTCACGATTCGATTTGAATTGTGGTCTCGTTGTAGAGAGAGGGGGGATCGCTGTGTCAGTAAAGTATCTTTGAGACGGGACGTGTGCAGGTCACCTAGCAACAAGGTTTCGCCGAGCGAGTAGCGAACAAAAAAGGAAAAGAGGGACGAACATTTGGAGATGAATGGACTTATTCACATTTATAAGCAGCGCAGTTGGTTGCCTGGTAATGAGAGACTGTCACACACTAAAAAGTTGCACAGCTGAAGTCAGCTTCTCTTTCTAATTTCCCCGTTCCACCTTAAATAGTCCCGCGTTTACGTTCTGGCACCTCAGGCAGAATTTAAGGTGGAACGTGAAAATTCGAACAAGAAGCTGGAGAATAAGAAGCGACTTCAACCTTGTAAAACAGTCGAGCATGAGAGACATTTTACAAGAAACTATTCAACTATTCAACAGGAAAAGTTTTCTGGCGGAGATGGAAGAAAAGCGGCTGTAGCTGAGCTAAAGCTTAAAGCAGAGCGAAGTAGATCTGCGCTCTCGTTTATATTGTTTAGCCTATATTAGGACATTATCACATACTGAGACATACCAGACATTAAATGTTGTGGCTCCCAAGCTGGTTCGATCTTTGTTGAAAGGTCAAAATGGCTCTTATCATTTGTGTTGTGACTCCTGACCTAACCTGGCTTTAATGCAGAGGGAGCCGGTCAGATTTCTCGCTCATCCAGTTGTGTTTTTGTTATGTGCCGCCACAGACTGTCCGGGCGCTGCAATCCCGCACTTACAGGTTCCGCCTTTTTCGTTCCGTCAACATTACGTTACAAATTGAAATTTAGAAAATCGATTTTTGACATTTGTGAATCGATTCAGAATCGTTCACGTCCGCAGCTTTCGATTTGGACACCCTGTGAGAAAGCCAAAATCAGCCTCATTTAAAGATAAACATCAACCAAGCCTGTTGAGAGTTCGGTTCCATGGAAAGAGTGAAAAATGCCGACATCCCCTTGGAGCGGTAACATTACATTTTTGCATAGTCCACTGTTTTTTTTTCTTCCTGTTGCTGCGTTGATGTATGTTTATGTTTTGGTGCGTAAATATTAATGAATCAGAACTGTTATGTTACAGTTTAGGATTTTTGGAATTGGCCTATCTTACTGCCCTCTTGCAAATGTGAAGCTTGTATTAGAAGGAAAAGATATGTCAGTTCTATGTACTGAATTCTCCTTATTCAACTATGCCAGTGTACGTACAGTTTTCTGTTCTATGGTATCTTTTGAAGCTGTACAGTTGTATGCAAAAGTTTGAGCACCTCTGATGAAATGACGTTTTGTTGATTTAAGTGAAAATAAATTAACATCTACAGAGTTTTTTTTTTTAGTGCAGTTAGTGTTAATTTGCTAAATTTAACATATTGAGACTAATAAATAACTAAAACTAATAAATAAAGAAATTAAACATGTCTGTGCAAAAGTTATGGCACATTTTACATCTCATGCTGTATTTTTCTTTTTCCCCCAATATGTAAAATGTCAATGACATTTATGTCTGTTCCATGTAGAGGTTATGTTCACCTCTTTTCACTTAGAAGGTCAACACAACATATAATTTCACCCGTTTGGGTGTTCAAACTTCTGTGTGTGACTGTACAAAAAGCTTGGACTTAAGTCAGTATTCCAGTTTATATTAAATAAAGCCCTCTGTACAGGAGGTTGCATTCAGAAACTCAACACAAGAAACAACCAGAATGGCTGCAGAGTTCAAGTTCAGGCAGTAATAATTGTGTGAAGCTCAGTGGGGGACCAAATACTGGTTTATGTGGGGAATGCTCAGCATTTAAGTGCATTAAATACATTCATTTCAAATCAAATCACGTTTGTCACATTACACAGGTGTGAAGGTGAGTGAAAATCTTGCATGGCCCCCTTGTAGTACTTCAGAACAAAAAATTGTAAAAATGTATATAAGAAAAAAGATACATGTATACACAGGGGATAGAATATTGATATAGAATTCCAGATTATACAAGATATGGATCTATATTAGTAAGTATAGATTTGCTAGATTGAAGTTACAGTAAGATCAGAGTGGGTGTGGTGTAGATTGTCCATGGAGATCATCATTAATCATGCATCATAAATAATTTTGAATCATTCATCATAAAACTCTTACTTTGCAGGAATTATTGTTGGGTTGTATTACTACAAAAAGCGATCGTAAGTGTAATGCCATTTTCTGTTTACTGTTTTTAGCGTGCCTGTCGCTCTTAATTCTGCAAATGGACAAATTGTTAGTGAAACCTTTTTGATCATGATGAAACTGTACAGTTTGTCCATCACATTATCATGCATTATGACATTCTCACTGCTTGCAGCTTGTTGTAACAGTTATGTGTCTCTTAAATGTGAGCCCTAACATTACGGCTTTTTTTCTCCCAATCTAACCTGCTTAAGTCAACCCTCTGCGCTTTGGAATTGTTGTATTTAGTAGCATGGCATTCATTGTTTTATGTGCTTTTTAATATTGCTCTTTATTCATTTTCAGTATGCACACACCATGTTCAGTGGCACTCAAAGAGCACAAAATGCTTCTCTTGCCTAGAAATGGATAAAAGATAACATCAAAAAAATTCACAGTAAGGTCAGGAAATTTGACACAGGGAAAAAAAAAAACAAAGACTGGATGGTGTGTCCTACTTTAAGTTATGGGAAGAAGGGTTTTCTGCAGAATTGGTTAGGTATTGGCGAAGTGGGCTAAAATTTAAGCATATTTGAGTATTCAACCATGCCCAAAGTGACCAATGCTGGACTTTTGGGTTGCAGCTCTACACGTGGTTACTCTGGAAATGTGGCTAAAAATGAAGAGGGTGCGTTATAGCATGCCCGCAATCCTGGTAAGAAAAACAGAATATGTGTGTGTTTCTCTGTCTTGTCAGAAATGAGTCATTAGAGCAGTGGATTGGCTGTGACGTTAGTGTTAGTGGTAACACTACTATCGGTATTTGACTCAATATCAAGTCTTTCTAGATGTACTGCTCATGTGACTTGCCCTCATTACTATAACAGATGAATTGTCTTGTTCATTTGATTTCAGTCCATTTTCAGTCTGTGTTCATGCATTCTCTCTTAAATAATTTTTGAGGTTTTTAGCTGATGAATCTTTTAGCAATGCAAAGTCAGTGCTGAATAACGTTTGAATGGTAGTGAAACTTGGAATGTCTTGTGATTTTTAGTAGGTCACAAAACGAGTCTGATAAATCGTAGTGACTGGTATTTATGGTTTTATAGTCTCATAGTACAAAGGCATATAGCACTGTGCAACATCAGAAACCACCCTTTATTTAATCATTTATTTACTTTCCAGTCAAAAGTTATTAATTTTCAGCATCAGGAAAATAAACAGAAAACATATTTAACAGGTAATTACACAGAAGCCACAACAAATGAGTTTTTGTGTTTTCAGTGTTTAGTGTCCACACCTTGCCTTTATTACAGCTTCAATTTTTTGGGAGACCTGCTTTCAGTTTTTCAAAGAAATTTGCAGGGATATTTTCCACATTTTTCCATATTTTCTGCTTCTCACCATCCAAATAATTCCAAACATATTCGATGATTTTAAGGTCTGGACTCTTGGTTGGTCAGTCCATTGTACTAAGAACAGCAGCAGCTTCTTCTTTTTGTCTTTTTACTTTTCTCAGTAAGGGCTTCTTGACAGCTACACATCCTTTCAGACTCATAGTGTTGAGTTGTCTTCTGACAGTGGAAGAATGGACAGAAACACTTGTGGAGTGGAGCTTTATTATCACTGATCTCTCAAGCATGAAGGCTTAAAGTGCTATTTATCTGATGAGAGTTTTGGTGGTTTGCCAGATCTTCCGTGGTTGTTAGTCACATTTTCTCTATAATGTTTAATCACTTTTTGAACTCCAGTTTTGGAAACTCCTGTGATTTCACTTCATTTTTTGGATTATCTGATATCTCCTCAGAAATGTCTCCTGAAGAAGAAATGATTTAGTGGCTAATTTTGACTGGATTTTATGTAAATGAAGAGTGGTCTCTCTTTTTGCGCAATACTATACATATGCATAAGTGTGCAGGATAATTCACAGGCAGCCGTTTTTGGAGAAGTGTTTGTCAAAGGCTATTAATCTGACCTTCTTAACCTGCTACAAGCTTCTAATTCACAGCGCATGGAAACACGCTTGTCCAAAATGTTCACATCATGTGTTTTTAAAATGACTTTTTTTTTTTTTAGATCTGTGGATCATACTCTGCCTCATTCCAAGCCTTAGCGTCCTCCTGCTTTCATAAGTTCGAGGAATGCCTTACATGAATGATGTGGATTTACTCTTCGGCTGCTCCACGGATGCTCGCAAGCTCAGCAGGACAACTTCTCTAGTTTATTCATGATCGTTAGTGTCCGTTTTCTGCGATACAGATTAAACATAAATGTGCACTTTGCTCTAGATTGTTATGTTTAATCTGTCTCTCAGAAATTAGCCTTTTTGTCCATACTGATCTGAACTGGATTCGAGTTTATGAAGAAGAGGTGAGAGTGCTTTCAAAGCGGTATCACCTGAATTATTTGTGCTTAACCCCTACAGTAATTCCTCTCCTGCAGATTTGATCAAAGAAAAGTCACAGCTGATTTTGGCCTAGATTGTCACATTTTTTTTCCATGTTAAAACCTGATGTTGGGGATTAAGTTGCATCTCTTGCACTGAGTTTTGTAAAATAACAATGTAAGAATGTGCGTTCAGAGATGAAAAGGATTTTATGTATTCTGTTTATATTTATTATTTGTAAAACATTGGAAACAGATCAATCTTAAGAAAAGAGTGGGTATTTTTCAGTCTTCATAAAGTAAATCACTATGGTTTAAAGTGGATTTCCACCATTTTTTTCCCCAAAGTTTCTGTAAAATTCAGGCTTTGTCTTGAAACAATGGTAAAGACATCAGACAGTGTGTTTATAACCATTTCATATAATACCTTTAGCATCAAAAGCTTTAAACATCTGGCTCCTGTCACCACCACTGTGAACAGTCCTGTCTCTGTAGAACTATCGGTGAAATATTGGTGGATATCCCGTTTAATCCCGCAAGAATTGACTGTCACTCCTGTCCTTTTTAGTGGCGACCTTCTATGCGCAATCAACTACTACTGGATTCTGTCGTGCTTGTGGTTCTCTTGATTTTTTTTGTACAGATAAAGCTATACTCAGACAGGCGCATAGCCTTTTGCAATAGATTCTGCATGTATCCAAGTTTAGATTTAACCAAAAAAAAAAAAAATTATGTTCATTGTGCCAGTCTTACTTACGTTTGAGAAATTAAATTTGCCACAGGCTTGTTCTGTAAAACAGTCTTACCTGTATACCCTAATGTCTTGAATGAGTTAGTGATCTGAAACTGTGCTTTAAAAGTAGGATAAACTCTCTTGGAGTGCTTTCAGGAATGAAACGTGGTTCTCTGTGCTCTACATTAGTGAAGGTTCCACAGAGTAGTTCAGTTTCTGTTCAGATTTCACTTGTGCCTTTGATTTCACATGTGAAAACACCCTCACTGTTTCCTGTATTAGATGCAGTTTTTGTGATGTATAAGTTTAAAGTGTTAACTTTATGTTCAGTTTGCAGCTGCACTGCCTGTATTATCATATAGCCTTGAAGGTATTATTATGATTATTATTATTATTATGATTGATATTGTTTTTAAGCTAAATATCACTGCTGAATAAATTCATAGAATAAGAAGTCAAAGATGGCATCACTTCTACATTCGTATCCTCTGTTAAATGGGAAACATATGAGGGAAGATATGTTATAACTTTACAGAAGAAGGACAAAACCTACTTTACGTTTAATGTAAGCCAATGGAACCAGACTTATTTCCAAGTCGTTTTGGGCCATTTGTTTTGGTCCATCATGCAATTTACACAATGTAAAGGACAACAGGCACTTTCAAATTATGTAAAAAAAATAAAATAAAAATAAAAAAAAACTGAAAAACGACAACAGTGGAGATACAAGGTTTTGTTCCGACAGCACCAATATGTTGATTTTGCATAAACATTGAGCCGTGAAATTTATCGCAACACCTCTGACCTTGAAATGATTATTTCAGGCTTTACAGGGACAATCACAGCTGTGCACAGACACAATATTTTCCCCCCACCTGACTCAGTAATGTTGTTTCTTTCCATTTTAACAATTCTTACATAGTGCAGCTTTTTTTTTAGCAGAAATCCTTTTTTTTCCCCTTTTCTGTGGTCGACCAGATGTCTGTTCATGAACTCAGTAATTAGTTTCTTTGCACAACTGTACTCTGAAAAACCTTAAGGAAGCTAGTCTTCCATGCCCCCCCCCACCCCCCAAATGTGTAGGTTTTTGCACCAAACATGATTTACTCACTAACTTGACAGCAAACAAGTGATAGCCCAGCTCTGACCCACACATACTACATTCATTCGGCTCACATACCACCGAAGAATAATAGAGATGCCTTTGTCCAAATCTGGGTGCCAGAATGTTAATTCAATATTAAAATATTCAGTTCACAAAATTTTAAATCTAGTGTGAGACAGACTATGTTGGACTGTGTATTTTGCGTACAATTTTAAAAAGGGTCCACAGGGCTTTAAGGGTTCTTTAAAAAATGGTTCTATATAGAACTGTGAACACACAAAGAACCATTTGCATGATTAAATGGTAAAGTAGTTCATCAGATTGATGGAGAATGTGTTGTATGTGGTTCAATATAGAACCCCTGAAGAACCTTCTTTTTTGAGCGTAGTCATGTGTATTTGCTAGAAGTGCCCAGATCAGTTATAGGACATGTGGGCCAGTTCTGGCACACAGGCAGTTTGCTGACAGCGAGCCAGCAGTTCCATGTGTTTGCCAGAAGTAGCCCAATCCCCATGCTATCTAGTTCATCTGAAGTACTCTATGAAGGCAGACTTGTTTTACAACCGGATGATCCATCAGTCATGCGTTTATGACAAATGAGGATGTTACTGTGGAACGGCTGGCTGAAAATGACTGGAGTTGTTGAGAGTATCAGCCTGTCCTGTGGAAAGATGTGTGCATGTACTTAGATGCTACTCTGGAGTTTAAAGAGTTTTAGAACACTTTTCAGTCATTGTGTGACTAAAATTTCATGGACCCTTTTTACTTAATTTAACACACTTGTCTCATGAAAGGAGGGATTTGTGTTTGTCACATGACTGGTGGTACTGTATGTGTTTATAATTTTCAGTTATGAAGGGGTGTGTCCAACCATAGACTGCTGAAGTCATCGGGCCAATATGCAAATTAAAGTAAATCATGTTCAACCTCTAAGTATTAAACACACGACTATACAGACAATATTTCAATGAACTGGCATAAACAGTGGTATAAGGTGTATGTGTGTTTTAAGTGTCTGTGCAGAGTTAAGAAGTAGGCCATGTCACATGAGGGCAAGGCAACTGTGAAATGACCTTACAAAATACAGCAGAATAGTATAATTTAGTTGAAGCACCTCTGTGTACCTTCGTTGAGGAAGTCTATGTTTGTCACATGATCGGAAATATGACAAAAGGGCGTGCCCAACCCAGGAAACTTGTAAGAATAAACTTTGTGTAAAGGATGTTTCATCACCCAGAGAAGTGCAGCTCAAAATTCTCCATAAAAACATGGAACTAAAACAGTAATGAGTACATCTGCACATCTGCACAGGACTGGATTCTGAAACCAACAAAAATGTAACACTAAATCACAGTATTAATGTACACCATAGTAAATTCACAGTAAACATACATAGCTCAAAGAGTTGTGGGTGAAGTCAAGTGAAGTTAGGGCCAACTGGTCCTAAAGTGGCATTTTGTTCATTGCCCCTTCTTCCCCAACATTTCTGATGAATGAAAGTAAAATGTAGACTGTCATTCAGAGTGGTCAAAATTGTTCATAGTGATGGTGATAGGAACCAGACATCCAAAGCATTTAATGCCTCTAAAGCTTCCTCACAGCAAGTTATTACACAAAATGGTTATGATGGGCTGCATAATGCCTGAGGCATTGATTTACGATAATTTTGAGATAAGCTTGAAACTAGGGCTGTCGCAATCATGAAGTTTGAAATGATTACTTGTCAGATAAATAATTGTGATTCAATTGTCTTCTTTTGCACCTGTTAAAATACAAGCCTGTATTGGCCAAATTGGCTCATAAGCCACTTTATTTACTATTTTTCCTTTGGTAGTACAACACTGGTTGTACTGTTGAATCAATCAAGCACACTCACATCTACAGTCACACAGAATCCTGTGCAGGGTTAAGCAAAGCTACATGCTCTTCACGAGAGTGAAAATAGAAGTAAAAAGCAACATTGCTAACAAATAAACATTACTCAGTGCTGCCCTCTAAACATGTTAGAGCACCAGGTTAGAAGTTAGAACTTTGTTTTCATATAAGCCTCACAATGTTTTAATGAATGCATTTACTACTTTCTTTAATTTACACTCATTTGACTCGACCCAACACACACACATTTTATTTGTTGCAGCATATGACTGACATCTAATGACTGCAGTCAGCTTAAATAGTTATATAATTATTGTGACAAGTCTACTTGAAAACTTATTTTTAAAACATATTAATGGTGAGGAGGTTCATACATGGCAAAGTAAGACAAAAGAAAACTGATTTTCCAAATTTACCACTATTACCATCATCAGCATTACATACAGAAAGACAGAAGACAAAGGATAACTGGTAGTTTTAAATAATAAATAAAAGGCTACACATATCGCAACACAATCCTGTCCACCACCACTAAAGAAAAGTCAGGAAGTTTCTCTGCAGTGCACCATGTCACACCAAACCACTCAAAGTCTTTGTTTACATTGAATTTCACTGCAACCGCATTTCCTTTTTATCCCCCCCCCAAGCCTTCCTCTGATCATTTAACCTGCACATTTAACTTCAAACAGACTAAACATATAAATAGCTTTATTTCATACTCAGTCATACACATGATCATTCTCACAGCAAGATGTCAAGCCTACTAAACAATCTGTTCAATATCACCCTGGAAAAATCACTGTTCAGGTCCATACAGTATAACAAGAGCACTTAAAATGGCACAAATATACATATCTCTTTTAAATTACCAGCCATTCTTTAATTTACACATAAACCAAGAGTAAATTATTAGGCAGAGATGACAACACAGGCATCAGCCTGTTGGATCACACTGAGAAATACTCAGGCAAAAGAAAGTCAGAATTTCTGAAAAAAAAAAAAGAAAATGAATAATAACAAGAAAGAACATGAACATAAGTGAAAGTCTGGGAAAGTTTCTGGCCAACATCTCCTGTTAAAGACATCTGGAAGAGAAACTAGCATAACATAACACAGGATGCTGCATTAATATTACAGCACAGTTTAAGGTCATTAATGACTTAACCACAGGCACATAGTGATAGATGGCACTTTCTAATGGCTTTGACTTTAAATGTATCTGGGCACTTCAGTAGTCTAAGAAAATGCTTTAAAACTATTAAAAGGGCACTTCAGTAGCACATTTGGTACGATTACATCTTGGCAGATAACACCTTTTTTACTACAAACACATAGCGGTTTTAGCACTGTATAAAGCAAGTTTGTCAGGAAAATAAAATCAAAATTACAGGTTGTTTTGCGCTGGGTCCATCATTCAAGATAAAGGGGAAGGTGAGATGAGATCTTACTATTGTTAATCAGAGCAGAGCTGAAAGCTGAAAATATGAGCTGTACATCAGAGAACGTACTTGTAGTGGATAGAGCCCTGAAGATGAAATCCTGATTTTAAAAAAACAAACAAACAAACAAAAAAAACAGTGCTAATGTACAGTCACTACAGTTATTATTTAGTTTCTTTCCCTGGAAATTCTCTAAACTCTCTAAAACATCTAAAAACTCCTATTGTGAGCTACAGCTACAGAATGAAATCTTAGATACCAACTAGGAATGAGGAAACAGGCTTCTTATACAGATAAACAAATAAACAAACAAGAAAAAAACCTGACGATGAAAGCTGATGAATGCTGAATGCCCCAGGAGGCCCAAGTTACTCGTTTTGAGGCACTGAAATTGCAGGGCCTTTGGGGTCATCAAAGCGGTCCATGGTGCGCAGCTGCATTATCATGTGGAGGCCATAGGTGAGGATGAAGACCATGAGCAGAGTGGTCAGCAGCCCCATCCAGATACCCGGCGTGAAGAAGCTGGCACAGTCACTGGCGTATGCAAAATTCCCCGTCACGTTGAAGCTCTGGATCTGTTTATTGAAATGTCAGAATCACTGCATGTCCATTATCAGTCAAGTGAACATACAGAAATACATTCATCATCCACTTTATTAGAAATCAGCAACCATATAGGTCAACTTTGTAGATGTACAATTACAGGCCAGTTACACACCAGTTGCCTTCTACCTTCTACATTCACTATTTGTCAGTTTCTGACCACAGGACTGCTGTTGACTAGATTTGATTTGGGTGATGGACCTTTCTGAGCCACAGCAGGGACACTGATAGTGTCTGATACTCTGGCAATGGAGCAAGAGTACCAGGCACAACGATGTTGCTGGGGTTTTTTGCACATCAAAGTTACAGTCTTGGTTGGGGGTTGTATATAGTTGGTGGGTACTGCCTTCATGACGTGAAGCCCTACATACAGTACTGTGCAAAAGGCAGAGATCACCTTTCATTTATGTATTTACCAGTCAAAACAGAATACTTGTATGTATATGTGAGGACGGGTCATCACAGAATTCTTGCTTTCTGTTTTTCAAAGAAATCTGCAGGGATATTCTTTCAAACTTTCAAAGCTTAGTCTTAGAAGTTGGTTGCACTTCTGCTTCTCAAGATCCAAGTAATCCCAAACACATTCAACATGTTGAGGTCTGGACTCTGGAGTGATCAGTCCATTGTTATGAGAACTCCAGCAGCTTCTTTGTTTGATCTGCAAATGTTCTTTTCTCGTCCATTTTATTTTCTCAGTAACACTTTCTCACCAGCTACAAATCCTGTCAGACCTTTGGTGTGGAAGAATGCAAATAAATGCCTGTTATTTCTCAAAGATGAAAGCATAAAGTGCTGTTTACCTGAGGGGAACAGCTTTGGTGGTCTACCAGGTCTTGCACATTTCTTATGAGTCTTAGGTTTTCTCTAGGACTTTTACTCATTTTTTAAACTCAGTTTTGCAAACTAGTGTTTTTTCCATCTAATCTAATCTCCACAGAAACATCTCCTGGAAATTGAATAACTTGTATGTAATGGCTGGAAGTCAAATAAATAAAAAAGGTCTTTGACTTTTACAAAGTACTGTACATCCACAATCTCAAAAACATCCAGCTAAGAGTAGCCCTGTGGTCTGAAACTGAGTACTGATGATGGGGTAGAGAATTGTTCATAATCACAGATGAGCTACTGTCTTTAACTCTTCACCAGCAAGGTGGATCTACAAGGTCAGTATTTCTAATAAAGTAGCTAATGAGTGTATATGTGAAGCTAAAGAACATGACGCAATGCAGCTGTACTGCTGGTACATGCACAATGTAAGGAGGTTGCTACAGTAATTAAAAAACAAATGCACATACATTCATTTAGCTATAGCACACTCTGCAACTACACGCTAAGCTGTCTTATAAATAGGGGAGGTGTACTAATCAGTATGCTTAATTAGCATTTGTGTCTGTACTTTTGTTTGTCCATCCCTCCACTGTGTGAGTTGAAACTCAACACTATGAGTCTGAAAGGGTGTGTAGCTGTCAAGAAGCCCTTACTGAGAAAAGGAAAGAGACAAACAACAAGAAGAAGCCGCTGATGCTCTCAGGAAAATGGACTGTCCAGACCTCAACATCACTGAACGCGTTTGAGAATCGTGAGAAGCAGAAAATGCAACCAACTTCTAAGAGTGAACTTTTGGCTGATTTATTTGGAAAAACTAAAAGCAAGTCTCCAGAGAAGAATGGAAGCTGTAATAAAGGCAAACGGTAAACACTGAATACTGAAAAATCTGATATTATAATGTATTATTTTCTGTTCATAGTTTTCTGCTTCAAGAACTACAAAAGGTGGTAGAATAGTTAAGAATACTCAATCAAAAATGGCATGTCAGTACTGATATCGGTTTTTGGTTGACATCAGCAGAAAATGCAAGGTCAGATATTGTACATAAAAAATGAATTCGATGCAATCTTGTAACAAATCTATCCTGAAATAGCACAGCTGCACTGTGAAGAGATGTTAGCTGTGTACTTTTTTGGTTAGTAGTGTTTGAGTAGTTTGAGCATGACCATTTACTTTTAGATGCTCATCTTAAGTGAAGTGCTTCAACTGAATATTTTTAAAGCTGAGCAGTTTTCAGATCAGTATCTGTACCAGCCGATAATCAAGGTTCCGACATCAGTATTGGAAAAGAAAAAGAATTACTAAAAACACACTAAGCAGTCTCTGCAAATAACAATGCAGTTAGTGTCCCAACCCTGCTGCGTATAACAGAGTGGCATTAATGCTTTTTGTAAGCCAAATGCCTGATTGTTTTGCTGATCTGCCCACTGGTACACTGCCATGACTGGCAAAGCACAAAGCCCCTGCTTTAAAAGAAGATTAGGTTCTGGAGACAGGGTGTGGCTTCTTAAACACTCTATAACAGTGTCCAAATACAAGAGATCATAATACAAGTCCTTTGAATCAGGAAAAAAAAACTGCCAGCCTGAATGGGTTCTCTGATTCTACCCAGAGATTACTCAAAGATTACATGTATGTATACATACTAACTAGCCACTTCATTAAAACCCTCTTCTTCACTTTGTCCCTTTTATCAGCTCCACTTACTATATAAGTGCACTTTGTAGTTCTACAATTACAGACTACAGTCCATCTGTTTGTCTGCATACTTTGTTAGCCCCCTTTTACCCTGTTCTTCAATAAGAGCAGGTATTATTTGAGTGATACTGATGTGGTGGTGGTATGTTAGGGTGTGCTGCGCTGATACAAGTGGATCAGACACAACAGTGCGACTGGGGTTTTAAACACTGTATCCACTCACTGTCTACTCCATTAGAACTATACAACCTTGTTGGTCCACCTTGTAGATGTAAAGTCAGAGACAGTAGCTCATCCGTCACCCTCTAGTCCTTTAATCAGTGGTCACAGGAAGCTGTTGGCTGGATATTTTTGGTGGACTATTCTCAGTTCAGCAGTGACACTGAGGTGTTTAAATACTCCAGCAGTACTGCTGGGTCTGATCCACTTGTATCAGCGCAACACACACCACTATGTTTTGTCACTGCTGCAATCCTGCAATTTCCTTCAGGATCCTCAGTTTCTATCTATCTGCTAATTAGAAGTATCTGCTGACAAGAATGGTGTCAACGTTGTGAAACGTACCTGGAAGTCTGTGAAGAGCAGCGTCCACTGGGTAGCGTTGTCCGTAGCTGAGCTGGGTACCAGCAGTGGGCTCTCAGTGTTGCTCACCCTCTGGCAGTGGAAGGAATACTCAGCAGGAGTGTTGATGCCACGACTGCCATTAAAGAGGGCTGTCTGGCCATCGTAGTTCAGCTCCACATGCTCCATGACCATCCAGTTACGAGCGGACACAGGGAAAAAGATCTTGTGCATTGTGAAGCTGGAGATCAGCAGATAAAAAATTCAGACAGTGTAGGGCAAACAGCGTCACTCTGATGTAGGAAGGAGCAATAATGTACACCAGCGAATGTTCTGAATACTCACATGACCTGGAAGGATTGGAAACCTAGAACATTTCTATAGTTCAGGACAAGTCTGGGGGGAAAAGAAAATCAGTATGTCAAAATTGTGATCACAATTTTCCAAAGACATGCAGTTAGGCCGACTGGTAATACTAGACTGCCCCCAAGTGTGTGTGTGTGTGTGTGTGTCTCTCTGAGTGTGAATGTGTATATCCATGTGTCTGCCCTGTGATGGACTGGCGACCCATCCAGGGTGCTTCCTGAGCGCTGGGATAGGCTCCAGCACCCCCCATGACCCAGGAGTATAAGCGGCTTAAATGATGAAAGAATGAGTGAAAAAAAATTGTGATGTATTGTTGGCCATTTTTATTCATTTCTAGCAATTTTATTAAATTCTGGCTGAAATGATGTACCTCCTCTGGCTGTACAGATCTCCTACTGCTAAACTGGTATGTTTAACACTAGTCATGTTTAACTTGCTCTATACTAGCACTATAATGTATAACCACTGCTGCTCTATATGGAAACTACCTCATGCTACTTCAGTCAATTTTCTCTCGCACTACTCACTAATTTATAATTCAAGTGCCCTTTATAATATCTTCGTACATTTGGATATAGCTGAGACCTCAAGACCTCTATCTGAGACCCCCTAACAACTTTTTCCTTTAGGTGGATACTTACATGTTTATTTTGTTCAGCTGTGTATGTAATTGCTGCTGTAACAATGTTATTTCCCCTGGGATCAGTCTGTCTATCTAAAACTGTACAGTGCAATCTTGTTTAACGATTTATTTTGGCTGAACATACAGAATATTTTTGTAAAGTACCATATGTAAAATGCAAAATGTAAGCTTTAAGATATGCTATAAAATTTACCAACCAAAACTTTGATAAGGAACAGAAAAAGGTAATCTGCTTTTAGAAATCGTAATATGGCACCAACTGAATGACGTTACATTCTCCAACAGTTTCTGGAACACATGTAACGTCACTGGGACTAATTTACTGCATGTCTGAATGGTGTGGTGATATATTTCTAATGCATGTACAGTACAGCAAGAGTCAGAGCCATTAATTTATGTAATTTCCAATCAAAACGTATTTTACAGAAAATTACACAGCAGCCTCGACAACTACATATAATGTTTTTCACTATTTTGTGTGCCTACCTTTGGCCGTAACCACAACTTCCATTCTCTTGCAGGGACATTTTCCACATCTACAAAGTTCAGTTTTATAAGTTGGTTACATTTTGTGCTTCTCATGATTCAAGTAATCCCAAACACATTCAGTGATGCTGAGGTCTGGACTCTGGGGTAGTCAGGCAATTGTTCAAAGAACACCAGCAGATTCTTTGTTAAATTGGTAATTTATCTTTTTTTTTGTCTATTTTCTTTTCTCGGTAACAGCTTCTTCACAACTGCACATCCTTTCAGACCCATAGCACTGAGTTGTTTAAGTACTGTTTATCTGATGGTGACAGTTTTGGTGGTCTTGCACAGTTATCAGGAGTCCCAGTTTTCTCTAGAACTTTAAGAATACTTTTTTTTAAACTCACTTATTTTCTCTTAACCTTCTGCTTCCTTATGAAAGTGCATTATCTTATATCTAATGTCCACAGAAATATCTCCTAAAAATGCATAACTTTTCCTTAATAGCTGTTTTGACTGTAGCTTAAGGGTGGTCTGACTTTTGCACAGTACAGTACATCACTGCATTCCACGTTGCTCCTTCTCAGGTATGGAAAACAAGTAACCGATGCTAGAATGGAAATAATCCTAGCTATTACACTAGGATTCCTAGTTAAGGAGTAAATAATAATTTTAAACAAAAACTGGGTGTAATTTTGGATGTAGAAAATAAAATGTATTCTTGTATTCTTATTTTGCACACATTTCCCCCAAAAAACTGCATTTAAACACTCTGAAAACTAGAAAAAAATATATTTTTAGGAAAAGATAACAGCTCAATTAGTAAAACATTTATAGACTTGCTAAACAAACATTCTGAAACTGGCAATACAGACCAAATGTAATTACCTTGAAACTGTTTCATTACAGAAGGATCCAGCCAGGTTGATGGTGTTGTTGAAAGTAAGGGGGGCGAGGTCGACTGGGGGCTCGTTCTCATGGGCCACACTTAGACGATCAGCCCAAAACAGAATACATGGCCCACTTGTGGTGCTGTTGAAAATCACTGGTGGCTTGACAGCTGACAGCGTCTGCAGCAGCGAGCGTCCCGAGAATCCTCTAGTGTTGGATATGGGGGTGTCCTCGGTCACCTATAGAGGATGGTATGATAAACAATTTTAATGTGTACTGAGCATCTGTTTAAGCTGTTGATTAGATTCCAATAAAATTAAGTGAACTGTGCTTCGTCAAATTAGCAAACTTTAAAACATGTCCAGTTTTGTGGCCACGAGTGTGTTCAATGATCCGGTGTGATGCTTACATGGGAAGGCCTCAGGCCTGTGTAAACAGCAGTGTAAGGAACACCCCGGGATTTCAGTAAAGTCAGGACGTCCCCAATGGTCTCATCTACAAAGAGGGCATTTAGTATATACAGTGCACAACTATATATACAGTAAAGGCAATAAAGTATTTCAGACACAGACAGATAAGGTCTTTGTACTGACTGATATGAGCCAAAAAGTATACATAAACATAAAAAAAGGTTCAAAAAGTGAAAATGACACTCAACAAGCAGCAATCATATCAAAGGTGAAGGCTGCTTCAGTGCAAACAGTACTGGGGCACTGCATGCTACTGAAGGAATCATGAATGGAATGATATACCAGGACATATTAGTGGAGTATTTTGCAAGTCCAAAAGAGGGCCATCATAAACTTGTGAAATTGAAAATGAATAGCCAGAAGCTGAATCAAAATGCTCCAAAAAAGCTAATTACGTCTTGATGCTGTAATTTCCACAATGGCGTTGCAATAAAATACAAATGTTATTTATTTGTGGTGTTTTTTATCCTTTAAATCTATCTTTATTTATGCTCTTGAATACATATTTATATTTTTGAAATATATTTTTTTGTGTATATGTATAGGTACAAAGTCAAAAGACGTATAAAACTGAAAGGAACATTAGCACTGGACGAATAATAAAAAACAAAAGGGTTTAAATACTAGTTTCCCCTCAATGTATGTACATAAGAATGACTAATAAAGTATGATATTCAGAATATTGTGTAAAAAAAATATTAAAAATAACCACATTTAATCTAATAATAAAAAAAACAGAGAAATATAAAAACAACTCACCATTTTTCCTAAGAGGCTCCTTTGACTGGGTGCTGCCAAATAAAGCCAAAAAAATACATTCTGAAATTTGCTTTCCACAATAATGTTTGGTGTTTTAGCTTATATAAAGTAATAGCATCTTAACCATCAGGTCACATGGAAGGCATTACAAAAACAGCACAAGCTTCAAACATAATACTCCAGATAAGAGATGAAGGAAAAATTGCAGTTTTAGATTAAAGTGCTTATTAGTGCATTGCAGGCCATTGTAAGGATCTTTGCTCTCAACCTACACTTAATGAATAATGGCTTTAGAACTGGTTGAGAGTGAAGACAGAGGCAAAGTAAGTCTAATAACCGTTCTGAAGCAAAACCACAAGCTTCACCTCATCACAGATAACATCAGGTAATAATTTCACTTCTTGTAAAATAACAGTCTTTACCCAGTGGTGTGGGGGAGGCTGATAACCAGAAGAGAAGGCTGTGATGAGCTCAGCTGAAGTTGGGCGAGCCCTGCTGGTTCAATGTGGAGCGCTGGAATCCCAAGCTCCTCCTGGAAGAGTTCCTCCACTGACTTGGCTGCAGACCAGGCCAGAGCTGGCAGCACCAGGTGAGCAGAGGTCTCCAATGCTGACTGGAATACAAAACATGCGGACAGGGAGGTTCTCCTATTTACCTCAGAAAGCTTAAAATAATGCTCTAGCTGGTCTACTGCAATGATAAAAGAGACTTTACATACATATATTATGCAAGCTAGGTATAGACAGCATGGTGGACGTGCTTCAGCACTCGGTGGCCTCCCTCTGTGAGTTTACGTGGTCTACCGTTTCGTGGCTGAGCTGTTGTTGCTTATAGATGCTTCCATTTCACAATAATAGTACTTACAGTTGACTGGGGCAGATCTAGCAGGACAGAAATTTCACAAACTGGCTTGTGGCAAAGATGGCATCTTTAAGGTCACTGAGCTCTTCAGTATGACCCACTCTACTGTCCATGTTTGTTTAAGGAGAGTGCATGACTACATGCTTGATTTTATACACCTCTTAGCAATGGATGGCTAAAAACACTTCAGCTCAATACTTAGGAGGGGTATCCACATACTTCTACCCATATAGCGTGTGATGTTGTGGTTTTATGTACCAAAAACACAATTAATAATTCATAATTACTTTTTAACATGACTATTTTCCAACCTCTCTATCTCTTGGAATTAAAAAAAGCTGTTTTGTTACTGTACCTTTAAGACTGATATATGTAATTGACCTATGAGTGATTGACTGCCTTGTATTGGGCCTCATTCAAAGAGCAGTCCAGGCTGAAACACTCCTTATAACTTCAGTACAAATGGGTAGGGCTAAACTGCCTTGGTTTTCATGACATAACAAAAAGATTTAATTCAAACTGTTTTTTGCAGGTTAGTTTCCATATAAGGACATACATAGTGTTTATAAACTCCACCAAACTCTTATTTCATAAACTGAAAAAAAAATTGGTTTTCCATGATATGGGCCTCTTAAACTTTTTAAAAAGTACATTTTAGACTCACCTCTAAGTTCACAAAGACGCTGTCTTGCTTGTTCCCAAACACCCCACCATACACGGTGAAATCATCTATGCTTAACTACAGAGAAGAGCGAAAAAAAAGTTTAATATATGCTGGTTAAGAAAACATTTGTGCCAATGGCAACATTATATCCTTAAAAAACAGAAAGCAAAGTTTAAAAGCAGTTTAAAAGCAGAATTTGCAAGTGCAGACCATAAATTCAACCTGTTATGGAAGAGAGGAGCTGTAAATGTTCACAGGAAACAGAAAGGAGAGACTGGAATACACAGGTAGTGGGACAGGATGGAGGAAGGGTTTCAGACAATGGTCTTTCTTTCAAACTTCAGTTCTGCATTCAGTAACTTTTTTATGCTTCATGTTATTACTGTGACAGCTTTCTAATAGGAAGTTGCACAGACCAGTGTTTTCCCAATCTTGGTCGTCAAATAACCCTGTGGGTGTTTTAATCTCGATTTCGCAAGACAGGGATTAAGCTTAGTCTTGGACATTATTCTGAAAGGGGATTCTCCATTAAAAGGAAAATGTAGTCCAGGAGTAGGCTTTATGTCTGTCTGGGAAACTGACCCTTAGTGTTTCCTCACCAACACACTAAACTAGCAAGCCCTTCAAGAGTTTGAAATGAGTGTGTTGGATATTTAAATAGTGTACATAAAAGTCTAGTAGTACATAAAAACTGATGAGCAATAAAAAGATGACAAGTTCAAAAACCAGTTCCCTGTAGTTTCTGTAGATATTTTGGACTTTTTTTGTAATAAATCTCTTACCATACAAAGGTCAAAAGTACAGATTTGGCAGACATCTCCTTTTGAGATGCTTCATCCATTATAAACCAAGCATATTCTAAAATCTCTGATTGCTAAATGCATCATTTGTGTTCTACTGGCTCCATAATGGTACATACTGGACCCCTAGAATAGCCATTTGCAGTGCAATTACAGTGTAAAAGTGGACAGTCGTTAAGCTCTCGTAGGGGTTACAATAGTCCACAGAAATCTATATGCTCTACATCAGTTTTAGATGCAAATTAACTGAAAGCAACTGTCTTGTTTGTTAACAATGATAATTTACGTACATATTAGCCTTTTTTGCACAGTATTTAACAGCTACTTAAGAAAGAAAGCAGAATATGTGAAAATGAAAAGTTCATGTTTTGGTGAGGTAGTCTTAGCGCTGGTCAATAAAAATTAACTGTGGGTTGGCCAAATAATGACCAGCTATGCTGTATTTGAGGGAGAGGAGGGATTCTCCGTAGTAGACCTCCCCCTCCCCCTTCCCCTTCCCAAAACTAAAAACCTCATTAGATCTACATGATTTATGTGAATGGCATGTTCATCATTAAAAACAAATTTTGCCAAAATGCGACAAGTTTTTATGCATGAGTGTAGACAAACTCAAGGACCAGGACTGGGTAATCCTGGCATAGACCACTGTGGAAAAGAACCACCATGAGCCTTTACTTTTCAACATATACATGAACTATACCGACCACCTCTTTAAAGGCCCCATTTACAACTGGCATTAACATACATCCTGGGTGATCCCGTCATAAGTGGACAGCACTAAGTACAGGTGTGATTGGGGTTCAATGCATCTCAGAGACGCACTGTAATTCGACTACTCAAACCGCCGGTGGTCAGACATACATAACACCTGGCAACAACAAAAGTCTGCCTAATCAACTGTCATCACAGCGGAGATGAAAGGAACTGCAGAACTGTCTGTTCATCTCCTCCCCCACTTGTTTATAAGTTGTGTTGGCAGTTTTTGCAATCTAAACGTTTGTAATAGTCCCTACATGCACAATAACATGACATATTTGTCCAACAACAAATGCAGGAAGAGAAAGATGGAGTAAATGTGCACAGTACTATTCCTATGGTGATGAAATCCAGTTGTAATCGGGGACAAGAGACACATTCGATACCAAGTATAAACGGCCATATGTCTCGATGTCCATTTTTAATTAGGTCTCTTGACATAGACGTTAATACCAAGTGTGAACAAGGACGAAGTGCTAGACATTGTAGTGTGACACAATTCTGGCATGGCCCATGGAAACTGGAAGAGGAAGTGAGAATCACACTCCAGCTCAGAGTCACACTACACTGAGAGGATCAGACCAGCATACGGTTTAAAATGTCCACGCTGATGAATCAGAGAGGCTGAACTCACCTTGTCCTGCAGAAAGAGCACCACGTTGTGTGGCGAAGTTGTCAAGGCAGATTTCAGATAGGATACCAGCTTCCCACCAGAGACGATCTCACCGGCTGATGGCTCAGACAGTGCTGGCAAACTGTTCCTAGGATTAAAAACACAGCACTTAGTAAACACTAAGAATGGTTTTAAAGTTTGCCGTTATTAGTTTCAGCTAACATGATTAGTCATTGTTTGCAACTTTTAATAGTCTACACCAAAAAAAAAAAGGAGAAGCTCTTAGTACTGTACTTGTCAGTACTGGTTTAACCATAAGCCAAGTACGCACAACTGGATTGGGCACCCCTTGTCAAACACAAATGTTTTTATGTCTAAGGAGCAGGGGGGTTATAATTTGCAAAATGTATAATTCTGTTTGATACTAAACAGTGATGTATTGATTTAATATATTTTTCAATACAGCAGTAATAAGGAGTGCCTGAAAATCTGAAAACCTGGCTTGACATGTTAAAGTTTACATTTGCAGTTAATTAGAGCATTTAACATTATAAAAGAACAATATTTAATAATAATGAGCTAGACGCAAGTTACCGCTAACTTTAAGCTGTTTTATGCTTTGGAGGACTGTGCTTTTCCTTTCTTCTTTCAATTCTGAGGTGAAGAGGAAGCAATATTTTCTGTGGAGAGATGGTCTGTGCTCATTGTGTACTTATATAATTTTTATTATACTTCCCACAACATAATAAAGTCCTTTATTTGCTCCAGTCTGTTGAAAAGCTCTTATTGAACGACACGTCTTACGTAAACACAAAAATAAAGACTATGCAGTCATAACCCATCAATCATATTATAATGATGGACACTTGCCATCTTTTGTTGATTTTAATGTGGTATTAGTCCATGTTCCCTACTTGCTAAGAGCCAGATTTAAGGTGTTATGAAGATCAAATAAACAGCAGAAAAGTTTACGATCAGCTAAAGGTACCATTATTTCTCTAAACCATTAATTATAAATAGAATTGAGTCACAACTGTGCCAGCAAGTCATGCTCATTTTTAAAATTCAGTCCTTGTAGTGGCCATGGATCGATCAGACAGAGCTGCTTGGGTTCCTGAGGAACATGAATTTGTTCCTGTGTTCATCCAGAGAGAGGTAGGAAACACAGGCCTCACAATAAAATCCTACCATAGTCATACCATCCTTCCAAGCTACATGGTATCAAAATTAAAAATGAGAGACGCTTCTCTTCTAATACTAATAGTTACGCATTGCTGAAGCGTAAAAAGACTGAAATGCCATAAAGGGCTTTACTACACTATAGAAACCTGTGGCTAATAACGACCGATTTCTGTACAGGTTAATTCTGTATGTACAAATACCAATGTACCAATTTCAATACAGTATCATAAATGTGAGTATATTAAAAATGTTCATAAGTACAACCCATCTCTTCTGAGGGTCTTATTTTCCAGCTTACATATAATCCATGGTGGTTGAAACTAGTTATAGTCAAATGGGTGCATCCCGTCTCCCTTTGCATTGGTTCTATCTAAGTGACACTCTTATTAGATCACTATTTTGCAGAAGCACATTATTTTGCAGTCTTCTTTTCCGAAATGTGTATTTTCCTGAACTAGACCACTCGGCGTAGAACAGAATCAGAGCTCTGCAGAATTAAGATATGTTGAACACTAAATATTAAAAATCGAATCGAATCTCGACCTCATAATCAAAAAATCATCGAAAAAGAAAATATCGGTATTGTTACAGCACCAGAACTTAGACAGCTTAGCTTGCTACTCTGTGTAGCTATATCACTGATTTCGTTGCATGGAGGGGTAGTTGGACCTATAGATCTATAGCTACATCTATCTGTACGATAATAGAGGTTTGCTTAAAAGATGTGCTCAACAGTTAAACTAACACAGAACATATGAAGAAAGTTTAAATGTGTAAACTGAATGCACCTCATCAGTGTAAACGCCACTACCGTAGCTAACTTAGCTAACTTAGTAGCCGAAACCCTTAACGACAGTAAAAGGATAAGAGGACATCACTTCAGGTTCAAACTCAATAAAAGAACATTACACTGGCAGTTAAATGCATTACTCACCCTTCGCTGGTCCACACGATTAGCGGCACTTGGGCTCTACATGAACTTAACGAAATAAGGATAAATAAAAGTGAAATAAAGGCCATCTTTAAGACACTAACAGACCGACAACCGACTTCTTCCGTCATGTTCTGTGTCACGTGAAACCAGCAGACAGTCATGTGAGCAGCTGATGACGCGATTCGTTCATGAACGTCCTCTGAGTGCGCCGCGCTGCTCGCAACGGCAGCAGAGCTTTAAATAATACGGAGCGACCTGAACGACACTCAGCCCGTCAACACATGCTATAGGAATCTCCTTTCCTCATCTCCAGCTGAACTTACAGCCCGGCTCGCTGTGCGAGACAGCAGAAATATGTTATCAAAGAACTTAACTCTCCTTGTAAAACAAAACGATATAAAGAAGTACAGTTTGTTTTTATCACTTGTATTGGTTTGCGTGTTCCATGGTTCTGCAAATGTACTTCCTGTCCATGTTGCCAAAACTAATGAATTAAAAAAATCCCAGATTGATTTCTCTTCATGGGCAAAAGGTTACCCGGGGCTATTCTTGAAGAATGATAAAGACATCTGCAAGTTGTAGAATTATTAGCTTATTATATGATCCAATTGCATTGGTAAGATTAGTTAATAACAGTGAAATAACACAGAACTGTGGAATAGGATCTTAATAAGGGCTACTAGGACAACAGCATTATTAGTTATGTGTAGATCTACCTCACTATGATGATTTGCAACCTACAGCTAAATCATCATCATCATCAGTGGACCACTTTCCCTGAGAAGCTTTCACCACAATGTTGTAGGCGGAAGGATACAGACCTTTCGCTCGGATCCTCCAGCCTGATGCGCCCTGCCCAGCAGTAGACTGGGGAAATGAAAATGATAGAAAACCTCCTGTCACACATTAATATTTGACTTATTAAAATGATCTACGATGTCTCCTCATTCGTACTTTCCCCAGTCATCACTAGAACACCGCGCCGCTGAAACAGAGACGCGGAGTTTGCACTATATCACGACGCGAATGTGTCCGAGCTACCCGAATCAGTGCTAAGGCCAGGGCCATCTTTGGTCGTCCTCGCCGGTCGCACTACAACTACAGTAATAAATCCTAACCTGTACCACATTTACAGCATTAAATCACTGCTTTCACAGACACACGGTTGCCTCGCACGAGTCTAATTCGAACTAAGGGCGTGACCTCTCTGTTTTCCTTTCGCACGATTTTTTTGGTCTTGCAGGTGAAAGAGGGAGGTTGCGCTAGGCTCCGTTGCAATACAACATGGATGAGGAATATGATGTGATCGTACTGGGCACCGGGCTCACAGTGAGTAACCAGCCTTTTGTGCTCGTGGTTGTATTTGGCACATTACTTTAACTCTAATGTTTCACGCTTAGATGCGCATATTATGATTTGTCAGGGTGAGAGAGAGGAAATGGAGGAGCGGGGTCGATGTCCAGTGTGTAAATAGATGCTGGGAGGCCGAGTTGCTGACGCATCGCCTCTGGTGTAGCGTTGTACACCGAGGTTTTGCGACGCTGAATTTGGCTTCTTATTCGAATTTCCCGTTCCACCTTAAATGGAGCATTAGTTGCATTCACCATTTAAGGTGGACCGGAAAAAGTCGATCAAGAAGCTGGAGAATAAGAAGACAGTTCCAGCCTCATCATGGCTGGAATTGACTTCTTATTCGAATATCCCGTTCCACCTTAAAAGGCGCATAGTTACAGTCCCCATTTAAGGTGGACCGGAAAGTTCGAATAAGAAGCAAATTCCAGCCTCGTCATGGCTTTAATGTACACGTCCACCCAACATTTTCCACACAAGCTCCATTAATCACTATTGCTTGTGCTTTACTCAACGCCTCAACGACTCTGAGCCGTTTCTACGAGTATAATGCGAGCGGAGAAACAGATGTTAAAAAATTGATAACGGGACTCTCCTCTTCTGTGCCTTCAATAGGAGTGGCATCAGGTGTCTCGGTTGTGCGTCGAAAAAGGAAAAAAAACTGCGTGTATCTTAATAATGGCCCAGTGATGGTTAATGTTGACATACGTGACATTTAAGAACCGTTTTCATTGCCATGTTGACGGTCGGTAAACAAAAGGCTTTAGCTAACGTAACGCTGTATCTGTGGGGTTCATTCAGGGCGCAGTATGGTAGGCTAGGCTCGGCTAGCTAACTAGTTAATGTTCCCTCTGACGAGGAAAGTCGTTTTCTAAATGCTAACTGCTATTAAACTTCATATATTTTATAGCTTAAAATAAATATAATATTCTGGCTGTGGGGAAACTGGGTGTTTAGTATGTTTTGTGGCCGATGAGAGGCGCTATACAGTGATGAAGGAGCCTTGGGTGGGGTGAGGAGACGAATCCCAGGGCGCAACGCGGAAAGCCACCAGTTAATGGACAAAAAGGGCCATTAAAATGGATCATTTCTTCGACCAAACGTTGAATTTCACTTCTGACGTTATTGTAAATGGAAATTCATACTACAAAACTGATGTATTGTTGTTAGTTTGGGTCTGTTGCTGGTATTGTATGCATTAATAACAATACACTTTATTTGTATAGTAATGCAGCTCCACCTACACATTATATGCATATACAAGCATATATGAAAGAGCAGTGAAATAGACAAAAGGCAAAAAAGTACTTGACAATAACAGCAAGGTATTATGATTTTTTTACTGTAAATAGGACAACTGACCATGTTTCATTACAAAGAGACTGTTTACGCTTTGCATGAACATGTGTTTCATGTGAGTTCACTAAAGTGTGTCTCCAGTGTGACCAAGTAAGATTCGATTTTACTGCCCTGCGTAAAAAGCACATCAACACATATGTCATTTCTGTTTTGCTTCTGTTTACTTTTTCCACGTTTCAGTGCAAATCCTGAGCTTGGCTTGGACCTTTTCATCAGCCTAGAGAACAAGAAGGCTCTTGGTTTGGGGATAACTCCAGCCTTGCAGATCCTCTATCTTGCGTTTCCTTGTTTATCCTCTCATCTGCTAGTCAGCACTCGGCATACACATCTGCTTATGTAATTGATTGTAGATATAGAAAACATATTTCAGTTGTAGTTGTGTTTTGAAGTGGCCAAGATCCATATTTGACCACCTCTGAACGTGGTTTGAGTGATTGATCGTAATCAGTTCACAGGGCGTCCTGGGGGTGTTTACACCTGGAAAAATCCGAAACTTGATCCGATTATCAAAATCGTATGTTGATTCAAGATGTAAACAGCTTTAAAAAGAGCATACTGAATCCTGTTTAATCGGATTTAGGACAGTCCAGTATGCAAAACTTGCATAAGAATATTTTTTTTGATAGTAATTTAAAAATGTGGCACTGCTGATTCTAATATGTCTGTTTTGACTTGTCAAACTTCAGATAAACAGAATGCCATGATAGATCATGAAAACGTTGCCCACCACTACTACCTCATTTCTTATGGTTACTTCTGCTTCTTTTTTTACTCCAGAAAAATCCATCAAGCCATTATTATTATCATTATGGTTATTATTTTTATTATTATTCTTATAGGAATGTATTCTCTCTGGGATCATGTCAGTGAATGGGAAGAAAGTTTTACACATGGACAGGAACCCATACTACGGAGGAGAAAGCTCCTCCATCACCCCTCTGGAGGAGGTAAGGATGCTCACTCAGCGCCTGCCATCTGCATTGTGTAATTCAGTACTGCTGCCATCCAAAGCCTTGCTGCCAAGCACCATGTTCTGTCCAGGCTAATGAGACAATTTTGGGACTGCATGTTTGTCAGGGTTTTACATACATGTGGTTTTCTGTAATACGAAATGGATTCACCTTTTAATATAAATGCTGGCTTTTGCATGTGCTTCTTCCCCCCCTCAGCTTTATAAGCGATTTGAGCTTCCAGATGGGCCTCCAGAGTCGATGGGTCGGGGCAGAGACTGGAACGTTGACCTCATCCCTAAATTTCTCATGGCCAATGGTAGTAAAGCAGCCAAATTTGACAGTTGCTTCCATGATGGATTTGTTAAACACATTCTAGATGCTGTAGCATGCTTTGAAATGAGTCTTTATACATAGTATTCCATAGTTGTTATGTTGTCCATTGCTAGTTAAACTTCTTAAGATGTGTTAGATGTGGCAGTTAATCAGCAGCAGGTCCAGATTTTTATCACACACTTTTATAACTTAAGAATAATGCAGCCAGTTTGCACTGTTTTCTATGTAATTACTGTATAATAAGACATAGGGTGTAATAATCTCAGGGTTTTAAGGGATTTTAATTGATGATAACATTAAAATGGATTTGAAAAAATTTAACCCAATGGTAATGTGGGTATATCACAGTCTGTCACATTGTGATTTCTACAGGGCAGCTAGTCAAGATGCTGTTATATACTGAAGTGACCAGATATCTGGACTTCAAAGTGGTGGAGGGGAGCTTTGTGTACAAAGGAGGAAAGATCTATAAAGTGCCCTCAACGGAGACTGAGGCACTGGCTTCAAGTATGTATAAAGAAACTTTATGAAATGTATCATTTGGTCTCGCGTTGAATTTATTTTAAGGGCCCATTTCACAGGAAAACCAGATTGTCGTCAGATTTTGATGCTGTATGTAAATAGTGTTCAAATTCTAAAACGTAGTGTTTACTTCCCACTCCATACAGTCCGTATATGGCAACTATAGTGTGAAAGCAGCTTTCGAGTTCACTGTTTCTGTGACTTCACGCAAACCAGCATATTTACATGTATACACCTATTCAGCCTACAGCAGTTTAGCTCCACCCATTTGTGTTTTAGTTTTTTGAATGAGGCACAATACAGGACAGCAAATCAGAGCAGAGGTCATTTACACATACCAGTCTTAAAGGCACAGTAACAAAAAACAGCCTGTTTAATTCTTTGTAATAGAGGTTGGAAAATAGTCATGTAAAAATGAATGACTGCCTTTGGCACATAAAGCCATGCATATGCCTTAAATGGGGAAAAAGGAAAAGAAAAAAATGCATGCTATGGCCTTTTAATTTAAAAGTGTATCATTTTTATACAACTAAAATAATCTGCACAATCTTATCTTTCAGCTCACTGTCTTTTGGCAGTAATTAGTAAACTATGTAGACATAATGTATCTGATTTACAGAAAAATTATGGAGACCTTTGAATTAAGTACATTCAGTGCAGCTTCTCACTTATATGATTGTGTAGCAAGACCTGAATAAGCTCCAACATCAAGGCCTTTATTGTCTTTCCTTCTGTTTTCTCCAGATCTAATGGGAATGTTTGAGAAGAGACGTTTCCGGAAGTTCCTAGTTTTTGTGGCCAACTTTGATGAGAACGACCCAAAGACCTTTGAGGGAGTTGATCCCAAACAGACAACAATGGGAGAAGTGTACAAGAAGTTTGACTTGGGGCAGGATGTTATCGATTTTACCGGACATGCCTTGGCCCTCTACAGGACAGACGAGTAAGTACTTTCATCACAATTACTGTGCTAGAAATTGAGATTATGTTCACTTGATGCCATATTCTTGGGTTAAGTTGTATAAAGTTGTGGAGATTTTACATTTCAGTAAACACTTCTGGTTAAACCATGTAGTTACTAGTTCATTGTAGCTGAAAGCGTCTATTTTCTCTGTGCCTTTTGGTGCCTCTAAGAGGTTTAAATACATCTCTACCCTCATAGCAGTGGTCCGCTGTAAAATCAGATTTGCAGATTTGTCAATACATATTTGGTGTCTGGTGTGTACTTCTTTAGTTTTGCTCTGGTGCTTCAGAGACAAAATAATAGAAGTCTGTGTCTTCTAAAAAGATTTTGGGTAACATAAAGGTCCATTACTTGTTAGCCTTGTTGCTCAAGAGCAAGTATGGAATAAAGGAAAAAAAATGGGTAAAGTCGATTTTTGAGTGAACCATTCTTTTAACCAACAAAAAAACTAGGTGCACCGTTGAAAACTGACTGTTACAGTAAGAAACAGAGTCTAATCAACAAACCCACTTATATGCTTATATTTTTAAGTCTTTTCAAAAGCTTTGTAGTTAATCTATTTCCTATGAAGTGTTTAGAGGCTTTGCATGTTTTTGTCTATTTTTATTGTTTGGCCTCTTTTTTACTATTCTGATTATTCAAAATAATCAGTAGATATCATGATTACTAATATAAACAGTAGTCACAGCCGTAAAATATGGGAATAAATAAAGAAAAATGAAGTGAAGAATAAAAATGATAATAATGGTAGGTCTCCTAAAAAAGACAAAAATAATAACAACACAATAACATTATGATCACAGGTGTAGTGGTACAGGCTAAACATGACACTCCCTCCATGTGTAGTAGCAGTTAGCAGTGAATAATTTTAACCCAGGCCACACAGCCATATGTGCTGTTTAACAAGGGACATTCTTACTATGTTATGATCAGTTTATTACATAAAAAAATTCTTCAGTGTCAAAATTTCTTGAAAAACAGGACTTCTTGATTGTGATTTCTTTTTGCCTCCCCTCAGTTACCTTGAGCAGCCATGCCTGGAGACCATCAATCGGATCAAGCTGTACAGTGAATCTCTGGCTCGCTATGGGAAAAGCCCATACCTGTACCCATTATACGGCCTGGGGGAACTGCCTCAGGGCTTTGCCAGGTGTGCAAAACACCAACCCAGCACTTCAGCCTAGATGCCACAGCAATCGTGTTTTTTTTTACAAAGATTTTTGAACATGGACATCACAGTCTTCTGTCTTTGTCTTGTCAGGCTAAGTGCAATTTACGGAGGAACCTACATGCTGAACAAGCCAGTGGATGAGATAGTCGTAGAGGATGGTCACGTCATTGGAGTGAAATCAGAAGGAGAGGTAAACTGAACTGTAACTGGTAGTGGTGTAACATTTCATTAGTTTTCTTGATGCATCTCTCCTAATTCCTCCCAGTGCAACTGCATTAATTTTACAAGGAGAAAAATAATACTGAATTATTTGCATCAGTCAAAAATGTAGTTTTAAAGATTATGAATTTAACAAAGCAAAATAAACTTGTGATAATCTCCTTTGAAGTCAGTGCCACAAAGCATGAGTGGCTCTCTTAGGTTGAGAACTGCTGACTTAGACAGGTCAGCACTTTATAGACTCTTACGTTTCCTCTGCAGTAATAGGTTTGTGGCCATATCATCATATCAGCTAATATTTTGGGGAGAAAATAGCAGATTTTCTTTTTCTTATATGCCATTTCTGACACTGTGCGTATCATTGTTAGTCAACATTTTGATTTATTTGGTGCACACACACACACACACCCCTGGTTTATATTGTAAGTATATTCTGTGTTCAGGCAGTTTAGTGTATTAAACCATGTTCCTTTAGAATCACCTTTGTAGCAGGGATGTAATAATTTAATTTAACTGATTAATTTTTTTCCTAGGGGACGTTTTTTTTTTCATTATATCAGTACTTTTATTTCATTACAGTAATTTTTAAAAAATCTTCCAATACTAAAATTACAGAATCATTCAGCATCATTAACATTAATGGCAGGATGTTGTTATATTACTTCTTCATGTTATTTTTCTTCTTTTCAGATTGCTCGATGCAAGCAGCTCATCTGTGACCCCAGCTACATTCCAGACCGTGTGCGCAAAGCAGGCCAGGTGATTCGGGTCATCTGCATCCTCAGTCATCCTATAAAAAACACTAATGATGCTAACTCCTGCCAGATCATCATCCCCCAGAACCAGGTTAACCGCAAGTCAGGTCAGTGCCAAACAAAGGCCTTTCTGTTATTGCATCTGTATTCCATCCAGTCCACCCTCTTTGAACGTGACAACATGAAATGGCCTTGCAGTGTGTAATAACATCCCTGTTTCTCAGATAAGGTGAACTGATAAAAATAAGCATACTCTCTAAATTAATTGCATGGTACTACCACTAGAGGGCATGGTTACATTTTTGTTTTCAATTTGGTCTCAGAAGAGAGCCAGATGCGTGTTTTGAATGAGTGTGAAATAATAATCCTTTATTATTTTGGCACAGATATCTATGTGTGCATGATTTCCTATGCCCATAACGTTGCGGCCCAGGGGAAGTACATTGCCATCGTAAGCACCACTGTGGAAACTGCGGAGCCTGAAGCTGAAATCGAGCCTGCTCTGGAGCTCCTTGAGCCCATCGACCAAAAGTACTTCATTACTTTTTATGGACAGTAGCTATTTATATAGCAGACAGGAATCAGTAAGAATCTCTAGAATCAGTTCTATTTATCATTCTGTCTTTGTTCCAGGTTTGTGGCCATCAGTGACATGTATGAACCAACAGATGATGGTTCAGAGAGCCAGGTGAGAGAAAGCTCTTCCATCCTTCACTTTTTCTAGCCCAGACTAAACACGTGAAGCTGAGTACACTACACAACATCTAAAATACTAATAAAAAAGGAGGAAGAAGACTTAATGAGTTTCGACTATTGAGAAGCTGTAATTTGGTCACAAAACTGTAATCAGTCTAGTAACAAAGAATGAAATTGCAAAAATCATGCAAAGACTTTACCATCTAAGAGTCTGTGGCTTAGCCACCTCACAGGAAAATTGTATTGCTCAAATGTTGATCTTTTAAGGCTAAGAAGATTTAATGTGATTCTCCTCAGACGAAATGCATTAGATAAATAGGAGACCTGAAATATATGAGACTAATGTAGGAGAAATAAGAGTTTATAGGGTTCAGATAAACATGAGCATTGTTATTTTGACAAATCTGAGCAGTGTATGACTTGTTTGGGATCTCAGCTAAAACACAAGATGTAATATGTAAATATTGTTGGAGTCTGAAAATGTACTGCTCACTCCCCAGTCCACTGGAGACTCAGAAAATTAATCTACAAAAATGGGCTGTTTTGAATTAGCTGTTTATGTGGCACAAGAGAGGGGAACCAGTCAGAACAGAGCTTATTTCCATATACTGGTCTTAAAGACACCAAGTAACAAAAAGTAATCAAAACAGGGATTAAGAGATGTTGGAAAATGGTTGTGTAAAAATGAACTATGGCAGTTTTTGGTACATAAAACCACACAAAGTGCTAATTTTGTGACTTCTGAGGATATTGACCCTTTAACAGCCAGCTTTACCATCACTGCACGTACATGTTTCTTTTTCTCTCTCTCTTGCTGTTATTGGCTGTTGCTTAAAGCTCTCGTTAAGTTACATCACTGACTATCCCACAGAACAGGACTAGTGGTTGTTACTAATCAAACATCACTCTGGAGCTTGATTGGAAGGCGAAAGGTAGAGTTATTTCTCTTCTCACACTACCAGGTGATCCATGCCGTCACTCGCTTCCAATTGAGCTCCCACCCTGAAAATTCACTTTCAGTTTGAAAATTTGCTGTTAACTTATATCATAACAAAAATTGGGCTAAAGATCACGTAGTGTAAGCCTGTTTTTTAACACCATACTCAAATGTCAGCTGCCCGTGAATCAGCTGTAATGAATGGACCAATAATGATGGCCCAAATTGCTTTGAATTACTTCCATTAATGTACAGTAAAGTTAAAAGCATTCCTGTGAAGTTACTGTTTCAAAGATGTGAGTTATACTTACAGAAGCAATGAAAAGCCTTGTGTGATGTCTTCCAGATATTCGCGTCACGGTCTTACGACGCAACCACCCACTTCGAGACGACCTGCAACGACATCAAGGACATCTACAAGCGCATGACCGGCAGCGACTTTGACTTCGAGAATATGAAGCGCAAACAGAACGACGTCTTCGGGGAGGATGAGCAGTGAGCGAGGAGACTAAGATGGAGGGAAGGAGGAGGTGAGAGATGAGGACAGCTACAAGGGGAACTGGGGTATTGCTTTGCTTTAGATAAATCGATTTGATTTAAACAGATCAAAAGTTGAGTGCAAGTTACAGCAATCAAGCCTAGTCATAGACAACGTTCAGCTGTCCTTAGCTTTCCTTCTTCTTGTCTTACGCCTCGTTTCCTCCTCTCTCTTAGTCCCTTTTTCCCAAGTACGTACACTTTAGCACAGAGGCACAATGCTCCTACGCTCACATTCCCCAACTCATCCTTCACAAAGCAGGCTGATGTTAGACCTTTCGTGAACACGTCATGCATTGTTTTTGAGCTACTATCCTGTCGAAGTGAAACATATACAAGCCTTATTTGTTTGGGAGTCATTTTGGTTTTTATGAGTGATGCCTTTGGCGGCAGCTCACATCTTTACATAATCCACTAATGAGAGACAATGTAACAGTGTCTGAAGTAGATATAAACTGTGAAATCACTACAAAACACCAGACCAAACTGTTTATCCCCCACATGCTTAACATGACTTTCCACATTTCAATAATAGCATTGTTTAATTTGAAGACACTAAAATAAGTCCTACAGACTTTTGGTAACAGAGCCACGGCAGCCTTCCCACGCACTGGAAAGTGTCATTGGCAAGTACAAAGCTTCACACCCAGGTCTTCGCATATGCAGACTTGATGACCATCACATCATTTAAAAGTTACAATGGCAGAAGGTTGATCTAAAATTTGGAGAATCTCCTTGCATGCACCTTTCAGACAACTTAAAGATGGGTTCCACCGAATAACGGTCATCTTCCCAAATGACCCTGCTTTTATTACACTATAGCTGTTCACTAATATACTCAGCTTATTAAGTTTCTTCTGTTTGGCAGTGAATATGGTCAATATGAGGCCTGGAATGGCATATGCAGTGTGGAGTTGGAGTTACAAGCCATTAACGCTTTTGGCTACGTTCACATTACAAGCCTCATTGCTCAGGTCTCAATTTTTTGCTCAGACCCGGGTTTCTAACTCTGTGGTTCACATTTGTGTAGATCAAATTTGTCATTAATGCAAGTGACCTGTGCCCTGAAACACCCCCCATGCGCACATCCTGATGAGTAACGTGATGTGAATGAACCATGTGTGTAATGAAGAACAAACAAACTGACCAGCAGAACAAGGCTTTGTTGCAAAGATCATTTGCCCTGCTGTTCATTATTAGAGCAAGATGAGGTGAAAAATGGTCAGATACATTGCTTTTGCACCATTTGCTGGCACATACTTCAGATTCCACGTTTGTACTGAATGATGGTGCATGGGCAGTGGAAAAATAAAATAAATTCTGATGTTAGCGTTCATGGCCCCAAATTAGAAATGTATCAAATCTAGGACCACATATGAAAATAGTTCAGATCTGATTTGAAAAGATCCAATTTGAGTGTCCACACAGCTCTGAAAAAATCAGACCTGTGTCACATTAAGGGAAAAAATCTGATTTGTGCCACTTTAGTCTGATAATGTGAACATAACCTTTGTTGCCCGTGTAGAAGGATGTAAATGATTTACCTGCAATTGGTATTTACAGCTGCAAGAGTTTCTATAGGAATCATGTCAATGTGAATTAAAAAGATAATGACTATTGTGTCTTTTTGTGGTTTGACACTTAACATATCCTCTAGTTGTTCTGGCTTTGTAAACTAGGCTGGACCCTGGTCTAAAAACTTGGTTCTCTTTGTGTCAATTTTGATTGAATTTGTGTGCTGGAGTGGCTCCTACCATGGACTGTTACCTTGCAGTCGACATGCTTGAGTCACTTTGTAACATTTTACACTTAAAAAATCAATGTGTACAGAGTTAACACGTAACGTTGTTAGTACAAACTGAGACTAATTCTTTTCTGTTCTTTTTTTTATCGTTTCATTTTTATTTCCAGACACTTTATTCTGAAGGGTCTTAAGTGTGCTCTTTTTTTGGTCGCTTTGTGTTTTTTTGTTAACGTAGATGTTGATACTGGCCTCCAAGTGCCACCTGAAGCTGTGCATTTTGAGCATTTAACTACGCTGCTGTCAGTGTAGCTCACGCATCGGTTGGATGTCCTGTATTGACTTCCCATGTTCAACTTGCTGAGTCTACGATTGCGGCGGTAGTTTTCATGTAGTTTCACAGGAAAGGTAAAAAATCAACAGCAAGTTTCTTAATTTTCATAAGGTCAGAGTTGCCTGTGGTCTTTTAGACCCACTTACCATGCTACAAGTCCTGCATCATCCGATTTTCCTCTTCTTTCATCCGTGTATAATGTTAAACGACAGACAATGTTCTCAATGGAAACTGAATCAAATAGCATTACTGGCAAGCATAGTTCTGTTTGGAATTCTGCATCGTCTTGTTTGTTTGATTTCTAGTAGCTGTTTAAATGTTATTTTGTACTTTTATTTATTTTCCATTATGTGTATCTTGAAACTAAACACTTTAACACTGGCATATGAACTTCAGACAAAGCAGTTTAAGTTGTGACTTTATCACAGGTGTTTGAGCAGTCTTGTGCAATGAATGAAATAAATTCAAATGTGAATAAAATGCTGAGAATCTGAATTTCGTTGGTCTTTTTTGGGAAACACAAAAAAAGGAAATGCTTCTTTGTCATCACACTTTTTTGAGGAGAAGACTTACATGTACAAATTTAAATTGTACATGTACACAAGTTGTAATGAACAATAATAAAACACAGGAGAACGGGGTTGGTTGGCACAGTGTTAAATTTCAGGGTCAGTAGGAGAAACGCTCATAAAAATGTAACTTATAAATGACCGTCCTCCTGACCAGCAATTGTCCATTTTGTCAAGATACTCTGAACATTACAAAATTTTAAACTTTTTGATTTTTTTCAAGCAAAAATAAATGTCTTACTGAGTAAACACTACACTATGAAAAATATGTCAAGGAGAGGTAATGATCTATTAATCAGCTATATTTTCATATATGATTTGAAAGTGAATGTTAAGTAATACTAGCTAGCTAATGTGAAGTAAATACAGAGTTGTGTCCTGATGTAGGTGGGGTTGGTTGGCACATGTGTCGGCTTGCCCAAGGGTAAGGCTGTTGTCACAAACATATTGTTGCTGTCAGCACTGAACCTCGTACCTCCAGAAAGGTAACTTTACAGGACAAAGAAAAACGTTCTAAACCTTTAAAAGAACTAAATGGAGAAATATTTATTTTCCAAGTAATTTTGTACCATTTCTGTTGGTTCATCATGAAACAAGTTATTTGACACAACATAAATTGCAACTGCCTTTTTCAAATTATGTCAAAAAATGAAAAATGAAGAAAACTGGACAATAATGGAGATATGAGGGTTTGTCCTGACAGCAACAAAATGTTACATTATACACTATACGCACACTAACACAACTAAAATGCAGTACTGCACTGTATCACTGTTTATATTAAATTTACATTAAAGTTGTTTATTAAAGTTGTTCTTACCTCTAAGCTTTAGGCCAATTATTGCTAGGTGAGTCTATCTCACGATAAAACTTTAAACACAAACTATTTATTAAATATGATTGAATTTTTATTATTTATCTTCACTAAGCAGTAAAAAGTCAATGTCTTAATAAAAGCTAATTATAGAAGAATACTTTTTAAATTGGTAAAGTAGCACATTTTTATTTTTTTTCATTCATCTTAGTGAATAAAAGCGAATGATAAAATTAAAACGCTCCTAACCTTTAACTGATTCGAAGTGTTTTTGATTTGCCGTTGAATAATTTTGCTTGGGGCCATGTGGCACAAGTGCACAACATGGATTCGGTCATGAATGCACAAATTCTGAAAAGCGTTCTGAAAGCGTTTTGAAATGTTTTCAGCTAAGCTTTCATTTGCTGCTAGCTGAGTTATGCTAATGTATGATATGCCTTGGATATGCGTCAGAAAGTGAAAACTGTCAACCAACCCCAGTCTCCACTATATACACATATTTATGTAGATTAATCATTATATTAATTATATTAAAAATCTTTGCTTTGAAAATAATTTATGTGTTTTCACAATGTATTAAAATAATTGTAAGGAAACTCACCTAATGACGCTACAGTATTTTTAGTGACTTTGGTTTGGATTTACAGTTCTCATTTTAAGAACACTTGTTTTGACTATGCATTCAGTCCTGTATTACTCCACTCATAATATTGCTCTACTGACTGAAGCTTTCTTTGGTATTACTCATTTACTCTCGCTTTGTATTTCATGTAGCACTGCATGACTGAATAAGTCCCATTAGGGTCCCATTGTCCTTCTTGGCCCTGCTGTGATTCCTTGGATGCAAAGTCAGTGAGAGACACCAGCAAGGCATTTATAAGTGATCTACCACGTAGCTTTGGTATGAATGACCCAGAAGTCGTTCTACTTCCACCTTGGGCACCACCCAACACTGGGCCAAGTGGTGCTTGCTTGGTGTGTCCTTCAGGGTCTTATCCTGTAAGGTGACTGGAATGTGCTCGTCCCCTTTTTTCAGCAGGCCCATGGCCAGAGAGCTGTTCTTGCTTGTCTGAGCGTGGTGGAACCCAGTACCATGGCTGTCCGTTATCCTCACCACCTCCATGTGGCTGTGTTGGAACTGTCCTGTGAGGAAAAATGGAAGAAGAGGTTTTCAGGTTCTCTTTTAGTAATGCTCTATGTGTACGCTGGCACTTAATCTGGTAAAAATGCTACTGTTCATTGTAGAGATGCGCTCTACAGCTAACTTTCATTTTTGTTTGCAATGTATGGCAAGTGCCACCAATGGATAGAGTTCCTAGAGGATGCAAATAGACTAATTTTTATTGTGAAAGAAATACAGCACAGAGCTTCTTGACCCAAAGCCAGTTGGATGTCAGGGTCTTCTTTGAGGCAGAAGAGACCTCTGTTGGAAACGTGGATGAGGATGAGATGACTGTTAGAGCTAGGCCTTCAGTTCAGTCCATAAATGTCAAAATAAAAGCGAGAACAGACACCTCCACCATAAAACTCATTTCTGTTAGCACCGTTATAGGATTTCTCATAGTACATTAGCGCGAAGCTGGAGCATACAAGGACTTTTTATGACCTTTCTAGATTAAACATGGACATTTGAAGTTCGTAAATGACATTCCATGTTTTATTTAAAGCTCATGAATTTCATTATGATGTTTTACCCTGAATGTTGTGCTGTTCCTTCAGTAAAGAGCCCTGGCATAAAGCTGCTGCTGCTACTTTGCATTTCTAAGAACTGACTGAAACCTGGTTAGAATACGGCTTATATTCACAGTCAGCGACATATCTACTTCCAGAAGGCCTAGAATGACAAAATTGGTGCCACCCATTGTAACTTCCACTGTTACTTCCTTATTATGTTGGTGGTTTATCTAATGTTTAAGGCCTTCTGTCCAGCTCCTGAAGGCTGGACCAATGGGAGAGCTTGCTTTGCTGTATCTAATTATATACTAGGGAGAGAAAAAATCCTGATTGGACTATTTTCCATTGGGCGTTTCAAGATTTTGACCCTTGAGCTTCCAACCACAACTGTATGAAAGCATTTCTACAGTACAGAGTTTTAATATATCTATGAAGGTTTAGAATACCCTGAGGGTTCCCCCCTGGAAATACTACACTCGTATGAGAATTATCTGACTATATTTGAGAATACATTGAAAAGTATATAAAAACGTCTGAAAGAAAAAGAAGAAAATACAGTGTACATACCCAGTAGCCCTTGCGTGAGACTGGACAGTCCATTGCTCTCAGCGATGTAGAACCCCAGATGCTCAATCTGAAAGTAGCTGGGGTGACTATATCGATGGAAGAGGACCAGGAAGAGCACACGCTTCCCAAATTCAAGCCAGCAGCTTTGGTGTCCGTCAAGCACAATCTTCCAGCCAGGGCCAGTTACAGAGCCCTGCTGATTTGTGGGCAGACTTTGAAGGCCCTCCCCCTTCACTACCACGGAGTCTATTGTCAGTGTGATTTTTATGCCGCCCTTAGTGGCTCTGATGGTTATCTTGTCAAAGAAGGTACGAGTCCGGTCCTCCAATCCAAGCTTAGCAGGAGCCAGCATCAAATGGCCATCCACTATAATGCCTGCAAAGTGTTAACAAGCAATATTAAAAAGCATTAATTGTTGCAATAATCATAACATAGTTTTTGAGTTAAAATGGTGGGAGGTTCAGATATGCATGTTACTGCAATGTTTACCTTTGCCTGGATCTTCAAGGAGACGTAACACATCATTGGCCTCGCCATCAACAGTGAAACACAGATTCTGGTGCAATTTAGGGAGCGTAACAACAAAATGGGGGTCTCCATCCACTTAAAAAACACAATGAAAGGGGTTTAGGGATATAAAAACATAATGAAGCTGCTTTTTCTAAGGCATAGGAAACATTCCCTCTCAAATACTGCATAAATGTTTTTCACTTTCAAATAAAACATGTAATAATGATGACAGTAAAACTAGAAAAATGCATTTCCTGAAAGTGACCGCAGCAGTGATTGTGCAGTTGAAGCAATTTCCAGGTGGTTGCTAGTTTTTTCTAGACAGTTGCTGTGGTATCCCAGGTGGTTGTTAAGTGGTTGTTAGGGAGTTGCTAGGGTTCTGCTGTGGAAATCCCAGGTGCTTGCTATGGTGTTGCTAATGAATACAATGATGTTTCAGTTGATTGCTAAGGTGTTGCTGTGTGGTTGCTGTAGTATCCTGGGAGGTTGCTAGAGTGTTGCAAGGTGGTTGCTATTGTATGCCACATGGTTAATATGGAGTTGCTAAATTACTTACATCATCACAAGTGGGTTGCCTCACAATGCACAATCACTAATTAGTAGATTTTTCAAATTGCAATGATGAAGTTTGAAGCTCTTTTGTGACCCACCTGAGGAGGAGAAGATTCGAAAAGAACTTATTGAGGGGGGGTTGTCCGGGGCAGCTGAAAGAAATTGGAGGGTGAAATGAAGATAAAATGAATTCTCTAACATCCACTATGAAATAACACTTTAAAAGAACTTGCAAGACACATTACTAAGAATTATTCTAAATGTACAAGAAATATTTCTGAATATTTAATAAAAGAACTACTTACCAGCTGCTTCTGCATCAGGATCTATGAAAAAGTTTTATATATTAACTACGAATGGAAGCAGTCTCATTATAAATAGATGACAAGTGACATATTACTTAAGGCTGTTGTATCAGTGTTTGTTCAATGCTTATTTGACTTACAAGAGTCGTAATGGATGGTGTAGTCATAGTCGTAGTCATATGTGACGTCATACTCTACAAAATCGATTTAAAAAAACTAATTTAGGGTATATGAAGCTTGTAAAAACTATAAATAAATGCATTACAGTTATCAGTCAGTGTTCTTTTAATGGTGATTTTGTTTAAATGACGTACCTTTGACAGCTTCATTATCTGTACAGAGGGTAAAAGATACATTAGATATATACCTGCTTTAGTTTTACTACCCTATAATTTTGTGCATGTCACAAATTAGTAATCACAATACAGTTACTCAGACAATTACCTCAAGTCCTTTTTTATATTTTGCAAATTAATTTAGGAATAAAACCACAGAACTACACAAAAATACATTTCATGTAGCAATTTCATGACAAGTATAACCATCTAATAAAATGGACCAGGACGGATTAGACTATAGTAGCTCTTTCTTAAACTTGTACAAATACCAGCTTGATGAAAGTAAAAAGTAAAGTGCCAAAAGTGTGTAATTTACCTTTTGTCTGAAACTGGATGGCTGTAGAAACATCTGGCAGACAGAGGAGAGGATGTTTGTTATTGGGTCAGTATCTATAATAAATAAAGGCAGAAGGACTATAGCTTTAAACTTATTCATTGGGGTATTATTATATATTTAGTGGGAGGTCATGAAATGTGTGCTGTAGTGCTCTGAACTGTAGTGCTGAGTTGTCAGAAGATGATTAGTTATTATTTCCCTTAAACTTAACCCATCATACACTCTTATCAAACAATGTTCTATATAGTACCAACAAAAGGTTTTATGACTTATGTTTCTTGGAGTGTTCACAGCTTCATATATAACTATTGAGAACGATTTCAAAGGGTGTGGCTAACTGTGAAGACAGTAGATGGTCAGTTCTTTTTTTAGATTTAGATAATAATAATTTGCCAGTTGCAGGGCCATAACCAGGGTCAAAATCATGGTCTGTTTTGCAGAGCTGTGACCTACTTTAAATAGTGAATTAAACACACTGCCAAATATGTTCTACACCAAGTGCTAACTTCAGATACCCATTTCTCAGCACTTTATTACTCTCTTTTTTAACAATAGATATTTATGTACCTATTTAATTAGTTAATTTCTCTACATTGTTATATAAACTGCTATTACTCTTCTGTCTTCTGTTTCATTTTGTTAATGTTAATTATTTAAGTACTTATAATAGTTAAATCTTAGCAAAAAGTCTTATGTAGAGTTAAATATAGTAGGCTATAAGTCTGTTGACAAACAACAGTTGTTCTGAGGTCAGTCTGTGATGAGATTCAGTCATGTCAATGCTGATCACAGTACTCCACCAACACATTACCTAGATGGTGCAGTTTCCGCATTAAATTTGTAAATGGAAAAACATTGAAAAAATCAAACCTTTCGAAACTACCCAGGTCCAGACCTGTGTCCTTATAGCTAGTCATGGCCATAAACTGTCATGTACTTCACTTGTCACAGCCGGATACCACAATAGTATTCAAAACATGGCAAATACATTGCTATTCCTATTTATAACTAATGTGGTGTGTGCCATGGGGAAAGAAGATTACTGCAGACAAATGTAGTTCCATTTGCATTTCAACCTCCAGAAAACATTAAAAACTACTATAGAAATATGCAGCTGCTACATAAGTAAGCCCTGTTGCCCACCTAGAATGACCTGAAAGAGCTTCAGTGGTACATACCTAAAATACCAGAAGCTTCCCACAGCTTGGGTGCATCTGTGAGGCCTGGCATAGGGGCAAAGGTGGCAGCCACAAGAGTGGCAATGTCCAGATCCACATTTATTTCTGTGTCAGTGTCTGCAGCTGGGGCATTGGATACTGGGACTGCCTGAAGATCTGGCAATAAAGTAGGAACTTCAGCTGTGGTGGAATTCTCACTGTCAGGTGAGGATGTAGGTTTCCCCACAGACAGGACTGGAGGTCTCGCTGAGCTGGTTGTTGTTGTGGTTTTGACAGGCACAGCAGAAGTTGTGACTTTAACAGTGCTGTGCAGTGTAGTGGAATTCTTGGTGAGTGGAGTAGCTGTACTGGTGGAGTCGAGTGGCAGAAGGGTGTTCTTCCCAGGGCCTGGAGCTGCTACAGTTCTCATGGTGCTGGCTGGAGTGGTGGAGCCCTTGCTGGAAAGAGAGGCAGTGGTGGTTTTAGATGAGCTGGGTCGTAACATTGTGGTCTTCTTGGGAGATGGAGGTGCCACATTTTTGTCTGGTGAAGGAGGAGTGTTTCCTGGACGCCCCGTTGTGTGCAGCCCTGGAGGAGCGGGATGCGGTCGAGGCGATTTGGTGAGAGGAGGCTTGCCTGCTTTGGGAGCTAAGATGGAGTTGGACTTTTTGCCACCTGTGGCAACAGTAGTGACCATTTTAAGGGGAGCACTAGTGGTCTGTGTAACCGTGGTTCCCACACTTGCTGTGGTGGTAGTGACAGGCCTAGTTGTAGTTGTGGGAGAAGGTGCAGCAGTTGGATTTGGCTCCTCACTGTCTGGTTTGACCACTACCAATGAGGTGACAGGTGTGACAAAGTTGTATTTGAGTGAAAGGTTGGTGGCTTTCTCTATTAGCAAGCGCTGTGCCACTGGATCTGTGCTGTTGATTTTAGCCAGCAGGAGCTCCTTGATTGTGAAGTAGGCCCAGAGACGATGCACAAAGCTGGAGATTCCGTCCAGGTCCCTTGTACAACCAAGCAATGCTGCGGTCCCATTACCCTCAGCCTTGGCCAGGGCAAGTTCATTTGCCACTTTCACCTTCTGCTTCGAGTTGCTTGCTGTCAACGAGACTTTCAGATCCCTGTATTCCTGGCTTAATCTTTCCTGTGACCACCAGCTCAGAGCCCTGGAAGTAGTTGGGGAAGAGAGCACGGGTGACATCATAAGCCTGGTCATCTAGGTAGGACAGCTGGATGTCTGACAGCAGTGGGCTGGCCACCTCATCATAGAACCCCTTCAACTGGAGTGCAGCGTCAGCATCCTCATACACCTGAGAGCACAAGCACATGATCAAAATGGATACAACATATTTTTTAGCTAGCTCATTTGTTCTCTTTTCACTTTTAGCGGTTGTACTTTGGATGAATTAGCCAGAATTTTATTGTTTATTGCTGCCTACCATTCGTGCTATCCCACGGTTCTCCATGGCCAAACGTTTCAGCAGAGGGAAATCTGCATCATCCCCAAACGCCAGGCAGAACAATGAGACTGAGCCCAGGGCACTTTGCGCGTTATGCAGAATGATGTCTTGCGCAGTCACTCCGATGGTAGCCTCTCCATCAGTAAGGAAGATAATCATCGGTACTTTGCGTGGTGATGAAGGTGAGGATGAGGTGGGGTTGACCAGCTGGGCTGCGGAGAGGAGAGCTGCATTGATGTTTGTCCCTGGTGAGATCAAATGGCAAGGAAAGAGAGAGAAGTTACCAACTTCATGAAGATATTTGTTGAATGGTATAGGACATGAGTACAAAGGTTGTGAAGACACTTACAGCCCTCTGCAACAATTTTCCTGACAAACTCCCGAGCATCCCGTATGTTCTGCTTTGTGGCCTGCACGGTGCGACCTTTCTTCCAGGTGTGCACCTTATCCGAAAATGTGATGAGATTGAAGTAGTCACCCTCACGGAGGTCACCCAGGATGGTAGACATGGCAGCTTTGGTCTGTGTCAAAGTAAAAGTGCAGGATCCTTATTTACTGACAGAGAATTCTACCTGTGTTTTTTATCATGATGCCTTTTATCCATTGTTAAGATGTCGATGATACCTGTTTGATCTTAGTGCCAATCATGGAGCCACTGATGTCAATGACAAAAATGACATCTTTAGGAACTACCGGCAGACCCCGTGGAGCAAAGTAATGAACAAAGTAGCCATCATGGACCTGGAAAATAGGACCAAAGGAACATGTTACAAAAAGTTCCTTCTATCTACAGCAGAAGGTGTTATTGGGTTTTGCATAGAAGTGCCATAACCTGGATGTCTCCCATGAGATCTTTCAGCTCCACATCATACTGAATGACAAAGTCTGCATTGAGTCCCTTTGGGGAGATGTTCCTCTGCTGTTGCAGGGTGGGGCTGTAATGAACATGAGCGCAGCATGGGTTCTGCTGCACCTGTGTGGAGGGGGGAGCTTCGGCCTCAGCTGGAAGCATGTGCAAACAGTTTCAGAGTTTCAGCATGCTGAAATCATTGAAGGTCATTACAGAAACTAGCTTGATAAAAGTTTAGGCCCAGAAAAAACTAAAACGATCTTTGTGGTTGATCTGAGTTTACTGAGAATTACATCAAACTGTGATATACAGAGGTATTTCAGGACCAAAGCTTTGTAGCACAGATACAATAGATACCAACATAACAATAACACACATTAATTCTCTAACATCCATCTTAGAGCTGATCTATGGTGCTAAAGTGTTATTATAAGCAAGGGTTAAATTGGCATTCTTCCAACACCTGTCCTGTGCAGTCTAGTCGTACCTGTAGCATGACTGAACTGAACCATTAACTGTAACTGTAACTCCTGTTGCCACAGGAAAGATCACGTTTTACAGGAAAATTTAAAGGCCAGTCATATTTCAGTTTTGATAGACATTGCCTAATTCATTGCCCATGGTCTGGAGTCTGAAAGTGTGGAGAAAAAGTTTTTAGCAGTGGTACATGAAGGTATCCACAAAATACCTTTGAAATCAAGTTGATTTTTACCACCATGGTGACTTCAGTTAACTGTCTTAAGTTTACCAAGCCAAATCTTTAGGGACTGGTTTCCCAGACATTGATTAAGCCTAGGACTAAATCGCAGTTCCAGTGGTGAATCTCCATTGGAAATTCTTTTAGTCTAGCATTAGGTTTAATCTTGGTCTTGAAAACTATGCCCTAGCCATGATCTTACCTGTAACTAAACACTCAGAATGTCCAGATTTGATTGTGTGTAAATGGCACTGACTAGCTAGTTGGCTATAGTGTAGGCTAACTAGCTACAGCAGCTACATGATAAAATTCCGGCACTTTACAAATTACAATGGTGAGTTGCACCTGGGACAGTGTCGGTGAGTAGTCGGCTGGTCCTAAGTGGTAGGGCTTTGATGAACTTGATTCCGGTCTTCTCTGCTATCGTAACATCCACAGAGAGATTTTGCACTGGCTGCCCTGGTCTCAGGCCCAAAGCCAGCTCATAACGACCCAGTCGCCGTGTCAGCAGCTCCTCGTAAGTCAGGGAGAAAGACATTTGGGTTCCAGGAGGCACACTGATGGCCACCCGGAACTTCTCAATCTCCCGCTCCCTTCAAACCAGAGACACACATCTTACAACTTAAATAGTGCAGGAACAATATTCACCTTTTGTTACATTAATATGTTCTTCATTTCCCTATTTCACAATGAGTGTAATGGTGTAAACCATACAAAACACCAAATGTTTAGTGAAATAAATAATGTTCTGGTCCATTTCAATCATAGAACCTATTTGAACTGTACTTGGTTTGAACGTATGGAATGTTAAACACAGTGCATTTAATATGGCAGACCGTCGGAGGTAAGAGAAACATAGCCTTTAGCAGTTTTAAGTGGATCTGCTCACTCAGTCAGTGCCAAAAGAAACATGGTTTAATCCCTGCAGAGACGGTGTCAAATACGCTTTTGGACTCACTTGGTAGCAACAAGTCCTGCTGTTTTCCCCTGTTTCTTGGCCGTGTCATAAATCTTCCTGGCTGCAGTTCTCTCTTTCACTTCAGCCACGAACACCTTACCGTTAGATGTGCTGAGAGGTTAATTAAAAGAGAAATTAGTATATAGTTATGTTACATAAACAGTAATTAAAACTAAAGGGAGCTATCAAGCCTTTAAAGCTCAGGTGAGGTCAAGACTGCTTCCCCCTGTAATGCATCAATTCTCAACTGCTGAAAGGAATAGTTTGGCAAAAAATCTAATTGTCCTGCTTACCCCAGATGTAGACAGTCAGTCTAGACAGGTTTGGTGTCCAAATTTTGCTTTTTTAGTTTAGCACTGAAGCTAACATTGCTACAAACAGTAGAAGTCAGTAGTCACCTAAATCTTTTTCTATAAATACATCCTCAAACCCTCTCTCAAACCGCATTCAGCTCTTCATTAAGGCCAAACTGACTTAAAGACAAAGTATGACTTACTGTAAGCTGTAAAAATGCTGTCTAAACATGTGTTGTTTAACATGGCTTCCCACAGCTTTCAGCTGAAAAAATGTTTATTTTTATACACTTAGAAATTAAGCTTCTGTGCAGGTACACTTTTCGTTCATCAAGGTACAAAAAATGGAGACGAGACGGGGTGTGTGGAGTCAAAAAAACTTAGAAAATATAATTTCAATGGATTATGGTACAATTATGTTCCCTGACAAAAAGTACTGAGATGTACCCCTAAGGGTACCACCCCAGAGACAAGAGGGGTACTGCCCTAGAGACAGTTTCAGACCTTTTTTTCTGAGAGTGTAGGTCACAGAAAGTCATACTGTGTCCTAAAACACGCATGTGCGCACAACTGGTTGCAGTTTTAGGAGGTCGAACGAAGTTTTGGAGAGAAAAAGATTTGGGTGACAGTTGACTCCGACTGTTTGTTAGCCTTGTACCTCCAGTGCTAAACTAAAGAAGCGAAGTCTAAACTCTGATCATATTTTGACTGATCGACTACATCTGGTGTAAGTGGAAAACTGTAAATTTGATTGCCAAACTAATACTTCAAATGTATGTATATGCATCTTCTTAGCAAAATAGTATTTTAAACATGTTCTGTAAGCATGAAAGTTTAATTTTAGTTTTAATTAAATGGGTAAAAAATCTGTGTGAAAGTGTTTTTCAGAAGTTTTTTCTCCAAGAAGTACACTCAAAAACACGCAAATAGGAGGCAAGGTCGACGCAGGGGTGAGCAGAAAAAGTCATTTCCCTCAGAAAACATGATTACTGGAACACCCCCACCACATATACACCCTGTTACCTAATATACCAGCATTTCCCCCATGCTTTACGCCCCCATAACTCAACAACTCAAAGCCAGTTATGCAGGCCTTGTATCCTCTTTGCGGTGGAGCAAAGGGAACGAAGAAGCTAAATTTAAGATTGACCCCTTTAAGCAAACATATTTAAATAAAAATCAACAAAGACCCACCAAAATAAACTGGCAAGCCTGAAACAGAGCTTGTTTTGGGCAGAGCAGGGTTGAATGGGGAGTTTAAGGGCCAGTGGAAAATAGAGGCAGCTGTATGTGTGCTCTATGAGAGGACTGTGCGATGTGATGAACACAGGGATCTCAGTTACAGCCTGTGTAACAGTACTACACTAAAGACAAACATATATCTGTGTTGACCAGATGGGCTTTTGTTTGAGTGCGTTTGAGGCATTGTATGCATCTATAAATGCGTCAGATGTATTTTAGCTCTTTAGAAACTAACCTACACGTGGGCATAAGTGTGTGGGTGCATTGTACTTGCGTGTGTACTGTATGTGTTTGTGCACACATATATGTCTGTATGTGTGTACCTTGGCTACATGCCTTGGTAAACTCCAGTGGGCAAGAAAAGGAGGGGGAACAAGGCCAGCTGGTGTAATTTTCTCTATTAACTCTCTGACTTCTCGCTACAAAGCCCGCTATTCATCTGCCCCAAAGTTTCCCTGTTCCTAAACTACTTCCGCCCCCAAATCCAGCTCCTGGCTGCTCTACCAGGCAGCCATTTTCTTATTTGCAGGCATCTTATTTACACTCTGCATTCTTTCTAAAGGAAAAGTGGTTTTCAGGCCTCTCGCTCACACACAAATGTGTCTCCTTTCTTCCGTGGAGCTCCGGAGAGACGTCCTCTGAAGTTTTATTTCTGGATTACACCTCTTGCTGGCCCGCCTGGAATGAGGTCCACGTTTCTCCTTTCATTTTTTGTCTCGCAGAAGCTAACTAGTGATTCTTGGTGACAAATGAGAAGTAGAAGTTATGTTTGATAATTAGGGTTTCAGGGATTAATTGCAGTGTATTTATTATTACCCAATTCCCAAGTGATTCTTTCCCCAGCAGTGAACCATTAATGCGATTATAACCCTGCCATGTCACATGAAGCAGAAAACAGAGATTACTCTGCTCAAGAAGGCCAACATTACCACTGTGAGTGTTAATGTGCTTTCATTTCGTTTCCTTGAAGCAGAAATAAACCTACACCAGCCATAACAGCCAATATGTGTACATCAGCAACTGTTCAGTAGCAACTATATGATGTAACCATTTGTCCTTATATCAAAACTTTGTAACTAGAAATGGACCAATTGAAATGGTCCAACATTTCTTAGAATAAATCCCTTCACTATAGGATACACTAAAGGTGAGAACTTTTTTTACTCCTATAGGACAAATCAGCCTTACATTACAGCAAAGAACTTTTAGGTGGATAACATAGGTAGTACTGCACTTATACAACAGGACTTTGTACTAATGTTAAGAGTTATTTGAGAGTATTAGTAAGGCTAATATTTGAACAATAGGATAATCAGATGTTAAGAAACACTAAAGCTATTCAAATTGCCAACACTTATAAAACCATGCACTTCTGTAACGAAACAAACGTTTGTTTATCAGGCTAAATGCTACCTTGTCACCAGTGGCACACAGTTCCCAGCTCTGCACAGACTCTTTGGAGATAAGCACGACTGTCGAGACTTCATTCTGAACTGATTTTAGGCATCAATTGGTTTTAACTCCAGGTGCAGCACAGTTCAGTTTCCTATTGCTCTAGACTGCTAGATAGTATTCTCTCAGTCACATGTATTTCCAAGAATAAATGAGAACATGCAGGCTAGCCACCTGTCTGAAACAGAAGGAAACTTACTCCGACTGTGCTGGGCATTAAGAACAGGAAAGACTTAAACCTAGTCCATTATGTGCTTGAGTACACTTGACATTACAGTCTCAGACCACTGCTAAAAAACACAGCACAGACCAGCTTAGACCAGCATGGAATGCATGCTGGTCTGTGCTGTGTTTTTTAGCAGTGGTCTGAGGCTGTAATGTCAAGTGTACCCATGGTTTATGCCAGCCTAGTGATGCTTTAGCTGGTCACACAGCATGGCCGTGCTAGTTGACCAACATCCCAGCTTCGAAAACACAACATAGGCTGGTTTTGCTGGTGATCAGCCATGCAGGTCTGTGCCAGTTTTTCTAGCAGGGACACACAATTTTACCATTATCGCCAGTTTTGGTTCGGTCTGTTCTCTTTGTGTTTGAGCTGCTTCCTCACTGCTTCCTTACTGGATGTGAGTTATTGACCAAGAAGTATAGCCAACTATTATGTTTACAAACACTCTGATTTAGTGTACAAAGTTACCATTTTGAGATGTTTTATTATGACAGCAGCAGTGTCCCATAACACATTAAGATTTCCAAATGCTTCTTCCCATGATGTGACAACGAAAACCTTCATTAGTTGCTTTATTACAATGTTCAAAACTTACTTTGGTAGCTATGGGCTCTTGCATCTACTGCTCCACTTATCAATCCAAGAAAAGCAATATTGCACCTGCCCTTTCCTTAAACTGTAAAGCAAGCCACAGTATTAGCTAATACGTTCTAGTAGTGGAGGAATCAAATGTGTTGTTTGTGACTCACATGGTGAAGTTGGAGATGAAGGCAGAGGGAGGCAGGTCTACCTCAAAGGCTGCCTCTTTGGTGAGATGGAGCTGGTTCCATACTGTACTCTCCACAGTGGTGATAGCATAGCGGGAAATGACAGTGCATCGCACATGGTAGTCTGTGATCTTCAGCTATTGGCATGGTGGAGATAAAAGGATACATAAAGAAAATAGCCAAAAACAGGTACTTTTAAAAATTAAGGTGCCAAAAAAGCCGTAGAGGAGTGCTTGCTGGTCCCTGCTCTCAACACACGTAATCAATCATTAGTTAAATTACTTAGCAAGCCCTTCCTGCAAAGTGGGTATGGTAGAGCTGGAAAACACTACAATGTGCATAGCAGGGGATACTTCAGGACTAGGGTTGGGAGCCTGAGCCTTAGAAAAAAACATTTTTGGTTGGTTCTTCAGAGAACCTTTTTATGAACAAGATGTGCAAGATGTTCAAGAACTTGCACATAGTAGAGGGCAATATACCGCTTCACCCGGTACCGGTTGAAATTCTTCTAAAGTTATACGTTTTGTCATTACCGTTATACCAGTATGCAAATAGATGCAGATAATGCGACATACAGACAGTGCAAGACATGCTGATTCCCTCACCTCTCCTATAGTGAGTTACACCCTGAGGCAAGTTAGTTTAGTTTATTGTCAAAGGAGTAGACATCAGATCGTAATGAGTTAATGAGTCAACAGGGGGAAAAGAGAGTGGAAGAAAAAGCCAGTCTCTTGGGGTTACCACTTAGCCATTAGCCTAGCATGGAGGTTAGCCAGCTATCCATGTGCAGCGCTCCGCACTCAGCCAGCTGCTTCAGGCAACACTGCGGTCTCAGCCTGCAAGCCACGAGGCTATACAGCTTCTCGGCTAAAATTGCTAATCTGAATGGCTTGTAATATCTACTTAATTCCAGCAGCGTCTGACAGTCATAGATTAAAGCTTGAGTGTAAGAGATGCACATATAAGACAAATGACTGTTGGCCTTAAAACAACATTCAGCACTGTTTTTACGAGGCTGAAGTTGGCTTCCTGTTTGCCTTGAATGCCTTTCGAATGTAACTGCTGCACCATTTAAGGTGGAGCAAGAACATTTGAACAAGTAGCTGATGAATAAGAGGCTAGAAAGTTAGAAAGCAATACTGACATCCGTCTATATGTTGTTTATTTCTGCTTTGTTATTTTGCCCAAAAAAAATATTTCAGATGTACTTCAGTTGTTAAATATGGTTCTTATTAAAAGTGAAGGGTCATACGGAATATGCCGGTGATAATCCTAAAGAAGGTTTACTTAAGCATCTAAATTGGTATTATTTGAAAAAATATACATAAATTCTCTTCATGAGATATACCAAAACTGTCATTATTCTTAATTATATTGTGATATTAAATTAAGTTATATTACAATTAATTATAATTATAAATTATTTAGTAATAATATAATTATACATTTTTGCCTATATTGCCCACTACTACTTGTACATAATGTAAAGGTTTTATACCAGTTAACCTTTAATTTTGAGAGGGTACTTATAAATTCTGGATGATATTTAGACACCATACACCTTTGTACAACAAGGCGTTTCTTAAAGGTTATTTTTTATTTTTATCTGTGCACTTTGCAGTTTATTAATCCCCTGCTGTCCGCTTGGCCAGTCCAGAGATCTGACGGCAGCCCACAAGAGAGTGAATAGCTCACCCTCTGTTTGCTTGGCCCTCACTCAGACCACATTGGTCTGGCTACGATGCCAGGCTAACTGCGAGAGAATGAAAAGAAAAGTTCTCTTTCATATGTGACGTGCAACAGCATAATTATACCTGGTATCAGTTTATTCAAACTATTTAATTTCTTATTCAGTCAGTTCGATTTCTTGAACTATATAGTTACTTAGATTTTGTAATGTTCCAAGAAGCTTAAAAGAAGTCTCTTGTGCTTCTTTATGTTTACCACTTTAGCAAAGTCTCTGGTCCAGAATCAGTTTTTACATCATTGGTTTCCTAATTTAGACTCCATCTGTTGATCCTGGATTTATCAGTGAGTCAATATAAAAAAATTAGCCACATTACTAACCAGTTAAATTAACAAACAAACTTAAAGCTTGGAGCTGTCAACAGTTCACCATTATCTTAGCTATATGCTATGGCAACTGAACCTGAATCATGGGCAGTGGTTCCACACAACTGAGTTTTTGTTGAACATTTTTAGAGATGCACAAACACCTAGTGTTGTGAAAAAACAAATAAACTAAGTGAAACCCAGTGAAAGTGTGTATTATGTACAGTACCACGCACAGTCAGAGACCATCTATTTAATTTCCATTCAAAGTGGCCCTTATGTGCATGTTCATTTTTGTGCATCAGGAAAAAGCAGAAACTTTGTTTTAATAGCAAGAACACAAAAGCTCGATATAATACCAAACTTTTCGGTATTTACTGTGTCTGTACTGTTTCCGTTCTTGCTTTCAGTTCTTAAATACAAACTGCAGGGATATTCTTCCATGATTCTAATAAGCAACTCCAAAGTTCAGTCTTAGAAGTTGGTTGCATTTTCTACTTCTTACAATCCAAATAATCCCAAACACATTCAGTGATGCTGAGGTCTGGATTCTGGGGTGGTCAGTCTGTTGTTCTGAGAACACCAGCAACTTCTTTGTTTGATTTGCAGATGTTCATTTATGTGTATGTTATTCATTTTTCAGCATTTTTCAGCAAACATACATAACACATACAGAAAATGACACAACAACTGAATATAATATCACATTTTTCAGTATTTAATTTGTACAACTTCTGTCTGTTCTTTTCAGGAGCCTTGCTTTCAGTTTTTCAAAAAAAAGCTGCAGGCGTATTTTTCCATACCTTCAAAGTTCAGTCTTAGAAGTCGGTTGCATTTTCTGCTTCTCACAATCCAAATAATCCCAAACACATTCAGTGATGTTGAGCTCTGGACTCTGGAGTGGTCAGTTCTTGTTCTGAGAGCATGAGCAGCTTCTTTGCATAATTGGTCATTTTTTTGTCTATTTCTTGTTCCAGTAGCGACTTCCTAACAGATACACATCCTTTCAGACCCATAGTGTTTAGCTGTCTTCTCACAGTGGAAGGATGGACAGAAACAACTGTGAATTTTTTCAGATCTGAAGCAGGAGTGGAGCTTTTCTCCTTTCTCTCAAAGAATAAAGCTTTAAGTACTGTGGTTGTGAGTGTCTGATGGTGACAGTTTTGGTGGTGTGGTTGATAGAAGTCTTTTAATAATTTCTTTAACCACCAGTTTTGGAAACTTTTGTTTTTTCACATATTTTCCTTTGACTTTCTACTTTATTATGCAAGTGGATTATCTTATATCTAATATCCTCTAAAATATCTCCTGAAAAAGGAATAAAAGACAAAAATGTGTCTTTTGAGCGATGCCATAACAATCCCTGCCCTACACATCTTAGTGTTTCTCCTGCTCTTAACACACCTTCCAGTATCCAGTAGTTAAATTAATTAACAAAACCCTTCCTAAGAATGGAATGTGCCAGAGCAGGGGTTACTCCAGGACCAGGGTTGGAAGCCTGTGTCATAGCTTGTATTTAATGGCCGTTTCAAGTGGAATTAAATAAATGATGGTTGGTTTCTGACTTTTGCACAGTACTGTATTTATATATTATGCATAGCTTACTTTTATATAGTTATGTTCAGCTACTAAGTAATACATTTTAAAAAGACTTCAATTTGATATGGCTTCATGACTTCAAGTTAATATGGTGTTCAGTCCACAGTAGCAGGCAAATTGTAACTTTATCTTACAGCCAGTAATAATGAGGCTTATTGCAAATAATGAGGCAGTTAAGCAAAGCATAGAAGGAAGATGCACACCACAGAGGGTAGGCTAGGTGGAAAGACATCACACAGAGGGTGAGTAAAACATGGGGAAACATACACTTGGTATGCATAATGGGAAAGATATGACATTTACTCAGTGAGTTGCAGTGTCATATTAAACACTTATCAGGTAAATCCTGCAAGTCACTGAAACAACAGAACTAAATCAGTTTCCCAAGAGGTGGGTCGTTCGTAGGTTGAGTTAGTAGTATAAAATATAACAAATTTGCAGTTTTCAGACCATGTTGACTGTTGTGACAGAAGTGTGATGATCTTCCTAGTTTGACCGTTTAGACAGTCCGTAATTCCATCCTGAGGCCCAGCTGATCACGTACCATATATATATATTTCACACTGTTCCCATGATTCCACCTCTGTAATCTCCTCGTTTAAAAACATAGCTTTGGCAAATTCCACTAATGTCGATCTTAATAAAACCAAACTTATCTCCATTTACTCTCAAGCTGTGAATTTATCACTGAAGTCCATTGAGTCTGGAGTATCAATTACAAGCAAAACACAATGCTAATGTGCCAGTGTCATCAATACTGATATCAGACTGTGTGGGACAGTGCTCATGCAAGAGGATGACAAAAGCAATACTACAGTTTTCCTCAAAACAAGATGCCACATTGCTGTGTGAGAGTGAGAGGCTACAATTTCTTTAGTGTTAGACATGCAGGAGCTGTTGCTCTCACTGTACGTCAGTAATGAAAATTGGAAACTTTGATTATGATCACCCTCCTTCACTTGAGTTTTGCGTTCAGTTTGTGCATTCAAACAATGTTACTGAATTATTGAAAGTATAAATACATTCTGATGAAGCTTATTTTGACCACACGTGTACAGTCATATGCAAAAGTTTGGACACCCCTGGATAAATTGCATGTGTTCTTGATTTTTGAAAGTAACTTTAACATGTCCTCTACAGGGCACAAAATTAATGGCATTTTAGTAAATTCATTTAACATATTGGGGGAAAAATAAAATGTGCCATAACTTTTGTACAGGCCACATTTTTTCCAATATGTTAAATTTAGTAAATAAACAGTAATTGTGCGTTAAATTGTGCAGTTCTCTGTAGAGGATGTGTAACTTATTTTCACTTAGAAAATCAACAAAACTTGCCATTTGACCTGGGGTGCTGAAGCTTAAATGGAAAAAAATCCTTCTTTTGGGTTAAATTTGAGTAAATAAGACAAATGTGATTAACCACGATTAACTACACAAAAGAACATAATTAATTGAGATTAACTACACAAAAGAGTGCGATTAATCGCAATTAATTACGTTACTCATAATTAGAATTATGACAGCCCCAGTCTTTACATATAATTTTGTTCTTTATATGATCATTTTACTAGCACTAAAATGGTCCAAGAAGGACCTGGGTTCGATTCCCCAGCCGGGCAACCAGCATCCTTTCTTTCTGGAGTGTGCATGTTCTCCCCGTGTCTGCGTCGGTTTCCTCCCACAGTCCAAAGACATGCAGTCAGGCCGATTGGAGATGCTAAATTGCCTCTAGGTGTGAGTGTGTGTGTGTGTGTGTGTGTGTGTGTGTGTGTGGGTGTGTGTGTGTGTGTGTGTGTGTATTCTAAAAGCATATGACTGTTATTGCCCAAAGAAAGCATAAACACTTTGCTATATAACACTTTCTGTTCCAGAGGCAAACACTCCACATTCTCAGTGGTCATTTAACTCAAGTGAACTCCCGTGGTTCTTGAGTGCTTGAGGCCCAAAATGCCTGGCAGAATCAACCACTGCACATATTGTTAAAATTACAAGGACCACATGGAGTGAATGTTTTCACTATTGACCACACTATTGTTCTATTCCAAGTCAGAGTGCAAAACACAAAGGACAACATGGTCAGATTATTTCAAGAGTTTCCTTAATGATAAAATTATGTAATACTTACGGCTGGTTTAGCTGCGTTGCTTTGACGCCTCAACCTCTGGAGACAAAACAACATCACACAATTAGAATGATTCTCACTTAGAATACAGTATGCTTGTCACAAATGTAAGGTAATATTAGTTTATTCTTCCAAAAGCACATTTTTTATCAGGCAGTCAACCCACACTTTGAGTGTTTATACCACATAGAAAATGACGGAGTCGGGGCTTTTTTTTGTTTCGTCTGGCATTTGACACAAGTTTGAATTACCTGGCTCTGAAACAAGTGACCACGTGTTGGAAAAGTGAATACTAATTCAAGCGTCTGTAGGAAGCAATTTATGCTGCGTTAAAACCAAGTGCATCTGCATTGGCACTCTAGGACAGAACTCACTTTATTTCCTTTAAGTAATAATTTGCATCACCACCATCTGATAACCTCATCCTTGTACAAATATAGCATCATCAGAAGAAAATGTGGGCCAAGAGACCAACAAACCAGCCACTTTGCTCTTAGACGCCAGTGCGCGAGTCTTGGTCAGGGCTTGGTGTCGTAGCAAGAAAGCCTGAATCAAAGCCATTCACAGAATGCCTGCGAATGGAGCTAAATGTCAGTACTGTACACTGAGGGCCAGTGAGGGGTTTCAGACGTTCATTTTGCACACAAATCATAGCTGTGTCAATATATTACCACACATCCTGGAGGGATGCTGTAAATACAACGTAAACAGACGTCCGAGTGGGGGGAACTCAGCGAGTGTGTGCTGTGCCTGTGCTGGCACTGGTCGAGCATTCTTTAGAAAATCACTTCTGCACACTTGGCACAACTTAGAAATGCATTATAAATTCAGTATTAGCCTGTGTGCTTTTACACCAAGCAGAGCCAAATGTGTTTAGGATAATTCCTTCAGTATTGCTGCTGTTTACATGCTTAGTTAAAGTAATTCTAAATACTAATACCCAGATTCCTCAATAACTATGTTAAACACATATTTCTCAAATCCTTAGTATAAATATAATCATTAAACTCAATGTTTTTGGATAGATCTTATCAAACCTAATATGGTTTCTATCAACTCGCACCCTAATGTAGTACCTTTTAAATGCAGTGACACCGTACATTTTCTTTAGCCCAAAGAGTTCTTAGTTGTAAGTAATGTTGTGACTTGCAGCCTTCTCATCTTTCCTTACATAAAGTCAACAGAAACTGAAGACATATCTAATGGTAAAGAACATCTGGTACTGTGCTGAAGTCAATGAGCACTCTTCATTTATTTCATTTCCATTTAAAACTGCCATTAAGTACAAGTTATTATTTTTCATCATGTCATCATATTTAACAGAAAGTATTTAGTTAATAATTCAACTTTGGCCTTCTTCTGTTCTTTTCGGGAAACTTGCTTTCAGTTTTTCAAATATTTTCAAATATTTTCCACACCTCTAGTTCAGTCTTAGAAGTTGGTTGCATTTTCTGCTTCTCACCATCCAAATAATCCCACATATTCAGTGAGTGATGTTGAGGTCTGGTCAGGGTGGTCAGTCCATTGTTTTGAGAACATCAGCATTTCTTTGTTTTGAGGTTTTTTTTCTTTTTTTGCCTGTTTCCTTTTCTCAGCAACAGCTTCTTGACAGCTACACGTCCTTTCAGACTCATAGTGTTGGGTTGTCTTCTTACAGTGGCAGGATGGACAGAAACTCCTGTGCATTTTTCAAATCTGAAGCAGCTTGATTTCCTCCTCTTTCTCAAAGATGAAGGCTTTATGTGCTGTTTATCTGATGGTGACAGTTTTCGTGGTCTACCAGGTTTTGCAGGTAGTTGTTAGGAGCCCCATTTTTCTGTATCTTTTAATCGTTTGTTGAACTCCAGTTTTGGAAACTCCTGTTTTTTCATGTTTTTTCCGTTGACTTTCCCCTTTCCTGTGCAGATGGATTATCTTATGTCTAATATCCTCATGAAAACCTCCTGGAAATTGAGTAACTTGTACTAAATGGTCATTTTTAACTGGAATGTACCATATATGTACATTATTTGTTGAAAGTTACATTAAAAAAGGTGGTTCTTGGTTTGTACAGTTCGGAACCTTTACATTATGTCACATTATTTCATTTACAAAAAGATGGTTCTTTAAAGTACTATCCATTGAAAAGTTCTTTAGGAAGGCAAAAGTAGTTCTAGGCATCTCTATTTGTAAGAGTGTATACTCACCTTGAGAGAAACACCCTGCTTTTCATATCCTGCTGCCCATCCACTGCTTACAATCACCAGCAGGTTTAGCGTAATCCCAACAAGATTAATGCCCATTTTACTGATGCTCTCTGTCCCTGCGTTCAGTTCATTCAAGGCTCTGGTAGTCCAGTCATCTGTTCACTCTACTGCTTCCAACCTCATTCTAGCCACATGTGGTGCATTCTAGGACAGAGAGTTGCTTTTGCGAGAGTAACTCAAACCCCTCCCTTCCACTTAAGGCATCAAGGTTGTTTCTGAGACCAAGCAGGCAAAAGCAAGAGATGGAGATGTTAAAGCTTGTGTATAACCAGGCTCCCCTCAACGCCTCTGGATGAATGTTAGGGGGGTTGTTGGCCTCCGTGTGGGCTGCTGGAAATTTCGCAGAGTCTTGCCATCAGTTCAACGGCAAAAGAATCCACAAATTGTTAACCCATGAAGTCCTGCCCTTCATGTGTTCACTTACCCACCCCATCTAGTTAAACACAGGTATGATGTTTGTTTTTCCATGAGCTGTAGTCATACATTACTGTCCAAAAGTCTAAGGCATTTGTGTGATGTATGTATGTAAATATATAATAAAGCCGTCACGAAAATAGTTTAAAACTTTATTTTTGAAGTGTGTCTCTGCCAGTAAAAAACATAAAATGACTTTAGAATAAATGCAAATAATCTTAAATATGCAAGACATAAGAAGAATGCTTTGTTTTTTGCCTTAGACTTTTGGACAGTAATGTATATATACCGATCAGACCACCTCCTTGTTTCTACGCTCATTGTCCATTTTATCAACTCCACTTACTATATAGGTGCACTTTGTAGTTCTACACTTACAGACTGTCGTCCATCTGTTTCTCTGCATACTTTTTTAGCCCCCTTTTACCCTGTTCTTCAGTGGTCAGGACCCCCATGGACCCTCCCAGAGCAGGTGCTATTTGGGTGGTGGATCATTCTCAGCACTACAGTAACACTGACATGGTGGTGGCATGTTAGTGTGTGTGGTGCTGGTACGAGGGGATCAGACACAGCAGTGCTGCTGGAGTTTTTAAACACGTCAGTGTCACAGCTGGACTGAGAATAGTCCACCAACCAAAAATATCCAGCCAACAGCGTCCTGTGGGCAGCATCCTGTGGCCACCAATGAAGGACTAGAGGATGATTAGCTCATATTGTACAGCAAGAGATGAGCTATCGTCTCTGGATTTACATTTACAGGGTGGACCAACAACGCAGGTGTGTGTAATAGAGTGGACAGTGAGTGGACACAGTGTTTAAATACTCCAGCAACACCGTCTGATCCACTCGTACCAGCACAATGCACACTAACACACCACCACTACGTCAGTGTTACTGCAGTGCTGAGAATGATCCACCACCCAAATAATACCTGCTCTGTGGTGGTCCTGTGTGGGTCTTGACCATTGAAGAACAGGGTGTATAGAGAGTGCCTTGCGAAAGGATCAATCCCTCTTAAAAGTTAACAAATGTGTCAGAATTACAAATAACACTTATACAGATTGTTACAGACAGTACTTATTATTATTATTGCAAATCATAATGTCAGTGTCAGTTTTTAGTTTTTTTAAATTAATGTATTGTTTGTCAGCGGATCTTCAAAAAAAGTAAAACTGAAATAGGCTGATTGCATAACTGTTAATCCCCTTCAGACTAGCACTTGGTAGAACCAACTTTTGCTGCAATAACAGCTTAAATGGCTGATTTGCTCTAGGTTGCTTAGGTTGGTTGGATGATGCTTGTGGAGCACAGTTTTCAAATAGTGCCACTGATTCTCAGTTAGACTGAGATTGGGACTTTAACTTGGCCACTGTAGAACATTGATCTTTTTGTTGTTTATCCACTCCTGTGTTGCTTTGGCCTTGTGCTTGAGATCACTGTCCTGCTGAAAGGTGAAGTTTCTCCCAAGTTTTAGTTCTTTAGCAGACTGAAGAAGGTTATCTTGCAGTATCACCCCGTATTGTGCACCATCCGTCCTTCAGTTTTACAAGACGCCCAGTCCCTGCTGAGGAAATGCATCCCCACAGCATGATGCTGCCACCCCCATACATCACTGTTTTGGGTGGTGTTTGTTGAGGAATGGACAATGTTAGGTTTGTACCACACATAGCATTTTGAATTTTGACCAAAAAGCTTGATTTGCCTCTTATTTGATGACAAAATCTTCATCTACATACAGGCCAGTTGTATGCCAAGCTCTTGATATCGTTGACTGGTGCATTTACATATATACAGTTCTCTGCAAAAGGCTAAGGCACATTGTTTAAAAACATTTATCTGTGTGTGTTTGCGCTTGTGAAACATACATATCATCAGAATAAATTCAAATAAACATAAATACAGTAAAAAGTAATTTTTTTTTAAAAGAGGATGTCTTGTGAGCTAGTTTGAAGAACAAACTTTAGCTCCAAATTTCTCCAGCCAAGTTGTAAGCAAACTTTTGAACACCTCTGGTCAAAGTACATGTTTTGTTGATTTGTTGAAGTGAAAATAAGTTAACACAAAATAAAACATAAAATATAAAATGTTCCATAACTAGATTCATTCATCATCTAAACCACCTCCTGGGTCGCGGGAGACAGGCCACATTTTATATCTGACTTTTTCCCCAATATGTTAAATGAATAACAATTATTAAAATGATTAAAATTAAAAACAATAATTGTGTGTTAAAATGGGCAGAAGTGTGTTCTCTGCAGAGGATGCTTTGATGTTTAAGTAAAAAGACTCTATTTTGCATCCTGCAAATGAAAAAAAAGAACAATATAAAAGTTAGATAGGTATAAAACGCATTTACTCCGATACATTATAATTAACAATAATATTAATCATACATCTTATTTATCTATCACTTTTATTTATAAATAGCTTTTCATTTTAGTTATAAAATCTCAAAGTGCTTTATAAATATGACTGACACACTGAAAAGATGAAAACACTACACACAAAAGACACAGCACAGATTGTGACATCACATGACAACAATATATGAAAGAAAATGTCCAGTTTGCGGTTTTCACTTTTACAGTTTATTGACAGTAATTTTACAGGATGAACAGATTTTCTGTATTTGCTACTATAGTAGAAAATCATGTAAAATTTGCAGCAAATTGACTGTCAAAAGATATTTGTTTACAGTGTATGTTCCAACTTTATTGTTAATGTTGTTTATATGTGTTTATCGCAAACATGTATTTGTTTGGTAACTGTCCAAGGTGCTGAGTGCTGACCCAATACATTATGAAGGTTAGAAACACTGTCCTGGATTCATGTGAGCTGATTCTGCATTTCCTCTTTAACAACATTTCTGCAACAGTCCAATGAACAGAGAGTGAAATCGAAGCCCTCACATAAACTCATTCACACAGGAAGGCTCTTAGGTTTCCAACTTATTATTGGTCAAGCCCCCCCACCCACCATCTTCTCCAAGCATAAAAATGTGCATTGCGCATAATTAATGTTGAGGTTTTCAGAAATTCTGAACAACGTCTTTCTGTAAACTTTGGTAACCTGAATCAGGCAACTTGATATCTGATAATACTTTGATTCACCATAATTCATGTAAAACATTTCGTTTTTTAAGTACCAAAATATGTAAATATCATCATATTTCTCCTGCTAATGTTAGAAATGCTCTGGCACAGTCCAGAGTGCTTCTTCTGGCCTTCTCGTCACGTCCACATTCTAGAAAATAAATAAAACATTGAGATCAACTGCTGAAACTGATGATCTGTTATTGAGTTGAATGTTCTTTGGTCTTACCGCAGGCTTTTCTCTGTGTGTGTTGACGGCTTTGATGTTTAAGTAAAAAGACTCTATTTTGCATCCTGCAAATGAAAAAAAAGAACAATATAAAAGGTAGATAGGTATAAAACACATTTACTCTGATACCTTATAATTAACAATAATATTAATAATACATCTTATTTATATATCACTTTTATTTATAAATAGTTTTTCATTTTAGTTACAAAATCTCAAAGTGCTTTATAAATATGACTGACACACTGAATAGATGAAAACACTACACACAAAAGACACAGCACAGTTACAGCTGCACCCACAAATCTATAGGGACCATTCTAGTGAATTACTATGGTTGCACAGTTAAAAAAAAAACAAATTTAAATTTAAAATAACAATTATGTACTCAGACCTTAGATATGTACAAGGGCTATGTTATGATCTATTTAAACCCAATGCATCAATTGAGATAGGAATAAGCTAAATATGTCCCAAACCAAATCCCTAAATTTCAACTTCTGAAAATAAGGATGTGAGACTGCATCCCTGTGCCTCATGGCCACATGGTGAGCAGTTCAAACCTAATTGTTTTAAAGTGAATGTGTCCTGACATCTGAAAATCAGTGTGCAACAACTGTCATTACAGAAACAAATATTTTCAACAATTAGGGAAACTTTTTTGTGTTTTAAATAGAATTATTAAGATTTTATGTGTGTACGGCTGTTGAAAGCTGTGTTTGCTATTCATGGTTACATATACTGGCTAGCATTAATGCTTAAAATTAGCTAAAATTGTCACTAGCGAAACATTTGGAAACGTTTTGGTAGTGTTATTGTGTTGGTAATGACAATACAATAATAACGTTTTAATAAATAAACATAATTAACTCATAATTAAGATAATAATAATACACATAATTAAGGGCACTCAAAGCAAAGGGACTTCAGTCTAAAGTGTTTTGAACTCTGACTTTGAACCAATTCAGTAGAATGATTCAAACACAAAAACTATTAAAACAATGAAACTGACATGAAAAGGCAATGTAAGTGGACAACATCCACCATTACTGACCGTAGGCCACTGGTGTCAGTTTGAGTACAGTATGGAGAGGACATTTAAGGTACGGAAGCTCATCTGTAGAGAAAACACAGAACTTCTCACATTTGCCTTTAACATTAGCAGTTCTTTTACTCAGTTAGATACTGATAAATTATATAAAGATAACACAAACAGCCTGTCTCTGTGTCCAACCTGCACTTTTGTCCAGAAAGTAGGCCAGCAGACAACGCATGACTGCCTGATGGCAGATGACCAGCACATTCTCTTGTCGCTCCAGTTCCATGATGACTGGTTCAAGACGATGCACTAAGTCTTCATAGGACTGTGAAGGACAGAAATGCTCAGAGAACACACAGAAAAACTCAAAGCAGATGTACGGATACATTTGGGGAGGGGGGGGATTTGGAGCCCTCTCATGTGGAAATATGGAATTACAAGCAAGTGGCCAAAGAATTTTTGCAGCAACAGTTGTGCTGTGTACTGCAGAGCTGATTAATCTGGACAACTGAAGTTGTCATTTTAAATTATTCCCCATGTTCATCAAGTGAATTATAACGTTAGGTGAATGCAACGTTAAGAGAATAGCTCAAGGACTCATACTGGTATTAGACTGGCATTCCTGCTGGGAAGCCTGCTTGGTGAATCTTCCATCGATCTTCTGCGTGCCAGGCAATGGTGTTATCCAGCACACTGTCGCCACGTTACCTCTTTTATTTTTAACAAAACAGGGTCATTGGCCCCTTTTTACACAAATATCCAAAGACATTATGGGACACTTTTATTGGTGATGTTCAGGCTTTGCTTCAATCACACATGCAGCCATTAAACAGTATTTTACCAGGATGCACATATTCATACTTGGCTCCCAGTACACAGGACTTGACATTAGTGAACGGCCAACATCTCCTTAATTTCTGAATCATGTACAAAATACTCTCATGCAATGTAGTTCTCTCTGACAACTAATCAAGCGTGTCACACAAACATTTTGCTTTTCTGGTCATGCTGCATTGTTTTTGTGCAGTACCCGTCATTCAGGGTAGACTTTTGCTGCTTCTCTTTACAATCATGTACAAAATACACTCATTCCATTTTCACCTGTGAAACTAAACTAAAAAACTGAACTAAAATGTAAAAGAAACTTTTCACTTTGACGACTGTAATCTAGACAGTGCTGTATTTCCTGGTATTGGCTTTGGTTAACATGTGCCCTCTTGACAACTACCTGGGATTTGCACTAGGTTTTGTGCAGGTAAACTGCTGGGTAACGGAGAACTTTATAGTAATTTTGACTCTAGCTTGCATTCACAATTAACATTTGTTTGTTTAATCACCATTAAAGAACTGGGTAAAAGTGTACGTTTGAAAAGGACATCTCAACAAGCACCAAAAGCTAATGGTTCCCCCTTTGTGGAGAATTTTCAGCCTGCTAAATGTGAGTAAATGAGTTACAAACCAGCTCCATGAGGTGCGTCACATACAAAAATCATATGCATCACAAGTATAAAGTATAACTATTCTAATACAAAATTAGAATTAAAACATAAGATACAGCTTCTTAGGGTACATTTATACTTGTAGTTCAGCTTCTTTGGTCTGTACCAAAGCAGAAAATGATACGTTGCATTTTAGTTCTGGGCTGGTTAGTGTTCACGCAGACATATTTAACATCAACCCGAAAGATGTAAACAAAAGTCATATAGGTAGAAGGTCACACCTGATTGGGCGGAATTCATGACATATAATAACTAATAATTCGTGCCATCTCTATCTCTGTTCTATCTGGGCTCACTGCTTTTATTTATGTCCTGTTTTATCTGTCTTCTGATATTAGAGAGGTAAGCCACAAGACTCCCAGTGTTACCATGGTTTTGCATGATGCCTTTAACACAGCTTCAAGCGCCTTACTGCTTTTACAATATGGAGAAACCTTGGCGCCTTAATACATAATACATGTATGCAGTCAAATGTGTATATTTATAATGACGTCAAATGTGCCTCCGCCTTGTTTTAAACCCCAACTATAACACTATATTGCCAAAGGTATTCACTCACACATCCAAATCCATTGAATTAAGGTGTTCCAATCACTTCCATGGCCACAGGTGTTTTAACACCAAGCACCTAGGCATGCAGACTGCTTCTACAAACATTTGTGAAAGAATGGGACGCTCTCAGGAGCTCAGTGAATTCCAGCATGGTACCGTGATAGGATGCCACCTGTTCAACAAGTCCAGTCGTGAAATTTCCTCGCTACTAAATATTCCACAGTCAACTGTCAGTGGTATTATAACAAAGTGGAAGCGATTGGGAACGACAGCAACTCAGCCACGAAGTGGTAGGCAACGTAAAATGACAGAGCGGTGTCAGCGGATGCCGGAGTGGCGAATCACGCTTCTTCGTCTGGCAATCCAATGGACGAGTCTGGGTTTGGCGGTTGCCAGGAGAACGGTACTTGTCTGACTGCATTGTGCCAAGTGTAAAGTTTGGTGGAGGGGCGATTATGGTGTGGGGTTGTTTTTCAGGAGTTGGGCTCGGACCCTTAGTTCCAGTGAAAGGAACTCTTAATGCTTCAGCAGACCAAGAGATTTTGGACAATTTCATGCTCCCAACTTTGTGGGAACAGTTTGGGGATGGCCCCTTCCTGTTCCAGCATGACTGTGCACCAGTGCACAAAGCAAGGTCCATAAAGACATGCATAAGCGAGTTTGGTGTGGAAGAACTTGACTGGCCTGCACACAGTCCTGACCTCAACCCAGTAGAACACCTTTGGGATGAATTAGAGAGGAGACTGCGAGCCAGGCCTTCTTGTCCAACATCAGTGTCTGACCTCACAAATGCGCTTCTGGAAGAATGATCAAAAATTCCCATAAACACACTCCTAAACCTTGTGCAAAGCCTTCCCAGAAGAGTTGAAGCTGTTATAGCTGCAAAGGGTGGGCTGGCATCATATTAAACCGTATGGATTAAGAATGGGATGTCACTCAAGTTCATATGCCTGTGAAGGCAGACGAGCGAATACTTTTGGCAATATAGTGTATCTGTTCTGTAATTACTGATTCAGAGCTTATGAAGAGACAACAAAAAAAAAACATCATTAGAAACTGAGATCGACCTGCTTAGCCTGCTTATTTGGTGCATACCAGAGTTTGGATGGCAGTGTTCTCACTTGTTCTAACAAACCACACTAACAAAGCAATCACGCCATGGTTAGTTTTAATGGAACCAAACCTACCAAGTCCCACACTTAGATGCTACAAGCTGAATTTCAAGCCAGAACTTTCCTACCTCTCCCTTGGGATATCTGTACCGATACTTGTCTTGGTCTCTCATGGCAAACTCGTCTGGGTAACTCTCCTGGATCTCTTCATATGTCATCTCCTCACACACACCCTTAATAAAAGTGTGCCATTAATCAGCTCATACTTTGACAAATGTTGTATCACATAGTGAAGTGAAAAAAACAAAAAACAGTAACTTACAGCATCGATCTCATTTAGAGCCTTCCACTGTTCATAACCGACGCCCAGAGCCTCGGCCGTCTGTATGGTTCTTTTCATGTGGCTCGTCCACACTTTAAGGTCCTTTATGGCTTGATTCCTGATGAACTCAGATAGAGCAGTAGCATACTGACAAACAAAGCAGACAAAGCTTTAGTCAGTTTAGCACATTTTTTTTTTGCTTCATAATTTGCTTTAAAATAAGAATTTTGCTTCTTATTTTTGCTGCATTTTTGAGGGGTTTTGATACCAGTGCTGACCAGAGGAGGGTAGTAACTAGCTAAATTTACTCTGTTCCATGCACTTGAGTAAAATTTATATGGATATGTACATTTATGAGTATTTCTAAATATTAATCCTTTTTAGATTTTGTATCCTTTTTGACCTATCAGTTCTCTCACTACAATACCTAGCGTACATTATGCAATTGTGTCATACAAGCACTTAGAATCCCCTTATGGTGATACAGCAAGCTAGCTGGCGTAGCCACTAAAAATACAGATGACATTCAGTGTACTAGCAGTAACTGCTAATTAACTGCCAGCTAACAAAAAAAACTATTTCAAACTGCCTAATTTGTAGCATTTGCCCCAAAGCACTCAGACGTTCCTCCCACCTTCAAAAAGCATCATCAAAAAGGGGTTTTCATAGAATTTTTCTAACAAGAAAGTCTCATTCTAGAGATACAACTGTAGTAAGTGAGTAGGCATGTTTACAACAGAGGGAGCAATGGTTATACTCTTCAGTTCTTCCAGAGTACCCCTTTAAGTACTTTAGTCTTTTTAATTTTTTTTTACCTGATTTTTTTATTCCTACTGAAGTTTTTGGTAGCTACTTTTACTTCTGCTTGAGTCTTAATTTCATTAAAGCAATGCCTTTACTTGTGATGGTCTACAGTCCTCGGGCATGCTGCCTGAGCATGTTAAAACAGTCTAGTTCAGTTTATGTCCAGCAGATGGTGCTGTTGTCAATCGCTTGAACTTTGAACCACACATTGTTTATTTATGTGCCAATTTATGTGTACTTGTTCACTTTTAAAGATAATACACATATACGAGTGTGAATATCAGTGAATCCTGTTGATTTCACAAACATTCCAATGACAGGTGAACCACTACCTCAGGAGACAATCCCCACCTTTTTGCCCTGCAAGGAGAGGCCCGAGTCTCCTCCAATGCGGCCCAGCAGGTTCAGCTCGCTCTCGCCATGCCTGCTGAGGTAGATGGAGCGTGGTGTGACGTGGATGTTCATGAGGTAGTACACAATACGGCTCTGGATGTGATCCTGGACACGGTTCACCAAATATCTGGAGCCCACGTTGAAGATTTTAATGTACGAGAGATGCCTACAAAGCGGATGAGATTGAAAGTGGAAACATGAGCAATGTACAAGAGAGAAATAGTATAAGATACATATAAACAACATACAAAACATATCAATAATATGTTGCTGCTGTTAGCTCTGAAATGGACGGAAACAAAAATATGATATTACATGACTTTGTTCATCTAAAGAGGTTGGATTTCAAGTCATTTAGGATAATTTCTATTTCTAAATTCATCATTAAATGTTCACATAAGGTAAAGAGTAGCTGTCACTGAAATAAAAAAATCAAAAACAATCATGGTAGGAGGTTTTGATATGACAGTAATTATATTCCACCAGGGTGGAAAATACTTGAGTAATTATACTTTGTTACTGTACTTTAGTATTATTTTCCCATACTGAAAAAAATATATAAGTACTTATACACCAACTAGCCACTCCATTAAGTACAGCTGCACCACATATGATATATAGTTCTACAATTACAGACTGTATTCCATCTGTTTCTCTGCATACCTTGTTTACCCTGGTCAGGACCCCCACAAGACCACCACAGAGCAGGTATTATTTGTGTGGTGGATCATTCTCAGCACTGCAGTGACCGTCCGTGGTGGTTTTGTGTTAGTGTGTGTTGCGCTGGTACCAGTGGATCAGACACAGCATTATTCCCAGCATTGCAGTGACACGTCAGTGATCCGCCACCCAAATAATACCTGCTCTGAGGTGGTCTTACGGGGGTCTTGACCAATGAAGAGCAAGGTGAAAGGGTTTACTATAGTATGGAGAGAAGAGAAACAGATGGACTACAGCCTGTAACTGTAGAACTATCTATATGGTAAGTAGAGCTGATAAAATGGACAATGAGTGTAGATACAAGAAGGTGTACTTAATAAAGTGGCCAGTCTTTGTATATTTGCTCATTTTAAAAATATGGGTGCAAGATATTTTAAAATATATGTGCTAAATATATATAACAGTGCCATTTTTGAACAGTTAATATATGGCACTATATGCACATGTCAAAATATGGAAATACATGTACATAGGTAGATGAAATATATGTAGCAGTTCAATTTTTAATATTTACATATATGTCAAACATATACATAAATATAAATATTTGCACTTGAGTATTATTAAGATTTAGTACTGTACTTTTACTCAGTCACATTTTTACTCCTTACATAAGTATATTTTTTGGCTCCATACTTCCACTTTTAATTGAAAGTTTGTCAAAGTACTAACACTTTCACGTACAATTTCTTTGTGCTTTTTTCACGCTTGTACTCAGTACAGTAAACAACTTTTCTGTCTCTAATGTTTCAAATAGTACAGGCCAAGTTGTTCAGCTTGCTGTGTCTCCTAACTGTAAAGACATGACACATGAGATGAATATTTAGACCAGGTGTATAAATCAATATACCTGTCATTTTCCTCATCCAGTGAAACATAGGTCGTTTTGTAGCACTCAATGCGCTTCAGAAAATCCTCCAGTGCCTCCTCTTTGTCACAGTTCTCATAATCAGGGCTGCTCACTTTAACTTCCTGTCACGGGCAACCAAAAAACAGGGTTTTGTTGTTTTGTTTTTTTTCCCTTGAGACGTATTTTAACTTACGTGGTTCCTTACCATTATATTTGCCTCGATTATTTCTGGGTCATCACATATTGACTCAATGAAAAACACCTGAAAACACACAAGTCATTGCTGAAGAATTGTGAAAATGAGTAAAACATATTTTAAACAAGTTACATTCATCAGAACAACTGATGAAACTAGGTAATGAAGGACTGTAAGGATTGTAAAAGCATTGTATGGGATGATTCAAAGCCCTGCACCTGCCTTGTAGCCCCTCTCTCTGGCAAAGCTGATGATGACCCCTCTCCTCTCTCTGGTGGTGTTAGTGGCATCAAATACCTGCAAAATGTATCCGCTCCCATTAAAGTAAGGCTAAATTAAAAATAAGACTTTGTGAAGAGGCATTTTCAGTACATATCATTTTATAGCTGATCATATTGTTTAAATAGGCATTCCAGCCTAAAACTAGCATTTAAATGTTAATGGTCATGTTATGTAGTATTCTGTAGTGCAGCATTGCACGTCAGACTCATCAGTGAGACATAATTCACAATACTACATTGTTTTTGTTTTTGTCCATGAGCGTTCTCTCACTACAGTACGCAGCATGCATTATGCAAATAGGTCATACAACCAATGGGGATCCCTCAACAAATCTCGGTTGCCACTGATCTAAAGGTTAATGGTGCTAGCACTAGTAAAATAACCTTGACTGGGTTTCAGACTTTTTCTTGGTTAAATGAATAAACAGCCTACTCTCAAGAATCCACCCCAAATCACATGTAGCTTTTTTTTTTACTTCCACCTTCAAGATACATCATTAGAAAGGGTTTTCCCAATCTTTAAACAAGAACATCTTGTCTTGGGGACTACTGGAGCATCACTGCAAGAGGTGAGTGGGCATGTTTTACACCAGATGTAGTGATGGTTACATTTTTTATTTTGACCAGAGTGTCAGTTTAAAATAGGACTACTTCATTACTAGCTTTAATACTACATACTGATGAATGCATGCCTTCTTAGTACTGAGGTCTGTACTGGTAAAGGAGAAATCAGTGCATCTAAAGATATGTGCTAAAGTTTAGCCTAAATTCAAATGTTTTCTCCTTACCCAAAACATAGTTGATCAGCCAAGATTTGGTTTGGAGCTACAAGGCTAACGTAGCTAATATACGATGTTGGGGTAAAGGGAAAACTCTTGTCTGAACTACTGCTGTGCAGACCAAGCTGTGCACTGAAAAACAGCTGGACAGTTTTCTGGTAGTCATTCTTACTTACTGCTACTTGTCCCTGCTCCTTAGCGAAGTAGTTGGCGATGTCTTTGAGGGCATTTGAAGTGCAGGCTCTGCACACAGTAGAGTCATCTCTGTTACATTTCTACCACCAATTCCAGACCCCAACACAGAGCTACCATAACGCACTTTATCTTGCTTAATACCTGTGAATCTTCATGGCCTCTTCATTATCCGGGTGGAAGAATTCATAGTTTTTGTAACTCTTGACTGTCTCCCTTCGGTATTGGCCCAAATGAAAGACTGTGGAGAGTCAGATCACATGAAGAGATAACAACTTAGTTATTAGTTATTACTGTGTCCTTTATACATGCAGTCCCTAGTTGCCTATGGATTATCTCTGGATGACTCACCTTGGGTTGGGACCCCAATCCAGTTAAGGTACCGTGTGAGCTTCTTGGAGATGTAGGTCTTTCCTCTGGCAGGAAGGCCTACCATTACAATCATGGTGGGAGAGTTTGTAAACTGTGGTCTCGACGCTGCAGAAAAATGAATATCTTAATGAGCACAACAGCAAGAATTGGTGATTCAATAACTGTTTCTGACGGCTAATTATTTATTATCTATTATGTGTCATGATGAGCAATATAATCAATATAATTTTGTACCATTTCTGCAGGTCCATAAATACAAGAATTCATTTGCATAGAAACTTTCTCTTCTCATCTTGTGGTAAGTTTAGTCTGTAATGCTAAAGCTTGAAAATGTGAACAACAGCAAAGCAGTCCAGGTACTGAACCATCAGAACAAGTGAAAAAAAATAAAAAAGTAAATAAAAAATAGGAACTAAATGGATGTAAATTATTGTAATGGTAAGTACTAACATTTAAAAAAGTACATATTCATCAAAATTGTACTTAAGCTCATGAAATGGAGTAAATGGAATTACTTGGGTGCCTGCGGTCCTGACTGTAAAGAAAGGGTTCTGCAGACTGTACATACGTGCATTAAACTGCGTAACTGCATAAAATATGCTAGTAGTGGTAACTGTGGTAGGTAGTGGCAGCTTAACGTTTTTTGAGACAGCTAAAATCCTCCAAGATTTTCAGGAATCACAGAAAATTATGGATTTTGTGTAGAATACCCATTTACTGCTGCCTCCAAGCAGATCAACTGCACCACCTACAGTCAGGCTAATTTTAGCCTCAGGCCTATAGCCTCAAAAAGACACCATGTAGAGCTCAGCCTAGTGGCCTTACTTGGATCATTAATTTCAGTAGCATTTAGCAGTTTGCTGTTTGTTCATGTTCTCTCTTTTACCTTGTAAATCATCTCTTTTTCCTGGCCATCCAATTCAATTCTAATTTGATGCTAATATTGGCTAACGCTAGCAGACACTTTTCTTTCTGAACAGTCAAGCAGACCAAGACAGTCAGCCATCATCAGGAGAAGCTGTCCTGGTGATGTCGTCGGCTAATGTCAGGCTAATTAATTGTGCCAGCTGGGAGCAGCTTATATTGCATTCGAATTTACTTAAAGTTTATTTATAACATTAACATTATTAGCATAAATGAACTAGTTGGCTAGCTAGGAAGACCAAAACAGTCAGCCATTACCAGTAAAGCAGTGGGTTTAAAAATAGCTGTTGAGTAAACACTGGTCAAAATACCATCAGATAACGTTAGGCTAATTATTGTGGGAGCCGCTAACACAGCTATGCATTAAAGTTTACCAGCTTACATTTCACAACATTAACACTATTAGCATAAAATTACTAGCTGGCTAGCGGACTCGTCAAGTGGTTGGTATTTCTTTGTATTTTTTTAATAGAAACCTGAACTATTTATTCGTGAGACAAGACGTACGTAGATATGGCTTTATAGATATAACTGTAAGCATTCTTTTTGGATAATAGATTATGGAAATAATGGAAGTATATACATATAATCTGTTAGCATAAATTAATATTAGAAACAGCTACATTTGCTATTCTTACACATAAGACATCATTATTTTTTTTTTCATTAGTGACACTGCAAGTATATGAATTACTTGTTATTGCACCCTATATGTTTACTTTTTTCCAAACAGGTTTCCCACCACAAAAGTAAAGTAATTCAACCTGGCCACCCTGTTGAACAAGATCATAAGTCACTTCACCCTTCCGAATATTTTTCTTGTACCACTGCAATAGCTCACTGGCCAGCTGAACTATCATGTTAATACTTTTATTAAAATATTAAGATGTCACCACAGAGTCAGGAGAGATAATATGCAGTCATCAGAGCTTAAGACTTGTGTATAGCCTGAAGTCAACATGAATAACCATTTTTTTGGCAGATAAGAGACTCACTCTGTCATGCTTTCACCAACAGACAAGAAGCAAAACCAGATGGCCCACATCACAGCACGTTGGCTTTCACTCGTTTCATTACACTTTAAAGCCAGGCCAAACAAAAACCAAAGAATATAAGCCAACAGAAATGTCTGATTGTGTACCATACCTTTGATTGATTGTTGGCACTTCTATTTTTGTGTTTGCTCAGTATGTGTTTTGGAGAGTCACTCCGATATGGTTATTACATATCAGTTTTTTCAACTGAATGAGGTGGCATAACGGACAGATTGGAGGGGAGAGGAGGTGTAGGGGGGCTAACACAGAAGACATCATAGCAACCAAGAATCATTGACATGTGCCAGGAAACGAGTCAGCTACAGCATGCTAAACACTCTCTTTCACACACCACGCTAGATAAAGAAAGAAAAGACAGATGATAGAAGTTACACAAAGCACACAACGCAGCTACAGGATGGAGATGTCCTCAAATATGTCCAGGAAAAAAGAAGACGAAGAAGAAGACTGAACACTTTACATTCAGATCCCCTTAACACAGAATTATTTATTGAATTAATTAACAATTACAAATCATGAACTTTTAGTCCTGCATTAACCAGTCCTGAGATATTCCACTGATTTTCTCCAAAGTTTCTTTAATAATTACATCATTAAGAAGTAAACAAGGTCATTCAGAGTGGTTTGATGTGAGATCCATTCTAGAGAAACTTGAGTCAGAAGTGTTCACAGTGGTGGTGATAGGGACCAGACATCTGAAGAGTCTAATGCCTCTAAAAGCTCCTCAGTGTACATGCAGTGAGCTGTGCATCCCCAAAATAAAACACTTTTTTTCTGATTTACTCCTGTTTTACCATCAACATTACATATAAAATCTTAGAAGATATGTGTAGGTTCATTGGTATTTTTGAATAGTAAATAAAATGGCTATATTTCCGCTGTGGACATCATGACACCTGGCTCCTATCAGCACCACTGTAATGAAATTAGTTGGTAAGTTTCTCTACAATTAAACATTTCACATCAAACCATCCTGAGTAACTTTATTTACATCCCAACAATTGAACTATGCTGAAATTCAGAAAAATGGCTGGAATTCCCCATGAATTAGTGTATTATATTTATTATATTTGAATGGTGGGTAACTAATGCAGGTGTTTCTTATTCAGTTAACACTGAAACAACCATCTGTTAACCCTCAGAAGTATCACCACCAATAACAAAAGCATGCTGTAGGTGTTAAATGTTAATTATCTCTCACTTATAACTCAACAAACCAAGCTGACAAACTTCAATTCAATTGATGCCACAATTTTGGTGTTTGTACATGTAAAAGGAGATATTTTATTATGACTTGAATTTATGAATCTATTATGTAACTCACTATATAATTATGTGATTATGTTTTACAATTAAAATATGACAAAAACGACAACGAAGCTCTAGAAATCTGAGGGTTAGTACAATTCTTAATCACTTTGTTTCCATGTCTTTGCTGTGGTGAAAAAGCCTTGTGTTTCCAAAATGGTAGCTTTACAGCAGAAGGAAAACCTTTCTTAACTCTCAATTAACTTCCCATGTAAGTTAGTGGAACAAGGTTTCTTTCCAAGTAATTTTGGAGCATTTTTATTGGTCCCTTTATCATGAAATATTAACACAATGTAAAGGACCACTGGCATTTTCAAATTCTGTAAAAAAACAAAAATGGAGATGCAAGGTTTTGTTCAAAGAGCAACGATATGATTCAATAATGTTGAAGTTCAGGGCTTGTTAATGCTAACTAATGCAGTAGTTAAAGTCAGTTAAGTGAGTATTAAGGTAAAGTGTTACTGAAGTAAACAAAGACAAAGTCCTGCTCCACACTCACAGCCTCTCCTTTGGTTTGAGCCTCCAGCCCATGGTACCCAGATCTTCAGCAGAGGGGTCTGCGTTAGCTCTGTCTGCTCTGTGGACATGTCCCCCCAGTACAGGCCCAGACCCGGCGCACTTCCGAGCTTACATGCACCCTCACACTCATACACACAAAGCAACGTCCCTGTCAAACCTGCTCCTGCTGGAGTCACCTGACCGTTGCCTTGGAGAAGGAGGCATGGACAGGGAGAGGAGGAGGAGACAAGAGTTGGCACAGTGACGATCAGAGCAGTAAGGACACAAAGTCCCACATGGGACTGAATAATTAACCATCTGGAGACTCTGGTTTGGTTGTAGCAGTCAGTTACAACAATATTTAATTACCAGTTATCAATCAGTAACAGTTTCACTGAGCTTTGAGCCACTCTTAACTCTGTCTTACGAAATATACTGCAGTAGGCCTGTCCCAACTACAACACAATCGCCTGAACACAGGTGTTTGAGCCAATCATAATTTTTATTCATTTGCAACAACAAATGTGAATTGGGTGCGTTTTCATCAGTTGGTTTGAAGCAAATACAAGCCTAGTTCCAAAAAAGTTGGAAAAGTAGGGAAAATGCTACTAAAAAACAAAAAGTAGTGATATATAAGTCTACTTTGCCTTGTATTTGAACAGAAACGGTACAAAAACAAGATATTTAATGTTTCATCTTGTCAACCTCATAGTTTTTTTGTAAATATACGTTCATTCTGAAATTCTTGCAATTTGTTCCAAAAAAGTCAGGACAGGAGCAATTTAAGACGAGGAGTGTGGTGAAATGAAAAATGCTTGGATATAAAAGGAGCATTAAAGAAAGGAGGAGCGCTTCATGAGCAAGGATGGCTCGCCATTTTTATAAAAACAGTTAAAAAATAACGTTCCTCAGCAAACGATTGCAAGGATTTTACATAGTTCACCCTCTACAGGGCAAAATATCATCAAAAGATTAAGGGAATCTGGAAATCTTTGTGCATAAGCGGCACTACCAAAAACCACAAATGAATGCCTGTGGTACTTTGACAAACCATCGATAAATTGTTTGTCTCTGCATCCACAAATGCAATTTACTATGCGTCATATGTCAACAACACCCAGAATCGCTGATGACTTCTCTGGGCTTGAGTTCATCTGAAATGGACTGATAGACGGTGGAAACAAGTATAGTGATCTGACGGGCCAACCATTCAAATGGTCTATGGAAATAATTGACATCATGTTTTCCGAGTCAAAGAAGAAACGGCCCATCCAGATTGATACCATGCGGTGTAAAGTCAAGATATATGTGTATTTCTGTGGTCAGAAACTGACCAATAAGGAATGAGGTAGAGGGCATCTGATAAATTGTGCAGCAACAAATGAACAGTGTGTAATTGTACACCTATATGGTGGACGTATAAGGTGTATGGACAGTGTGTGTAGACACAAGGCAGGTGGACTATGTGGTAATTCTGTATACAAATGTTAATAAATAATCAAAAGGGTCTCATACAGCACTAAACAACCACACATTAAGTGTGTGGGGAACAGGAAGTGTGCGCACTGCAACAGTTTCTTAGCAACACATTCAGAACTGAATTCAGATCAGTTCTGTCATCACAAACGAACCAATGCATGGGGTAGTGCGTGGCAGACAAATTTTGCATGATGACAGATGGGCTCCAGTGTGTAATTGTACATCTGTATAATGAAAGTAGGTGGAGCTCATAAAGTGGATAGCGACTTCTTCCACAGTGTTTCATCAATTTATTTTAATTGAATATTTTAAAGTCTGTTGCATTACTTAGGCCCAGTTCCATTTCACCCATCGCCTCTACCGCTTAGCCCTACCCCTCCGTTTTGCACGTTCATGCCGAGGGGTAGGGTGTCCTGATTTTTGTTGAGATGGAGGGGGAGGGCGAAGGCTGTTGGGGCTACATGGCCCTCCAAATGGAGGTTTTTCAGAGGCACACTCCAAACAGAGTGTTATGAGAAAAAAAGAAAAACCGGCAAGATGGCTGCGCAAGCGACCAAAGAAACCCACAAGAAGTAATGTTGTTTTTTATTTGAGGGTTGTCTCATTTCATAGGGGAAGATTTCAACCACTACGCCCTTTAACTCAGTTCCAAGGGGCAAGGTGACACTCAAAAACAAGGGGTAGGAGTAAAAATAAGAAATAGGATTGGGCCTTAATGTATTAATCTGAATGAATTTCTGTGATGTTTAATCACAGAATCACCAGCCATGCAACAGAAGACAGCAGAGGTCCTTGAACAACCCAGCTGTCAGTGGCGCTCTTCACTCGACTGACTGAGATGTCTCAGCAGATCAGGATGTGGCTGCTAACAGGATTACAGGGACTGAGCCCTGTCTGCTCTTGTGTTTGTCAAGAGTCACTGATATATCCTGCCCTTAATTCTCTAGCTGGCCTCTTTTTTAACAACTTGGCCTTAACCACTCACATTGCTGTGGCTCAGTCGCTGAGGATGTGATACAGAAAGACCAGCTCACACTCGTCTGACAAGATGGAGGAATTTTAGAGCGTTGTATACAGCAGCTTAAAAATGCTATCACTAAAACCAACTATTAACAGTCAAATATTAATATAACAACAAGAGTTTGAGAGCAGAGTTTTCAGTCAGTTCTCTACCATCCAGCCTCTCGATCTTTAAGTCTCCTCATGGAAATCATTTTTGCACCTGCCATGTTTGTTCACAAATGACACAAATGTGGCTGCCCAAAATGTACGCTATAAAAACAGGTTAGCATTTTAACTTAGTTTAAAGTTTAGTTCAGTTTCTTAATTGGCACCTTAATTAGTTATTAACTGTGTCTTAATTTCTGCTTATGTACTGGTGTGTTTCCTTATAAGTGCAATAAGCAGCAGTTAGTGCACAGATAATGAGTATATAAGCAATTGATAACAAACATTATCAGTTAACAGTGTACTCCATTAGTAATTACTATGTATTCAATAATTAATAATTAGATATATAAATAGATATATATCAAAAAACATACTCTACTTTTAATGTAAGTCAATGGAACCAGACTTTTTTTCCAAGTAACTTTGCGTCATTTATGTTGGTCCATTCATCATGAAATTTGAACATAATGTATAGGACCACATGTATTTTCAAATTATATCAAAAACAACAAATTCAAAAATGAAGATACAAGGTTTTGTTCTGACAGCGGTGATATATATGTATTTATATATATATATATATATATATATATATATATATATATATATATTTATATATATATATATATATGTCATGGAAGAGTGGGAAAAAGTGTCTGGTGAGCTGTTTTTATTAGCTGGAAAGGCACAGCAGCAGTTTTTGTAATAGACATAATTTAAGAAAGAAAACATATTATTTCTAGCTGTCTGGTGACGAGTACTAGGCCATCCTGTTACAAATGCTAAAAAAGTGGCCAACAACAGTGCTAAACTGTTTAGTTTCTCAACAACGTCAACCTAGTACGAACAGCGAACATTAGATGGCTCAGTACGTCAGTGATGGATCACACCGCCTTACTGCCGTCACTCCCACCACATCTATATCAGAGCATATCACAGTATTCACCAGCTAGCGACGTCTGGGTTTCTTTATAGTAATTTGAGGGGTGAACCTCAATATGTCTAACACCAGACAGAGTCCTCCTTTTAGGTATGTTTAAACTGAAATCGGTGCTTTTGTGTCGTGTTTGATCTACAGTATCATCAATTCAGCGTGTTGTGCGAGTGACGGAGCGCTGCTTCAAGTTAGCCAGCTGCTAAAAACAGCTAGCCTGGAAAGATAGCGCTCTCCCGCTTTCCGATGCCTCACAGCTTCCTCAGTTTACTTTAGTTTAAATCAGGGCTGTAATTTACATGAACCCACTTCTTTCTTTCACTTTCGTTGCTCGGGAATGCACTAATACTAAAATATGACTGAGCGCTGTAACAGCGCTTTAGCTGTGAGGAGCAGACAGGATTTAGTGCTGCTAAAGTCGGTTAGGATGTACAGAAAGAGGTGAGTTCACTCTAAGCCAGTACAGTTACGGCACTTATCTCGTCACTCACACTTGGTCACAGAAGAACAGATCGACAGTCGCTCCACTCAAACAGGGAACGTATAACTCCACGTTTCAGACGTTGCTAAAGTATATTTGGCGACTCATTTTACTCCCTCTCTAATCATGTCGAAAAACTCAGAAGTGCGCCCTCTCCTGGCGACAGCAGAGTAGTGTCGCTTTCCTTGCAGTAGAAAACGCCACCAGGTGAGAATGGTGTATTATATTGAACATTTATCGAACATTTCTTATCGCTCTATCGAGGGAAAGTTATATCGCTATAATTATCGTTATCGTTTTATCGCCCAGCCCTACTGCAGATCTAAGATCACATGCTGAAACAAAAGCAGACAGATATTCAGTGAAGTGCCCAGGTGCTAGGCCATTTAAAACAAGCATTAAAAACAAGGAGTACGTTATCATAAAATAGATAGCCAGTGTAGCTCTTTCAAAAGAATGGTGATACACGCTCTCTTGTTTCTGTTAAGAGTACAAGTAAGTACAGTTACAGGATTATTAGGGTGCAAGTAAACAGACATTTTGAAAAAATACTCCATCTACATGAGTGCACACATCAATTAGTCTGTCGTTATTCCGTCCACAAATGTGTTATTTTGTACAGGTTTTACAGAACGTTGGCAAAAATCCAATTCAACCTACTGAATACAGAGTGGAATTTACTACATTACATTGAGTGATGTAGTACATTACATTGAGTTTCCAGTTTAAAATGCAGCCAAACTATAACCTTTGGAAAGTAGTCACGCTGGAAACAACAACAAATTTGCCATTACGTTAATGCTACTAAAATGACCTGTCAAAGCATGGAGAGGTCACTTGAGTTTTGTATTTGTTATGTTGCTTGGTAACCACAGCCTACTGTTAACGAACTCCACTGCCAGTTATGAAAAGGCAGCTAATAGTAGTACTTAAAGACAGATTCAGCCAGTTATCCAGTCACATATTTGCACATCTGTTTACTGTTTTTTAGAACAGAAACAGTGCATTGCTAGCAGTATCTAGCAGTGTATCTGTGGCAGAATTCACGTTTCTTATCTAAATGCCACTGTGTATGCCTTGATTTCCTGCCACAGGAAATCGGTGTGCACTTTAGAAAGAAGCAGCAGCAAAACAGTGACCTCTTTATTTGATGGCTAAGTGTGCTGGAGGCTCGTCACAACGTGTACATCACAGAAATTTTTTTCAAGAATCAGACACAACAAGATTTCCCTCAAAAATGCAGTCGTTTTGCCAAGCCAGTGCAACACTGGTACTTTATGTTTCAAGTATAGTAAAGCAAAGTGAACCAGTATAGCTACACTGGCTGCATGTCACTTAGGAACAGCCATGGTCATTAGGCATCTTTACTTTCAAACAAAATGTATCTTTTTTATTTGCTTTCATCCAAGATATGCACTGACAAAGTAATACATTGAATACACTGGCAAAGTTGGGCAGAGTACTTACACAGAAGAGATGGATGAGTAGGGGAGAGCAGGGCACAACCTAACACGTTTTGGTTTTTGCTAAATAGTTTTAAAAATTATGTTGGAAGTTATGTTTTTATACAAACAACACATTGCTGCTGTCGGAGCAAAACCTCATATCTCCATTTTTGTTGTTTTTCAGTTTTGAACATAATTTGAAAATGCCTGTTGCCTTTTACATTGTGTTTAAATTTCATGATGAATGGACCAAAATTACCTGGAAAAAAGTCTGGTTCCATTGACTTACATTAAAAGTACAGTACGTTTTTTCCTTCTTCTGTAAAGTTCTCATTTTGGAGATACGAGGTTTTGGTCTGACAGCAGCGATATACATCTCTGATATAAACAAACACTTGAACCTTTTTCTAGCACCTACCGTTAGATAAGTCTGATGCCAGATAAGTCTGATGAATTAGGGCAAACAAAGTTAATTCTATGTTGTAAGAAAGTCATATATTTTCCAGCCTTACTGCATTATATATTATGTGTCTATAAGACAGACAGACACCTCAATTGATAGATACACACACATTACATTATACATGAAAACTGACATGAAACTGTGCGTCAAACAATGATAAATTGATTTTTGTCCAGTTTAGGACACCAAATAAAAACATCACACATCAGTAAAATACAGAACAGTGTTTCTGAATAATACAGCTTTACCACCTGTTAATGTCAATTTCATTAATATACTTAATTAAGACCAAAATACTATGACAGATAATAAAAAAGTAATGCTTTCTCTTTTTCATCTTAAAATCTGTGTAAACATATGGAACAAAAAGACAAAATTTACTTTATTTGTCTTTGTTTACTAAAGGTGGTTTAGTTGTAATGCTGTGTAACGACTAACCCCGCAGTACAGAGGCTGTACTTAAGCCCAGCTAGCACGTGCTGTGAGCTTGTCACATGCTTCAAAACAGTGCTACGTTGTGGGCAAGAAGTGGATGATCAGATTAATAAGAGGTTGGGTTTTGTGATTTGTACAAAAAGCTCAGTAACTGAAAAAAACTTGTGTTGAAAAAAATCACTTACATGCCCTGAAAACACTCTATACCACAGATCTCTTTAAAATACTGACGAATCACTCTGATTTTACGAGGAACACAGTGTCAAGGAAATGTGGTAATGTGGCCAGAAGTAAACACTGCTAGACTCTGTATCAAAACATAAAAAGTCTGTTACATTGAGCCCTGTGTTAGACTGTTTTCCACCTCTACTGAATACACTGTCCTAAATTTATTCCATTACAATACATAAAAAGGGATGCATTCATAATATGTTTAAGATGTAAACATCTTGATGTGGCACATATTCAACAATCAGTCACTTCTTTAAGTACATCTCCTTGTAAACACGCAGGCAAATAAACCGAGCCTCAGAAAGGAGAATTCTCTCTCTGAAACTTTTACATCTTATGTTAACCGTAGTTCATAATCATTATAATGTCTCTGAAACTTTTACATCTTATGTTAACCGTAGTTCATAATCATTATAATGTCTCTGAAACTTTTACATCTTATGTTAACCGTAGTTCATAATCATTATAATGTATCTGAAACTTTTACATCTTATGCTGACCATAGTTACAGCTAAAGCTGAGTTTGCCTGCCACTGGCCAACCAAAAGTGATAAAAACATCCAACGTACACCAATACCAGCAGAAACTAGCACCGATACGAGATATAATGGCTGCAGAAACTCATGCCTGATAGAACAGGCTTTCAAAAGGCAGGCATTGATATCAGCTGTCCATTTGTGGTGATATTAGAGCAGCTTCTGAAAAGATGAGGACATTACAGAGAAAGTCTTCAGACTGTAGCCTATATTTCTGAGTCATAGACAACATCCCCATGTTCAACCACATGTTAGAGATCAAATATCAAGATACAAACCACCTTTTTGGAACAACAAACTCCAGTCTCTGTAAACATTGTCAGAGTCAACTGCCCCAGCGTCACAGTTACTGAATGAATGCATAGGGCTATTAAAAGAACGACCAGTAGGAGTGATGCAACCCGGTCAGTATGTTAGGAGTGAAAGTGGGCAGGGGGCTACAAGACTAGCAAGAAGCTGACTGTCCTCTATAAAATATACCCTGGCCTTTAACTAAAGAGCAATGAGTAGATAGAAGACATCTATACTTGATCAGAAAAGCTTAACTATACAGGTTAGTCCCATTTAATCATGGCCTGTCCTTTTGTATAAGAAGCTTCTTTGTATTTAAGTATTTGAGCATAATTTGAGCATGCTGGGAAGTCATAACTGAGGCTACAGAGTGTCTACCACAGCAGCTTAATGAAGCACCATTCATAACTTCAGCTGTTCCACTTTTGACATTGAGGCATGACACTCATGCTCACACACACACACACACACACACACACACACACACACACACCACACGTATACAATAGCATGCATGGACTGTGAGTAGCTCCCAAGTACAGAGAAAACAAGCCAGTTATGAAATAGTAGAACATTAAAGTTAACATGAATATATTTGAACATGTATGTTAATTTGTAGTGTTAAACATTATCAATAATGATTGCTTGATTAATAATGATTGAACCTCACCATTATTATTATTATTATTATTATTATTATTATTATTATTATTATTATTAATGTTATAGCTATACATTGCTGTTGGAGCAAAAATAAAAATAGTCCTAAATTGCATTCTGTTCTACAGCAACTGTGTGTGTATATATACACATGCATTGCAGTGGTGTATAAAGCAATGGTGCATGTATACATATGTCCTAAACTGTTAATGCAGTCCAGTCATGTGTATATTGTACACCATATATACAGTTGTTCAGTTGAAGAGTATATACTGTGTATATACAGTACCGCAGTAGCACTTTAGGCCATTTTGATAGTGCACTGCAAGTGCTCACCGTGTCTTCAACTATATGTATACGACATACACCACTGCTGTAACACTTTAAGACATATAAAGTAGTGGTAACACTTTAGAAATATAAAGTATATGCATGAACCACTGCAGTAACACAGGACATTTTGGGAGTCCACTGTAGGTGCCTTGTAGTTTGCTTCAACTAACATTCAACTAAATATCTATTAAATGTGGCTGAACTAATAGATTATAATCTAAGAGAATTGATTAAATCTAACCCTAAACCAATTTGGTCTGTTGATAATCTACAAGGAGCTACACAAAGTCTCAGCTCACTCTGGTTACCAAAACAAACAATGTGCATACAGTTATGTGATAGTAACTTCTGTTGTGTGTACTCTATCAGACAAGCTGTCTGCTTCCTGTCTGCCTCACCTGTGCTGTCACAGCGTTTTCGCCTGCGGAACTCCTTTGGAAACGCATCCATCATGGGGGAGAGTAAAGAAACAGTAAAGAAAGTGTCTGAAGGCAGAACCGTGCCATGAGCTGCGTGATGCCATGAGCAGTGGATGTTCTTATTAATGTAACTAAAAACCCCCCCTCCCCAATCCAGGCCCCCTACAACACACAGACATATGATCTGAGCAGCCTGGTCCTGTCCTTTAATGTTTTCCAGGCCACAAGTTCACCATGTACACACATGAGCTGCTAGCCACACTGGCTGCACATAACAAGGACAAAGGGCATGCTGGGAGGACTTTAGTATGTACTCACACTCTTCATTTATTACTGACGTGTTTATTTGCTAATTAGTTTTTTTCTCAAAGGCCATGAACACACTTGTTTAGCTCTACAGCGCCTAAAAAGTGAGTCTTGCATTCATTGATCTTACATTCAAGAAGCACTTAGCCAAGGTTTCATCCGACCCTCTACATTGCCCATAGCCTCGAGTTTTTTCTTTATTAAGAAAAAAGATGGGGGCCTTCGTCCTTGTATTGATTATAGGGCCCTTAATCAGATTTCCAAATTCTACCCTTACCCACTTCCCCTAGTCCCTGTGGCCCTAGAACAACTCCAAGGTGCAAGACATTTCACCTAGATTTACGAAGCGCCTATAATCTCATCAGAGTAAAAGAGGGAGATGAGTGGAAGACTGCCTTTTTGACCACCGGGGGCACTATGAATACAGAGTGATGCCTTTTCGGCTCTCTATCGCCCCCTCGGTCAAACATGTCAAACATGTTAGAGCAGTACTGCAACAACTGTTACAGAATAATCTGTATCTGAAAGGGGAAAAGTGTGCGTTTCACTTACAGTCTGTGGCCTTCTTAGGTTATGTCATAAGTCAACAAGGGGTGGTAATGGATGACCAGAAAGTTGATGCAGTTATTCAATGGCCAGTTCCTAAGACAGTAAAAGATGTACAAAAGTTTTTGGGCTTTGCTAATTTCTACCGCAGGTTTATCCGTAATTTTAGTACTATTGCAGCACCCCTTACATCTTTGTTGAAAGAAAACCCTAAGAGAATTAACTGGAATCCGCAGGCAGATAGGGCCTTCCAGAACCTCAAGGAGGCATTCACCTCTGCTCCCATTCTGAAGCACCCCAATCCACAACAACCATTTGTGGTGGAGGTGGATGCCTCAGAGACTGGTGTAGGAGCGATTTTGTCACAAAGAACTGGATCCCCCCAAAAATTGCACCCCATAGCTTTCTATTCCCATAAGTTATCACCTGCAGAGAAAAACTACGGGATAGGAGATAGAGAGCTACTGGCTGTGAAATTAGCTCTAGAAGAATGGAGGCACTGGCTGGAAGGGGCTAATCACCCCTTTTCGGTAATTACAGACCACAAGAATCTTGAATACCTCCGTAATGCTAAAATGTTAAATGCATGCCAAGCCCGATGGTCTCTGTTCTTTTCCCAGTTTCGATTCAGTATCACATATAGACCTGGCTCCCGTAACACGAAAGCTGACGCTCTGTCTCGCCTCCATCAGGGAGAATCCAACCCCTCAGAAATCGCACAACCAGAACGCATTTTGCCTCCTGAAGTGATCATCTCATCAATTCGATGGGAGATCGACGAAGAAATTGAACGAGCCAATAGCGCACTAAAGATCCCTACTCAGTGTTCCCCTGAGAAATTGTATGTTCCAGTAGGCTTTCGCACACAACTTATCACATTCATCTCTAATGTCGGGTCATCCGGGAGAGACACGAACTCACAAACTCCTAGCACAAAGGTATTGGTGGGAATCAATGAGTAAAGATATACATTCATTGGTTTCTTCATGTTCAATTTGCTCCCAGTGTAAAATGCCTAAGGCGCTTCCTGCTGGCAAACTCATACAATTACCCGTACCACTCCGACCCTGGTCCCACATAGCCATTGATTTTATGACTGACTTGCCCAAATCCCAAGGATTCACCACCATTCTGACGGTGGTGGATCAGTTTTCACGAGGGGTACGATTTGTCCCATTCTCCACACTCCCTAGTGCATTTCAGAAAGCCAAGGCTTTGTTCCAACTAGTATTTCGTTACTTCGGCATCCCCGAAGACATTGTATCTAACAGAGGACCCCAATTCACGTTACAAGTATGGGCAGCATTTTTTGAACATTTAGGGCTCTCTGTCAGCCTGACTTCCGGGTATCACCCACAAGCAAACGGACAATACGAAAGAGTGAACCAAGAACTGGGTACATTTCTGAGGGTGTCCTCTCATGACAACCCATCGGACTGGGCTAGATATTTGGTGTGGGCAGAAATGGTACAAAACTCACTAACCAGTTCTGTTCCAGGCATGACACCATTCCAGTGTTTCTTAGGAGAACAGCCCCGTGGATGGGTGTACAGACGGACGTCCCCGCGGTCGATGAATGGATGACTAGGAGCGAGCAAGTATGGGAGTAGGTTCATCAGCGGATCAAAGTCATACTTCAGAAGAACAAGGAACAAGCAGACCGTCATCGAGAACCAACCCCAGATTTATCAACTAGGGGATTGAGTCTGGCTGTCAATGATGTTATCTATGAATTAGACTTACCCCCTCACTTTAGAGTTTCGAGATCATTTCATGTGTCTCTTCTAAAACCTGCCATTACAGGGCCCTTGGACGAGGTTATGCCTGACGTCACACCACCCCCACCGGAGGTGATAGATGGGGCACCTGTCTATGCTGTCCGTAGGCTCCTGGACTCCAGGAGACGTGGGGGACAGCTGCAATACCTGGTGGACTGGGAGGGGTATGGTCCGGAAGAACAATGCTGGGTGTCTGCTAAGGACGTATTGGACCCGGCTCTAATAGCGGACTTTCACAGTCGCTACCCACAGAAACCTGCTCCCCGTCCCAGAGGTCGTCCACGGAAGCAGCTGTCCTGCTCCCTGCCCATACGTCTGGGGTCGTCTCAGCCAGAAGGTTCGTCGTCCAGCGCCTCGGCAGTTCTGATTCCACCCCTGTTTGGAGATCCAGTAGGGCGCGTGGTGGTCATCCTGGCAGATCTCACTCCGAGACCCGCCCGGACTCTTTCCGGGGGGGGTTACTGTCACACCTCGGGTGGATTCAGACTACGTTTCCCAGAATGCAATGGGAAATCACGTGGATGAGCAACTTTTCTCAGACTCGGAGTCCAGAGCGGACTCCATTGCCCACAATCCCTTGGGAGACCACATGACTCTGGACAATCGTTCACACACCTGCCACCGTTCACAATCACCCAAGTACTAACCATGAACACCTGTGTTTGAAGTCATATGACTCATAGAGACTAGTATATCAGCCCGGGCTTTAGTTAGGGTCTTTGCTAGGTATTGCTTCTTTTGAACATACTGAGCGTTTTTCTGATCTGTCTATGTTTGCTTGTTACGACCCACTTTTGTTATACTGACGTTGATTTTTGCCTAATCCTTTTGTACCTCTGCTGATCGTGTTTTGGATTTGTGTTTTGACCTTTTGCCTGCCTTTCGACGACGATTTCGATTTCCCCCTTGTTTTTGTCTGCCCAGTGTTATGATCACTTCGGTGATCTTCTGCTGCCTTTTGGTTAAGACCCACGCTTCTTTTTCGACCACGCCTTTGTCACCCGTTAATAAAACCCTGTTTGCATTTTTCATCCGTGAGCGTCTGATTTCTGTCGCAACGTCACAATCAGCTCTACTTACTATATAGGTGCACTTTGTAGTTCTACAATTACAGACTGTAGTCCATCTGTTTCTCTGCATACTCTGTTAGCCCCCTTTTACGCTGTTATTCAATGGTCAGGACCCCCACAGGACCACAACACAGCTGGTATTATTTGGGTGGTGGATTATTCTCAGCACTGCAGTAACACTGATGTGGTGGTGGTCAGACACAGCAGTGCTGCTGGAGTTTTTAACACCTCAGTGTCACTGCTGGACTGAGAATAGTCCACCAACCAAAAATATCCAGCCTGCTCTGTGGTCATCCTGTGGTGGTCCTGACCATTGAAGAACAGAGTGAAAGGGGAGTAACAGAGTATGCAGAGAAACAGATGGACTATAATCCGTAATTGTCGAAGTACAGCATGCACCAATATGGTAAGTGGAGCTGATTAAAAGGTTAGTGTGTGTAGAAACAAGGAGGTGGTTTAACGTTAGGGCTGTATAAACTGGGGTTTATATACTTTAAATATAGTACCATGCAAAGTTCTTGGCATCTAAGCACATTGTTTAAAACCATTTATCTTCGCAATAAGTGTGCTTTTACTTGTAAAAACACCATATATAAAATAAATGTAAACAAACATACAGTAAAAAGTAACTGTATGTAAAGTAAGAATTTACTATTTGGTGAGGTATGGGGAACTCCTGTACATCTCCAGCCATCACATGAATTGGTAAAATTCCATCACCAGCACACTTGATTTAACATAATGAAGCATTACTTCATCAAACCACATATTGGATGATGACCACTATTAATACTGACTGGATTACTATAAGTAAAGGTTTAGAAACAATTAAACACACTGACAAACTTAAACCACTACTTATTATATTAATATCATTTTTATGTATTGTAATATTAGTGTTTTTCTGGGCAAATAAATTCTTAGAGTCCAGATTAACACACACAGGCCAGCCACTTCATTAGATTCACCCCTTTGTATCTACACTCTTTGTCCGTATTATCAGCTCCAGGTGCACTTTGCAGTTCTACAATTACAGACTGTAGTCCATCTGTTTCTCTGGATACTTTGTTAGCCCCATTTTACCCTGTTCTTCAGTGCTCAGGACCCCCACAGAACCACCACAGAGCAGGTATATTTTGGGTGTTGGATCATTATCAGCAGATCAGATGCGGCATAACAGCAATCGTTTGAAGTTAAACTTGAAACTTGTGCTCTAAACATGTGACAGTAACCGCATGTAGATGACATTATGATAACAAACTGTACAAAGTTCACAGAATGCCATCTTGATCAACATTTCAGTGAGTTTAAAGAGAGAAAAAATTATTTTTCTGTTGATCACCATTCAGCGCTAAACGGATCTGACCCTAATATTTGCTTATTCTCTATTACTTTTGCTTTAAACTCATTCATTCATAATTCAGGCTCTGTGTAATTCTGAGCAGCCAGCAGATGTCACTGCAAGTGTAGATGTTTGATTATGAAAAAGAGCCCTGAAATTCCTTTGGGTATTGCTGAGATTTTTGGAACCCTTGGTGATGATGGGTAAAAAACGTCATTAAAAATGTATTTGTGGTTAATTAGCTCACAGAGAGTATATGAGAAAATATGTAATTAAAGTAAATTTAGTCTAAGAAAGCAAGAACTAATCCTTTTTAAACCTTGTGTCACAACTATTGGCACGCCGGCATTTAGTGCTTGTGAAATGTCACTTTGACAGCATAACAGCAATGAATCTCCTTACACAATACAGAGAAAGCAATCTGAGCGCACTCCTCAATACAGAATCTCTCCCGATCCTCGTGATTGTAGGTTCTCTCTCGTCTTCCTTTATTCACCCCAACGGTTTTCAAATGGATTTGGTCAGCAGACTGAGATAGCCATGTCAAAAGCTTGATTCTGTGGTTAATAAACTAGTTTTGTGTGGATTTGGCTGTATGTTTTGGATCGTCCAATTATAGTTTTAAACCCAAAATGCTACTATTTTCTGCAAACCGTGAACCTTTTTTTTGCCTCCCTGACCATCATTGTGCATGGGGGTAAAATAAACTCGTCCTCTTCCAGGCAGCTTCCCAACAGCTCTGGTTGTTTTAAACTACTTAATCATTGCTCTAACAGTGGATATGGGCATTTCCAGGCATGTAGCTATTATTTTTTTATAATCATTGGCTGTTTATGAAGGTCAGCACACTTTTGTCTCTTTTTAGCATTTACTAATCTTACCCAGATTACAGATTACCTGTTAAATGCTGTAGTTTGTAACTTGATTCAAATTATTACTGCATTAATGTAATCCAATTACTTTCTGTCACTTTTAGATTACTTTTCCAAAAGTCATATAATTAAACAAAGACAAGAGAAAATTAATTTCAAGCAAACAGGACAACTGCACTTTTTTTTATGAGGCTAAATAAATAGATCATTGGCAACTTACTTGTATTTGCTTTATACCAAAATCAAAAGTTTAATCTGGTAGAAACCGTCTTTTGAGACCCCTCATGAACAGTAATTATAAATACAGGCCATCCAACACAGTCTGACTGACCATCACTTGTGTCTGTCTATACTGGTGTGTCATGCTAAGACCTCATAACAATTGCCATTTTCGATGTCATTTGTTAACAGTCCCTTATATAAAATTAGTGGGGGCCGATCGTTCTAGTTACCAATCATGAAGAATTAGCCTTTTTAACATTCTAATCCATCGTTCAAAAACTATTAAAGAATGATATGTAGGCAAAAATAAAAGAAGAAAAAAATAAAAAAAAGACTTTCCTCATGTTCACTCCTCATGTTATTCTTTTTAGTCAATGTTTTAGTTAATGCTGGCTCACTTGGCACATTAAAAGTTTGATTTATAGACTCAAACCTGAGACTTTTTCTCTGGCAAACAAGAATAAAAGAGCTTACTTCCAGTTTGCTGCTGTAGGATCATGTGTAGATTCAGGGTAAAAACCTGATTGAAGTATCTTTTGGAAAATGCTACAGATCTTAACTCTGCTGATAAAAATAAAATGCCTACAAAAATTTCTAGATTGGCTGAGAACTGCTTCTTGTGAGGGGGCTTGTTCTTCAGATTCCTCTGTTGGTGGCAGAACCAACCCCTTCCGCAGTGAAAAACTCCACACAAAATTTCCACAAAATGCAACAATTTTGCATGTACGTGGTTTTCATGTAATCTTTCCTGTAACCACTCTATTTTTATTATGTACCTGTACTAGAATTACTGTCTTTTTACTGAAATTGTAATTACAGTTACCTTCGTTTGGTATCCTGTTTATGTAAGGATGTAAAATTTATTCCATTATTATACCTAAACCTGGTCCTGGTACACCTCCTGCACATCACCAGGTATCTCTAATCCATCTTATCTGTAGCCATGATGCCCTCTCACTGTCACTGGACTGAGGTCACCATGGACAATGCATGTTTTCCTGGCTTTACTATCCAAAACTAAGTCTGATTTGTCAGAGAGTTCATATATATATAGTGCTGTGAGAATCCTTATGAGAAAGGTCAAAATGGGATTTGGCCTTGGAGTATTGGCAAATTTGTTCTTACTATTATTGCTGCCCCCATGTGAAAGCCATGTAATGTTGGCCTACTACTGCCTAAGTGCTGGCTTCCTAGCCAAGAAGGGCAATTTGCTATACCACCATCGCCGTTGTCCTACATTACTGATACGCTCTACCAGATTTTGGACAAGATGGGCTTTCGGCAGAGGTTCACAAATATTTTCTATCATGGGTTCATCTATTACATATATAAAAATATTCATACATCCATTGTGCAAAGCTGTATGCAAGCAATACTTTGGTCCTACCATGTGGTCTAAGTGGGTTCCACTGCAGACACTCAAAAACTTTGCTTGTGCAAAGCTGTTGCATGACAGAATGATTATACCGATATTTGTCACAAGCAGAGTTAATTATTTTAATGTGGTTTTAAGAGGCTTCCTAAGAAAACAACACATCGTGTACAAGTGGTCCAAAATGCAGCAGCATGAATCGTAACGAAATCAAGCGAGAAGGCTTACACCCTATCACCTCTTCTGAAAGAACTGCACTCATTTACAATAACTTTTAAGACAGATTTTAAAGTTCTTTTACTTGTTTTTAAAGCTCTGATGGACTAGCACCTATGCACCTCTCCACTGAATGTCAGTTTGTATATCTTTTGCATGATCTTAGATCTGCAGACACTGGCCTTCTGCAAATATCCTGTGTCAACAGAAGAAGAGCAGATGGCTATTTTTGTTATAACGATATAACGCTAAATTGTTGAGCTCGTTAACTTGGGTACAATTCATTACGATGAGGCAGTCAAATACGATACGCACATCTGAAAAAATATCTTTTAATTTTCTTTTAAAATGATAATGTATATCAATTTTATTTATCTACCTACTCTATTCTGTAATTTGACTCAAGTTTATTTTATTGCTAGTTTCAATACTAGTTTAGTAATAGCACACGGCATGTAGCAAATATGCTTGTTAGACAGATTCCAAAGAGAAAATTGACCAGTGGCTTCTTTACAAACATTAGAGTACCTTCTAAAGCCTGAGTATACTGATAAATCACTGAGTAAACCAGTTATTAATATCAGTGTTACTGAGCTCTTTCGAGGGCCAACTGAACAGCCTCCTCAGCAATGGACATGCTCAGCAGTGGCAAGCTACCCAATGTACAGTCAAATTTACCAGCTTTTGTTAGGGTGATGTGGCAAGGTGCTTATAGGAAATATCATTTTATTATAATTTTCTAGAAAGGTGAGTTTAACAAAAGTGTGGCAATAAATATCTAACAATATGTATAGGTGGTAATCCCTAGATAAGCCTACCAAAACATTTGTCAAATCTTTTAGTGATATATCTTCTAATGAAATGAAAGCTTGATCTCTCTCTTACCATGATCAAGTTTTATATTATTGATTTTAATAAATTAAATAAAGAACAGAAAGTGTGAAAAGTCTTTAGCTGGAAGTTAGTTAAAGCCCACTTGCTGATAAGCCCACACATTGTTTTATTTTAGAAAAATGTGAATTTTAATAATAAGCCTATGAACAACAGACACTTATAACAAACATATAAACTGCCACCCAGTTCCAGTGAGGAACAGTGTGAATTAATTAAAAATGACAACAGCAGACTTTTTCTCATGTGCCTCATCAAGATATATTCTAAATGTATACTGAAAATGCTTCTTTTTCATGTATTGTATCAAATTATGTTAGGACAGTATACTGAGAATTTAGCCATCACTACTTTTTCAAAGTATTCTGCCCGACACTGATAATTGTAAAGCATTTTGAGCTGCTACATGTATGAAAAGTGCTCTACATATCTATGAGATCATTTACCATTGAAAGGCTGCTACAGCTGCTCCATGATGTGTTCTGAATCCACTACATATGGTCATCTTCCGGGCTTGTGATTACGCATAACGGTGCAGCAGATCTGCACATCACGAAAATGACTTTCAGAAAGCCTTGAAATGAGTGTCGAAGTATGAATGTGACTGCAGTTTTACTGCCGTACTTTCCTTTTTTGGAAAAACTACCAAAACAGTTCATAAAGAGCTACTAATCTGGTCTTTAGTTTTCATTTTCTATTTCCCCACAAACACTCGCCATTTTACAATCCAGTATGTGCACAGGAAATGTTGGCTGAATTCTTCTACATTCACATTTAAGGCATCCAGAGTGACTTACAAAAGTGTTTTGTTGTCCACTCAGAGAATGCGTCCTAGCTGGTATAAATAGGTTACCCCTGAACCCAGACACTGTCAAACAAAGTGCCGATGCCTGGATAGAAAGATACAAAATAAAGAATTAAGACATAACATAAGTGCACTACAACACAATGTGCTGGATTATTGTCCATTTGCCTAAGGAAGTACTAAGCAATGAGCACGGAATTTTCTTCTGACTTAAAACCATGTTTACCTTCTTATTTTCTTAGGATCAATTCAATGTTTCTAAATAAATTATTGACATCATTTCTGTTTCTTATTTATTTACTTTTCCTAATATAATGGGGACAACTTGGTAAACATAAAATTAACATGATGATATGTTTTCGTCCTGTACACGTTTTGTGCACGTCAGTGTTCTTTGGGGTCAGTCTGACCCCAGGCTGATTTAGCTGTATAACACATACATATCAACATTTTACACACGTTTGTTTTGGTTGTGTTGGATGATACTGAAGTCATTATAACATGCAATTTTATAACCTTCAAAAAACTTCCCTCTGCTTTTGGACCCTAACCTAACATAACCACATCTGCAGTAGTGTGAGAACCACTGACGGTTCACATGATATGGGGGAGGGGAACCATAATTCCCATAAGAACCAGAAGTTTAAATTGCTGGGGTCAATAGACCCCAAGGATAAAAGATGTTAGTAAATTTGAGGAACAAATGGGTTAATCATGACCTAAATTTTAATACATATAATTGATTCAAATACTTGCAAGAAAGTTCACTTTTGAGTAATTTGCTCACTATGGACCCTAAGGGTGGGAATCTCTAGGCACCTCACGATTCGATTCGATTACGATTCAGAGGGCTGCGATGCGATTATAAAACGATTATCGATGCATCTTTTTTTTCTATACAGGATTTCTATTTTCTCACTGTCTGAGGACTTGGTAGTTTTAAAGCAAAGTATTTGTAATGATCGATAATGAATTTATTTCCAATATCTTTTATTAATAAATCAAATGGAAGTGATGTGGTAAGTGAACTAGAAGGCTCTCATTCGCTGCTCGTTTGGAGCACATGAGACGCTGCTGCCACTCATCTGCGATAAAATGCAGTTATGGTGAAATAAGATCCAGTGGCAGTGGATGTCCACGCAGCACGTTGCAGCCGTCCTTCCCGTTTTCTTTAGTGATTTTATAACTTCTCGTTGGTCTCGTTGTAGAGCTGGGGGGGTCGCTGTGTCAGTAAAATATCTTTGAGACGGGTCGCTGTATCTCGGCCCCAAGGTGCGCAACATAGCACGAAAGCCCTGTTTCGCAGCAACTGAGAATTGCCGTGCAGACTGCAGGTCACCTAGCAACGATGTGTTATTCACATTTATAAGCAGCACAGTTGGTTTCCTGGTACGTTAAATCTGCAACGAGAGACTGTCACACACTAAAAAGTGGCGAGGCTGAAGTTGCTTCTCTTTAGAATTTTCTTCTCTTTAGAATCGATTTTTGACATTTGTGAATCGATTTAGAATCGTTCACGTCCGCATCGCGATGCGTCTAAGACTCGATTTTTCCCGCACCCCTAATGGACACAATATTGGAAAAAAAGGATTGTATTCATAATTTTGACCCTTTCTTACCAGAGCTGTGGACTTTTTTGCCTTTTTATATTGAAAATGTTTTATGCAAATCTAACTGAATATCTTCATAATCATTGTGATTCACATGTCATCGCCGTCCAATGAAAAACAAGTATCTCCAAAATAGTAACTTTACAGGACAGGGCAAAAACCTTCTTTACTTTCAATGTAAGTTAATAGAAAAAGCTTTTACTCTAAGCAATTTTGGACCATTTCTATTGGTCCAACCATCATGAAATGTTCACACAATGTAAAGGACAACTACTGAGCTCAAATGATGCAGAAAAGTAAAAATCGCAAAAAATGGAGATACATGTTTTTCATTGGACAGCGACGATATTTTCACTTTCATATATATGCTGTACTATCACTGCGGTTATTCATAAAACTAAACAGTTTTTAAGCTATATCCATTTACACATCTCAGGATTACAAGGGAGATAGAAACACTGCAACTTTTCATGATTTAACAGTGTAATGCTACAAATATAATTGTAAACATAGTTAATAAAATATTTTGTCAGTACCAACATGGATTGATCACCTTTGTTGAGTTCTTTATTATGTTAATATTTTCAGAATATTATCATGTGTTTATTTCATGTGTGATTTAAAGGGAGCGTTTTTGATTCAAAAGCAAGAGAACAACTCTTTTTAATATTATTATGTCAGTATTCTTTTTTCACATTACATATAATCTGTAATAAATATAATAAAAATAACCATATCAGTTTAGAATGAAACATATCAAATATATAATTCCCACTGCATTACCAGTGCATTAAGACCAGTGCATAAAATGGTAATATAATTTCTTTACTCATGGTGAAATTGGTTTAAAACTTTGACAAAATCTTGAAGCAATATTTATCTTTTACAATAACTGTAATAACTAGGTTTTTATAAGAAAAAGGAGCACAATTAAAAGTGCTATATTGTGATGCATAGTATCACACAGTTAATATTAACGAATATAAATGACATGAAACAAAATTATAAGATCAAGGCTAATGATTCACAGTTTCAGGGTTTATCTAACTTGGTCATGTAGCTGACACTGACTTCAAACTGGAAAAAATGTAATACAGTCCTAAGTATTGTTTTTAAACATAAAAAATGATGCATTTAATATTTAATGAACTTTAACACTCATTCATTAGCAACTTAAAACACTTTTTCCTAAAGCACATTTTAAAATATATTGCATTAGAAAACAGTACTTACAACAAAATCAAGGAAAATCCTGGAAAACGTAACAAAACATCCAAACATGCAAACAAAAGTGATCAGTTATGCCATGTTAGATTGTAAGCAGTCACTTAGGGTGAGGATGGAGGTATGACAGTTTCCCTCACTTTCCTTGTTAAGCTCGCAGGAGAGAATTTAGCAGAGTCTGCAAGGGTTTGAAGTCTTACGCACTTAAAACACCTCATGAGAAGTTCATCACCGTTGAACAGATACACTAGTGGGTTAATGACAATGTTCAGACATGCCAGTCCGTTGCCTATTTGGTTGGCGATGTAGACATCGGCAAACCATCTCTGGCAGACGTTCCTGGTCTTCCAGATCCGGGTCTGCAGGTTGAGGTTTCTGAATATGTGGTAGGGGATGAAGCACACAGAGAAGAGTAGAGCCAGGACCACCACCAGCCTTAGACACCTCAGTTTCAGCAAGTTATCTCCAAAGTCTTTATTCGTTGCCAGAGTAAAAGCCACATGTCCATAGCAGCACACCATCACCACCAAAGGTATTGCAAATCCAGTAACAGTTCGCACAATGCTGTACCGCAAATATTTCTCTGTGCTGTTGGTCACCGTTGTGTCGTAGCATTGCGACATGTTCTGGGATGTTTTTTCAAAATACACCTCAGGCAGACTCTGAACGAAAACCAAAATCCAGACCAGTGCAGTTATCCCCATAGAGCAGTGCGCTCTTATTCGGCCTTTCACCTTCAGAGGGTGGACAATGCTCAGATACCTGTACACACTGATAACTGTGAGAAAGCCAATACTTCCATAGAGATTGATACTGAATAGGAATCTCGTTAGCTTGCAGAGGCTTTGTCCAAAGATCCATTCCTGTCCATTCGCATAATATGCCACCAAAAGTGGCAAAGTGAGCAGGTACAAAATGTCTGCTATACATAAATTCAGTGCAAAAATGTTTACATTTCCCAGCTTTGTCCAGTTTGCATGCACAGATTTCAAGCCAAAGCAATTGCCAAGAAGTCCAAAAACAAAAACAAAAACGTACACCGTGGATAAGAAAATGTGGGTAAAGTTAAAGTCAACCTGTTCACAGGTCAAGTTGGTGCCCATTTTCCAGTTCTTGGAATAGCACCAAATGTCCCAAAAGTCAAGATCAATAGGCTTTGTTGCAGGCTAGCCAGCCTGCAGTCTGTAAAGCTGAAAAAAGATTACTTTTTTCCTTTATGAAGATAACAGTTAAACACAGACGTGTTGCTATGAAACAGGAAGTGGTATTTGCAGAAGCAGTCATGTTCAGTGAGTGTAGAACAGGTGGTTTCACAGCACCCAACCAACCAATGAAGCACCATAGACTCTTATTCTTCTATTTTTGTTCAGAGAGTGAAATTATAGTGGATGACTAATGCTGATTACTTTTTTCATGGTGGTTTCCTTTGCGTTTCCTTTTAGCAAATGATGCCAATAGCCGTTTTCAAATCCCTTGTGGCAGAAGGCTGATCTTCAACAGTTGGTAAAGCAAAGGTGAACACGTGGTTGAAGCTGGAACGTGGTCTTCATTGCACAATGTTTTGTTCAGTTTGACTCTCACCGCCCCCATCATTCATGCTCTTTTGTTACAGTTACAGATAATAGCTCAACACATTTTCCAGAGATTATCAACACCCAGCATTTTCTTTTTAGGTTGAATCCGCCACATCAAGGTCATGAAAACTTTGCTAAATATTTAAACTTTTTCACAATCCATTTTTCTTATACTGGCAGTAAAGCTGAGATGTTTACCTATTCTGCGGTTATCGCTTGAGGTTTACTGCATATATGCTCCATTTCTGAGTTTCAAGGTCATGATTCACTTTAGCAGTTCAGTTTCATATTGTGTCACATTAACACTATTTATGTGCCATAACCTTTATGATGTAATTGACTGAAAAAAGTGAATTAGTTTTTTGAAGCACTCAAAAACAAGCAGCAATAACAGTATGCTCAAAAAAAAATTACAAATCAGTATATGAACAGGTCTTGCTAACAAGAAACAGCACTAGCATAGTGCAGCTTTATGAGGTAACATAAAACATTTTTTTTCAGACTGATTTTGGACTATTTGTATCAGTCAGTTCAAGAAATGTTCATGCATCATAAATGGCAGCTGGTATTTTCAAATTACTGACTGCTCGTAAGGAGGGTTGACACTTGGTTTTGTCCGAGACAAAGACATGACCGAGTAAAAATAATGCCCAAGATGTGAAAGCCAATACACAACCACTACCACACTGAACACACATGCTTATTCCTGTAGCATAAAATTAAAGGGCAATTGAAGATAATGCCTTTATACATTGTCCATTGACTATCAATGTCCAGTATTTATCTTTTAGATCCAATCTGCCCCAGTTAAGGTTATAAATGTATTAAAATGCTAAATATATAAGTAACCCTTTCAAATTTCTCTCATACTGCCTGTGCTGCTGAGCTTTTTTACACTGTGCTTGGTTTTTACACTTACACCCATTTCACACCCCATCTCTGGAACACAACTGACCCTAATGATTCACTTCCTGTCTGTTCAAGGGTTTCTTGTAAGTGCAAATGAATGTCATTAACTTCTTCCATATAGGTCCCCGTTCTCCAAAGGCATTTTAAAGTTTTTTTTGTTTTTTTTTTATCCATTGGCTACACCACCAATTACTCTTTTCCTTTATTTTATTATTACTGACACTGCTACTGCATACCCGACTCACCCAACCCACACAAGTAAAGAAATAACAAGTGATGAAGAAAAGGGAGAGAGGTGCAAAAAAGAGTAACAAAAAGGAAGAAAATAAATAACAACAACAACAATGCAAACAGAGACACGAAAATAAATAAAGGGTACATACATTCAAATGGATTTTATGGGATATTGGGTGTTATGTTATGAAGGAAAAGAAATTGTTGTATATGGGAAAAGCTGTTTTGTTCTTTCCTCCACATTTTTGCATGCTGTGTCCATGATGTGCGCAAATAACAAGGTTTATATATCACTGTTTTAATGAATTCAACATCTTTTGAAACTGCTTGACCTGTTGTTTTAATAGATGTTGATGTTACTGCATACATGTGTGGTCAAGAGCTTCTTTGAGAAAGGTCTAACTGCAGAGCCGCAGTACCGCACTCTCAGACCCTTGCTGTAAGACCCTCACTCTCAACTCCAAATATGATGTTACAAAGTGCTTAAGAGGTTTAAATAGCTATAATATATTGAGTTTTATTACATGGAGGGCACAGAAGGTGGTATGTAACGTTTTTAGAAACCCTTAAATACAATGTGATCATGAAAAAAAACACCTTACCGAGCGTTGGCTGGAAGATGGAGGCTCAATCTCAAATGGCTCCCTACTCCCTTAATAGTGCAATGCACAGCAGAGATTGCATGACTTCAGTCCACAGTTATGTGATGAAGGTCAACGTTAATTAATTGCTGATGCCATCATGAATAAAACCACAGGGAAGGGAACGATTTGCAAGAAGTGACTTTAAAAATCCCTGATGAAGCCAAACTCTACAGGTTAGTAGAGCATGATGTGCCCTCCGACGAGCCCTGGATCACACTGCTAGCCTTCAGGGAACCAGAGATATGAATCCGGAATCTCACAAATTTGCAACCCACTTAGGCGCGCACCCTAGGCAGCCTTGCCAAGATGCTCACCCACCACATAACTCAGAAAAATTAAGAGGAACTCCACAGGTCAGCAAAGCGTGATGTGACCTTTCCAATGAGCGCATTACTAACCTTCAGGAAACCGAAGAGACAGACCCTGAAATCACTTCACTGAGGGATCTATGTTGTTGGCTTCACAGTCAAGTGATCAACAACTAGTCGACATCAAGCTTAAAGCGTCATCGCTGAGAAGTAAAGTTGACAAGTCGACTAGTCTGTGCAACTTCTACTGCGTAGGTCATAAAACTGTGGCTTCTACACAACACTGTGTTAGATAGGAAGTCATGCAGCTTGTGCTGAATATAAATTGCTTTCTATGAGACATATAATACACTATATTGTTGTAGATGCCGTTATTTCATTACCTACATAGGGAGTAGGTAGCCATTTCAGATTCACCCAGAGAGTTGGGCTGTGTGAATGAGCGACTACTCAGTAATGATTTACACCTGTGCATGCTTAACAGTAGCCCGCAGTCCCAAAATATACTTTAACACTGAAAGAACCAAAATGTTACCAAGCATTTTTAACAGAGATAAAATTATTAAGATGATTAAAAATGCTTTCTTTCAAGTAATAAGAGTAATGCAGTATAAGTACAATCCATCATTTACTCATGTACTCAGAGCCAAAAGTGTTTCTGAAATCCAAAACAGAGGTGTAAGCAGCTGCAAGTGCAAGTGTGAAAGCTCTGCAGTTGGACACTACTGTGGCTTCTTCTGGTGCAGATTCAAAGTGTCTTGTGTGCTAAGAACACTCACTGATGGAGAAACTTGCTTTGTGTGCTTTACATATAAACACTCTGGAATTCAACTATTACACACATAAACATGTGTACATATTATATTTAATATTATTTGTAATCTGTTTCTGATCCTGTTTCCTGGATGTAGACAGGGCTCAGAGAATTTTTTCCTACTTCTAAAAGTTCCAAATCTAAAGCTAGCTGCTGTAGGGAAATAGCAGCTAGCTTGGTTGTTTCACTGCATCAAATCAGACTGGCGCAAGTTGAAGTTTCAGAGCACATCATTTTTAGTTCCATGCACTCAAGCTAAACGTAACATTAAGTGAAATAAGTAGAAGGGGAAGAGCCGGGGGGCAGATAAAGTTAGGATTACAGTGCGTAGCAGAGAGAACCAACAGGCAACTTATTACGAATTCTGTCCTTCTCTAACAAAAGAAAAAACTGACTTTTTAGGTGTGTCAATCTGAATAAGATTAATAAGTTTTCTTTGGGGACTATTTTGTCTTACAACACCCTTCTTGTATCATTCCACCATAAATTGATTAAACTATATTTTAGACCACAAATTTTATCACAAAACTACCATGAAACAATGTCTCAAACATCAGGCAATATACTCGTAACCATTCCATGTATTAATTTTCTGTGAGGGAGCTTTTAGAGGGGTTAAACTCTTCAGGTGTCTGGTTCCTATCACCACCACTATGAACAATTCTGACTTGGTAAGTTTCTCTGGAATGAAGCATTTTATGCCAAATCACTCTGAATAAATTTGTTGACATGTTAACAATTTAATTTCAATTTTGAAAAAACAGTTCCCCTTTAAATAACGTGATCCCCAATTTCAGATGTTTAGCAAGCTGTTCAATGCTAAATTACTCCTCTTTAGTTCTCTGTTAGTTTCCTAACATGGCAATTATCGCCTTTGAAGCATCATCATGGGGTTACTTGTCAATTGCTGATGATATCTGATTACAAGCCAAAGGCTGTATGACAGAAATTTTCTATGTTTTTGTTTTAAGATATGACAAGTCAAGCTAAGATTTTTCACAACTTCTTATTACACAAGCAAATCTTCATCTAGGAATTTCATCATATCTTGCAGCACCTCATCTCCAGTTACGAAATCTTAAACTTACTCAATCAAAGTCAACAACCAGCTGTCATACCTGTTACCAAGCAACTGACCACACGCATGAAAATTAAAGCGTGATAAGTGATGAAGTTAAGAATATTGTGAGAGCGCTTCGTGCTGTTAATCAGAGCCTTATTCCTCCTAATGAACAGACACACATTCAAATCTGTCACCACCATCACTGTAATATTTTATCTGACAAGTTTTCATCAACATTAACACATGAAGGTAATAGGAGGGGACGGTGGAAATCGTGTCTGCAGTGTCTGGGATTTTTAAAATGGTGTTAGAAAAAACTCCTAAGTCAAAGCACCATTTTCAGTGTAAATAAATGTAATGTCATTATGCCAGTTACAGTGAACTGTGCTGCCTGTCACTGCATAAAACAACAGAAACAGATGGTTAAAACAGAAGTTAAGACACCTCTGGGGTTTATCTTAAAGTTAGTACAGAATTTATTTTTGTTTGGTTAGGATGTTTTTGTAACACTGTTTTCTCATCTGGAGTTAATGGATAAGAATATGAACTTAAGAACTGTTGTTCTATAACAGCTTCTGGCCTAAATTCAGTCCTAACTGAAGTTGTCATGGTGACTAAATAGAGAAGATTTCAGAGTTAAGAAGTGTCTGTAATATGGCCCCAGGTTTCCTCAAATGATTTAGTGTTATTTTTTTAGATTTGCTCTGAGTCTTTCTGTGTTGGGGTGATCTGTAAGGAGGCTGAGCGAGGCATTTTAGAGCTAAGATCATTTTAACTACAGAGATCTCGTAATTCAGCCAATCTAGTGACATTCACTATAAAAATATAGCTCATATAGGGTTTTGAACACTTTTTGTTCACTGCACTGGCAGCAATTTTTGAAAAAGGCATTAATTTAGACTAGGCTAGACCCAGAGTCTCACAAATTTAGCCACCCACAATTCATTTAATTTCTATAAATTGATTTTCATCTAGATGCATTTTAAAGTGTTTTTTTTTTTATTTTAACCACTGTGTTAAAAAAAATTCGGAGTGCAAAAGTTATGATAAAAGGCTGGTTTACCACAGAGGCACGACAGCTTTGATGAATTATCCTGTATGGACCACAGAACACCTTTCTGATCATATCTGAATTCCAATGTCTGAGCCCCAGCAACCTTTCCGTCATGTCACTGTAAAAGACCAGGCCACAACAAGCCTCACCCAACTTCTCTATAAGGTTTATCGCCCTATGAGATAAAGATGTCACGGAAACCTTGCGGAGGGCAAGACTTCCTCTAAAGAGTGTTGTAAGCATCTATTCTGAACCTTCAAGAAGAGAGACAGATCAAAACCCATAAAAAGAAAAAGGTATCACTTAAAGACAGAGTGTGTGACATCTTTTGACCCAGTAGTTCAAAGGGGATACACACTGTCTTCAATGGAAAAGAATGCATGAACATCCTGTTTTCACAAAAAGACCGTTTTCCATTAGTAACATCAACATGGACATTTCACAGGTCATGTGACGTTATCATGAAATGATGCCATACGGATGTGTAAGTCATTCTTTTCCCTCAAGTGTGTTTGAAGTGTACAAAGCATGCCACATTCAATCTCGAATTAAAGGTAAAATCATGCTGGAGACATTGGAATGATCTACATTTTATGTCCAGGATAACAAGGAAAGCTGATGGGCGTGATGAAGACTGGAGGAGGATCCCAAACCCCTCCCATGTGGAAGGAGGGCAAGTCAGCATTGAGGAACGAATGTGACAAGGATTGGGTTGCTTCCCACGCTTAACCCCACTAAAAGTCACAGCACCTTCTTTGTTTTCTTTGAAGTTGTGAATTCAAGGACTTCTTGATTTAAGTCACCAACTTTAGAGACAGAACGTTCACCTCCAACATGTCGGCTGATCCCATTATTCTTACTCCACAGAAGATGAGACAACGCATGCAAAATTCTGGAATGGTACTTGTTTCTGTCCTTCTCAATTCCTGAAGATGGACTTTTTTGATGGAAGCCACTGGCTGAGACCTGAGTCACAGAACCCAAGGACACACTTGAGTGTAAATATAAGCTACTCCTCCAATATTGGCATGGTGGGAAGTCTCGAGATGCTGTAAACCCTCTAAAATCAAATTTGGTGACAAACTTATCTGCAGATAAGTTTATCATTGGTGTTTATCATCTTACATAAGGAATTAATTAGTCCTGTTTTTGGTTTCATGCAGTGTGTGAAATATCCCTTCATATTTGATGTTTTCCATGTTGGCTGGTTATTTCAGCGTTGACTGGCTGCTAACTCACTCGCCACAGAGCTTCAGTGGCAGCAAGTGTTTGGTTTAACAATTCCTCTTTTGGAAATGCTCTTTCTAGTTTGATAATGCAGTCTTCTACATATTAATCTTACATCTCCTCTTTGTCTTCAGTTTGAGAAATGAGTATTAAAGCACTCTTTTCACCAATCTTTTGGGAAATTTTTTTCTGATTTGCATATTTGCTATGGCATATTGTAAAGATTTTCAGATGTATTCTGGGCATAGTTACAGTTTCTAGGTTATAAAGGATCAACAGGGAAAACCTGTTTGCTACAGCACCATCCTGAGGCAGACAAGTGCTGCATCTCTAGTTAGTTAAGAATATCAATGACAGAAGCTCACCGATTGTGGGTGAAGCAGCTAAACAATGGCCTTTCCCTGAATTTGTATTTGAGTGTCTATTTCACCATAACGGACAGCATAACGTCATAATAAGTTTATTCAAGGTGTCTAAGAGGTTAATTAGGGAGTCCAGGACCTCCAGGACCCCCCCTGTATTTCGCACCTTGGTTCCAGGCAACTTAACAGTACTGTCTGTTTACAAATATCTCTTGAGTTTCTCATATTACATTAGTCAGTTTGTCTATTTTACTTTGTTCTCTGTCTTTACTGTATACATTTATCTCTCCTTTTACCAAATGCTTTATATTAAACTGTAAATGTTTCACCCATCTGTGTGTATTTTGTGTCACAGAAGTTCTAACAGTTAAGAAAGAACTCTGTCTTAGTAGAAATGATTATTATTAACACTTTACAAAACATCGTTAATACATTGTTGCCACCTTCTGGGTATACTTTTTAACTGCACTAATGAACACGCTTAACTTAATTAAAGGCGTAAGTTAAGGGTAGTCTTGAGAATGAGTATTCAACTACTCATTCAGAAATACCAGTGTTTTGCATTCGTGTTTACCTGTTCATCATATTGCCATGACGCCTTGGCGCTCCCCCCTGCCGGAATGTGCACCTTTTTAGCTTTTTGCTAACTAGTTTATTGTTAGCAAACTGTTTCAACATCTCCAGCTAACATGGCTAATCTAGCATTTTAATTATAGTTATTTTCACCTATTCATCGATTTATCGCTCTGAAGATGTTAGCTAGCTGACGTTATTGTACTCTGATAGCTTGAAGAAATTTTTTCATTATATTTTTTACTTAGTTAGGACTCCCATGTTGTTGTATATTTGGTGTTCTCCAACCATTCTGGACACATACTCGAATTTCAATCTTGGCAACTACAACAAAGATAAAGTGACACAACTTTCTGTGGCGAGCTGAAGTGATACGAACACCTATATTTCTGAGCTTAGTAACCAGAGCCGGTTTATGAGGAGCCTGGCGTCTATAAACTATGATTTTGCTCACATGCTCCATCTGAACCCACTCATTTTGGACTTGCTCGGGAGCGCCCTCTAGCATTTGAGAAACCCAGAAGACTGAGTGGTCTACAAGTTCTCTGTTAGTAACTGTCCTTAAGGCAATAGAGGAACTTGTTTTACCCAGAGTTTATGCACTTCTTGTTTCTTGTGAAATGGGTCTATTATAGAGAACAGAATTTGTGATGGTAGCGTTAGTAATTAAACAGTTTTGGACACTTTGTCGCACCGGTTTGCTCATTACTGTGTGACAACAGATTCTGTCACACAAACACTATACACATGTATATATAAGCACAAAATATAAAACAGAAACATAAAATAAACATAAAATATAAACTATAACTATAAATGCTGAGTTTGAATGCACACATGAGAAGAGCTTACTCACATTTGTAACAGGTCTAAGGAGAGCTCTGTGTAGGCGTTGCTGTTGTGGCTAGCTGTGCTCGCTAATCCTCCTCAGAGAGCTGAGCACAAAACTTCAAAACAAACAACGCAGTGGATTTCAGTAGTCTTGTCATGAACTTGAGGTTTAAGGAATTAATAAGGTCAAATTAAGCTTCATTTAGTAACTTAGTTAACCTTGTCCTCAGGTCGAAAAAAGGATAAAAATGAAGGCGCCGTTTTCTGCTAGGTTTTGTTATTACGTTAACGCTACTGTGATCCAAACAGGACTCCTGTTACTAAGGGAGCTCTGGGTTCGATAATTTACAATGGAAAAATTACTTAGCAAACTTGTAAAAATTAAAATTGAACAAACTCGTAGCTCCTTCAGTCATAACAGTCCGGTTCAGATGACCTCACTGTAATGTAGTACCACATCCTAGTAATTTCTGAGCCAGTGTAAGAAGGTTAGCCCACGAGCGAGCCCTCAGAGAAAGGGAGTGAATGAAGCTAAACGGCTAAAAACAAAAAAATAAACTAGTTTCTAACCATTTTTATGTGACCTTCCTTTAATTTTGCAAAATAGAAGTATGTATTCCACTAAAAATGAAAGAAAACTTACCTGTATCTTTCTGTTTTTGGTTTTATGTAGTAGCAGAAAATGTGTACTAAGAAGAACTGCCACTCTGTAATGTCTTCTGGGTTTGTCAGACGCTAGAGGGTGCTCACGAGCAATTCCAAAATAAATGGGTTAATATGGGGCATTTCAGCAAAATCATAGTTTGTAAATGCTTAAACCTTTTTATATAGAAAAATGCATTCACAGAACAGAATAAAATATATTAATGCCGCTGTATCATTTTTGAGCGCTTAGAAACTCCAGTTATAGGACTTGTCAGTCACTCATGTACACTCATGACACTGAGCACAAGCTGCTTCACACAGCCAGTGAGCTCAGCAGCTCGCAAACCAATCAGCACTCAGTACCAGTCCTGCCGTCCTACTGGCCAAAGTTTTTGTCTTTTGTAATATATCCTGCTACTTCCCAAAATAAAAAAACATCTCGCATAAATGGTTAGAGACAAGTTACATTTTTCATTTTTAGCTGTTTTTCTCCATTCACCCCCATTCATTTAGACTTCACTTGCAGGTGCACTCTGGTGTATTGCAGTCATGTTTTTGATATAACAGGAGAAATAGGAAGTGGCCAGGCTCTGGTAGTGGGACCAAAGCTGGTTTATGAGGAGCCCCCTTATATCACCAACAGAACGCCACGAACGAGTCCTCAGTGAATGGGGGTGAATGGAGCTAAATGGCAATAAAAAGTTAAAATACTTTCTAATCACTTGCCCAAAACTTTCCTTTAATTTTAGAAAGTAGAAAGATGTAATTCACTAAAAAAGCAAAAAAAAAAAACTTACCTGTATGTTTTACCTCAAGTTAAAAAGCTCTCAAAAATATAACAGCGGAGTTGATATGTTTTATGCTGTTCTGTGTTTAGAAAATGATGTTTTCGTTTATATTAAAAATGTTTAATAATTTATAAACTATGATTTTGCTCAAATGCTGCATCTTAACCCATTCGTTTTGGACTCGCACCGGAGCGCCCTCTAGTGTCTGAGATACCTGGAAGACATTACAGGGTAATAATTCTCCTCTCTACAAGTTCTCTGGTAGGACGCTATAGCATTACAGCTACTGCGTGATACTGGTTGCTGAGCTGATCAGCGGTTCACTCTCACTGACCTCATGAATATAATCTGGAGTTTTTAGGCACTATAACATTTCGATCTAGAGTATCTGAGGTAGATTACACAGTTATTTCAGTTGTTTGAATCAACAAGTTGAATCCATTACAGATGACATCACCAAACTTCCTGTGGTAAAACTAATCCAGCTCAAATAGGGCTATAGAAGGTAATTAGCTCTGGACCCATTACTTAGCAGACTTGTAAAAACAACGACCACTGTAGATTCTTACTGATTGTGTGCTGGATTAGTGCTGCAGCAGCACCTCCCCTGCTATCACAGTATATTGTGAATTAGGAGATACGACAGCCCAGTTTAATAATATAGAATGAATGAGAAAAAACATTGATGATTTGAATTAATAATGTAGATGCATTGGGAGGGGCTAAATAACATTGGGAGAGCTAAAGTACCTACTTAAAACTGGCCTAGTGATTCCCATGGTCAGTGCCATTGCAAATATTATTAGCAGTATCACCGCCAACTAGATTGTCAATATGGTCCGATTTTATCGGCCAACCGATATATCAACTGGACTCTAATATTTAGTTATAAAACTGACACTGTACCAGCAAAACAGTGATGCCATTCTTTTAAAAATGCGATTTTGAAGATTTTTTATTCAGTCTTATCAAAAACTATATTTATTTTTATATTTAAAAAAAAATATTTAACAAGGAACCAGAGGGAAAACCACATTTGGTAAAAAAATAAATAAAATAATAGCCATTAGATAATGGTCTAACATCCAGTCAGCTATTATGTAGTCGTGATGTGAGTGTGATGCCACTTTAACAGACTCAGTATTCATTGAAACCTCCCATTTTTCCTTTGATCGCTGTTCTTCAAATACTGAGTACTGACAACACATGTAAGTTCATGGTGGTGTAATTTTGTAGGATGTTGATATCACCACATCACCCACTCCTAGTTCTACTTTTTATGTTCTGTGAAATATTTAGATCTCACACAGATTATTCAACAAATTGCCTAAAGAGATATTAAAGTCACACTGAAAAGTACAGCAAGTCAGTTCAATTCATTTAAAAGTGCTTAAGGGGCTGTTTCTTTCTTTCTTTCTTTCTTTCTTTCTTTCTTTCTTTCTTTCTTTCTTTCTTTCTTTCTTTCTTTCTTTCTTTCTTTCTTTCTTTCTTTCTTTCTTTCTTTCTTTCTTTCTTTCTTTCTTTCTTTCGTGTTCCATGTCATGTGATTGAACTGAATGATGGTTTTAGAATTTAATCCAGACCAGAAGCCAAAATCCAACTGATAACATATGAAAAAATGGGCCCCGGTCTCAGTTTTACTCAGAACTAACATTCGTATAGCCAAAGCTACAGTACAATACCAAGGAGTATCACTCAGTCGCAGTTATTGTACAAGCCACAGTAATCAAGTATAACATGGAAGCTGTAGGCACTAGTTCAATAGTAATAGCTGCCATCTTATAGACCTAGCTAACAGTTAACAGATAATCTGAAAAAGCTTCCATGACGCTTTTCTCTAAAATTCATGGCAAAATGAATATTTTGTCGAAACTAATTCCATACAAACAGGCTATAAGTGCAGAACTGGCCAGTCCAGCCTTAAGAAGCCATCTATCTCTCAAGCTAGCCAAATCTCAACTGGCATACTTGATCACATTCTTGAGCTCTTTATATGGAAGGACATTTTCCAGTCAATCAAAAAAAATAGTGTGATACGTGTAAAGTGCTATTCTTCCAATGCATGAAACAGATGAAGACATCCAACTGCCCATTCGGCGAGGAGCCTGTGGAATGAGATGGGACTTTATATAAATCAGTGCACAGCCTCTAGCCCCAGAAAGCAGGTCTCCTGTAGATGCCGCCAGACGAGTAGGGGCAGTTGTAGTGGCAGATGCAGGAACTGATCATCATGACGGCTTGGTGGATTAGCCGGCCGCCCCGGCAGCGGAAGGGGACAATGGCAGTGTGAGTATGGTAAGGTGTGCAGCAGCGGCCGTCCGTGCACAGGCCGCAATACCGGGGCCGGTAGACCCGGGTGCTGCGGCAGCCCTGGTGGAGCAGCGGCACGGGAACTGCTGACTTGTAGCTGGGCTGGCATTTCCTCGGCCACTGAAAGGTATAAAAACAGATAAGAGCTGAACTGACAGTTGGTCTGCTGCGTTCACATTACTGTGGAAAAACTGATTTTTTTTCAGATCTGATTTTTTTTCCAGAGCTGTGTGAACACAGATTTAAGTCACTTTATTATTTTTGTCTTAGTGCAACATTAGCATAACATATCCAATACGTTTGTTTGTTTTACTTTGTTTTTTTACACTTTACACACTTTACAGTGCTTCTCACCATCATCTTCTGCTCTTACACACCTCCCTGAACAGAAATGTCAGTAACAGCTGCAAAAACAGTCTCTACCCTATTCATCTGCTCAGCGTAATTGCAAACCGCTGACGAGTTTTTATAAAAAATGATCATTGATGTTTTTACATACATAGATTTTTAAGAAACCAAATAAGTGCTTGAATCAAGTGCCTTTTCTTGCATTTACAATATATAAACATACAGGAGATTCAAGAGCTGAAAGCTTTTAGAGGTCTCTGAATTTATTCTTCCATGTAGGGCTATATTGAAATTGCACTTATGATATTGATGTCTTCTTAACATGTTTTAAGTGAGGAAATTGAACCTAATAATGCAGAGCAAGTGAACTGCCAGTCAGGCATGCTACAATTGGCATTCAAGCCTCAAATTAGAAAAGTCTTTTTGGTGAAAAAGGCCTGCTGCTTATACAAAGTTATCATATTTAAATTGCAGTTACAATATTGGCCGGTAAAATTGCTTTTAGATCTTTTTTCTTAAATTGCACAGCCCTTCTACCATAGCTTATGATTTTGATGAACAGCAGCAGAGTGCCCTACCATGGAGACTGAGTGTGTAGACCCTGCAGCACCACAGTGTCCCAATGGCTGAATGGGCTTTAGGCTAGACTTGTGGTGAGTTTAACACAAGGCTGTATAGTTCATTTCATGAAACAATTTAATAACCATATTTGTGAAGAACAGCCATAGTTCTGGCTTTAAATCTGAGCCAGTGAGAATCAGTAAGAGCATTTGGAGGCAGAAAGTTAGGATAGGATGGCATTCCAGCCCTTTCTGCCTCTGAGCATGCTTATTGGTCTATTCATCATGAAGTGCTGACACAACATATAGCACAGCTGATGTTTTCTGAGAGGTTTATGAGGTTTTTATATGACAATGACAAAACAGTCTTTGTAATGAAGGTTTTTGCATGACTGCTGCAGTGATGGACTGTCCTGCAAATATGATCTTTTTGTTGCTCTTTTTTTATATACAGTTTAGTAATGTGATAATTTGATTACAGCGACAATATGGATCATTCATACTCTACATATGGGTCCTTTCAGAGCAGAGATGTGTAAGCAAATGACCAATTTGAGTGATTTCAAACACAAGTGTGAACAGTCAAGGCAGAAACATCTGTGCAAAAAATCAGAATTGGTCAATAAAACTGAATATAGTGACTGTATTGCACTGTATTTTGAGCATTTTATCTGCTCATCAGCACTGACATGCTGAAAAAGCAAATATTTATAATAATAAAAGCAGGACGATGTGATTTGCTGGCCCCAGATCGAACTGGCCAGACCTGGACTCACCACTGGAGTCTTAGGAGGGAAGGCGTGGCAGGGTCGGACCTTGCACAGTCTGATCTGCATTTCCAGCCTGCAGGCCGGGTTCTGGTTGGACATACGTGTGGAGATCCCTGGGCCACAGGTTCGCGAGCAAGCGCTCCACTCTGTGCTCTGCTGTATGCAGTTCAAACCGAGGTTGGCTTGGTAATCGGGCATGGCGGGCAGTGAATGGTCAGGGCTGTAAGCTGCAATCATCCAAAAATAACACAGCCATTAGAGTTGCACAGCTCCTAATGCAGTAAATGTCACTCAGCTACAGTGAAATAGTGACCTAAAGAACCAAAAAGTCTCTTTTTAAGAAGGTAACCTGCCTAATTTAAGCCCTAAATATGTATCAAAGGTAATCATAGGTAGTTTGTGCCACCTTTGCTGTAGTGACAGCCTCTACTCTTCTGTGAAGGCTTTAAAACATTAGAACATTGCTGTGCGGATTTGATTGCATTCAGCCACAAGAGCATTAGTGAGGTCAGGTACTGATGTTGGATGATTAAGAGAATGAAGTTCCACTGATCCACAGTCTAGTGCTAGGGGGGCTTCATATTAGGCCTGAGCAATTTGGGCAAAATATCAAATGCTATTTTCAATTTTTTTTTGTGAAGACAGTCTTTCAAATTGTGATTTCGATAAAAAAAAGCTACGTCACCCCTACTTTACCCCCCCCCCTCTTGTTGATGCTTGACATTGGTCATGGTGACCTTATGTGCATGTACAGCTGCTCTAGATGTCCCATTCTATAAGCAATGCTTTTCTATGCAAACTATACAAGCTGTGTGTACAAAAAAGCAAAAGGAGCACCTTAAAGTAGCCTAATTGACTAATACTTTTGAACATATTTTGTATTATATAAGATAAGACAGGCACGTCCCCATATGTTTTGCTAGCTAGCTAGTTAGGTGATGACCTAGCTATCATGCATGTTATGGTTCTATTTTTATTTTTCTCAGTTTCCTTTTTTTTCTTTGGAAAAAACAGTTTCCCACCAAGAGGCACCACAAAAATGCCCTATGAGGTTAGATGACAAAGTCAGGTACATCAACGCAGCACAAATTGGCTGAGATGTCAATGCTATTTTGATCATGGTGAACAACAGAAGCGAACAGTCACACAACATAAAGCAATCAGAAAAACTGTATAAAAAATATAAGAAATGGTATTAGTGAAGTACATTTTAAACATTTAATTAATTTAACAGTTAATCTATATTTCATTTCTGCATAAACACCTGTAAAATAGGCCAAAACTGATACCTGTTAACTAATACCCATTTCACATCCTCAGTGTTCTCTCACATCAACCACATGAACTCATCTCAGGTGAGTTCTTTCTCAGAAAAGACTATTGTCCCACTTGCACTTGAAAGCAGCATTAAGCTCATGTGCGGCTGCTCCAGAGCATCCCATTCTATTGGCAATGCTTTTCTAAGGAGATTATACAAGCTGTGTGTGTAGAGCTTAACTGCTGTATCAGCAATGGGTGGCTTTAAAGTAGCTGAATTCACTACTTAGAAGGGGTGTCTGAATACTTCTGGACGTACAGTAAGACATGAACTACAAACAATTGACCAGTATTGTGATCTCTCAGCTAACTCAAGAAAAAGGCCATGTGATCTGTATAGCCTAAAAGTAAACTCTTGTTAAAACTGTTCAATTTAAAGACGTACTCTCTCCTCTTTGTAGCCCAAATGAGGTCAAAACAAACTCAGGGGATCCCGCAAATGGAAAATCTGTAGCCGGGTCATACTAATCAGCCATTTTTTGGCAGAGCTTGCCGAGTGCAACTCTGTGTAAACTCCCTTGTTTTGCGTACAAGAACATGAACAAAATGTACTGTCGCAGTTTACGTAACTTGGGTGACATCGCTTAAATTTCCAGATGTTCTGAAAGTAGCCAGAGTTTTGCTAGCCCCCCTGATAGCCGCTCCATGGCAACTGGTTTTGAGCATTAATTATGGGCTCGCACAGACATGAGTCCGGTAATGAATCACGGAAAGTTTCTGGAAGCGCTCGCTGTTTGGGCTGTTGGGCTCCATCTTGGCAAGACTTTTTCAATGAAATCTCACAGTGAAAAACCTCAGACTGGAATGTCAGCAATGGGCCTCAGATAAACCCTGCCTGCATTGGTCTGTCCAATAGACTGGGCAAGAGACAACATTTTTATGATTTATGAAAAATCCCCTAATGATGCGGGAAAGCGAATTCTGTCTCCAAATGTTTGTGAAAATCGTTATCGCATAAACATTCTCTTCAAGTCCACCTTTTTTCATGAGTGATAGAAGCATGTTTTTTTTAATAAGGAAGACTGCCAAGTGTATTACCCTCCCATAGCACAAACTATTATTGTTTAATATGTCTTTCACATACATTCATTGTGTATATTAAAGTGATAGTTCAGTGAAAAATCAAATTTAGCAACCTAAAGAAGCAAACGTCACCAAACACGTCATGGCTGATCAACTATATTTAGTGTAAATATGATTTTCTGCCCAACTATGCTCTATTGTATAAATCCAGCAGTTGAATTTCGAATATACAGTTGTATGCATAAGTTTTGGCACCCCAAATTACATGTTTTTGTGAAAATAAGTACAGAGAACACATATTCATACACAATTACTGTTTATTTGCTGAATGTAACTTATTAGAAAAAAAAAGATAGATAAATAAATAAAACATGGCATGCGCAAAAGGTATGGCACATTTTATATCATATATTTTATTGCTTCCAATATGTTAAACTCAACAAATCAATGTAAATTGTGCTGTAAAAAGTTAAACTCAGCAAATAAATGGAAATTGTACTGTAAAACCTGAAGAAAAATACCATATTTAAGTGTGTTCTCCGTAGAGGATGTGTTAACTTACTTTCACTTAGAAAATCAACAAAACACATAATTTGGATCAAGCATCAAGTCAAAGTCAACTTTACTGTTAATACTTCTCATCACAGACGTGTGTGATAGTGAGAGAACATACCATTTTATCTTAACACGTGTGATAGTTTGCACACTGCCATTGGTGGCTTTGAGCTTTCATTACTTGTTAGATACATTAGCCTTGTAGCTCCAGTGCAAAACTAAAGAAGCAAACTTCAGACACCAAATATGTCTTTGCTGATTGACTGTATTTAGTGTGAATATAGTGTTCTGCTCAACTATGCTCTATTACGTCTTTACATTAAGGTTGTTTACCTGTTTGTGCATCCTGAAGCAGGCTGTTGTCCATGTTCTCACACACCCACTCTTTACAGCATTTTCCTGGCAGCTGCACCCTCTGAGGGTGAGGGCAGTCTGGAGTGGGCAGGCGGACATCATCGCTGCACAGTGGCACGCAGGTCACCCCTCCACCCACACAGCGGCACTGGGTGGTGCAGGACGGCTGGAACACCTCACCCTCCCGATAGGAGACTCCGTTCAGCTCACAGCCCAGCTCCTCTTCACCTGAGCAGACATGAAGGCCATTAGCAAGCAGGATTAGGATAAAACCATGTGTTCCCTTTAATATATCACATGCTAACTATGCTTTCTATACTTTTTCTCATTCATCATGTTGACTTTGACTTTGATATATTGCAACTTCATATGCTAGACTTATTCATGCTCCACACACAAATGTTTTCCTTCATCTATTGTGAGGTTGAACAAGTTTGAATATTGGCAAAATCCTAATCAACCTAATGAAGATTAGGTTGAAGTTTAGAGTCACTACATTTTGAGTTTTGAGTTGGTTTAAAATGCCTCACCACTGAGAGGAACTATGCTTCTGACAGGTCAGAAATGACACCAAATTTGTCACCATGCTAATGTTAGCTCAACTGAAAATTACTTCAGATGAGCTACTATCTCTACCACTTTACATCTACAAGGTGGACCACCAAGGCAGGTGTGTCTAATACAGTGGACATTAAGTGGACACAGTGTTTAAAAACTCCAGTAGCCCTGCTGTGTCTGATTCACTTGTACCAGTGCAACACACACTAAAACGCCACCACCATGTCAGTGTCACAGCATTGCTGAGAGTGATCCACTACCCAAATAATACCTGCTCTGTGGTGGTCCTGTGGGGGTCCTGACCATTGATGAATAAAGTAAGGGTGGGATGACAAAGTATACAGAGAAACAGCTGAACTACAGTCTGTAATTGTACAACTACAAAGTGCACCTATATGGTAAGTGGACCTGATAAAATGCACAAAGAGCTTGTCCAATCTCAAAGAGGACAGGTGGTTCCCAACCCTGGTTCTGCACATTTTTTCTCTGCTTTGTCATACTAGACTTGAACTCAGAAAGGGCTTGCTAACGAGTTGACCAATTGAATCAGGTGTGTTGGATCAGAGACCAGAGTTGGGTTTTATAAGATACATTTGCCCATCAGATATAAAGTTCTCTTTCTAAAGTGTATTCACATGTAATTCATGAAAAAAACTGTGTCGATCATATAATGTTGTAGCTAAAAAATCACAGCACCCGCTTCCTGGATCTGCTTGGAATGTTCTGGCTCCCCCTCACCATCCCCAGACCTGTTGCTTGTTGTGCTGGTTTGGTTCTGGTTTTGTTCTGGGCAGTTTTCATGTATTTATTGTCTTTGTTGATTGATTTGTCTGCATTTTGCTCATCTGCTTATCTTGTGATTCTTGTTAGACTAATGCTATATTGAAAATTAAATGATAGATAATATCGCCAACTTGGCTAATTTTGCAAAATAAATAAATAAATACATTGACAGTGAGACTGAATGAAGAGCTGTTTGGGAGCCAAAAGATTTGGCTCTTATCAGTGAGCTGAGCCAATTGATCTGACTCACTGAATAGAGCCAGAATGTTCATCACTTGTACAAAGCCCTATATAGTCTGACACAGGGGTGCTCAATCCTTCTGGAGATCTACCACCCTGGACAGTTCAGATCCAACACACTTGGCTCTAATGTTGCTCTTAAAGGCCTTCATTAGCTGGATCAGGTGTGTAAGATTGGGGTTGGAGCTAAACTCTGCAGGGTGGTAGATCTCCAGGAGCAGGATTGAGCACCTTCTTCTTACACATTTTACAGCCCAAGAGGGCACAACTGGCCTCTCCAGCTGTGGGTAGAATGGCCATCACCCCTTGACTTAGCATGATGCTAGCCAGCACAAGTGTCTGTTAGCTAATGTAACAGAACTACAAGAGTCTGTAGTGATTCTTTTACAATATAGTGTGACTAAATGGAGAGACTGGAGTAAGCTGAGGATTGCAGATGATGTGCCATTCATTGTATGAGCAGTGTCAGTTTCTTGCTTGGTCTCCACAGTGTATCCCTTGCACAGTAAATGAAGCCAGAACAAGCACTGTCAACACTGGCAGGGCTAATAGCTATTGAGATATTTTGGAGAGGGGCCTAAGCTGTAGTCATTAGGCCTCACACAGTAGCTTTGTTTGTTCTCCCCACAGTGAGGTCCTGTAACCATGCTTGATAATTCTCTTTTTATAGACCTTGTTTTCAATGCGACAAGCTATTTTAGTGCAAGAGAAATGAACGCTCAGTTACTCACTGACACACTCTCCAGGTTCTCCAGGGAAGCTGGCGCTATAGTCACACTGCAGGCCACGTGCTTTGTCACAAAGGAGCACGTCACTGCAGGACTCACCCTTCTGGCGGGCACACACCCGGCAGCACCCACACCCATCCTTCACCAGAGGGACACCTTCTGAGCAAACTGGCTCTGAGCTGGGGCACTGGCATGGGCCAACACACTGCTGACAGCAAACCTGGGTGATGGAGAGGAAATCTTATAACACTGTGATCAGTCCTAGGGCTGGGCAATAAGGAAATGTCATCAGACATCAGAGATGATTGAGAAGTAACCCAGTGCTGATCCCTGATTGGCAATATCTATAGCCAGACGTAGATCAGTTCCAGAGCACCTCAGCTATGAAGAAAAATATCACTCATTCACATATTTTGCATTCTGAAGATTACCCACAAAGGGGTAGTTATTAGCACTCAAGTAGCTTTTGAGTGCATCAGTCCACGTGTCAGCATGAATTCCATACCGGTCTAAGCAGGTTTCTGCTGGTCTTGTGCTGGTCTGGTGCTGGTTTAGCTGGTCAGTCAGCATGGTTTTAGATGCTGGTATTCTGGTATAGCATAACCATGCTAAATGCATATTCAGCATATTAACTTCCATTGCTGCTGACCAGCATAACAGCATCCAAAACACAACATATGCTGGTTTTGATGGTGACCAGCCATGCCAGTCTGGGCTGCTATTTCTAGCAGGGAAGCTGTTTATAAGCCAGATCGCTAAAATACTTTAAAATACTTAATAGTTCAAAACATTTAACATTAAGTTTGCTATGTTCAAACTAACCTTTATGTAGCAAACTACTCTGTCTGTTACACATGACTGCTGGTATAACTTCATGACTTTACTCTGCTAGCTCGCTAGTTAGCAAGCTAACAGTTTCACAACACAGGAAGGGCATGCCCAACAGTTCTAAACATGAATTTTGAGCCAAACAATTATTCACAAAGTTCATGTACATTCCTCCCATCCTTCTCAAAAAATGATATCAGTGTTAAAGTTTACTTAGCTAGGTAATTAGCTCAAGATGTGATGTCAGAGAGGTTATACACAGTACTGAAACACAGAGACTGAAAGGGAGAAAACTGGCATGAACTCATACATTCATGAGCAGTGATGTAATCGGTAATTCTGTTTTTGATTTTTATTTTAGATAACGTCCAGTCCTATTCACTGCCTGCTCATTACACTGAAGCCTGTTTACTCTAAAGCAGGGCAGGTCCTCACAGCACAGCTACTACTTCTGACACCACTGGGGCTTCGAAGTTAACCATTTTTAACACCTGCAAAATGCATCACAGGTGCCAAAAACACAGAGCAGTGTTTAGCAGACCCTTGGTTTGGCTGATATTCAGACATGTGGAGGAAGTAACAACGGCCTTTAGTGACAACAGCAAGAATTCAGCCCAATCCACGTGGCTATTACTGGACTGACAGCCCATTAGGCTTCAGTTTCCTCAACCATAGTGTTCCAAGTGATCACTCTACCATCTACAGGGCTTTGACACTGTTGGGAAGCTCACTTCTGATTGATTGAGAGACTATATAACATATAATTTTCTTCCCTTAAACCTCTTTATGTGGAGAATCTGGCATTTTGCAAAGCTTTGACTCACTCAAATCATAGGCACAAGCTTTGGGGAAAGGGGAAAAAGGGAAAAACATCTCTTGTGAATCACTTATGGTAAGAGTTCCCAGACTCTAGAGGCAATATAAGTATGCTTTCAATTACAAAGTCGAAGTTGGAGCCAGCCAGCAGAATGAAGTTAGATCTAATAGGCTTCAGATAGTCTTTTGTCTGTTCAGAAAACACAATCTGTTCAGATTGTAATTGCCTAGCTTGAAATACAATGTTTGGAATTAGGAAAAAATGCACCATTGGCTTGATAAAGTGTGCATGTAGCCCACAAAACAGCCTGTTTATTCATAGTTTTAGTAACGTAACAGACATGTGTATACACACAGTCCCACAGCTTTGTGATAATTCACAAACATTAACAAAAACACATTTTTGGTAACTACTTATTGGCTTTGACAATAAATGTTAGCACAGATAATGTAAACAGCCTTTCGAAACATACAACTTGTAACCCCATAAACCCCAGGGGCCTGTATGTGCACCAGCATTAGTTCCTCAGGCATTAATCCCAACTGCATCGGTAGAAATTAGACAAGCAGCACCAATCAATTTTTAGAAATAATAATTATATCGCTTACATATTAGTTTAATAGTAGTTACTGGATAATTTATATTTTTTACTAAATAACATGCCTAAAGATAAATAACTCAATTATAATCCTGCACAGATGGTTTTTAATCCCAACTGCACTGGTGGAAATTGGACAGTAATAATAAAACTGAATAATAAGTATTATCATTAATAACCGAATGATAAACCTTCAAATTAAGGGGTTAATACACAAACATCAGTCAGTGTGGTCTTAAAATTTGATAACTGAATAATAAACCTGCAAATTAAGAGGTTAATCCCACACAAACATCAGTCAGTTTATAGCAATAATAAGTCTAATAATTAAAAGCAATATCAACCAATTATTCAGACACTTCATATCTTGCTAGACAGTGAATGAGGTGCAGAGAAAGCATCTCACCTGGCAGCACAGGTAGAGCAGTAGTGCGCATGCCAGCAGCAGCCCGTATGTGTTTTGCACTTGGCTGTCCATCCCGGCTAACAGAGCGTCCCACTGCAGTGTATGCTGAGCTGCTGGGGCCAGTGCTGGCTCACTGGCTGGACTTTTATAAAGTTCCCCCCTCTGATGTCACGGCTTGCCTGCCGTGTAAACAGTGGCTGGCCGGCAATCAGAAATGTTTCAAATTCCACATCCCTGCTGGCCGCTTCCACTCACCGCTCCTGCTCTACAGCTAAACACTAAAAACACAAGCAGCAGAGCAAAAGCAGGCACGGTCAAGCGACGGACTTGTGCTTGGCCCCCACTGTTGCTGGTAAATGAGGTCACATGGCTGATAAGGTGGAGAGGGATGAAAGGATTCGTCTGATTATTGGCCAGAGAAAGGCTTTTAATGAAGGCCGAGGAAGATGACATAAGCATGCTGGATGGTGAATTCTGAAAGTGAAAACAACAAACAACAAATGAGCTCATGCAAAAGGAGTCTGGAGAAGAAATTCGAATGAAATTACATGCAACTTCCCAGCACAGCCACACAACACAACATACCAGAGAAATGCTGGAAATAATAGGCCTACTGGACATATACGAGCACACAGACAGGAGATACTGAGTAACACCAACCTGGCTGTGAATTACAAGTGGGGGTTAAGGAGGTGGTCAAAGACAGAAGTTTGGAGGAAGGGTCCTTAAAAGGGGAATTTCACCACTTTTTCAAAGTTTCTGCATAATTCAGTCCTTGATATGTACACAAAGTCATTCAAAGTGGTTTGATGGCATGAAATGGGTCATTCCAGAGACCACTACAGTGGTGGTGATAGGAACAATCTATCCAAAATCACCAGTGAACCTACATGTGTCTTCTCAGTTTTTATATGTATATTATTGATGGTAAAATGGTGGCAAATCTGAAAAAAAAGCTGTCTTTGAGGACAATTTGGCCTTACCACACCCGGCATCATATATACTATGAATAGCTTATATTTTAGGCCAAATTCATACCTTAAAACTATTGTGAAACAATATAATAACTTTCTATGAGGAAGCTTTTGGAGACGTTAAACTTTTCAGAAGTCTGCTTCCTATGATCACCACTGTGAACAAATCTGACTCGGTAAATTTCTCTAGAACTGTGCATTTCACATCAAACCACTCTGAATGATCTTGTATATATATTAACCATTTAATTATGAAGAACTTGTAAGAAACTGACAGAATTCCCATTGAATTACAAATAGCACATAATTCTAATAGTACAAACTAAAATATGTCTCCCTAGATAAGTAAAAATCATGTGTAATACAATTTCAAGCATGCAAACAGTGTGCTACACCATTTCTGCTAACAACTGTTGACACTGTCTCAGGCTTGACTTCCTCACTGTGTATTCTTTTACTGTGAAGAACAAATGTAACAACTATTTGTGAATAAATTAGCTTAATGAATGTGTGCAGGTTTCTTGTCAAGTGTGTTGCTTGAATGTATGACGCTGGCTAGCAGCTAGTATTAGTGCTAACTAGCTTATCACCACACACTGTTAGAAATAAAGGTTCTGTGTACAGTTCCGGTACACTTTTCAGTGATCAAGGCACAAACAATGTAAATGTGCCCTCAAAGGTAAAACAGTGGTTTTAAGGTCCAGTTGTGTACCTTAAATACATTTTTCCCAGGAGAAAAGTACATATTTGTATGACTTCATTATCTAATGCTTTGAAAGAGAACAATAAAATAAAGGCTGTGAAGATGAGATGGGGTGTGTGAAGTCAGTACAACTTATAATACAATAATTATTAAATATTGTTTCAGTAGATTATGGTACAATTATGACTGACTAAAGGTACTGAGATGTACCCTTGAGGGTACCACCCCAGTGACAAGAGGGGTACAGCCCAGTGACAGTTTTGCATCCCTTTTTTCTGAGAGTGCAGTCACTTGTCCTCTCATTTGTTCCGAAGGTATGCTTATCGTCCCTATTAGTAAAAATACAGTTGGTTCTTTATTTTGTAATTGCTATCAAAGAGTAGGATGGCTCCTATTAAGAAACTAACTGAACAAAAAATAAATAAATAAAGTAAAAACCTCTAGCTAATAGAAATTGTCACTCCAGAGCACACACACGAGCCTAAGGTCATCATGCCAAATGTCAAATGTCAAGCTAGAGAGCCCCTCAGCATTGGGCTGCGTTCTCTGGAGTGATGGAGCTCCATCCAATACCTCTGAGATGAGTTAGAGTGGCGTTTGTGATCCAGAACTAATCATCCAACATCAACCTTACTAATGCTCTTGTGGCTGAATGCAATCAAATCATCATGGCAATGTTCCAATATCTTTTCAGCCTTTTCAGAAGAGTAGAGAATATAACTACAGCAGACTCTGTTAATAACCTTAAATTAGGAAGAAATGTTGGATGAGTGGGTGTCTACAAACTGCATGTAGGGAGACAAAGTGGACCACCACAAATATCACTGTATAATTCACACTTTAACAGCAACAGTTATGTTCTAGAAATAGCTCAATAGTGCACTGTGGACAGTGCAATCTGACCTTCCCAGAAACCCCTTCTTCCACATTTTATTCACATCAGGTGCACAGACCAAACAACCCTATTAAAGTGCAAGACGACCAGCTAAGGGTGCTGGTTTAAAAATAGACGTAGACGGGGGAAATTCACCTTTGCAAATATGGTGGGTCACGCGAATCCAGATGGGACACATGTGGCCTGCCAGATACAGCAAACGTCAAGAAGATATTAGCTCGGACGTGAAAGTTTGGCCTGCCACGCTTGGGTTTATTTTGACATGCTTTCCAAAAATCACAACATTGGAATGTTCCAGTTTAATGCAGAGTTAGCCTGTAAAGGGCAGGACTGGCATGTGGACTTCTTAATTCAAAAAGCCCATTGAGTGGGAAGCATATTGAATCATGTCATGTAATGGACTTGAGAGGTTTTTTGACTCACTATTTGCTCTAAAACGCATAAAAAGCTGGGAAAAGGAATCCAAATATTATTTGTTCTATAACTATTCTAAAATAAACACTGATCAAAGTCAGAGTGAATAGAAAACATGCTGTGGAACAACACTGAGTAATTATGTATCAGGAATGCCTAAAATGTTCTGGGAAATGACACTTTCAACAAAAACACTGGCTGTTTATCAGGAATATTTAAGTCCACCTTGCTACCTTGTGCAGTTAAAGACTGTGCGCTGTCTGCTGTCATTCACATTTTGTTCTAGCCCTTCATCAGTGGTCAGTTTCTCATCACCAAGCTGCTCTTAGCTGGATATTTTTGGGTGGTGGACAACTGATGTGTGTAAAAAACCCAGCAACACTGCTGTGCCTGATAGACCCATACCAGCACTGCAAACATGTCAACAATCTCTAGAGGTGCTGGGGTCAAAAACTGACCAATGATGAATGGGGTAAATGGTGCATGACAACAAATGTGCTACAGTCTGTAACTGTGCACCAATACAGTGAACCTAAAAAGTAGTTGGACCTAATAAAGTGACCAGAGAGTGAGGTATAAGGTAGAGTACTGTGCAAAGGCAAAATACCCTTTCATTCATTTCTAGTCAAAAGAGCTATTATGTACAAGTTATGAATTTTCATCATGAAGAAAAAGCAGAAAACTTACACAAAAGTCTCAGCAACTAAATATAATATCATGTTTTTCAATATTAAGTGTGTCCACTCTTTGTCTTCATTACCACTCCTATTCTTTTCAGGACAACTGAAAGTAATCTGCACATTTTTTCACACCTCCAAAGTTCAGTCTTAGAAGTTGGTTGCATTTTCTGCTTCTCACCATCCAAGTAATCCCAAATACATTCAGTGGTGTTGAGGTTTGGGCTCTGGGGTGGTCAGTCCATTGTTCTGAAAACACCAGCAGCTTCTTTGTTTTGCAAATTTTTAGTCTATTTAATTTTTTTAGTAATGGCTTCTTGACAGCTACACATCCTTTCAGACTCATATTGTTGAGTTGTCTTTTCACAGTTGAAGGATGGACAGAAACTCCTGTAGGTTTTTTCAGATCTAAAATAAGAGTGGAGCTTGATTTCTTCCTCTGTGTCAATGATGAAACCTTTAAGTGCTGTTTATCTAAAGGTTATAGTTTTGGTGGTCTACCAGGTCTAGCATGGTGCTTAGGAGCTCCATTTTCTCTGTATCTTTTAATTATTTTTTGAACAGTTTTGCATTTTCCTTATTCAACTCCTTCCTTTTTTAAGTGCATTATCTTATACCTAATATCTTCAGAAAAATCTCCTTTCACCATTTTGGACGCACACTGACTTTTTGCATAGTATGTGTTTCTAATAAAGTGGATGGTGAGTGTATATCCCATGATACACTATATAGACAAAAGCAGCACAAGAACTGTGCATCAGGAGCTTAACAAAATGGGTTCCATGGCCGAGCAGCTACACACAAGCCTAAGATCAATACGCACAATGCCAAGCGTTGGGGGTGAAGTGGTGTAAAGCACACCTCCACTGGACACTGGAGCAGTTTAAACACATTCTGTGGAGTGATGAATCATGCTTCTTGGTCTGAGAGTCAGAGAATGCCAGGAGACCATTACCTGCCTGACCGCATTGTGCCAAGTGTAAAGTTTGGTGGAGGAGGGATAATGCTATGGGGTTGTTTTTCAGTAGGTGGCCTAGAACCCTTAGTTCCAGTGAAGGGAAATCTTAATGCTTCAGCAGACCAAGACATTTTGGACAGTTCTATGCTTCCAACTCTTTATGAACAGTTTGGGGAAGGCCCTTTTCTGTTCCAGCAGGATTGTGCCCCAGTGCACAAAGCAAGGTCATTAAAGGCATGGCTAGGTGAGTCTGGTGTGAAAGAACTTGACTGGTCCACACAGAGCCCTGACTTCAACCCCACTGAACACCTTTGGGATGAACTAGAACAGTGATTGTGAGCCAGGCCCTATCGTCCAACATCAGTGTCTGACCTCAAAAATGCTCTTCTGGATGAATGGGCAAAAACTGTAGAAAGCTTCCCAGAAGAGTGGAAGCTGTTATAGCAGCAAAGGGGGGACCAACTCCATATTATTGCCAATTATAGATTTAGAATTAGATATCATAAAAGCTCCTGTGAATGTAATGAGTACGTGTCCCAATACTTTTGTCCATATAGTGTATGTCCTAAAACGGGATCTTATGTACAAAGGAATTGGATACTTAAGAGCAAAATCAAACAGAAAGCTCCAAAAGTAGGAGGGAGTCATTTACTTGAGTTGAGAAAACAAGTTTATCCTTCCTGAGGTGTGCCTGCTGACCAGGGAGAGTGCCACTGGAATGGCAGACTGTGATTCATCAGAATATTACAGTAAGCAAACTGGCTGTGGGTAGGAATGCTTCCAAAGAATACACTTAGATTCTCCTTTAGCACCTTGCTGCCATTCCAGAGTGTTAACTTGTGTGGAGGAGGAATGGCTCCAGACCATCACCTGCACTGAATGACAGCTCATTACTTATAGTGAAACTAAACTTTGTACAAATAGTACAAAAAATATATTTTTTTACACAATAGGATGTTGACATTCTAGGCTAAGACGAACATTGAATGGCTATGTAGGACCTCTATGTATTCAGGGTGAATACTAATTGTCTCAATCCCAGTATTGACCTTCCTAATAGTCTCATTTGTTGCCCTTTCCTAAATCTTGTATCCCAGATTATCAGGTCCCACAGCATCCAATTACATTTTGATTAATAGGTACATTTGACCAGACAACGTGAAACTGAGCCCTCTCTAGACACTGGCTCATTCACTCCTGAAGTAATATAAACAAGACTCTTGCTTCGCCTGTGAGTAACAAAGAATGTGATTATCCTAGTATTTGCAACACTCCTGTCCCAAAGTCAATAAGAAGGGAGAATTGAAAACAGATGCCTGACCAGTCGGTCTTGTCTAGTCCACACTGTTATCTTAGGGTTATTGCTTACATTGGTGTCATTATGTACAGATAACGGTGGAATCTGATTTGATAGCATGATGAAAACCTGCCTTTTCCTATCACAAGAGATAAATGATGCCTTGGAAACCTGGAAAAGTAGTGAGTTAGCTAATTAGCTCATTTCTAACAATACTCTGACACGCAACCCAGGCAATGAGAGACCATTTTGGGGCTTGAATGTGTTTCTGGAAGGAATTAAAAGTTGGAGGTGGTGCTGCTTGGCGTCAGCTCACACTGCACAGGAAGTTATGTTACAAAGGAAGTTTTGAGGTTTTTTTAATCTAGTTTTCACTCAATTTAGCCGTTTTCCCATTCCTTTCTGCTAGCTAGGTCTCCCCCTGTTGCATGATAGCTTCCAGCCTGCAAGGCTAAAGGCTAAGGACCAAACTATGCACCTGTGAACCTGTGAAAGATGTTCATATAGGTGTCTGCCATCGTAGAAATAGCCTAGAAATTGTAATCAGGGGCTGGATTCTCAAAGCTTAATGGGGGTTACTAACAACAACTGTTGTAATGGCCTTATGACCGTCTTAACCACTTAAAATCCAGGCTTATTACATACTATGGCTTATAATTCAGTAACTACAGGGACTTCAAAACATACTGGCTGAGGCCCTGGCCACTTAAAGGGTTTACCCAGGGCAGCTCTGTGACCGTTTAGCAGCCTTCACCATGCGTCATTCTCAAAAGAAGGTTCGGAAATTCTAAAGTAGTGGTGATCTAACTCCTGGGCTAAACCTTATAGGGAACATGGCTCATCAGCTGTTTTGCTATCTACGAATGACAGACTGTAGTTCACACCGCAGCCAGTGGGAGGAAGCCAAGAGCAAGAAAGCCTGCAAGGTATGCCATTGCCCTTGACCTAGTGTAAACAATAGGACATCCTGAAGTGAGGTGGCAGAACTCCTGGGCTAAACTTTAAAGGTGAGGAACAGGAAAGAGCCTTCTTCAAACTGTTGCCATGAAGTTGAAAGGAAATAATTTTTAGAATGTCTTTTCATGGTGTAGCGTTAACATTACCCCTCACTGGATCTAAGGGGTTCAAGCCCACACGCTGAAAAACAGCCCCGGAACATTATCCCTCCTCCACCAAACTTTACTGTTGGCACTATGCATTCTGGGAGGTAGCGTTCTCCTGGTATCCACCAAACCCAGATTCGTTCATCAGACCGCCAGATAGAGAAGCGTGAGTCCAGCAGCCGTATGTTTTATACCACTCAAGCCGACGTTTGGCATTGTGCCTAGTGATCTTAAGCTTATGTACAGCTGCTCGGACATGTAAACCCATTTCATGAAGGTCCTGACACTCAGTTCTTGTGTTGATTTTGAACTCTGTAGTTTTTACGTGCTATACACTTCAGCACTCAGCAGCCCCTCTCTGTGAGTTTGTGTGGTCTACTGCTTTGTGGCTGAGCTGTTGCTGCAGATGATTCCATTTCATATAATATTCAATAATAATTCCATAATAGCACTTGCAGTTGACCAGGGCAGATCTAGCAGATCTAGATGTTTTTGAGCTTTTCAGTGCAACCCATTCTACTGCCAGTGTCTGTATATGGAGATTGCATGGCTGTGTGCTTAATTTTACACACCTGTAACAATAATTAGGGCGAGTGTTCACTTTTGAGCGTTTGAGCATTTTGGCCGTATAGTGTGTATCCACAAATAAAGGGAAAAACTAGTGAGAATCTGTGGAGTACAGTTGAATAGAAATGATCAGATAAGTAAAGGGTACAAAGGATGATTTTTCTTGAATTTATATTATGCATATTTTAAATTGTATTATGACAATCTGTTACATGTTATTTTGATCACTTTAAAAAGTGATAGACAAAAAATACTACAAACAACTGCTGTTAAGCAATGTCAGCATTATTGTAGACTAAATTTGTGTTTTAAGTTATGATTTAAGTTGATGACTTTTCATTTGATTCAATGCTGTTTACAATAAGTGAGTGTTCTCCTGATGATGTTGTTGAAAGTTTTATTCTGCTTGGACTGCTCTGAGGTCGTCCTAAAGTTTACTGCAGTCATGCCCACAGATGAGGCTGGCAAGATGACAAAATGGAGGCAATATGTTTGGAGCAGCCAGTCATGACCAGGGCTGGAAAGATGCAATGGTCCTGGTGAGTTATGACTGTACTAAGTGCTTTGGGGCCCCTGTTTTGTACTTTGAGAAAAACTTTGCTTGGCGTCATAGTAGAGAGAAGGGATATAATAAGTAAAATATTGGATGTAATAAATATTGTTAAATGCATTATTATGTATTAATAGCAAAAACAAAAAGTTGCTTAGTTCCATTTTGGACTTCACCATGTACAACAGGTCAGTGTTTTCTTGATGTACAGAACCCAGATTCTCGCAACATGTATCTGAGAGTAGTTGCTGTGAGTGTCTGTGAGCTACAATTACTTAAACTTCTTTTCTGTGTCTCTATGCTAATATGTTTATGTGCATCTTTTTCAGAAGTATAAGTAAGAGTTCAGACCATATCTTCAGACACATGGTGGTAGTATGAACAGAAACTGTGTGACTCAAGGAGGGGAGAGAACTCTGAAAACTTGAGCTGGAGTGGATATATTACTTACATACTCAGGAGACATGTTCTTCACCAAGTTTTAACTGAGTTCTCTTTGAATCTCTTTCAACACACTTGCATATATCAGATTCATCCATTTGGGGAAGGGGCCAAAGCACAACCAGTGTTATAAAATTTTGCTTGCAATTTCAACATATTTCCAGAGAGGTCTCCAGATTTCTAAAATCCTAAATAGTGTAGCTTTAATTTTCCAGTTTTAAAATGCTATACCACCAAACTGGACTACATTGCTGGTTCATACTCAAAAGTGGGCGGGTTGGAAATGATCACAAATGCTGTTTTGGGTAGACTGGGATTTTTTTCTGTTCTGAAGGAATGTGTTCATGAGTAGAGCATGGAAAGATCACTTATGGTCTCTTGAACTCACAGACAAAGATGACTTTGGCATCACTTAGATTCAAACGTATTATCTCCAAACAGTAGAGCAAAACCTTAGAAGTTGACCACTCAGGGGTTAAGTCTAGTCATTCTTAATAATTTTTCATGTTCTGTTGAACCTTCATATCACACATAACAAAGCCTGAATGGTGACGCACTTAAACATTTTCAGTGCGATTTCTGGCTCCCTTCATGTGCACTAGTGCTTTTTAATATGCTTAACGGCAGCTGCATCCCAGATGGGTACAGGTATGTGGGCACTCTGTCTTCCACAACGGAGGACTGCAGTCAACAAGCTTCTTTTGCAGAGAGGAAACATTACCTAGATTCTCCACATTCTGTCTGGACATGTGAAAACCCTGCAGAAGCGTCACAGGAAAGCCCTGCATGTGTGATAAGAACAGCATCCCAGACAGGGGTCAGCCAATGACGCAGAAGAGGAAACGTACCTGCTCTCCACAGGATGGCACCCACCCACACACCCACCTGCACTGACAGCTTTATGGATGAGGTATGGCAGTTGTTTGAAAACATGCATTCGCATGGTGCAAGTATTTCTGCTGAGGTTGTGAAACCCTCCAACATTGACGGTCCAATGCAAAAATGTCTAACTCTTGCGTTAGAAAAACTTGCATATGCAATCAGAAAATGTAGGAAAAATCTTTCTTCTATGAAAGAAACAAAAACTAAAAAACAATATTGATTTTTCTATTAACAGGGTCGCTTAGTGGCTAATGTTTTAACTTATTGTGCAAAGCTGTATGTGTGAACTTGCATATGTGAAACCTTAAAGCTTCACTATATAAGAGTTTTTGTTAAAATTGAAAAAGCAGAGGAGTCAGGAGTACACTAAAATATGGTGTCCGTGCGCTGCTGCGAGTCACCCTATAAAGCCCATTTCACACCAGTTGTAACGAGTCGTGAATGATAAGCCAGAACCACTCCACACCACTTGTTATTTCACACTGGACATGACACACACATTACAAGGCCAAAGCAGTTTCTGTTTGTGTGCATTTTCACATAATACAAATGTCTTTATTGTCTGTTTATTTCTTAAACATAATTCATAATAGCAAGAATACTGCATTTGCACTTTATGTACATAATAGCATTTCTTTACTGCTTCTGCCTAGAGCAGGGGTTGGCAACCCAAACGTTAAGAAGAGCCATTTTGTCCTTTCAACAAAAATCAAACCACCTTGGGAGCCACAACATTTTATGTTAATTTTATTAAAGTAACGTTTTACCATCTTGGCTGTAAATATCTCAGTACATGCTAATGTCCTAGTGTAGACTAAAAACTATAAAATGAATAAAAAACGCAGACTTACTTTGCTTTGCTTTAAGCTTTAGTTCAGCTATAGTTTCTCAACGTTCGACATCAGCTTCACGTTTGCGGATTCTTGTTCGAATTTTCCCATTCCACCTTAAATGCTTCATGACTTTTTAGTGCTTGACAGTTTCTTGATGCAGATTAAACGTATCAGGAAACCAAATGACTGCTCATAAATGCAAATAAATCAGACCGTCTCCAAATTATCGATGTTCGTCTTAAATCTCTCTCTTTTCCGTTTCGTTAGCTACTAGCTAGGCAAGATTGGATTAAAGGTTGGTGAATTATGCTGAATTAGCAGTTATACATTTACTCCAGCCATTTAGTGATAAAAATGCCATTTAGCATTAAAACTGTGTTAGAATGATCAGCAAAGCTTTATTTTACTGCAAAGGAGGATTTTTTTCCTAAAAATCTAGTTCTGCTGTGGAGCCGCAACAGGGCAGTGAAAGAGACACGTTTTGGATCCCTGGCCTAGAGACTGCTAGCACGGCCGGCATGGCACACATCAAAAATAGAACCACCCGTTGTTCTTCCACACTTGCATGCAGTTTTCATCTTCCACCAGAGAGGTTTACATAGTATTGCTTGAAGTTTGTGTGCTAGCTTTGAGAGACAGCTCAATCGCCCGTTCATTTCCTTTCCTTTTCCTGTTAGACTCAGTCATTCCTCATCAATATTAATTTGTATATACACTATTGGTCAGTTTCCTGGACAAGGGACAAGACTTCTGGACTACTTTTTCATTTCAATGGGGAATATTCTTTTAGAATACTGTGTAGTCCAAGACTGGGCCTAATCCCTGTCTGGGAAACTGACGCCTATATGTTGAAAGGTTTGTAGATGCTTGTTCATCCAACGTTTCTTCCAAAAGCAAATGCATTATCAGTGAGATTGTCCACCCTTTCTTGCAGTAACAGCTTCTGCTCTTCTGAGAAGACTTAGCACAGTTTACAGATGTTGGAACATTACTATGAGTATTTGATTGCATTCCATCACAAAAGCATTAGTGAGGTCAGGTACTGATGTTGGATGATTAGTTCTGGAACACAAACACCACTCCAACTCATTCCAGTGGTATTTGATGTTGTTTCATCACCCTGAAAATGCAGTTTCACTGCTCCACAGCCCAATGCTGGGGGCTTTATACCACTATGGCTGATGTTTGGCATTGGGCTTGGTGACCTTATGCTCTTGGTTGCTACAGAGTGTTCCATTCTATTAGCAATGCCTTTCTATGGCGATTACACTAGCTTTTTGTGCAATTGAACATCTGTGTTAGCAATAGCTCAGCTATTAATGAGGGTGTCTGGATACTTCTAGAAATATAGTGTATATATGTTGATTTTTATCTTGAAAGTGCTAGCAAACAATTGTTAAAAAAAACTGTGATATGTTCCCACTTTGTCACGTCTGATTGGTTTAGTCTGTTCAGACATTCTCAGCATGTTATCTTTTTTTAGATGATAGCTTTGACACAGATCAAAAGTGGCTAAAATCAGAACAGTAAAGGACTGGAGTCCATGTGTGTCTGAACAAAAGAAGACGAGGCCTAAGGCATTAACATTCACGGGCAAAAGCAATGTTTTCACTTACAAGGAAGAGTGGATGGTGTAACTTGGCTAAAGAACAGAAACAGGCCACTGTAAACTGAGCGGTCATCCAAGATACTAGAAGTTCGGCCAGACAAATACCTGAGCCTCTTTAATTCCTAAACCCTGAGTGGGCCGTGTTCTTATAATAATGGTACGTGTGTCCTCAAGACTTTTTCTTCTAATAAACACTTGCAGATGGGGTCACATTGTCATGTAGTTGTCTTAAGTCCATGGGTATGTAGATAATGGAGTGCAGAAAACAATGCTTTTATTGCCTTTGGATTGTGTGTGCAATAAACCAATGTCTAATTGTGCCCCTAGATATCACTGATTGATGTTACTGTGGGGTGAAGGAGTCCTAATCCTCACCTACAAGCTGAGGAGCCACTCTATTGATCTTTGCTGCACAAAAATATGCTTTCGTTTTTGGTCAGAAGCACTACAGTACACCTCATTGTAAGAAACATAAAATGCAACCAACTTCTAAGACTGAACTTTGGAGGTTGCATTTTCATCCAAGTAATCCCAAACACATTCAGTGATGTTGAGGTCTGGACTCTGCGGTGGTCCACTGTTCTAACAATCCAGAAGCTTCTTTGTTTTTTTTTTTGTCTATTACCTTTTTCAGTAACAGCTTCTTGACACATCCTTTCAGACTCATAGTTTTGAGCTGTCTTCTCACAGTGGAAGGATGGACAGAAACACCTGAAGATTTTCAGATCTCAAGCAAGAGTGGAGCTTGAGTGTCTCGTATCTTTTAAGTACTTTAACTACAGTTTGTCTGATGGGGGCAGTTTAGGTGGTCTACCAGGTCTTGCACTGTTGTGAGGAGTCCTATTTTCTCTGTAGCTTTTAATAATTTTTTGCACTCCAGTTTTAAAATTTCCTGTTTTTTCACTTATTTTGCTTTGACTTTCATCTTCCTTATGCAAGTAGATTATTTTCTATCGTATCTCCTCAAAATTATCTCCTGAAAATAATTAACTTGTATTTAATGGCCTTTTTGTCTAGAAATTAAACAAATGAAGGGTGGTCTCTGACTTTTGCACAGTATTTTACCCAAATTGCCCAATTCTAGTTCTGTTTCCTGCTTATAAAGTTGGTTTGTGTCACTTAGTTCAGCGTGGAGTTTCAGTAATCACGTAAAGAGAAGTTTGTCCAAAGCTGACTTCAGCTATTTAAAATAACTTTATGTCTAAATAAGACAGAAAACCAACAGCAACACTTGTACCTTTTAAGATTTCTGTGCTTTAAATAAAGAGAAAACAAATAAACACAGAACAAGGGCTGGATTCACCTTGTCTGCCACTTCCTAACTTGTGGCTGGCAGTGCAAATATTTTCAACGGAGAATATTATGCAAGTGGAGAAGTACTTCTGAGACACTGAAAGGAGCTTTGCTCTCTGCCCGGAGCATACCAAAGACTGAGCTCTGATAGAAAAGAATGGTGATACATTTGAGCGACATAGCACGATGACACCTGGCTAGAAAGTCAACACAGCTCAGAAATCTGACCTTCACTTGGACCCACAGCCTGGACTCCCTGCAAATTCCCACAACCTACGAGTGTGTATTTTTAACCGACGTCAACAAACACTGGCAGATTTGGCCGGCGCATGAGTTATTTCTGATGACAGACTGGACGATGGCCCGTGTTCGAATATCAAAGATTCGGAGGAGGCAAGAACAACAAGCAAAGGGCCAGTGCTGTCAGACGGTGGTGCCAGCGATGGAAGCCACACACTAAGGGGAAAAAGACATAAATAATTGTGGACTGGAAAAACGAATGTTTTCACATCTGCTTAAAAGCTTTACGTATGCTTTGAATGTACGTCTTAATGGTGTGGAGAGGGCAGTTTGGCCTCTCACCGCAGACTGATGTAAGACACATTTAATGGGATGCTTTTGTTGGTTGAGCAGTGAAAAGAAGGTTTTATGCTCACTGGTTGATGCCAAGACACACCGAAGTCTTTGTTTAGGGACTATTCTGTAGGAGTTCAGAAATAACTGCTGAAAACAAAACAGCTTTGACATCATAGTCCTGATGTATGGTCCATACAAAGCAGAATGTCTGCACGTTAATGAGACATGGCCTACTGTGGCCATCACACACACAATTTTCCAAGAAATTCAAAGAAAACATGGCTGTTTACAGTTGCAGCAGCCTCTAGCATTGCACGCTCTGTCTTCAGACCACTTTGAACATCCTACAACCTTATCAATTACTGGAATTCATAGGCCATTACAGTGTTCTCAACTCTGGTCCTGTAGCCATACCTTTAGCTAGCCCATTAGCTTATCAAATCCTTCTTGGCCTGAATTGGATGTTTTTAACTAATGCTCTCACAGTATCGTCACATGAAAAACAGCCACTAGTTTCACTGTCTGCTCAATGTTGCAGCTATGATGGCATCTAGTGGCTGGGAGTTGCAGCACATTGGTTTTCCATTCATGATTATATAACAGGAAAGAAACTTTGAGGCTGAGGTTGGTGGCTGTTCCTGGTTGGTGCTGGGCCCAAAGTTTACAGAGAACTGGTGGCAGTGCCCCCCACTGAGCAATTCAGAAGCAAGCAGCCCTAATTATTTGATATGTGCCATGGTTTTTAATCAAGCCATACATGTTTGCAACCTGATTTTTTTAAAATATCATAGATATTTCATCTACTGCACACACTGTGATACATTCATGGGGAAAAAACAGCACCTTCTGGGTGCTTTGTCATCACAGAAACACTGTGTAACCACAGCTATATTGAAAATGTTGTTTTTTCACAGACTTTGTTCTTCACTTGTCTTTCAAGAATTGGTTTAAAAGCACTAAATTCATGTTACTGCATTAAGTACATTTTGCCCTTCCACCTTAAATGGTACAGCAGTTACATTCTGGCACCTCAGGCACCATTTAAGGTGGAATGGAAAAAAAAGAAGCTGACTTCAGCCTCGTAAAAAGTCAAATATTGAGAGACATTTTACAAGAAACTATTTTACTTCTGCGGAAAAGTTTCCTGTCAGAGATGTGAGAAAAACAGCTATAGCTGATTTAAAGCTTAAAGCAGAGCAAAGTCTGCATTTTTGTTTATATCATATTTGTTAGCATATACTAGCACATTAGCACATACTGAGACATATTTACAGCCAAGATGGTAAAATGGACTTTTTGTGGTTTGATTTTTGTTGAAAGGACAAAATGGCTCTTCTTAACATTTGGGTTGCTGACCACTGCATTAGGCAGTAATGTAACAACAAGAGAACAAGCCAATGTGCGTGTTTACTCCAAGTCATCAATTCATCTCCTTACTGCATTTGGACCATTTCACTGAATGATTTTCTTACTACCAAGATTTTTGCATCTCCCTTGTTGCCCTCATCTCAGGCCAGCAGTTAGTTTAGTCCAGCGAACAACAGTGCCCCCTTAAGGCCATTTAAACCAGGCCAGGGCACCAAGCTGAGTCATTATGAACTACATGCGCATGTTACATATAGGGCAATAGGCCCTAATAAACCCAGCTAAATCTAAGTAAACATATTTCCATGTGGATTTTTCAGTTTTTAGTAAAATATTATAATAAAATTAAAGATTAATCATTCTTTTAACATAATCACACAAGTTTTACAAGATTTACTTCTAAGAAAATAATGTAATAAAATTGTGTTGAATACAGTCCCTCCACATTCACAGAAATATCCCAAAATAAAAGGACTATTTCACCTCAAACTCATAGTAAGGGTCTAGAAGATATGTGTTTACTGGAGAAGATCCACAGTAGTTTTTAAGTATTCCCTTTTTTAAAAAATATATTAAACAATAAACATGAGACTGGGCTTATTAGGGGCTTTTCCCCTAAGCTGTATGTAACCCTATCTGCACTAGAGGGTGCTATTCTTTAATGTTCACACAGCTTTACAATGAGAAATGAGAGCGCTAGGACCATCTATGTCAATAATAATGTTTATTATGTTTACTACTAAGACAGGTACTTTATAGAGCTGATTTCCTGCAATCACTGCTTACTAGAACTATTAATGAAACTGTAGAGTTTTGCTATAAAAATAAAAAATAAGAGCATTTTTTGGCCACTGACGCTTCAGAACTGTTTTATTCTATATTCCATGTATAAATTGGCTCTAAGGTGTAAGATTGGTACATATTTTATTTGAAATTGCGCTATACAGTTTGTCTGAACCTGCACAGACAAACTGTTTTTTTAAAAAAAAAACATATATATAAAAAAAAATACATATATATGTTTTTTTCATTCTTTCATAAAGAAATGAGAGTGTGGAAATGAAAGCATAATTAGTCCTGTACCCTACTTTTTTCTGGATTTTATTTTTCACACTTATAGGCCCAATCCCATTTCTTATTTTTACCCCTACCCCTTATTGTCACCTTGCCCCTTGAAACTGTGTTACAGCAAGTAGTGGTTGAAATCTTCCCCTATGAAATGGGACAACCCTCAAATAAAACAGAACATTACTTCATTAACAGGCTACTAGCACTGCTCTGTATCTGTGGTCTGCAGTGACGGCAGAGAAGGGTGAAGTTCAGCAACCTCACTGCTGGTCTTTAATTCAATTTAGGGAATCACATGCCTTCAAAGGCACCCCTAATTCAGAGCTGCACTATTTAAGGTGGAAAGGGAAATTTAGCAAGATAGCTACCGGGACATCAGCAAACTACTAGTGATGTTTTATGCTTGTTATGAGGAAAAGGACCATAATACATCAAAACAACATTAAACTAAGATAATACAATGGTTATTGTAATTTTTAATGGAAAAAATATTTACATTTCTATGTCGGTTTGGAGTGTGCCTCTGAAAAACCTTCATTTGGAGGGTCATGTAGCACCAACAGCCTTGCTCTACCCCTCTATCTCAACAGAAACTAGGTAAGCCTACTCTAAGGGCTAAGTGGTAGAAGCAAGGGGTGAAATGGGACGGGCCATAATGCTTGTGTGGTTTCATATACCAAAAACAGCTGTAATTAAAATTTTTACAACATTCTTACTGTACATTTAAGACTGATATATGTAACTGACATCTGATTTAATTGGCTGCCCTGTATCTCAGTCCAGTTATAAGACGTTCCAGACTGAAAGATTCCATATAACTTCAGCATGAGTGGGCGGGGCTAAACTGCTGTAGGCTGTATAGATGGATGTATGTAAATGTGTTGGTTTTCATGACATCACAAGAACAGTGAATTCAAAGCTGGCTGTTTTTTTTGAAAATTTTACACTGTTTACATTTCTAGTTCTGTTAACTTCAAACATCAGAAGTATCAAGATATATATCATGTATCATGAATTCGATGTCCTGAAGTATCATGTTTGTTCATATCAAGTATGATGTTTGTGTCATATCACCCACCACTACTGTTTAAGCTTTTTCCAAAGTAGTTCTTCACACTTCATGAACATGGTTCCTGGACATCTAATTTCCAAAAACGTTTCTTTTCATCCATTACAAGGTTATTTAGCCAACTAAAAGTGGTTCCTCTATGGCAGGAGTGTCAAACTCAACAACTACAAGGGCCATATTAAAAAATCTCAACAAATCTGTGGGCCAGCGATCACCTGTGCTCTTTTTTCATTTCTAATTAACATTTTGCTATGACCCAAACTGGCCACTGTTTCTTTAAAATATGCCAAAACTGCAAAAGCAAAATACAGGCACTGGGCCACAGATGAGTATTCAACCACTTTGACCGAACTACACACCTGGCATCTTTTCTTTTTGTAGTGTAACTGCTATCTCAGATTGGGGGGAGTGACGTCTGAGCACACATTGCGCTGCAGTACGTGCTGGGGATCGTAGTGCAGAGCATTGTGAAAAAGGCTAATAAAAGTAAAGGAGTAAATTACTAACACATGAATCACTACTGAATGCCAAACAACCTTGCTGACCTCCACTTGACCTGTCTACATGTTTACTTCTTTCTACTTATCTACATGCATGCCCCTGAAACGCAATAAACGAACAGACCCCATGTCCATTAGGGCGAATAACTTGCATAATGCATAACTAGCAAAGATATGTCACATAACTGGAGTAAAGGAAACTGCTTCCATACTGTCTCACAGTGTATGATAAACACAGTCAGCATAAATGTGGGGTTGTGTAAATATGGGAGTGGAATCATTTCCAGGCCCTAGGCTTTTGGGAAATAAGAGATAATGAAGGGAATTCAGTAAGTTGTAGGCTGGGGGAAAGGAGGGGTGCCTTGGGAGACGAGGAAAGTGACAAAAATGTCAATGTTGTAGTCATGAAATGTTTATTTATATCAGAACTTTATTTTCAGCTACCAGATGTAGAAGATTCAGCTGTGAACTAACGAAAGGTGTCACATATAGATGGGTGTTTTACATCAAATCCAGCAATAAGTGAAAACATTCATTAAGCTGTGTGAAAGCATCTTATAGAGAGGGGTACTGATGGCCTGAAGCAGAAACAGGCCACAGGCCACAGACTGGTTGGGTGCCTATAGTTCTTATGCAACATAAATGTCAGGTGATGCTGACTACAGTGGAAGTGTTGTATCATCTGTTCTTCTAAAATCCATCTCTCAAGGGCTGTTAGTTAGGAGAAACACCTCCCTTTACTAAATCAGTCACTAAATTAGCATTTATCACCCTAAGAACATCAACAAGACATCTTCTCACTACACCAGAGCTGGAAAAACAGAAACCACTGTTAGCTCTACTGCATTTCTTTCATGTAATGGCATTTTATTAATTTAATTACATTTTTATTTGATTTCTCATTTAATGTTTAAATTCCTCTCTTCTAAATCTATTGTTTTTAATCATGTTTTTAATTTCTATTGTCCTACATCTTTTTCAATTTTAATTTGAATTATCTTTGTATTTTCTCATCTTTAATAAACTTGCCTGCCCTGCGATGGACTGGCGACCTGTCTAGGGTGTATCCTGCCTTCTGCCCAATGACAGCTGAGATAGGCTCCAGCGCCACACCGCGACCCAGAAGGATAAGTGGTTTAGATGATGTGTGTGTGTGTGTGTGTGTGTGTGTGTAATAAACTTGCCTTGCCTTTATTTCATTACTTTCACTTACAAGTATGCCTGCTTTTTAGTTTTTTCAATTGCTAACACTTTTACTTCTGTACTTCTAAGTACATTTGAGAAGAAACCAATCTATTTTCTCCTAGTTTCAGTTCATTTAATTTTAGTTTCAAATTAAAATGTTAGTATTTTCTTTTAGACCAAAAGAAAACTCACAAAAAGAAGAACAGAATCAAAATTTCTGCATAATTAAATGGTTAAGATGTAAACAGAGTCATTCAGAGTGGTTTGATGTGAAATGGTCAGTTCTAGAGAAACTTATAGTGTCAAAATTGTTCACAGTGGTGGCGATAGGAACCAGACATCTGAAGAGATTAATGCCATGATGAAAATTGAGATGGACTGACGTAAAAGCCTGAATTCTGAGCCAACTGTTCAGACAGAGGTCACATTGCCATGTTTTGGATTTCAGTACCACACATGGAAATGGCCGAAATCTAAATTGAAAACATCAGAATGAATGTGTTTTTTGCTGTTCAAAAAAAAAAAAAGATCTGGGCATTTTTTACCTGCAGTGTGAATACAGCCTAAACGCTTCCTCACAAAAAAATTATTAGCTGAAATGGTCATGAAATGGTCATACAAATCCTCTAAGAAAACCTATTTTTCAGATTTACCACTACTTTATCATTTTTAACATTTAACATTAAATGTAAAAACTCACAACACGTTTTGATTCACTTGTGGTTTTGGATGGTAAATAAAATGTTTTTCTACAATGAGCTATTTCACAGCAAGCCACTCTGACTGTTTACATCCCAATCATACACGCGCACACACACACACACACACACACATATAAATATAGTTTTTGACATGATTTGAAAATATCTGTTGTTCTTTATACTGTGTGTAAATTTCGTGATAAAAAAGACATGGCCCAGAATTACTTGGAAAAAATTCTGGTTCCATTGACCTACATTATAAGTAAAGTAAGTTTTTTCCTTCTCCTGTAAAGTTACCATTTTGGAGATATGAGGTTTTGTTCCGACAACAGGCGATATGTGTATGTATGTATATATATATATATATTATGGCAAGCCAAACAGGAAATATTTAATGAACTTTGATATATATACAATGAACATTGATATATATTGAATGAAAGTCGCTGTTGAAGGGTTGAGGATGGCCAAGAAAAACTGTACATCAATAAATGGGCATTAACAAACTCCAGGTGGAGCTCAAAGGGAGGGAATTCTGATAAAGTGACCAATATTTATACACAGTGATCCCGTGGACAGAGTGACCTGAGAGTGGCGGATATATGATGTGAAGATACAGATGGGTGGAGTTTCAATATATACATAATTTAACATGGTGCAGAAGAAGAGTCAGATGAGGCCATAACTTCTGTTTGAAAAATGCTCTTTTATTGAGAGCAAGGGAAAACAATGCCACTTGAAAAGCAACTGAAAATTGAGGTAGGTCACTCCTAGCCCTACTCTTTCTTCTGAGGGTCACCAAACACAAACGCACTCTAATTAACTCTGAGCTAGACACAAAATAACACAGTAAACACAAACACACACTGTAACTGAAGAACAACAACATAGCAACATTAAATAACAATCTAAACAGTCTGTTTGGGGGGGGGTACAAGGCTACAACACACACAACCCCAAAAGTCCCTCTCTGTCTAAACAAAACATTTTATGAATTATATTATTCATTTTTTCATCTCAATGTTCAATCCATGCACATCAATGTTCATTCAATATATATACATTTTCATTCAATATATATCAATGTTCACTCCATATATATCAAAGTTCATTGTATATATATCAATGTTCATTAAATATTTCCTGTTTGGCTTGCCATAATATATATATATATATATATATATATATATATATATATATATATATATATGAATTTAGAATCATATATATTGAGTTTTCTCTCTCTTATTACTGTTTCAGAAGATTACTTTCATTTTCGGGTGTCTTTATGATACTCTGCCAACTCCACCACCTGTGTCTGATAGATTGACCTGTCAACAAACTGCCTAAGTTGCAAGTAGCTGCTAGCCTTAGGCCAGTTTAAACATTCCTGTCCTGCTTGTGAAACCGAGCAGTGTTTAAAAAAAACACATGGACGAGATGTTTCAGGTGTCCACTCTCTCTCTTCTATACATCACAAATGAGAAGGCTACGGCTACAAAATCGCCCTGCAGCATGAATGATTGAGGAAGGCTGTTGAACAAACAGCCCACGGTTTCCTCGTTCAGTAACAGCGCTGCTCTCAGGCGCTTCCTCACAGCGCCGGTTTGTCTCTCAGAGGATCTTAAGCAGATTAAACTCTAATCTCCTTGCCGAGTAGCCGTCGAAGAGACCATAGCCGTCAACACCGCCTTCGTTCCCTGCACCAAAAAAGCGAAATAACTCACTTTAGTTCGCCTGTAGAGTAGCGGGTTTAGCTCGAGCTTTGCGGGCTGCATGAAGAGGGGCGTGGCCGAGAGCGCTCGAGCGCCATTCACAGCCGCTCTACGGAGCTAAAGGCGTGTTTTCTCTTTACTGACAAGTGGCCATATAATGGTAACTCTCGCAGTCGGGCTGAAGTTTGCGACTCGGTTGCTGTTGGCAAGTTGGGAACTTTCTTCCTTTCGAGGGCTCTGCTGAGTACGTTCGCTGGTGGACTTGAACGACGATGGCTGCACACTCCGTGGACGATGAGCCTACTTTTGGAAAGCCAAAGGTGGGTTCTGGTTGGTTTCTTCGTGGGGTGTGGGGGGTGCTGGACAGGAACTGGGTCTGCAGAACGGTTTCCATTCATTGAAACGTTTCTTTCGGAGCTGCAAACCACGTGTTAGAGGGGTGTTGCAATGCAAGGGTTGCGGTCTTGTACATACAGCACATTTGGTATGGGCTCATGTTGAGCTCAGGAATGTGGTTGCATCTCTACAGCTGGAAAGTCTTAACCTTATTTTGCTATGCTGCTATTTTCACAGTTAGAAAGTGAAAGGAAACACACTGGCAGTGTAGTTTGAGGGAAAAAGTGATGGTTTGGGACGGTGGTGCCCAGTCTTGGCTCTGGAGTCCACCGTGCCCGTCTCTTTTTAGTGTGTTCCCGTATCTGTATTGTGTCCACGTTACATTTTGTAAAGGGAGTCTTCACAGTACAGTTGCCTTTTACATTTTTAGTAGAATACTTTTAAAATACATACCCATTAAGTGTAAAAGTATACACCATCTTTACAAACACTGAAAGACCCAGGAAACCTAAACCCGTATTTTCTTTTTAATAAGGCTGATCTTGTTCTTGCAGGCAAACAGTAAACCAGTACCAAGTAAACCCTTTTAAATGACGTTCCAATGATCACTAAATGGCCGATGTATTTTACCATATTCCTGGTCCTAATCTTGGGTAACTCTTCCCTAAGCATTCCCCTGACCAATCACAGAGCTGATATCCTTTGCCCCGCCCACACACAACCGTTATAGAGACATAAACTGAGCGAACTAAAGCTAACCTAGCATAACAAAAAAGCTAGCAAGCTAAACTACGTGTCTGTAGCCGCCTTTTGGCCGTTCATTTGTTTATCCATGCACAAACATTGCTTGTTCGTCCATTCGTCCGTCTGCACATCTGTTAGTGACTTTTTTTGTCCAGTTCGCATCACATTAAAGCTGGATAATGATTTTAGCTCTGTTTGAGCAGCAGAGCAGGCTAGTAGTGGTGGGCAGAGTGCTGTCAATCAACCTGCTCATTAGTCACACCCACTCAGATCTGATCAGCGGTTTTTAAGCCATGTTTTATCATATTTTTATCATATTTTACATTCAGGCTTTGCTGGATTTTTAATTTAACACTCACGTGTAGTATTCTACAAACATTTTTTATATTTTACTCTGTGTTCCCTGGGACTTGAAGTTCTTACTAAAGCCTGAGTAGACTGATAAGTAAAGGTAATGAGTCGGTGATTTAATCTAAGTGTTACTGAGTTTTGAAGGATGATCAAACAAGTAATCTCCTCAGTAGTGGACATGTTTGCAGGTGATAAGCATCAGTGTTGTACTGGACTCCTGCAAGGGGAATGGCGTGAGCAGCAGTGGACTGAAGCAGGAGAATTTTCTGAAATTTGTTTAAATGATAAGTGATTTTTCATTAAATATATTACATATAGAAAACGCCAGCCAGTAACAGTGAGGAACATTGTGAATTAAGCAGATTTTCCCATGTGCCTTACCAAGATGTATTGTAAATATATTGTATACGTGTGTTGAATATGTTGTGTTTTTACGCATTGTAAAGGGATACATTAATGAATACATTTAGGACAGTGTATTTTGTGTTCCTAACACACCTGATCCAACTAAGCAGGTACTTAGCAAGCCCTTCCTGAGTTGAAGTGGGCATTTCAGGGCAGAGGGTACTCCGGGACCTGTGGTTTAGGGGATACTTTAGAAAATGGGCGATGAGATCTATGAGGTACAGACCTTTCTGGTCTACTGGTACATTCATGAAAGCATGCATGAAGCAAGTCCTACAATAACTATTGATTCAGAATGTTAAGTATTTGTATTGATCCGGAAATCCTAGTGCTACCTTGATCACAAAAGTGATGCCATGCAGCTGGATGCTGAGGACCACAAATGGAGCAAGAGCACAGAGAGGGCACTGCAAGAACTACCCTCCCCCTTGTCATGCCCTTTGGAGTCATTGAACTGAACTGACTCAGCATGCAGAGGGCAATGCAGCGGACTGATACAAGGGCTTGGCTGATAAGCAGTTATCTTCCTAACTGAAACGTGAGGGCGTACATAGCCTTTGTGCTCCCCTTGGTCATATTACACTGGCCTCATCAAGATTCTGGCATCAGGCAGCACGAAAGCTAATCCCAACTGAGTATCGATTGTGTAATTGAAGTGATCTCATAAGCCTTAAGCTGCCAGCTTCCTGGAGCCCGCCCCCCACCCCCCCAGGACAGCATAGTGACACAAGACAATGCTTTTTTCCATTCTCTACATCTTATTACACCAACCAGGAAACAAAAGCAGTATCCTGAAGAAATGAGCAACTTACTCAAACTTGAACACGTGTAGTATTGTTTTGTGAAAATAAAAAGGAAATATGCTGTCAGTGGTTTTGCTCATCATTTAGACAGGTCCTTGTAGGTCACTTGCATAATAGAAACAAGCTGTTTAATGTCAGATGATTTCTGGGGTTTGCGGTTTCACTTCTCAAAAGAAATGTTGCCCCACAGACTTGAATTGGAAGAATACATGAAATTGTAAGCCTGGCCATTCAAAGAAAACAATTAAGATGGATACTCTGGGGAGCTGCGGCTTTGCTGGACGATGTGGAATAACAACAATATTGGGTGTATTTTACAGCCAGAGCTCACTATTGAGAAACGCAGGGTCATATACCCTGCATTTCTCAATAGTGAGCTCTGGCTGTTAGGGTTGAACGATTTGGGGAAAAACTAATTGCAATTTTCTGACTAACATTGCAATTATTTGCAATTCAAACTGTGATAATTTTTTTATAAATTAAGGTTCCAGCATGTTTTTTGGCCAAGAATATCCACTTTTTCTGTCTTGACCCCTGAATATAGTGTGCCAGAGTGCCAGTAAGTTGTGATTGTGATGTCACTATCTGCAGGCAGTTCATAGCTCTGTGTTAAATTAAATCTCCCCACTTAAAAAATAAGACAACATTTTGGTAATGTAGGCAGTAATTAAAAAATGCATCAATTTGAAAATTGTACTCTGTTAAATTGCAATTTCAATATAAAAATGATTAACTATTCAGCCCTAGTATATGTCCACAATCTAATCCACTTGATGCTTGACATCTTGTTCATGAAGCAGTGGAGAAGTCCAAGCCTTGTAAAGCAACAGTAATGAAAGACAGGAATCATATAGTGATGGTAATGATGATAACAGTAGTACTTAAGTCAGCTGTGTTTCATTATCAAAAGAAGTAGAAACAGAAATCTAAATCACAGCAGACTGAAACTAAATAAAATGAACACAATTGAAACTAACTAAAATGTTAGTTTAGTTTTTATGATGAATAAGTGATTCTAAAAACAGTGCTATGATCCTGTATATCACTGGCTATGAGCTCTGTGATTACTAATACTTGAAGTAAAATTCGTTCTACAATTTTGTTGTATTTACTTGTGTGGTTTTATGTGCCAAAACAGTTGTAGTTCATCTTTTGTGGTCATTATAGAACCTCTCTTTATTCCTTAAAATGAAATAGACTGTTTTTATACTGTGATCTGTGTAAATGAGCTCTTTTATGATTGCCTACCCTGTTTTTTCCTCATTCAGTACCAAAACATTCTTTATAACTTCAGTGTGAATGCTGTGGGATAAATAGGTGTGTAAATATGTTGCCTTTTGTGACATCACAGAAACATTGACTTCTACGTGGGCTGCATTTGCAGCTTAGTCTCCAATCATGGACTGTGTGGGCTAAAGCGTGAATGGTAGGTTTTGAAACTTTAACAGTGTTTACATACTAGATCGAGCTCTTTATCTCAAATAAGTGTGGAAAATGTGTTTATCTGTGACATGGGCCCTTTAAAATATCTGAAAATAAGAGGATGTATAAAAAAACAAAAACAAAACCAAGGAAAACACATATAGAAATTACTACTTTACTTTAAAAGCTCTGTTATAAACTCTTGAAAACTACATTGAAAATCTATTATAATAAATTATGAACCCTTATAACCTTTATATGTATAAGTGTAAATGTAAGAGCACCGAACATGTTGTTTTTTCTACTAAAACAATCATTTCAGCATTGATCAGTTCTGATAGGGATCATTTTGACAACTAGTTTTTAGAGTTCTTGGGTTGAAACATGTTTGGAACATGACTGTGAACTGTTTCCAGTTCTTAAATGTAAAACACATGCTGACATGCTTGAAACAACTTTAGTGTTGGAATCCAACTGAAGTATATTTTGCAGAGAACAGCTGGATTGTGTTCACATTGCTGTAGACAACAGGAGTGTTTATATTGTCCTCCGGGGAGGCAGGCATAGTGATGCAACCTAAACATGAAGCTACTTTGATTTTCCATACTCACTTCCCCTGCATGAAGACAGGCTTCATCTTGTGTCCAGGGAAGACATGAGATGAATTTTAATGGACACATTCCTGAGGCTCTGAGATAAGCCATCAGACAATGCATTCCTTAAAGGGCCCGTAAAATGGATAACCAAAATTTTCTCACTTTTTTTGTAGTCATTTTCTTTTATGGAGCAAAAGTTTCAAAACGTACCATTCAGTGCCCAGTCCATACAGTCCATATGTAAAAACTAAGCTGCAAAACTAGCCTATGTTGATTAATTGTTTTTGTGACATCACAAACACCAAAAGGTGTTGTTTACTTATATCTGCCTATTTAGTCCACAGTAGTTTAGCTCCGCCCATTCTCACTGAAGTTATATGGAGTGTCTCCGCCTGGACTGCTTTTTGAGTGAGGCACAATACAGAGCAACCATTCGGATCAGAGGTCATCTACATGTATCCGTCTATTCAGCCAATGGCAGTTTAGCGCCGCCCCGTGATTTTACCACCAGCCGGATATATTTAGTCTTTTAGCTTGCATATCCATATTAAACATTTTCTGGATAGCAAAACTATGGATGCTTTGGAAGTCTTCCAACCGTTTACTTGCTATGGGTGGCAGAACTTTTTTCTATTCTCTCTACACCAGGAGAAACAAAATAAAGTTTATTAGAGAAGCGAGATGTACACATGTATATGGACCATTCTACTGAATTAGTTCAAACTGCAGTCCCACAGTAAAAAAGAAAATTGAAACCCAAGGCATTAATTAAGATAGTAATAAACTAAATATATACAAAGTCATCTTTTATAGAGTACTTTCTATTGGGAATTTGTAATACTTACATTTTTTAATGTTTTTTGTTTCTTTTTGATTTCTATTAAAGTGAAGTTGAAAGATTTACATTTATCATTAGTTTAATTTTTAAATAAAAACATTTCATGTCACTACTGAAACACAAAGACATTTAATCTATGGGTGGAACTTTATTTTAGCCACGCCTCAGCATTTTAGAGCTGGAAATGAGACTGTGTCCCTGTCCCTCATGGCCACATGGTGAGCTCTTAGATCTGATTGTTTTGAAATAAATGTGTCCCAAAGTCTGAAAATCATTGTGTAATATTAAGAATTGTCTCTAGCGAAACAAATGTTGTCTGCAGTTAAGTACTTTTTTTGTGTTTTAATGAAAAAAATCATGATTTTATATGTGTACAGCTGTTAAAAGCTGTGTTTGCTAGTCATGTAGTGGCTAGCGTTTTTGAGCTATGCTCAAAATTTGCTAAAATTGCCAACTCCGAAACAGTCACTACTGAAACATTTGGTAAAGTTTGAGTAGTGTTATAACTGTTTTGTTCATGACAAAAAGGAATGTTCGATGATTTTTTTATTGTTATAAAATAACCTTAATTAAGGTATAGGGTTATTCAAATCCAAATCAGTGAAAAGTCTGAAATGTGTTTTGAACTCTGATCCATAGAACACCTTATATTCACATATAGCTACACAATATCATCAAAGCATTACTTTAAATGCACAATCTCATTAATTTTTCACATGAATAGAGTTTGATCATGTGACCATGTGTGAAACAAACATCCAGGTTTGTAGAAATTACAGGCCCAAACTTCTCCTGTAATTTATTTGTTGTCTGAATGAGTTTTATCACTAAAGAAATGTGTGTATTTTTTACAGATGCCACTGATAAATGAATTCAGTTTGAATAGGAATAAAGGGTGGTTGGAACATGGAAAATATGTCAAAATGAATTATGACTGCTTTTGCTACATAAACCCATATAATCATATATGGAGCTCAAGGGAAAAATAATTTACATGAAAAATGGGATGCAACATTATGCAGCTTTGTCCATATATGAGATGGAAAACAGTACATAGAATTAACAGTTCTTAGTCAAAGTGCCTGAGACCATTTTTGAAAAAGTGATCTGAACAGCTTGTGGTTTTTGCATGACACCAACTCCAAAACATCTAACATCTGACAGCTTTCATTTTGCACAGCATACATCGAAAGCACTTAGTTTTCACTATCGCGCACAAGAAGGATGTTTTTATGCTGATTCAGAGCCAAGACAGCTGTAATTATCTGCTGTGTATACAGCACATGTTAGACTGATTCTTGGCTTGGTCAGCTAAACTGCCTTGACAGGGCTTGTGATATGCCACAGTCTTGTGAAATGACCACAAACACATCAACGCCAAATGAATTGTACATGCTGTGCATTGAAAAAAAGTCCTACTCTCAAAAAATCACATCCCTAACAGGGAACAAACTTATGGCATTTTTATGTAAATGTTAGTGTAGATTTTTTTTTTATTTGTTAAGTGTAACAAATTGAAAAAAGTAAACATAGAATATAAATAAAATGTGCCGTAACTTTTGCACAGGCCACGTTTAGTTTCATTTTTTTCTTCAAATAAAAATAAATTCAGCAGATAACAGTAATTGTGTATTAAAATGTACAGTAATGAGTTCTCTGAGGAGGATGTGTGCTTATTTTCATGTAGAAGATCAACAGTTTCATGGGGACGCTCAAACCTTTGCGTACCACTGTGTGTAATATTCTGCTCACGATTTTGTTTTCTTTGCGTGTTTTTGTCCATTTAAAAAAGAAATCCTGACTACTAGTGACTAAAAACTTTTCAAAAAGCCTGTCCTGAAGTATCCACCCCAACAACGTTGTAGTTGTTCAAAATTTCCTCCCACCTTCATTAGACATCATCAGAAGTGGAGCTTCAGAATGGTCTGTTTAAAATAAATTGCATTTTGTTTCCTAATACAATGGAACGTAATACATTTTTAAGTATGGCACAAATGTCCAGATACCTTTTGGGACCACTGTAAATCACACGGAAGTGATCTGAGTATATTCTAATTAACTAGAATGAGCATTTGAATGTATAAGCCATGTATCCAACTTAATATGGTTATGTTAAACTAAAGAAAGTAAAAGAAGCAACAGACAACAAACAAGATTTAAAGCCCTGGGGATCCTACAACCTTATTTTCTTTCTAAGTTAATGTTGCTCTTAACATACATGTTCTATGAATAACCTTCCAATGTTCCTCTTTCATGGTAAACTGAGCAGTCCTAATCTTGGATAGCACTTAAGCAATAACCTCACCCATCACAAAGCTGTTATGGTTTGTCCCACCTACACAGCTTAAACACACCTTGTTCCATCATGATTTCCCTCTGTAGCAAAAACTAACCTAGAAGGCATAACAGAGCCGGCAAGCTTGCTCATCTCTGCTTGTGGTCTGTCTTTTATTCGTTAATCAGTTCATTGATTGATTTGTTAAACCCACCACTCCAGCTATACCTGGATGCACATCCAGCAGTAAAGCGAATAAGAACCTTACTTTCTTTAAGACGGATGTGAGTGGACACAGTGGGGTTCTGCAGCACAACTTGTATATGATGTATATATGATGAGCCCGTATTACTCATTTCTATCTGATTGCGCTGTTTTATTTAGTTCTACTTCGGTGGCGTAGCAGGCTGGGAGTGTTTAATTGAGTCAAGTGCGCTTATTAGAATATTAGGCCACGTCTAGACAGTTCTCAGGTCGGTCATATCAGCAGGTTTTAAGCTGTGCTTTGCTAGATGTTCAATGTAATATTGTTGGTATCATACGAATATTTTAGTTTATTATTTTAGTTTATTTTAAGTTATATCTTTAGAATTTAGTTGCCACTGTACTACCCAGCTGGTGTATAATCATGTTTAGCAGTGAGGTACATCCAGGTGACAACAACAGTGAGGCTGGGTGGTTAACCAACGAGTGGAAGGAAACTTCCACACAAAGAAAGGTTTGCCACACTCTCAGATAAAAAGGTACAAAACTGTCCCTGGGGCGGTCCCCCTCGTCAATGGGGTGGTAACCTCAAGGGTACATCTCAGGACCTTTAGTCAGGGAAAATAATTGTACCATAATCCATGGTTGTATTGACTCCATACACCCCGTCTCATCTCCAGACTTTGTTTTATTGCTCTGTTTTAAAACATTAGGCTATGAAAAGCTACAAATACATACTTTTCACCTGGGAAAAACTTGTTTAAGTAAGTAAAACAAGTATAATAATATGCAAAGATGCCAGGAGTCAATGGGAAAAATATATGTTTTACTCAGCATGGTTGCATTAATGAAACAAACACTTTTCAATTAAATCTGACAAGTCACTGTATTTTGAAGCAATATAACTGACTCTACACTGTTAGAAATAAAGGTTCTGTGCAGGTACATTTGTCGTTCATCAAGGTACAAACAATGTAAATGTACCCTCAAAGGTACAACAGTGGTTTTAAGGTCCTATTATGAACCTTAAATTAGTTTTTCCCAGTGGAAAAGTACATATTTGTACTTTCCATAACTTAATTGTTTAAATTAGAGCAATAAAATAAAAAGTCTGGTGATGAGATGGGGTGTGTGGAGTCAATACAATTTAGAAAATATCATTTCAATGGATCCTGGTACAGTTATTTTCCCTGACTAAAGGTACTGAGATGTACCCTTGAGGGTACCACCCCAGTAACAGGACGGGCACTGCCCCACTGACAGTTAAGGACCTTTTTTCTGTTTCACTCAGTTACATGTATTTGTTAACTAATGGTGCTGAGAGAAAACTGATTAAAACCAACAACAGACTGATGTCATTTTTCTGAGTGTAACATAGTGGTTAGTGTAGTTCATACTGTTTGTAAAAGGTGCTTGTGCTCTAGTTGTTTTTCTCTATTGCCCAGGCCTAAATGACATCATTGAACTGAAATGATAAACATCAACCCTGATGTGCTCACTAATTGAATTAAGTTAATCCTATTTTTTTTTCTTCTGAAAACCATTACCTCATGGTCGCAGTGTTTGGAGAAACCGCTCAGGCCGTTGAACCTTCAGAGCCCCACGGTCATTAATGAAGTGCACATCAGAGAATTGATATGAACTCTTTCCTTCAAGGTTTATCTGAGGTCATTAGATCATCAGTGCTTATCATGGAGGTTTCACTGGTGCCCTTATTCTCTTGTTAGTGGACATCAGGCTAGCTCATCAATATTTGATGCATGTGTAGAAGAGCCTGTGTGGGCTGTAAGCATGCTGCTGACTGTATACTGTGAGGCAGGGTGCAGATTGTGTGTAAATAGCCTTGACTCAGCCTGTGTAGAGGCCCTGCGGTGTGGCTAATGTTTTCTGTCAGCTTGTTCTCCACAGCCATTGCTCATCCTTAACCTCTTTGTGCATGTTTTAAATTTTTCTTGTATTTTATTTATTTTTTCACATTTTCACTAATTACATTGTGTGGTTTTATGTAATTCCAAATTCCACTTTCCAACATCTGTTTATGCTTTAGAATTCAGCAGGCTGTTTTGTTATTGTGCTTTAGGACTAGTACACACAAATGACCTCTGTTCTGCTCGGCTCCTTTATATTGTACTTCATTTGAAAAGCTGTCCAGTAGGAAGGAGACTGATAAGTTTTTACTGAAATCCTCAGGGACATTGGAAAAAAATGCATGTCTTCCTTGTCTGAACCCTTTGTAAGGTTGCAGGGACACTCTATATGCCAAGTATAGGCTAGTGGGGTATAAAGCCCCCCAGCGTTGGTGGAACAGTGGAACTGAGCTCTGGAGTGATGGAGGTCCATCCTATATCTTTAGAATGAGTTAAAGTAATGTTTGTGATCCAGAACTAACCACCCAACATCAGTACCTGACCTCACTCTTGTGGATGAATACAATCAAATCCTCACAGCAATGTTCCAGTACCTAGTGTAAAGCCTTAAGGTGTCTACAAGCTTTTGGACAAATAGTGTGCATATATAGTGTGCATTTGTTTCCTGACAGCCAGGAACAGCACAACGTTTAATTATTTGCTCCACTCCAATTACACTGTCTACAGTAACAGAGTAATTGGAGAGGAGATAAGATCTTCCTGCTGCACTGAAGTCCTGTGCTCTTCACGAATATTGGCATCCCTGTTAAACATGAACAAAACAGGCTGAGCAGAGAATTCTTTATTGCTTTTCCTTTTGATCTTCCAAACAAAAATATAACCTTTACGTGAAGTACAATGATTGAAAAAAACTAAATCTTAGTTTGAAATACATATAGAGCTAGGCCATCAGTTCAGGTCATAAATGTCAAAACATGTCTATGATAACTCTAATTTCTGCTACCTCCCTTGTGGAATTCTAGTAGTATGTTAGTGCTAAGCTAACAGCGATTCACATGAACATTTTTTGGCCAGTCTAGATGAAGCATGGTCATTTAAGGCTTGTAAAAGTGTTTAATATGTCTGTTACAATGTTCAAATAAATCTATAGAGCTACCACTGTTTTCCATTTCTAACAAAGTAACTGACTGAAACACTTGGGTCAGGCTACCACACATAGTCACAGTTAGAGACGTATCTAGAATTTCCAGAAGGCCTAGAGTCACTTTTAATTCCTGTGACATTGGTCCCACCCACTGGAAATTAAAACACGATTGTTTGATCCCACGGTCAGTTCTTTATTATGTTAGTGGCTAATCTAACATATTAGGCCTACAGTTCAGCTCCTGAAAGCTTAACCAATGGGAGAGCTATCTTGGCTGTATTTACCCACATACCACAGAGAAAAATAAGGCCTGATTGGATAATTCTCTGAAGGCCTAATAGGCCCTGAGTGTTCCCCACTGTTCAACATGAGTGGGCAAGCTATACTACTGTAGGCTTAAAAAGTGGTCATATGTGACATTACAGCAATGATGAATTTAAAATATGCTGTTTTTGCAGCTTAGTTTCCATATATGGAGTATATAGGCAGGAGAGTAGGGCTGGGCGATAAAACGATAACGATAATTATCGCAAAATAACTTTTCCTCGATAGAGCGATACGACATGTTCGATAAACGTTCGATATAATACACCATTCTCACACCTCTACGTTCAGCGAAAGCCTTGGCGTTTTCTATTGCAAGGAAAGCGACACTACTCCGCTGTCGCCAGGAGAGGGCGCACTTCCGAGTTTTTCTACATGATTAGAGAGGGAGGGGGCCACGAGGAAGATGAGTCTTTAGCAACGGCTGAAACGCGGAGTTATACATTCCCTGTTTGAGTGGAGCGACAGGCGATCTGTTCTCCTGTGACCGAGTGTGAGTAACGAGGTCAGTGGTGTAACTGTCCTACAGCGAACTCACCTCTTTCCGTACATCCTAACAAGCTTTAGCAGCGTTAAATCACAATCACAATCCTCACAACTACAGCGCTGTTACAGCGTTCAGTCATATTTTAGTATTAGTGCATTCCCAAGCAATAAGAGTGAGAGAAAGAAGTGGGTTCATGTAAATTTCAGCCCTGATTTAAAGAAAGTAAACTGAGGAAGCTGTAAGGCATTGGAAAGCGGGAGAGCGCTATCTTTCCAGGCTAGCTGTTTTTAGCAGCTGGCTAACTTGAAGCAGCGCACTGTCACTCACACAGCATGGAGAATTAATGATACTGTAGATCAAACAAGGCACAAAGCACCGCTTTCAGTTTAAACCTTCCTAAAAGGAGGACTCTGTTTGTCTGGTGTTGATATATTGCGGTTCATCCCTTAAACTACTACGATAGTGTAGAGAAATCCAGTCGTCGCTAGCTGGTGTCTCAATACTGTGATGTCATTTGTAGCGGGGTAGCCGAGCTAAAAATAATCTGTTTTCTTTCTTAAATTATGACTATTACAAAATAGCCATGCTTTTCCAGCTGGTAAAAACAGCTCAGCAGACACTTTCTCCCACTCTCCCATGACAGATCTGTGAAATGTTCCACTGTTTGGTGAGTGTTTGTCGTGTTCAGACCATAAAGGATAGTTTAAAACAGCGATTAACCCCCCAGGAGCAAAAATCAGCCTTCAAACTTGAAAGAAATAATGATTTGACATTTATCGCGGTATGTATCGATATTGAACGATATGAATTTTGTTTATCGTGATAACATTTTTGGCCATATCGCCCAGCTCTACAGGAGAGTACAGTACATTTTAAACCTGCACAGTATTTACATATTACATTAAAATTTTATTTTAAAATAAGCAAGGATGGACAGTGATATGGCTCCTATAAACTGGCCCCTCCTACTCTGGGAACGTTTCTAATCATGAAGCTCAGATTTTGACTAGACCACAGTTTACACCACAGAGGAAATGGATCCATAAGTCATTTATCATGTAAGCAGTCTTTAAAAGGAAGTCTGTAATGTACCACAAGACTGTTAATTACCTAACTTGCATTGTTTTTACATCGGCATACACAGTAGAGCCTTAATAAATATTTAAGTGAGTTATCATTCATGTTTATGTATGCACTCCCCCTGTGGTTGTTATTTAGTTATTTTTTGTCGCAGTGCTGTTCAGCTGTACGACTTCAGAGGTGAAGATGTAGCATGTCTGAATGAGCACAACAGCGCATCTCAGCCCTTCTGCACCCCACTGGCGTTCAAGGCCTTTTCAGCACCCTGGGCTGCACCCAGTTATGCATTCCTCATTCCACATGCGCAAGAAAGCCGTGCAAGAAAATGCAGTGCCTGGCATCATCGTTCACACAGCTGTGCATGTCTACGGGTCAAATTTGGCCCTTAAGGGTCAGATGATAAGATCTTCCTGCTGTACTGAAGTCTTGTCTTCACTTACAGAGCCCACATCATTACAGATCCACCACATTACAGTTATATATGTTTTAATCCGCAGGTCGAGCTACATGTGCATCTTGATGGCGCAATCCGGATAGAAACCATCATGGATGTAGCCAAGTAAGTAGCAATACTACTGTTATTACTTTTTCTCGTCTGCAAAGAAGGCTTCATTTCCACTTCATGCTGGAAATACCAAAGAGCAGTTTGAACTAGTTCACTTGAATGACAGATGGCAGCCATTT